>NC_030678.2:84592903-85217903 GCF_000004195.4 Xenopus tropicalis
AAGGTAAACTTAAAAGACAGCAGCGGGAGTGAATTCTTCTACCCTAGTACATTGCCATAAAAAAACACAATCTGTGAGGGAACATAATTAATCTGTACAAAACGATTTAAATTGATTACAGGGAACGCTCAACTTGTTTTTCCCTGCCTACAGTGGATACAAGGTTATCTTAAAAGAGATTTTTCAGCAAAAGATGCTCTTTTTTGCAATATGTGCAATTGGGATATATATGTATTATTGGGATTGCCAAAGAGGTACTCTCCCTGAAAATTGTGACAGTTACTAGTTACAAATGATGTTCAGGGTTATTCATGGGATCAGGTTATTCATGGGATTAGTAATAGACCAAGGGCCAGCTTTACTAATATTCATATTTTTTTTATAATTAATCATTTGAACATTTTTATCAAGTGTAAAAACCATGAAAAAAAAATAAAACAGAAATTCATCCAAGAACAAATTTATGGTTGGGCAGGTCAGATAGTCTGATCAGCCTGACATTCACCCACCCAATGTTAGTAGGCATCCAACAGATCTTTCCTGGCCCTCTAGTCAGTGGAACAAACTGATATAAAATGTCTGACTAACTTTCATGCAACCCAACAATCCTAACCAGATGTGTCTAGATTAATTAATAAAGTAACTGCACAAGATCTTTTGCTACCTTGCTATCTTTTCTTGAACAATTACTGAATAAATTCATATGGTATATTTCAACCAATCATTTACTTCACTTTCAGATTTCAGCCATGTAAATCTTTGTCCAAGGAAACCATAATAAAATGATTATATTCTGTATTGTATGAGGTTGTAAAGCTGAATCTGTAGACAATACGTTGGTAGAAATTATAGAGGAGATGTGGCAGACCTTAAGGCAGATGGTACAAACCACCAACCATGGCTTTCTGGATGGTCAATTATATGAGTCAGATGTTTACTAAGGTCTGCAACATGTTTTTTTTTTTTAATGAACTGCTATTTCAATATATCTCAAAAGGGAAGGTACCAAACAATAAGTTCAATTCTCCATCCGAACATCCTTACTTGACCTAGTAGGAAAGCTTCTGGAAGGGGTAATAAGGGATAGGATAGTTGAATACATTGCAGTTCACAATACTATTAGTTTGTGCCAGCATGGTTTTATGCGTAACAGATCTTGCCAGACTAATTTAGTTGCCTTTTATGAGGAGGTGAGCAGGAACCTTGATGCTGGAATGGCAGTTGATGTCATCTACTTAGATTTTGCTAAAGCGTTTGATACAGTACCTCACAGAAGGTTAATGATCAAATTGAGGAATATTGGCCTAGAACATAATATTTGTAATTGGATAGAGAACTGCCTGAAGGATAGAGTACAAAGAGTGGTTGTAAATGGAACATTTTCTAATTGGGCCAGTGTGGTTAGTGGAGTACCGCAGGGGTCAGTCCTTGGTCCTTTGCTTTTTAACTTGTTTATTAATGACCTGGAGGAGGGCATAGAGAGTACTGTTTCTATTTTTGCTGATGACACTAAATTGTGCAAAACTATAAGTTCCATGCAGGATGCTGCCGCTTTGCAGAGCGATTTGACAAAATTGGAAAACTGGGCAGCAAACTGGAAAATGAGGTTCAATGTTGACAAGTGCAAAGTTATGCACTTTGGTAGAAATAATATAAACGCGAACTATCTACTGAATGGTAGTGTGTTGGGGGTATCCTTAATGGAGAAGGATCTAGGGCAGTGCTGTCCAACTTCTGTGGTACCGAGGGCCGGAATTTTTCCGACCTACGTAGTGGAGGGCCGATAATGGAAGCCAGTTTTGACTACTCCCCTTTTTGAAACCGCACCCACTTGAAACCACACCCATGTTATTACATGACCATACCCGTATTAATGGTTGTAGTACAGCAAAAACCTGCCATACTCTGCCTGCCCTACCCTGCCTGTGTGTGCCATACTCTGCCTGCCCTACCCTGCCTGTGTGTGCCATACTCTGCCTTCCCTACCCTGCCTGTGTGTGCCATACTCTGCCTTCCCTACCCTGCCTGTGTGCCATACTTGGCTGGTTTGTGCCATACTTGGCCTGTGTGTGCCATACTCTGCCTGCCCTACCCTGCCTGCATGTGCCATACTTTCACTGTGTTTGCCATTCTTGGCTGGTTTGTGCCATACTTGGCCTGTGTGTGCCATACTCTGCCTTCCCTACCCTGCCTGTGTGCCATACTCTGCTTGCCCTATGATGCCTGTGTGTATGGCACACACAGGCAGTCTACAGTGACACAATGCTGGCACTGCTCCTACAGTCTGCACAATAACTATATATTAAAAAACTTTTTAATTGCAGTACCACCTCAGTATATGTTCCTTTTGTAGTGTGCAGGGATTATTTGTGGGTTTCTACTGCTCCTGAGGTGTGAACAGGGGAACAATGGGGGTGATTACAGCCTGAGCCTGAGGTGTGAACACTGCAGGGGGTGAACAATACAGAGATTAAAAGGTGTGAACAACACAGGGGATTACATATTTAAACAATACAGCCTGATTACAGCCTGAGGTGAGAACCATGCAGGGGGCCAGTTAATCACAGTACTGATACCATTTAAAGCTTACACAAGAGTAAGCCATCAAAGCAGCCAGACAGGTGGGCCGCCAGTTGGACAGCACTGATCTAGGGGTTTTTGTAGATCACAAGTTGTCCAATTCCAGGCAGTGTCATTCTGTGGCTACTACAGCAAATAAAGTGCTGTCTTGTATAAAAAAGGGCATTGACTCAAGGGATGAGAACATATTTTTGCCTCTTTATAGGTCCCTGCTAAGGCCTCACCTTGAGTATGCAGTGCAGTTTTGGGCTCCAGTCCTTAAGAAGGATATTAATGAGCTGGAGAGAGTGCAGAGACGTGCAACTAAACTAGTAAAGGGGATGGAAGATTTAAGCTATGAGGTTAGACTGTCGAGGTTGGGGTTGTTTTCTCTGGAAAAGAGGCGCTTGCGAGGGGACATGATTACTCTGTACAAGTACATTAGAGGGGATTATAGGCAGTTGGGGGATGTTCTTTTTTCCCATAAAAACAATCAACGCACCAGAGGTCACCCCTATAGATTAGAGGAACAGAGCTTCCATTTGAAGCAGCGTAGGTGGTTTTTCACGGTGAGGGCAGTGAGGCTGTGGAATGCCCTTCCTAGTGATGTGGTAATGGCAGACTCTGTTAATGCCTTTAAGAGGGGCCTGGATGAGTTTTTGAACAAGCAGAATATCCAAGGCTATTGTGATACTAATATCTACAGTTAGTATTACTGGTTGTATATATATATAGTTTATGTATGTGAGTGTATAGATTGGTTAGTATAGGTTGTGTGCTGGGTTTACTCGGATGGGTTGAACTTGATGGACAATGGTCTTTTTTCAACCCTATGTAACTATGTAAGTAACTATGTAACTATGTAACCTTTAACATGGCTATAGTTATAAAAATAGTTAAATGCCTATGATATGAAAAAGTAATAATAAGTAATAATAAGAAATATATCTGGAACCTGACTATCTAGAAGCTTTGCTTCTGGAAAATGCCTCTTCTTTTCTGAATACCTGCATCATCCCATCTTGTCTTCTTATAGTATATTTTATCTATCTGAAATCCTTTTGATTTGGAGTCACAGTAAACTGACATTCGAAAATCCATTTAACATGCCTTATTAGGAGAGATATAGATGAGTTGCATTAAAATTACAGTATTTAATGAAAAATATGAGAGGCTAAAAATAAATTGATCTGAAATGGATGGTATAACACATTAAAAAAATAAAGTGAAGATGAAGAGTCCTAAAAGGGAACAATTGATTGATCATCAAGATGCATTATATATTGACAAGGAAGATAGAGCATACAAGAACATTATGATGTGTTGACGATTGAATATTGCAATTAATCAACACATAATAATAAAAGAGCAGAAATGCATCTTGCATCATTCAAAAGTAATTCTGCATCAAATCAATGGGCCGCGCTTAACGTTAAACACATTGCCATTAGGTTGGAAAATAAATTATCTGATGGATAAACAATAGAAGAGATCAATGATAAGCTTAAAAGCGAACAGTACAGTAAACACAATATTCAACTTTATTATGAAATATTATATAGTATGGCAGAACATCTCTCAGCCACAGTAAATTTAGTGTTCCCAGGACACATTAAGATTCATTTATGAACAGGAAGGCAGTGTGCAAAGTGAAACAAACTAGCACAATCTGCAATTTGTTTTAAACTTTGCAGATTGCCCTCATGCTGAAAGAATTGCTGAGGTCTCTGCCCTGCTTTTCAGACCACAGAATTTAGCGCTGGCTGTATTTATTAGGCACACTTGCTCCCAGTCTAAATAACAGCAGTTACTTTGTAATATTTCATACAAATATTTCAAATAAATTCAGTGGAACAAATCCCTGTGTTTTTTTCTATAAGATGATCCAATATAATTGCTGGATAAATGCTGTATCATTTTGCACTCTGTAGAATGTAGAACATACTATCCTTAATGAATATACACTGTTGGCATATTAAAAATAGCCTGCTCCAAAGTCCTTCAAATGCTCTGCAAGCTTTAATCTGCCACTACAGAAATAGTACATCCACTGTAGGAAGGTTAAATGCATTTGAGTATAAAACCAAAAATATATATTGAACTCTAACTTGATTTTCAGATTTCATCCAACCTCTATTTAAAGTAATAGTTCACCTTAATTATTATAAAGCTATAATTTTTTTAATTTATTTTCTGTGGGTTTAGAGTTATTTAGCTTTGTGTTCAGCAGTCTTTCAGTATGGAATATAAGCAGCTGTCCAGTTTCAATGTACCCTAGAAATAAGGCAGTGGTGTGATAAGTAATAAAGTAACAAGTGGTACTACTGTACCGAGCACTGTACAGAGCAATATTTTTAGTTGCCACAATCAGTGGCAGTTGCTGGGGCTCTAGCCCTCTCAATGGCATTAATCATACAGCTGCCAACTTTTATACCCAAATGTTTATTGATTTATTTTGCACATTTTGCATGTTTGACAAAAACAAATGAATGCAGAAACACTAAAGCCTAGGTATAAGTAAGGCGGCCAAGGCTAGATGTCAGTTTATTTCCATATGTGTGTGCATTATGAAGTCTCTGCCACTCCCCACTGCTTTGCTATATTGCCTGTTTCTTCCACATAACAAATCTGCAACAATAAAGCAGATGTCTCTATTCATTTTCTCTGTAGTGTCTGACAATACAGTGGCATGCTATTTACAAATAATATGTAATATGTGACTGTTAATATGATATATGTTTGTTTCCATTACAACAAACATCCAAGTAAAAATACACAATTTGTCATAATCCTTTGTAATACCCCCTACTTGTTTATAAACTGTCTTTCAGATTATCAAGCAGAATATGATACCCCGGAGGGTAATCTCAGACACCTGCCAGCTCCTGATGCATTGGACTGTCATTACATTATAACAAGGGTTCTCAGTATATCAGAAGCAAAGCACAGCAGGATCCAATTTCCTTGGTGTTTACCATTTAGCATTAAGATGACACATCTCTCAGAACATAAGTAGATATGAACAAACACAGTCATCAGGATTTTGGTTTGATACAAATCATGGTGATTTGGATTTATAACACGCAGTGTACTCTGTATACTTGCAGTATATTCCATTATCAGACCATAATTTTGCACATAATGTGCTAATGACACAAATGGAAGCTACAAGAGTAGAAATAAACAAACACTTCCTAAGATGCAAGTTGTTGATGGTATTGAGACATTTCAGGAGGTGTATTAAGGTCCATTAAACCAAGTTCCAAACAATTAGACATTTGCTTTCAACATTATAAATGTATTTGACCAACACTTACATTTCTGTGAAAGTCTTAAGAAGAAACATAAATCTTTATAACCCTTCAATCTATTTGAACCCTGTACTTTTCGAATGCTGATGCTTCATCAGTTATTTTGTTATCTGACATAGTTGCACTTAATTGGCAAGGTCCAACACTTAGGGGAGCTAGTCAGCCTGGGGGCAAATATATGGGCCCCCCTATAGAGAGGACCCTACTAATTAGATTGTATGAGGCCTCATGATTTCTGAGGATTTAAAAACTACCCCTTTTCGCTTTGCAGAAAAATTTATGAAAGTGCCGAAAAGTATTTAATGATGATCAATCAAATCTATCTATAAGTATGGCTAATTAGTGTAGTTCTTCCTTACATACTATGCTGTAATTCTGTTTTTAAGCAACTTTTTCATCCCAAGGCAGTTACAACATGACATTCTGACTCTATTAAGTTATAAATAGAAAGTAGCTAGCATTAAGCTGAAAACATTATTTTGAACAGCATGAGATGGTTTTCACAGACATGTAATTAAGTAACATAATTATCAGTAATGACCAAGCGCTGGGCAGTAAATCTGCATCTTAATTAAGTTCAGCAAAAGGGACTTTTATAACCCTTAGGTTGGACATATGGAGAAGCAGTCTAAGTTTCAAGGGAAATACAGAATAAGCTAAAATGGCGTGGGTCACTTAAAGGGGCAGCTCCCCCTTGTTCAACATTAGTTCAATTAATGGGGCTTGTGCTGAGCATATATTTTGCCTGCTGTTTTAATTAGGAAATACTTTGTTGTTATTTTTATTGCATAAAACAGGGCAAAATCTGAATCAGAAACTAAAGACACAGTCTACTTCCTAGTCCCTACCAGCACAATCAAAAATTTGTATTTCACAGAATAATACCCCCCCTTTCCCACAGCTGCAGCCTGTAAAGCTTTTGGCTAAAGAGCAGCTAGGTATACTGGAACTTCTTATTAGATTGCTGATTCGTTCTGAAAAAATGTAATACAAATGTAACACAAAACTCTATTGGTTGATTAATTAATGAGATAGGGGTAATCTCACTATCATTCTCACTAGTAACTAGTGTAAGTCATCATATGGCTAACTGTTAACCCATGCTTTAATCACTCTACTTTTACCCCTTTCTTAAATTCTCCACTTTGGAAACTCTATTGAATTCTCCCATGCATGGGTTTCATTTATAAACATATATAGACATATATATGGGCAAATAGAAGTATAGGTGTACAGAAACATATATAGCTTGATAAATAAAATAAAAAAAAATATATATATATATATATATATTATTTGTGTTGAGCAGAAGGAGGTTGAAATATGCCTATCTGATTCCATATATGCCTGTATATATACATATATATATATATATATATATATGAACAGAGAGCCGCACACACAAGGACTTAGTAATGTAGTGAAAAAATTTAATTAAAAAAATATCCAACGTTTCGAGTACCGACTGTACTCTTCCTCAGGGACAAACCAAAAGACCAAACCCCTCCACCCCCCTAGAAATACCCTTCTGCATATATTGCCTCATTTTAGCCAGCACCCAGGGCATTTGAACTTCTATAGGGTGTGCTCCACTCTCCCTTGTATATATATATATATATATATATATATATATATATATATACAGGTATATTACAGTAGTTTAAATCAGTTAACACAATGTGACAATGTTGATGGATAATTCATTCCAAAAGTGTATATTTAATACCCACCGGTGTTAAATAGAACTAACAATCTAATTAACATATGACCATGCTTGGATACACAGCATGGATAAACGGCAGGAACAAGTTCAAGAGCCAACTGGGCAGATTCAATCACATGAGAAAATTTTATTTTATGGTTTATTGTGTGAAAACTTATTGGCGAGATTTCGTTTTACCTCAGATTTAACAGATTTCCACAGATTTCAATAAAATTTTATTTTTTTTCTTATTAAACTGCCTCTGGCTCTATGGGAAACTCTGGAATTAAATCAGGAAATAAGCTTTTCTTATCAAATCGAATTTGTCCCATGAGAAAATGTAATGTTATGGTTTATTGTGTGAAACTTTATGGGCAAGATTCAATTTGAGGAGAGAAAACTTTTCTCCAAATTCAGATCCATTTTTTTTCCATAGACTTCAATAGAGCTTTCATGGGTTAAATGTGTTTTTTCTCATTGAATTGCATCTGGCACTATGGGAAAATCTGGAACTGAATTTGAAGATAAAGGTTTGTCACCAAATTAAATCTAGTCCAGTCTGTGAATAAAGCAAAGTGCACCAACAGGGATGTGAACTAAGCACAAAGACATGTATCTACCACAAAATGGGCCAGATCCAATTTCATGAGAAAATGCTTATCTCCCAATTCAGTTCCAGATTTTTCCAGAGAGCCAGATGAAATTAAATAAGAAAAATGCATCTATCTGTTTATAATATGACACCTGTATTAAAGTCTGGGGGGACAACTGGGACTCAATTAGGAGAAAAGTTTTCTCTCAAAATTGGAACTCGCTTATAAGGTTTCATGTGATAAACTATAAAATATCCATTTCTCATGGAATTGAATCTGGCCCAAAGACTTGGAGTGCCTATCAAGTTTAAGCATCCTGTTAACAAACAGTTTGTAACAGCCTCAAATATGACTGGCATTCACCACGGTTAATTGAATTCAGTCAATATACCAAAATATTTCAGTCATGTCAGATTTAAAGTTGGACTTCAAACAGGGGTGATAATACTTACATACATTATTCAGTCTTGCTGAACGAGGTTTCAGTTTTAATATCTTATAAAATGGCTACAATCTGCAGTATTCTGACTGAGACCATTTTATAAACATGACAACATCTTCAGGACATTGGGCATGTAATATAAAGAAGTCAGAACCCATTAACAAAAAGCTATGGAAAGCTCAGAGGAAGGTAATTAAGGCATTCCTTAATGCCAGAGTGTATAGAGGAGTTGGATGTGACTATATGCAGATGGATAATGAAAACAGAGATTAAGTTGATATTAAGTGTAGATCCATTATGCAGCTACCCCAACCTTTGCTTGTTAGTTGTGTTTCGCTGACCACATACTGATGTGTGTGTGCTTCACTAATATTCTATTCTCATACACAGAAAAGGGAGTTAGTCAGTATGAAGCAGCGATTCAAATACTGCAATTATTAATCATAGCACTGACAACACACATGGGGGTATATTTATCATGCTGTGTAAAAAGTAGAGTAAAACATTTCCGGTAATGTTGCTCATAGCAGCCAATCAGATACTTTGCTTTGGTTTTCTAACTGTTAAAATCTAATTGCTGATTGGTTGCCCTAGGCAACATCACTTGTTATGTTTCACTCCACTTTTTACACATATGATAAATATAACTGTACGGGGTATATTTATCATGCTGTGTAAAAAGTGGAGTAAAACATCACCGAAGATGTTGCTTATAGCAGCCAATTAGATGCTTTGCTTTGGTTTTCTAACTGTTGACATCTAATTGCTGATTGGTTCACTACACTTTTTACACAGCTTGATAAATATACCCCGAACATGTTTCGGCCTTAGATCTTAAGTGTGATAAAAGGCCAAGCCCAAATGTTCATTTTTGCAGGAAGGCAGTTCCCATGGCAAATAATTTTTGCAGGATTTGGCTTTTCGTGCTTTAACCTCTTCTTTGCCAGTAAAATTTGATTCTGCCAATTTCTATAACAAGTAAGATCTGGATACAAATAATTCGGATTACTGGTTAAGTTGTCAGTTTTAGACTTTATAACTTTTAAAATGCATTGCTCTGTGACAGTCATTAGTCACACAGTATTATACATACAACTCATGACATTCAGTGGTTGAGAGAAGCTGATTCCCCCAGTTGTACAGAATCTTGCTTGAAGTTGGTAAATGTTAAAATGCTTATGGGTGGGTACCAATTTGTGAAAGTACAGGGCTAGTTTTTATTGTACAAGGCACAAAAACACAGACACATCACCATGGTTTTTTAAATGCAGTGTAATGTTTATTTCAGAACTCCTACACACTTCTTTTCTCCCCTTTATCACATGTCTCTCTTCTGCTTTTTCCATCACCTCATTGCTTCATTTGCTGTTTTGGCACTGGTCACGTCTCAACAGCCAAAAATCCATGAGGTTATTAGTGCAGATGGTGTCTTGCACACCAATAGACTCCATGTAGCCACCACTTTATCTAGCCACTGCTGCTGCCACCTGGTGATGCTCTTCACACATCCATCACTATCTCTAACTGTGCTGCTAATGCTGCTTGACCCACATCTCTAGTGGATGTGTGGCGATCTAGACAAGGTCTCTGAAGTGGCAGGCAGGGGCAAGGCCTCCAGTAGCTTTGAGCGCAGAACCCTCCTCAAAGACCCACCTTCCTATTTCTCTGGCTGGGTACAAAGAATTTTCCCAGCTTTTCTTTGTACAGTGGACATGGGAAAAAAGGCACCTTGTAGCTAAGGAAAGGGCTGAACCTAGTGGTACAGGGACCACATAGGACTACTGCTTAAGGGAGAAAAAGACAACAACAAAAGGTTCTCTGCACTCACCCATTATCAATATATATAGAGCATTAAGACATTCTGTGCATTAAGCTACCAAGAAATGCCCTCCACTGTTTCTTGGTGGCTTAAAGGAGAAGGAAAGGTAAAAACTAAGTAAGCTTTATCAGAAAGGTCTATGTAAATACAGCCATAAGCACTCACAGAAACGCTGCACTGAGTCCTCTGTCAAAAGAAACACAGGATTTCTTGTCTCCTTTTGGAGCTGCCAACAGCTAGAGCTGCAACATGGAAGCTACTGAGACTGAGACTGTTTAAGATTGCAGTCTCTAGTAGGAGATTTGCTACTCTGCGCTGGGCTATACTTGTGTATCCATATATTCCTGAACATCCCCTCTATTCATCAATGATCCATCTCTTCCAACTTATTTATACTACGCACTTCCAATGCAGTGTCAAACCAAAAATGGATCTTTGCATAATGAAAGAGAATGATATTCCAAGCAACTCTCCAATATTAATTATTTTTTTAAAAAAACATAAGTGAATTTTAATTTTTTTGTGAATACAACTGAAAATAGCATTTGGTTATCCTTTACAGTTCTCCGGTTCTGACTTGAAACAATGCAGTAGAAGTCATTTGTCCTCCAGGTCTGTTAATCAGCTGCTCCTGCTACATTCAGAGCTAACAGTGCTGAAAAAATGAACAGCTAGATACTTCTTTCACCGGCAATAACATTTACAAATACCTTTAAAACTACTGAACATGTTCAATCATTTTATATTTGAAAGTTACTTAGAAATACACTTCCTTTCATCATGCAAAACATAATGAGTGGTGCCTTTAAACCTCTTTCTCTCTTGCTATCTCTGGAACTGCATCCATAAATCAGAAAAAAAACTCTACCTCAGTGTCTTTGAACTAAACTGGTGATGCAGTGGGTATAATTGCTGCTTTGCACCACTGTGGTCCTATGTTCTGTTCCAACAAGGGAAATATGTGCAAGGCATTTCTATGTTCTACCTGTGTCTACATGGGTTTCCTCCTGCACTTCAAAAACATATAGTATAAGCAGGTTTATTGACTCTTAATCAAACTTTGTGTGAATGTGAAAGGAACCTTAGGAGCAGTGAACGAGGGAACATGGTCCTGTATAAACAAAGAAGAAACCAAAGTCCTCTCATTCAGTCTTGGCATGTAACTGTACATATGTATATTTTTCATTTGTACTTAAGTTATTTTCTCTCCACAATAATGTCAAGCAATGTGTACACAAGTGGCACTATGAAAATAAAAACATATCTATGGCAATACGAGCTAGACTGAAGTAAGAGAACATATTTAGCTGACATTTGTACTGCTATGATTACAGTGTTTTGTTGTAAAGTGAAAAGCTCTTTGTGATCCATGGCTTGCCAGAAAATCAGCACCGTGGCCAGTTCCTAATACTGCAATCATTCCAGGATATATACTAGCTCTCAGACAGATTGCACTATGATGTGACTGTAATTAAAATAACAGGTAGGGTAAAAGAAAGGCAGGGTGAGCAGCAATCCTCCTTCTTGGCATTACTTCATCTTGAAATAAATATACTTAGAGCACACAATGACTCACAGAGGCTCACAAATAAAATACATACTTTAAGAAAGGGCCCACATTAAATTGAACTATTTGCTAACCCTTTGCGTTTCCCGTACCCTTTATTGGTTGTTTATTGGTGCTTTACTGCGGGCACATGAGCATATTTTCATCACCTGCATCTTTTTCAACCTATTCCACCTGTCTAATTTTTCAATAATTTTCACCATAAATGAAATTCTTGCATCTTTCTTTTTAACAAGGTGACAGCAAACTGACAGATCATGGGTTTATAGTGTACATTATAATAAAGGAATTATTTCATGTATTCTTCCCTTTCAGCCTTTAAAATGGAAATCAAACAGATGAGTAAGTTGGGAACTTACAGACACTGGGGTTCATTTATCAACAGTAAGCAAATTTGCCCATGGGTATGGCTGGGCAAAATAATTTGCCAGGCATGGATTTATGGCAAATTTCCGTGTTTCACTATTGGTAGATTATTTTGTGAAATGGGCGACAAAATTCGCAGCGTGACAAAAAACATTTGTAGCTCATAACAATTTTTTTTGATGCACAACATTTTTGCTTTTTCGTAAATCTTTCACAAGATTTGCACATTTTTTGGCGATATGGGACAGATTCACTCATCACTACCCATGGGCAGTAACCCATGGCAACCAATCAAATTGTTAGATTCATTGTTCTACTTGCACCTGGCTGAAAAAAAGGTAATCACTTATTGGTTGCTATGGGTTACTGCCCATGGGCAAATTTTCCCACTTTTGATAAATGATCCCCACTGAGTGCTAAATAATCTCTGTACTCAATATTCTCAATGACAGGTAGTAAGGACATGCAGCCTTGCACCTAGCAGTGCTGTGCTCTGTGCCTCACATGAAGTGCTGAGTGCAGATATAGTCCTGGCACAAGTGCTTGTTGCATAAATAACCCCTGCTGTATTTTACTGAATACAAATTAGGTTCAAATTAGGTACAAAAGTTGAAAACAAAATGCTCAAGTGCAAAAAATATTTTTCATAGGGAGGAATGTGAATAGCAAAATGGTTAAAGCCGCTGTATATAATTAAGAATAGGAGTTCCCTTGTCTATGAAAAGTAATTTTAACACGGCAAGCAGTTTTAATACTTATGCTTCTGCTGTGCTCCAACATATGTTCTGTCATGCTGGAAACTGCATTCTACAACCTCAAAGCTGTATATTTGTCTTCTAGTTCCAAAAACACCTAAACAGGTCTTCGTTATTAAAGGGATACTCACACCAGAAATTCAATCTTTTTTTTTACATTACATTTTTTCTTTGCATGCTGTTTATAATTTTGCTTGAAAATATTTGCCTGATGCTTTTACATTACCTATTAGATCCCCTATGTTCCTCTATGAGGGGGCTGCCATATTTGTGCAAAAGGAATCTGTTAGCATTAGAAGCTATAACTGACAGGCTAAGAAGGGACAGTCAGGTTGTCAAAAAAGTCAGGTTTAGGAACTTCAAGTAACAATTATTACAAAAGGAGCCCTATCCATGAAAAACCATCAACATGACCTATAGGGAACTTTTTATGTACATTCATATTATGATTTGCATATATATATATATATATATAGAGAGAGAGAGAGAGAGAGAGGTCACAGGGTTTATTTTCAGTGAGGCTTTGTTAAAGAGGACAAAAACTTCCCCTTTCCCTCTCATTTGTCCACTTTAGCACTTCAAAGAAGGTAATCCAACCTTAATTACAAATGCAGAAACTCACAATTAGTTGTTTCATTGGAATATATAATGTAAAATAGTGATATCATGAAATGATTGCTTGCGATAATTCCCATCAGATCCTGTAGCAGACAGTGTGAGTTCTGAAGAGATGCATTTAGGAAGTTCATGGCAGAGAGCAATTAGGTGAAGAGGTCTGCCCACTAGAGGATGCCAAATGACAGCAGGGACACAGATAGGACACCCAAAGTCAGGGTTGCACCCCCTTTCCTGGCCTCTTCCACACCCCCTTGCCCTAGGCTGTTCGCAGGACTTGGGGGTGGTGGATGAGGTGCAAATAAGGGCCCAGGCATTGACCCTTTAGCAGACCTGGCAGAGGCAGGCACATGCAGTGCATGCCCCAAGGCTACCAGAGAGCATTTGTGCCCCGCTCATCACTTGCTGCACCTCAAAAGCCAGCTGCTCTTGGTGCCGCTGCTCCATGTCATCTCTTACTGCAGCCACTTCCCGCCTCAAGTCAACTATATGGGCCATTCAGTGGCTTTGGCAGAGATGGTGGCTGTGTTGTTGCACAAAAACGGGCTGGAGAATGGCTTAGCAAGCTTTCGGGCCCCCATCGAATCCCCTCTGGAACCTCCACAGGAGGCTCTTCCAGTCCTTGTCCTCGGTTCTGGCCACTTCCCCTGGCAGCAGCAGCAACAGTTGCAGCAGAATCTAGGATAAGAGCAAAAAAAAAAAATTATGTATTTAAATGTAAAAAACTGTTTATTCAGACAAGAGCATTTCAAAGCGTATGGGGCAGATTTGCTAAAATATAAGTTTAAAGCTTAATACATAAAACTCACCCACATTCTTGCTAAAGCGTTTGATACAGTACCGCACAGAAGGTTAATGATCAAATTGAGGAATATTGGCCTAGAACATAATATTTGTAATTGGATAGAAAACTGGCTGAAGGATAGAGTACAAAGAGTGGTGGTAAATGGAACATTTTCTAATTGGGCCAGTGTGGTTAGTGGAGTACCGCAGGGGTCAGTCCTTGGTCCTTTGCTTTTTAACTTGTTTATTAATGACCTGGAGGTGGGCATAGAGAGTACTGTTTCTATTTTTGCTGATGACACTAAATTGTGCAAAACTATAAGTTCCATGCAGGATGCTGCCGCTTTGCAGAGCGATTTGACAAAATTGGAAAACTGGGCAGAAAACTGGAAAATGAGGTTCAATGTTGACAAGTGCAAAGTTATGCACTTTGGTAGGAATAATATAAACGCAAACTATCTACTGAATGGTAGTGTGTTGGGGGCATCCTTAATGGAGAAGGATCTAGGGGTTTTTGTAGATCACAAGTTGTCTAATTCCAGGCAGTGTCATTCTGTGGCTACTACAGCAAATAAAGTGCTGTCTTGTATAAAAAAGGGCATTGACTCAAGGGATGAGAACATAATTTTGCCCCTTTATAGGTCCCTGGTAAGGTCTCACCTTGAGTATGCAGTGCAGTTTTGGGCTCCAGTCCTTAAGAAGGATATTAATGAGCTGGAGAGAGTGCAGAGACGTGCAACTAAACTGGTAAAGGGGATGGAAGATTTAAGCTATGAGGTTAGACTGTCGAGGTTGGGGTTGTTTTCTCTGGAAAAGAGGCGCTTGCGAGGGGACATGATTACTCTGTACAAGTACATTAGAGGGGATTATAGGCAGTTGGGGGATGTTCTTTTTTCCCATAAAAACAATCAGCGCACCAGAGGTCACCCCTATAGATTAGAGGAACAGAGCTTCCATTTGAAGCAGCGTAGGTGGTTTTTCACGGTGAGGGCAGTGAGGCTGTGGAATGCCCTTCCTAGTGATGTGGTAATGGCAGACTCTGTTAATGCCTTTAAGAGGGGCCTGGATGAGTTTTTGAACAAGCAGAATATCCAAGGCTATTGTGATACTAATATCTACAGTTAGTATTACTGGTTGTATATATATAGTTTATGTATGTGAGTGTATAGATTGGTTAGTATAGGTTGTGTGCTGGGTTTACTCGGATGGGTTGAACTTGATGGACAATGGTCTTTTTTCAACCCTATGTAACTATGTAACTATGTAACTATGTAACATTCTATTAATTCCTAGGGGATTTTTAAAAAGCGTATTTATCAGTGGGCGAAAGTTAGAACTCAATACTTAGAAAAATCCCATAGGAATAAATAGAACATGGGTGAGTTTTTATGTATTAAGTTGTAACCTTACATTTTAAACATCTACCTCGTAAAGGGCACCTGTCAACATAACATATTTACCCCACCAGAGGTGTAAGCTAACAGAGGAAAGTATTTTTGAAAAATATCTGCCCCCCCCGTGCTAGGCCACCTACACCTCAAGGGATATCCTGGTGTGAGCAGACATGTTGTGTAGTATGAGTGCTTGTAATGAGAGTATGACATAGGCGCCTCACAATCTGGCTTCACATGCATGTGCATAATGAGCAAGTTGTGGCACTGGCTCATTCTGCACATACGTGTGCCCTAACATGGCTGCCTGCACTGGGCGCTCCCTGCCAGTGCTGAATTTTCACCACTGGTAAAGTGTGCTGCATCCTTTTCTGCCTCCTCCTCCACCACTTCCTCCTCCTCAATTGCTGTGGGAGTGGTAATAGGGCCCTCCTCACCCCACTACCAGAGGGCTGCTGCCCCTCCTCCTCCCTAGCCCTCCCTGCCCCCACTCCCCTACCCTAGTGTCCATATTTCTAGCCCAAATGCTAGCTACCCTCCTCTGCCCTTCCCTTATGACATCCTAACTAATTCCTCCACATGGGGCTCAGGACATGTCTGAGTGGCAACCCCCTGCTCTCCCTCTCCTTCTGGGTCCCCCAACTTCTTCCCACAACTCCTCCTCCCCACTACCCCTTCTGGCCATTTGAATTAGCTATTTGGCAGCCCTCAAAAAACGTCTTTCCTTTTCCTGAACTGCTCTTAAATTGGGGATCCTTGATGCAAATTAGAAAAGAGAGTGCCAATGCTCCTAAAATGGCCACTGGAGGGCTTCCTGTCCCCCCCCCCCCCCCCACCAAAAAAGAATTGTGATTTTCAAAACATGAAGTCAATATTTTCTTATGAGCCAAAACAGCATTATCAGGACATTTCATAAATGCGGCAATCAAGTTTAATTTGAATTTATACCATGCTGAGTTTATAAGAATTTCAAGGCCAGAAAAACCGACCTTTAATAAATCAGCCCCCAAGTATTTGAAAAGTTCAATTTTTCTGCATCAGTCCTGTATCAGAATTTCCCTTTTTGCATTTGGTTACAAAGAGGATTTGTTTTCCAGTATATACTTCAGTATTCATTCATTTAGTTCACCTGTATGCTGTACATGGTGTTTCAGGTTGCCTAGCTTTAGAAATTCATAGATAGGGCAAATCTTTGACTCTATCATGTTCTTAGAGCTTTCGTAAAACTATTCTTCCAAGTCTAAAAACATTGGCACCCATCTAATAGCTGTATCAGGCATTTTCTTTTCTTGATTCATGTTCCAAGCATATGCACTGTATAATTCTGGTAGTACACTGGTTCAATAAACTTGTCATCCATTTTCAACACCTGCAGTATGTAGCACCACATACTGTTTGGCTAATGCTTTAGAGCTTTCTGATATGTGAAATTGGGTCATTTAGCTTGGCTGTTTGGATAAAAATCTGAAGAATACTTGTCTACACCTGTGAATACCATTTTTTCAGGCAGTTGGTTTGTCAAAGTTCCAGACTAATGATCCTGGATCGTATTCAGTATCCCACAGCTAATTTCCATGGGCATAGGTAAAGAATAATTTTATTGAAAGCAGAGCAATTTTTATTTTGGCTCTTCATCGAAGAAGCATAGTAACAAGGCATGTAAAACAAAAATTATAGTGAAACGCAGGCAAGCTTTTTGGCGATAGATAGTAATAGCAAATGTCTCGCACAAAATGCTACCAGATTATACTTTGCTATACCATATTGCCAAAACTATCTGGATGTTCTATCTAAAATGACATCCTCATTGCTGAGTTCCACAATGACTTCAGCGCAGTGTCAGCACAAAACCTTTTTGTAGGTAGTGTGCATATGAAGGGGCACATTTATCAAAGTACGAATTGGAAAAATTCGTATTTTTTCTAACTTTGCGTATTTTCTACAATATTTTTGTTAAATTACACAACTTTTTCGTGCTTGGCGTCAATTTGTGCGACAAAATTGTATTTGTCACAACGACTAGGATAGCTTCGGAATTCTCAGCTTTGGTATCGTGACTTTCTTTCGGCCAGGTTGGAGCTGCAGAGTGCCATATCATGCATTGAAAGGTTCCCACGTTGTTTACAATCGTTCGGATTTGAAAATTTTGTAACTTTCAGATTGCACCACAATATTTTCGTACAACCACGATACGAATTTTCGCGCAATTAAGGCACATCAGAAATGATCGTATTTACTCCGAATTTTTGCCAATCGTACTTTTAAACAATCAAATTTCGGACTTTGATAAATCTGCCCTGAAATATCATGCATCAGCTGAAATGGTGTAAATGTAACTTATTGGATTCTATAGCAGTGGTGCGGCTCCACCTTATTCTGCTCTGATGCTTAAAAAGTAGGTGGAGGTGGCAGTGGTCACTGGTCCTGTCTGCCTAAATCTATAATGCCAACAGTAAAATTTGAGGAAAGCAGATAGCTGTTTCAGCACAATTATGTCCTCGTGGACAAAGCAAGTTCTATACAGGATGGTATGTTGAGAGGGGAGTGGAAGAATTTTTCTGGCCTGCACAGTACCCTGACCTCAATGCAACTTAATGCCTATTGGCTAAATTGCTAACTAGGAGTCAGACCAGACCGCCCAAGATCAGTGCCCAGCTTCATTAATGCTCTTGTCACATGTCACATGACTAACATTGACTACAAGACATACAATATTCTTTTTCCACAAAAAAGGAACCAGGATACTATGGAGTATTCTAAGCCTGCTGTCATGCTGTACAATCTGCAATACTTTGTTTCAGTCTCAGTGACCCAATAAAGTAGGCTCTGTTATAAAGAGTGTTGTGGAGGTTTAATTAAATTAAAGTGAAATGTTTTTCCTCAAAACTGTCATACATTTTTAGAGCTACTGAGCACTATAATACTATAGAACTTAAATCATTAAGCAGTACACTGGCTGGATCAAATGTTTTTTTTTTCTCTTGAATTATTAACCTTCTTAGAGAGGTTGTTCACCTTCAATGTCCAAATCTTATTAAACCACCAACAATTCTCTCCTCATGTTAGAAAATCAATTTACAAAAAAAGGCTACTGCAAAAGCTACTTTTTATATCTGTTATATCAGTTCTTCTGTCTTTCTGATCAGTTTTCTGAAGGGATGGGGGTGGCCTATTTTGAACCTGACACACTAAGAACTTCCTATATGTTTACATCATCACGTCCAGGCTTTGCCCTTACTCTTTTCCTATTGGACCAATTCATTGGTTGTTTGTGCACCATATCCAGTTGCATAAATTGAAAGGTTATTGGTTAATTTCTTCCTCGTGATGGCAAACAGAATCAGCAAATTTGTTGCCAGTATTATGCATGACATCATATAAGGAAGTAAAAAAGCAACTGTAGTGTTTATAGGGGTCACTGATCCCTATAAACACTACATTGTGGTGGGGGGTTTCGGTGACCCCTATAAACACTACAGTTGCTTTTTTACTTCCTTATATGATGTCATGCACAGTATTGGCAACAAACTTGCAACAAACCCATATAAATGCTACAGTTGCTTTTTTACTCTTCAGCTGCAGATTTTTTGTTAACTACGTATATGGCAATGATTGCTCTATTAATATGAACTATTAGATTTGTGTATGTTGTAAAAGGTGAACAGTCCCTTTAATGCTTTATTCTTCTTATTCCTCAGCTCTTCTTTTATAAACAAATCCTTTAGCTGCAGTGATGTGACACAGTAGAAGGCTTCCAAACACAGTAACCCTCATCTTGCCTTATCTATAAGCAACACAAAGTGATTGGTACAAAGTGATTGGACAGTATGTCATTTTCTATCAAACTGGTTCAAAGTATAAGACTAAGACAGGGCCCTCTCCCACTTTCTCACTTTCTCTCTCACTTAGTAAACTGTTAAGAAATAGGGCTAGTGAGAAAAATTATTTCCCAGGTGCGCGTTGGGCATTGTATGTCAATTTGATCAGTGGTAGTGTCCCATTTATTAGTTCTATCCATTATTGAATTGTGGGAGGAATGGGGCTCATCCACTTCATTATTACTACCTTTTTTTGCATAGAACACGAGGGAGCATAGTAATGCTCTAGATTTTTTAAGGGGTACTAATTTGTCTATTATTCCTAACAAACATACTTCGGGGGACCTGATGCCAGGAAGAGACAGGTGTTTATTATCTTTATTCCTTAAACAAACACAGACCTACTTCCCAGTCTCATCCCACTGCATCCCAAGACAACCACATTCAGACATCTTTTAAAAGCAATTAACTGCAAAATGTCAGTAGCACAGTATTCATAGAGCACAAAGATTTGCAACCGAGATGCAAAATATGGCAAAGAACATGGTGGTTTCCATAGAGTTCTATGGAAGGCTTCCAATATCATGCATTGAAAGGTTCCCAGGCTGTTTACAATCGTTAAGATTTGAAAATTTTGTAACTTTCAGATCGCACCACAATATTTAAACATTCGAATTTCGGACTTTGATAAATCTGCCCCGAAATATCATGCATCAGCTGAAATGGTGCAAATGTCACTTATTGGATTCTATAGCAGTGGTGCGTCTCCCCCTTATTCTGCTCTAATGCTCAAAAAGTAGGTGGAGGTGGCACTGGTCACTGGTCCTGTCTGCATAAATCTATAATGCCAACAGTAAAATTTGAGGAAAGCAGATAGCTGTTTCAGCACAATTATGTCCTCGTGGACAAAGCAAGTTCTATACAGGATGGTATGTTGAGAGGGGAGTGGAACAATTTTTCTGGCCTTCACAGTACCCTGACCTCAATGCAACTGAATGCCTATTGGGTAAATTTCTAACTAGGAGTCAGACCAGACCAGCCCAAGATCAGTGCCCAGCTTCATTAATGCTCTTGTCACATGAGTAACATTCACTACAAGACATAAAAGATTATTTTTCCACAAAAAAGGAACCAGGATACTATGGAGTATTCTAAGCCTGCTGTCATGCTGTACTTATCATATACAAATCCAGAGCAAATTTCAGATTCTGCAATGCTTTGTTTTAGTCTCAGTGACCCAATAAAGTAGGCTCTGTTATAAAGAAGAGACAGGTGTTTATAATCTTTATTCCTTAAACAAACACAGACCTACTTCCCAGTCTCATCCCACTGCATCCCAAGACAACCACATTCAGACATCGTTTAAAAGCAATTAACTGCCAAATGCCAGTAGCACAGTATTCATAGAGCACAAAGATTTGCAACCGAGATGCAAAATATGGCAAAGAAACATTTTTTACACTTTGCGCCCTGCCATGAACATGGTTTAAATTTCCGAGATATAACACCCTGGATTTATTTTTAAAGTGCAGGGAACAGTGCAAAATGCAAAGTTTTTTTTGCATAATTGCACCCTTTCCCACACTTCCCCTATACCTTGGTCATAGGTCTTTATGCTCCAGAATGTAATACAAAAATAGATGCACTCCTAGCCATGAATACTGTGCTACTGACCTTCAATAGTGCTGTATTTATGAGAGGAATGCTGCGGGATATTAAATCCATAATATATCCATAATATCCAAGCAATATAATTTATATAACTGATATAAAATTAAAGTAGATTTGTTCCTATATTATGCTTCTTTATTCAACATACTCCATTCAGGTCCCCTCATTTTTGACTGATATTGAAATTGTTATACAATTACATAAAATCTATTGTGTGACTGATGTTGAAGTTGTTATACAATAAAATGTATTGTGTGGTGGAGTTCTAAAGAAGTTCAGGGGTTATGCAAGGTGATTTTATTCAGTGAAAAATTGTAGGAAAAAAATGTATGAAGGATTAGCACCACCTACTGGAGCAAATGTATTATTAAAATAATGACAATTAATTGCTATCTTTTTACTTCCATGCAATGCAATCTTTAAAAAAAATCAATAAATAGTTACTAACAGGGTAATGTAATAAAATGCACAGTTTTAAACAGCTGGCCAGTAAATGCCACCTGCCGAGTGGTTGTTATGGGTAACTAGACCCAAGGCAAGTATTTGCATCCCTTATTAAATGGTGCCTAAATAAATAAAGTGTGCCACACACGAAAGATATATAAGCAATTCAAACTTAGGTTTGATAGTCCTGTTTAACATTCTTAAGCAAATGTACAAAATACAAAACTTCCTGTGTGCTCCCAAAGGGCTTTCCCTTGTTCTCCCTAGTTAAAAGTTATATATTTGTAATTTTCAGAAGAATTAAATGTGATTTGTTGCATATGCTGTGTTAAATGCTTTGTTTCACATACTTGTTTGAAAATGATATTGGATGCCCATAAATGAGTTTAAATCATTGTATGATTTATTGGGCCTTTACCTCACTTGCTATGATTTTTGTGGATGCACAGAAAACATCAGTAAATGTTTTCAGGAATTTTTCATCTGTGTTTTTATTTCACATTCTTCTTGGTTGTTTGCATGATGCATGGGCGGAGTGGAAAGATGTGTTTGAGATTGGGTTGGCTGGCTTCTTATAAAACAGAAATACCTACATCAATAGATATTTATATAATATATTAAAAAATACTAAGATACATATTCTGAAATAGCTATTTTTTCTGAACTTAAGCTGCATGAATTGGGGTTGGCAAAGTGTTTGTAAAGTGTTCCAATGGCAACAAACATAGAACATGAATATTTCTATTATGTTTACTGACAAAAACTGTTGCATAAGAATACTGCTGGCTTTAGATCTGGTAACTGTGATGCCTTGGAAATACTGCTTACATATTCCCATAAACATCAAAACATTCAGTTAAAATAACTACAGGTCAGTTATGGGTTATTACCATCTACAACTCACGGCACACTTTAAGTCATAAGATTGAGCTGATGTATGTCTGATGTATGAGCTGATGTAATGCCCTCTGTGGTAAAAGGTTTAGGTCAACATAAGATAAATAGAATTTATATGAAAGATAAATAGAATTTTTATGAATAGATTTATCATTGAAAAGATGTCCCTTACTCCCATCATTGAAATGAAATATACAACAAGCTATTCAATATGGCAGTACCAGCTGTTAAAGGAAAACGATATCACAAAACAATTTAGGTCTCTATAAAAATATACACTGCTCAAAAAAATAAAGGGAACACAAAAATAAGACATCCTAGATCTGAATGAATGAAATATTCTTATTAAATACTTTGTTCTTTACATAGTTGAATGTGCTGACAACAAAATTACACAAAAATTATCAATGGAGATCAAATTTATCAACCCATGGAGGTCTGGATTTGGAGTCACACTCAAAATTAAAGTGGAAAAAAACACTACAGGCTGATCCAACTTTGATGTAATGTCCTTAAAACAATTAAATATGAGGTTCAGTAGTGTGTGTGGCTCCCACGTGCCTCTATGACCTCCCTACAATGCCTGGGCATGCTCCTGATGAGGTGGCAGATGGTCTCCTGAGGGATCTCCTCCCAGACCTGGACTAAAGCATCCACCAACTCCTGGACAGTCTGTGGTGCAACGTGGCGTTGGTGGATAGAGTGAGACATGATGTCCCAGATGTGCTCAATTGGATTCAGGTCTGGGGTACGGACGGGACAGTCCATAGCATTAATGCCTTCGTCTTGCAGGAACTGCTGACACACTACAGCCACATGAGGTCTAGCATTGTCTTGCATTAGGAGGAACCCAGGGCCAACCGCACCAGCATATGGTCTCACAAGGGGTCTGAGGATCTCATCTTGGTACCTAATGGCAGTCATTCTACCTCTGGCGAGCACATGGAGGGCTGTGCACCCCCCCCCCCAAGGAAATGCCATCCACACCATTACTGACCCACTGCCAAACCGGTCATACTGGAAGATGTTGCACGCAGCAGAACGTTGTCCACAACGTTTCCAGACATGTCTGTCACATGTGCTCAGTGTGAACCTGTTTTCATCTGTGAAGAGCACAGGGCGCCAGTGGCGAATTTGTCAATCTTGGTGTTCTCTGGCAAATGCCAAACGTCCTGCAAGGTGTTGGGATGTAAGCACAACCCCCACCTGTGGACGTCGGGGCCCTCATACCACCCTCAAGGAGTCTGTTTCTGACCGTTTGAACAGACATGTGCACATTTGTGGCCCGCTGGAGGTCCTTTTGCAGGGCTCTGGCAGTGCTCCTCCTGTTCCCCCTTGCACAAAGGCAGAGGTAGTGGTCCTGCTGCTGGGTTGTTGCCCTCCTACGGCCTCCTCCACGTCTCCTGATGTACTGGCCTGTCTCCTGGTAGCGCCTCCATGCTCTGGACACTACGCTGACAGACACAGCAAACCTTCTTGCCACAGCTCGCATTGATGTGCCATCCTGGATGAGCTGCACTACCTGAGCCATTTGTGTGGGTTGTAGACGCCGTCTCATGCACCACCAGCATTCAAAAGTGACCAAAACATCAGCCAGAAAGCATAGGAACTGAGAAGTAGTCTGTGGTCACCACCTGCAGAACCACTCCTTTAGGCTGATGCCACACATGGCGTAGGGCTGATTTTTTCGGCAAGCGGAAAAACGCTTGCAGAAAATTCAGCCCTACACCTGCTACTTGTGCCTGCACCCGAATGAATGAGATACGCTCAGGTGCAGGCACATGTAGCCGATATACGCGTGAAAACACGTGAGAATGCAAAGTCTCGCGTTTTCATGCGTATATCGGCTACATGTGCCTGCACCCGAGCGTATTCCATTCATTTGGGTGCAGGCACAAGTAGCAGGCGTAGGGCTGAATTTTCGGCAAGCGTTTTTCCGCTTGCCGAAAAAATCAGCCTTATGCCATGTGTGGCATCAGCCTTAGGCTGATGCCACACGTGGCGTTTTTCCGCTGCGTATTTTCTAATTCTCTCGGCAGCTGAAAAACGCCCGATATCATCACCAATAGAAACAGCTTGAAAAGACTCGAAGCAAACCACACAATGCGGAAATACGCTAGAAAACGCCTTAGCACGGATTTTTCAAGCGTAGGCCGAAATACACCAGTATTTGCAAAGCAAGCTATTCCTATGTATACGCAAAGGCAGCTGGCAGACCTAGCGGAAATACACAGCGTTTTTTGCTATTTCGCACTATTAGCACCATGGAAACGGGATTTGCTTACATCACCAGTACTAGGCTGAAAAACGCCATGTGTGACTTGTGCGGCGTTTTTAGGCCGAGAAAAAGCGCACCAGAAAAACGCCACGTGTGGCATCAGCCTTATTGGGGATGTTTTGCTAATTGCCTATAATTTCCACTTGTTGTCTATTCCATTTGCACAACAGCATGTGAAATTGATTGTCAATCAGTTTGATTTCACAGAAGTGTGATTGACTTGGAGTTACATTGTGTTGTTTAAGTGTTCCCTTTATTTTTTTGAGCAGTGTATTTCATAAAAACAGTCTCAAACAGCTATTTTAAGTGCTATAGATCTACTGGCTCATAGGATTCACAGGGCATGCAAACATACCAATGGCACACATACATGTTAGGTTCAATTCACTTAGGTTAACCAATTCATTTACAGAACTCTAGGGAGCATTCACTTACCTAGACAGAGTGCAATTCTGAGCACAATTTCTTTTCCCACACTGCACCATTTTCCCCAAAATGTTGGCACCAATGTGGATGAAAATGGGCGATTCTCAATTTGCCAAATGGACGTAACTGTGTGTGTGTTACATCTCAAATCAGATGCAGTTAAGCCAAATATTTTCAAAGTCTGCCTGGTATCATTTCTGGCATTTGCCATGCACCCTATACTTTTGGTACAAATGTGCAGCACCTGATTCTAGGCACCCTAGAAGCCTTTTGTGTTTTACTTCCATGCTTCCTCCTGTTACAGTTAGAGCTGTAATATTTCAGGTCAGGTGACCTCTGACCAAGCACACAGACCAATGTTGTGATAGAATACTGCACACTCAACACAAAAGTTTTTATGGTGGTGCTAAACTTGCAGTGTAGGAACGACACGTACCTTAAAGAAAGGTTTATTTTGGCCAAAGAAAGTACAACAGTGAGATAATGTTTTTGACAGTTAAGCCACCCATCACTGCATATTTTTAAGTGACAATGTATTAATTTCTTTGGTGGCTTTTTATCTGATTAGTAAGGAACTCTAAATTCCCAGCTATCAAATGAGCCTATTGTACTTATGAGTTGTCCAGTCACCATGTAACTCATTTCATACTTCATACATTCTGCAAATGAGCTGTATTTCAGCTGCCTTTTTCCATAAATGCTTTGCTCTTTTTTTCTGCGCTGTGGTCATTTCTATTAAATGTAATGGACTGAGATCTCAAGCATAATGTAACATTTTTTTTATCCTGTAAATGATGAAAGAAAGATGCTCTTTGCTTGCTGACTGCACAAACATTGCATTACCCAAGAGCATGGTTTAAATGTACTCCAACTTGGCACATTATTAAATGCATAATATTTGCAATAAAAACAGGGGTACATTAAATGTATCAACATAAGAACTGATAATATTCGCATCAGAAAAATCAAGGACACATAAATATGATTCTGCATGGTTTGGTTTTGTCACCAGCAAATCTAAGGATTTTTAAGCTTCTACAATGATGGTTGTCTATGGAGAATGTGTGAATAATAGCAACATCACAGTACCTAATAGCAAATACTGTAGGAACTAACGGCCCTGCCAGGCATGTGGAAAATGGTAAGATTATGCTTTTTATATAAGATGTTCCATCTGTAGGTCTATAAGAGGATGCAATTTCTGTGCATCGTTTCACATCCCAGTGTATTTACCAAATGTCAGGCTGTTGATATATAGCAGATTTTCCAATGTAACTGTAAAAAATATTGTAATAATGCCAGTAAGATATATTACTGTCCATGATTTTCATGCATAGATGATATTTCCCAATATATTTACATATTTGATTTCAACTAGAGATCTTTCCAAGTAGCCAATCAAAAGTCTACATAAAATTTAATTTTCTTGTTCTTTTGATAACAAATGAAAAATGTAATAATAATGAAAGTGTTGCAATGCTGCTAATTTTGCCCGTGGGCTGACATTGCTATGTTGCTAGGGTAAAAGGACAAATTACTCTTCGATCATTAATCTGTCAAGGAGTCAAGGAGAAAGATGTTCTCAATTTTGAACCTTTTGCAAATGTGATCCTGATCTGGAGGTGCAAGTAAGAGATCATAAATCATGTTGCTACAATTAAAAAAAGCTAAAACACAGGCAATTTTGCAGCGAAAAGTGATTGCAATGAACAAAGTTGGAAATTGTTCTATTAAGTTTAAAACTCACATTTATTTCTGGGTCTCAGCTCTCCAGATAAATGAAAAACTATCTTACCTTACTCAGTGACGTATAAAGAGAGCATTTGGCAGTTCTTTTTTAAGGCTAGTGTAACACAAGATGATCTACATTTACTACTAAGTGGGGTGAACTCCCATTCCCTGTGATACATGCAGGTAATTTCTTTTGGTTCAAACTCAAGCAAGGGCCATTGACCACTCCTACTACAAAATTCTGCCTACAACAAAGAAAAACAAATTATCAATTAAAATACAATTTTTGATTTATCTATTGCTTATTATTCCTTGTTCCCACACTGGATACATGTTGACTAGATTAGGTCTAAACAAATACAGTAAGAGCAAAGTACCATTGGTTGTATTGTTTCCCCCCTCCCCCACTCATATGCCCCAGTCTACTTCTTCCATTGTGGGAGGTGCATGAGTATGTCAAATACACCAGGCCTACCACCCCTTTTTTAAACCCTAGTCATATGCTAATATTCTTAAAGGGTTATTTTTTAATTTGTTAATTTAAATTGTTATCCCAATATTTAAATGGATTGGTCTTAATAAAGGGATATCAACTTAATAATAATTAACATCAAACTAAATAACCAAATATTTTATCCCATTCTTTCCCCCCATTTATAAAGTAATCATTTTAATGGGACTGATTTTTAATATAACAATTGTTCTTAAAGGACATGTAAACCCCACACACAAAAATTTAATCAGTAAACAGCCTCTTTGAAATCTTTCAATACCTGCTACACTGGTTGTCCAGAGGTTAATAGTAAGGCTGCAGTGTCCCCTTTATCACTTAGATTTCCTTCTCCTCCTGTAACCCACTCGCTCCCCCACCTCAGGAATTTGCTTTGGCTGTTGGCTTGTGGGCATGCTCAGTTGTTCTAAGCTCAGATTACTAAACACGCCCCCAGTCTAGCAGCCAGTGAAGAGATGGCATTGCTGGTTCCCATAGAAACTCAGCTCTAGCTGTCTGCTTCAGTTTTTTTCTCCTGAGCTCAGCTTTACCATTACAGTGCTCAAACAAAGCAGAACTTGCCTGTATTCTTGATGAAAAAAATGGCCACCAGGTGAAAGCTGCTATTTGCTTTAGGAAAATGTGATGGTGCTGGCAAACGGAGGGGATATATGCAGTACAAATGATGCCATTTGGGTGGGGGAGATGTGCCCAACTGATATACATTGTAGGCAAATGTAGTCCTTTAAAGAAATTCTAATATGTATATTGAAAACAAGGATCTATATTTTTTTCAAAAAAATAACCCAAAGGGTGTATCAATAGTGATACCACATATCTGCCTATAAAAAAATTCAGTGCATGCCATCAGTTAATGTTGCAGTTTTACTGTAATATCATCCCATGTACTTATTGTATTGTTTTCGTTTATGTTCCCAGTTTACATCATGTCAATAGTAAATTTGACAGATTTCTAATATGAGTCTCTTATTGGAGTGAGAGTTGGTTTCTCTGTATGCTGAACTATTCCCAACCTCGGAGTAACAGTGTTGGTGGACTGCAGTGACAACTTAAAAAATGTATTCAACAATATTTACAATTTTTAAAGGAATTATGTTTTTGTAAGAGAATAAAAAATACTAATAACAAGATACATCTATAACATTTGGGGAATATATTTTGGGCAATCCAAAAAAAAAGCATTGCTTTGTGTGAACAGTTTGTCCTTTATGTGTATTTAATATATCTTTTTAAGTTGTGAGGACATCTAGCTTTCAGAATGCTATCAGAGACCTAGCTATATCATACAGTGAAGAGACAGACAGACTTTGCAAAGCATTATAAATACATCTAGTACGGACTTGTTGACTACTGTGGCTTGTTAGAGATGAGAGAAAATGCACTTTTTAAAAAGAATTGATGATTTCCCTAAAATATCTAAATAAGCCGTCATAAACTGAGAAACTGAGTGACCTGAACTGAACTTTAAGAAGCTAAACATGAAGGAGACTTACAGGGTCTTAGATTTCTTGTGACAGCCAGAGGTGTTAACCCTATAGTGCAAAAGTAACACTACAACGTACAAGAGCAAAGTCTATTGGAGTGCTGTGACATTTATGCCATTCACAGTGGAATGAACAGCCATCTTGGCTCTGAACATGTGTTTCATGACTTTTACATGCAAGCATTTGCCCATGCATTCCCCTGCGGTCGATCTTCTAAGTGTTCCACCACAGTTAGTGCATCTGGATTTAAACCAGAGAACCAGTTCACTATGCAGTCTGCCATACCTTTGCTGATACAGTCATACAGCCGAGTTCCTGGGTCAATCCTTTGTTATCCATAATTTTATAGGTAGTAGTAATATACTCATCTGTTATTGATCTAGACACAGGTTTTCTGGGTTTACCATAAGACTCACTTTACAATCTTAACTTCTGAGTTCATTCATTGCCTTTGTAGTTTAAAATTAATTTAACCTGGGTGCTCTGATTCCTGTTTCCTGAATCTCTTTGGTTGTTTATTTGGTTATGATACAGTCGGTCTCATAATGATTTGCTCTGTCCCTCTTGCTCCATTTGTGGGTTATACATTCAGCTTTAAACCCCTGGATTATTGTGCATTAAGACCAGGCAGCACCCAATTAGCTAAGAGCCAGAACCAAGGCCAAATATAGCTGTTATAGGCAGAATAACATGCCTAGATAGGAATCCACTTACTCCCCCGGAGTTTGGGGTTGCATTATGTGACACAGCACTGCTGAAGCAAAAGGCATGGTTTGCAGTATTACTTATAGTGTTAGGGTAAACTCAGAATTTTGACAACAGGGAACTGGAAGTGACATACAGTTAAAAATGGTGTAAAAATAACGTCAAATATGGCCCACCCTGAACACCAATTAGGGTTAGACTTGGGAGGAACATATATTTTCTGTTGTATTCAATAGTGGAACAGTAGTACCACAAGAGATTTATAAATGTTTTCGGGTATCTGTAACTTTGTTTTATACCCTGCCTTCAAGATTAGTTCAATTAAATGTAGCTTGGATAAAAATTAATATTTGCCTGAGGTCAATCATCTTTGGATGAAGATTTTCTTGAACGTAATGTTCATTTCCACTGTAGTTATATGTTTTGCTGTAACACTAGTGTTGATATATTCTGTATAATATGCATTTTATTTGCTACTCGCTCTCCTTTTGTCTTTTCTGCTTTATGCTCTCAAGCATTACTATTTGCATTTGAAGCAAGCATAAACAATCTAGTCATGGATTTTGTAATGTTAGGAGCTCTCTTACACGATTTATAGCCACAATCTAGCAAATACCTATGCTCAGATTATTTAATTTTTATACAGTACGATGACTTTCATTTTGACCACTGTTACAAAAAATGTGTGCTGTAAGTCTTTATTAGAGAACCACTGTTCCCAGCAGTTAGGATTTCTCATAAACTTCCATGCTAGGCACAAGGTTTGGACATTCTGCTTTACAGGTCATTACCCTGAGACTTGAGTTACAGTCACTAAGCAGAAGGGGAATGGAAGCATTAAAAACATAATTATACCTTTGCCCATGTTCCTATTGAATAGTAATCAGGTTATAATGGATATCATTTTTAATTCAAGCTGCCGTATAAATATATCTAATGTAGCATTTATTGTTAATTACTTATATAGGCCAAATATAGATTTAATGGGTTATAAAGATTAATGTTACCTATGTATTCCTTTTACGGGTATGGGATCCCTTATCCGTAAACCCGTTATCCAGAAAGCTCCGAATTACAGAAAGCCCATCTCCCATAGACTCCAGTTTAATCAAATAATTCAGAATTTTAAAAAGGATTTCCTTTTTCTCTGTAGTAATAAAACAGTACCTTGTAATTGATCCCAACTAATTTGATTCCCAACTGTTTGATTAATGTTTTATTGATTTTTTAGTTGACTTAAGTTATAGAGATCCAAATTACATAAAGACCCCTTATTCGGAATACCCTTGGTCCCGATCATTCTGGATAACAGGTCCTATAGTAACTTTATTAGTATGATATTTTCTAGTTGACTCAAATATGAATCAGACTGTTTTGTTGGGCAAACAGTTGCCTCTCAGTGATACAGGACATGTATTCATAAACAGGTAAAGTCGCTGGTAGCAAGTCAACAGGGAGTTGACAAAGGACTGTGAGTATAAATGTTATTTGGTTGTACTGGAATAATTCTACCTAAGTGTGGCTGTGGGTCCTTTGAGAACGTAAAAGCAATACCCTCGCAATATACAGTATTTATATATACTGTATATACATACAGGTATATTTTCTTTCTAAACAATTTCCTTGCACTTTCATTATCACCTACAAATCTCAGCACAGCGCTCCTCTCCTCCAAAATGTTACTGCTCTGCTGCTTCCCCACCTACCACTGTAGAGATACCACCAGCTTCTCTACCAGTCATGTCACTCGCAAAACAACTCCCACCACACATATGCAGTTATGTTCAACTCCCATAACCTTGTCTTGCTGATCTTAAAGTTTTTTTAAAAGCTTTTGGCCCTAAATTACTATGTGCTACCTTGGACATCCAACCAGTTACCCTGCTAGTATGTTACTGTTTGCTCACAGGACCCTTAACATTAGCGTTCCTTACGAGTTCTACTGCTAGCGCTGCCAACTCTTGACTTTCTGTCTCTGACACAAGACCAGTAGTGATGGGCAAAAGTGTCCGTCCCATTTTTCTTGCCACTATTTTTTCTTACCCCAAATGCATTAGAGTCCATAGGATTTCTTATTAGCACCAAATAAACTGGAGTTTATTTGCCGTGATTTTATTTTTTTTCACAAAACACAATGCATAACAAAATTCTAATGCAGATTCGTGAACATTTTGGGCACTTATCCCTAGTGACCAACGCCTCTGTGAGAATTTGAGTTTCTCATAAAAGTCACTGCACCTTTGTTATAATGTGTAATTTACGCACAATTTACACACCTTCCAGCTTTTTAAAAAGTGGCAGTCCCAATTTTGTAGAAAAGATTAACAAAGTTGCAGTTCTACTGGGGATCCAAAAAATTGGCCAGTCAATTAACACTGGGATGAGAAGAACTACCTGACCCCCCTTTCATATACACTCACACTAGATTAAAAAAATCTCAGAAAAAAAAAATTAACTGTGTACACTAATATATGGTAGTGCAGGGGGCTTTACATGTTGGGGGCCATTTAGTCACCGTCGGATTTTTTTTTTCTTGTTCAGGTTTTAAGCAGTAAAAGTAGCGGGGGGGAAAGTGTATACTTTTTGGAGGTTTGCTATGCGTCCAAATAGCTAAAATCTGAATCCAACCATTTGCCACCTAAAACTTGCTGAGACCACTTTAGAAGTTTTGGATCTTTGATGCTGGTTTTTGTGCACCAATTTGAAAAATTCGTGTTTTTGAGTGACAATTTGAAATAGACGCTGTTTCTGCGTTTTTTTTTCCCGCACAGACTTTTTCTGTTCATATTTTTTGTAAATGTCAAACATTTATGGAAATTAGTTTATTTGATTTTTTTTTTTTTTTTAAATAAAGAGTTTTAGTAAACAAGTATTATTATACTTTTAACAAAAAAAATAGATTTAAAAAGAATCCATTTTTCGGTATTTTTCTGCTTGAAGGAAGTACTCGCTTGCCTAGGTAATATTACAGCTTTCTGTAAATACAGCAGCTGGGTTTCTGTTATCTACAGTCTCCCATCATATATTATTTCAGGTTGTATTTTGACCAAATGAAGTCTGTGAAGGCAGCTGTTCCAAATCAGTGTCACTTATCTAAAGAGGCTAGTGGGTTTATTTCAGTGATTTCTGGAGGCTTTGCAGAAAAAAAAAACACATTTTCAATAATCTAGAGCAGTGCTGTCCAACTGGCGGCTCCCCTCTGTGTGGCCCCCCCACGGGTGTGGTTTCAAGTGGGTGTGGTTTAAAAAAGGGTAGTGGTCAAAACTGGCTTCCATTATCGGCCCTCCACCATGTAGGCTGGAAAAATTCCGGCCCTCAGTACCACAGAAGTTGGACAGCACTGATCTAGAGCAAATTAATGTTTTACCTAAAAGCAGAATGATGAATGTATTATTAAACCTAAGATCTTATATTTACAAATGAGAGGTTACATTTATTATATATGGCTGTGGCACACATGACATTTTGAATGCTGTGGTGCTCTCAGGATGAACTGTACTCAAAAAAAATTTGTGAAATGGCAAAAAATTTGCAAAACGCATTGAAGTCAATGGCCATTTTTTCTCATGCCAAATGCAATGGAGTTTTTTCTCTTGCCAAATCAAAGGGTGTTTTTTTCTCACTAAATTTGCCATTTTGTGGTGTTTTTCTCACATTTTTTCTGGTAAAATATATTTTTTTTGTGAAAAAATTTGCTGACCTATAGCATCTGCCTAAGCAACGCCTATTCCTATATTTTTTAATTGGAATCAGTGAGTGGCAATTAAGATTATGTAGACTCATGTAGGTTAAAAACAAATACATAGGGGCACATTTACTTAACCACAAACACTTTCGGTCCAATCGTATTTTCCGCAACTTTCTCAACACTTGCGCGACTGTTTTGACTGTTTTGTATTTTTAACGTGAAAAAATCAGATCGGTTTTGCCGCTGTTTACAATCGTTCGGTGCGAAATTTCGTGACTTTTGGATCGCCAATACAATATTATCGTGACTAATATGATTTTTTCGTAAGCATTTTCGTGATATTTGTGATCTTCAGAAATTTTCGTTTCCAATCCGAATTTTTCCCTTTCGGGATTCGAACTCGTGTTTTGATAAATCTGCCCCATAGTCTAAATGCCCCATAAATGACTTTTTTTTATATTTTATATTTGTAAACTGTAAACTTTTCTAAAGCAATCTCAAGGGCATACTACTGAAATACTTTTTATCTAATAGGCATGTATTAAGCTAATTCATTATTTCGATAACCTAGGGCAGGTATTGGTTTGTCAGGAAAGTTAGCTCCTCCAGCACCAGCAACATTTCCCACAAATGAAAGAAAAATTGTAAGTTGATAAAAGAGAATTTAATATAAGGCACCAGAGAGAGGAGACATGCATTTTTAATCAATGTTTTTAATGACATGCACAAGAAGTAATGTGTTACTTGTTTATCTGTATTGTTCCTCCAGGAACTACAGTATATTATTTGTTTAGTCTATCCTGTAAGACTAAAGACATGATGGAAATTAACTTCTGAAAAAGGTGGAAGTTGAAATGTTTACTCACAGGTGTTACATATCATCTTCTCTAAATCACAATTGTCTATTGCCCTTTTATGTTCACCTATCCTCAATCTGATTTCTCTTTTGGTGTTATCCACATAGGCTTCACAACATATAAATGACCCCAATGGTAGTACAAGTGGTAACATCCTTTAATTTTAACTTGAAGTTTGGCCGAATGTTTAAAAATAAACAATTATTCTCATACAAGAGATCCCATAATTTGGGTGATCTATTAATGAAGTTGGATTTATTACAGCATAGAACCAAACAACCCACTTTTTTTTGGAACCCAACCTCAAATACATACCCATGCTTATCATGCCTGTGTTACAATAACATCATTAAAGGAGAAAGTTTAAATCACCCTTCCAAAGTTAAAAGACTTTGCTACTTGTACTACCATGGGGGTCATTTATATGTTGAAGTGGTAATGCCTATGTGGGAAAGACCAAAAAAAAAAAAAAATCAGGCAAAAATAAATTATGTGGATTGACAATTAAATACTATGGCTCCCATGGGGCTTCTCCTGTTTTTTTCTGAAATAGTGACACTTCTTTCTGGTGTAATTAGGATTTTATGTGACTTTTATGTGTTTCAAGTACTATGAATATACCCGTTTTGAAAAAGCATATATTTATTTGTAATGACCTTTCTTTTTACAGCCACAATTAGATTTTTTAGAAATGGATTGCTACAACTGGACTTTATCATGATTCTTTTGGACTTTTGGCAGTTTTTCAGGGTATTTTTAATTGATTGCCAAATAGCCACTAACAGGTACTATTTTCTTTTCCTATGATAGTTATATGTGTGGATATGTACTTGATAAGTTAACCTATTGTAACTGAGGGGTGGGGTTTCCTCTCTAAATATACCTGTTTCCAGTTTCATCAATGTGAGAGCATTTGAGAAAAGGGGAGGATCCCCCTAAACTTTGGGTGGACATCTCCCCACAATCTATGCAGTCTGTTTTTAGGGCAACATAACATATGGCATTTTCCCTGCCTGGGCATGTGGAAGTGGTAAAAACCTCAATATGGACTGCGACTGTGTGTGCAACAACTGACATTAAGGGGCTGATTTACTAACCCACGAACGGGTCGAAATGAGTCCGATTGCGTTTTTTTCGTAAAGATCGGTATTTTGCGATTTTTTCGTATTTTTTGCGATTTTTTCGGTGTCTTTACGAATTTTTCGTTACCAATACGATTTTTGCGTAAAAACGCGAGTTTTTCGTAGCCATTACGAAAGTTGCGTAAAATCTTGCGATTTTTCGTAGCGTTAAAACTTGCACAAAAAGTTGCGCTTTTTTCGTAGCGTTAAAACTTACGCGAAACTTCGCACCTTTTAAGTTTTAACGCTACGAAAAAGGCGCAACTTTTCGTGTAAGTTTTAACGCTACGGAAAAATCGCAAGATTTTACGCAACTTTCGTAAAGGCTACGAAAAACTCGCGTTTTTACGCAAAAATCGTATTGGTAACGAAAAATTCGTAAAGACGCCGAAAAAATCGCAAAACATACGAAAAAGTCGCAAAATGTTCGTTTTCAAGTCGGAACTTTTCCAATTCGGGTCGGATTCGTGGGTTAGTAAATCAGCCCCTAATTGTATCCTTCTACCACTAAGTAAATAGGATGGATTTTAGCCAAAAAATGCACACTGGAATGTTTTCTGGTCAAAACCCACCTTATTTTTGTACACAGTCTTACAAAATATTTTTTAAAATCTAATCCGGTTTAATGAAGTGTTTTTATAAGTATAAAGACAAACAATTTACTGTACAGATTATTTGTTAACATAGTATCTTGCATATTGAGGTTATATGTCAGGGAGCTTGTATTCATACAGAATCTTAAGTTTTTATTATCCAGTGTTTCATTGTAAACTTAACCTATTTAAATATAATTAAATTAAACTAAAGGGACAACTCACTAGGGTGTTGCTTCACTCCATATAGGTTTCCCAGATGGTATAGCTCATAACTTATGTTCAATATATAAATATATTAGCATTTCAGGCTCATAAAATGTTGTTCTGCTGAATAGTAATATATACATCAATTTCTGGTTCTTTATACCAATACAGGTATGTTAACTTTTATCTTAAAGCCCAATTTCCAGAAAGCTCAGAATTAAGAGAACCCTTCTCCCAAAGGTCTATCTTAAGCAAATCATTTTTAAAACCATTACATAACATATAGCATTAATAGAGCTGCGTCAAAATGGTTATTAAAGGAACAGGCTTCAGGTTTGAAAACGTATTTCACTAAGGGGCAGATTCATTAAAGTACGAGTTCGAATCCCGAAATGGGAACAATTCGGATTGCATACGATAATTTCTGATGATCGCAAATATCACAAAAATGCTTATGAAAAAATTGTATTAGTCACAATAATATCGTATTGGCGATCCGAAAGTCATGAAATTTTCGTATCCGAACGATCGTAAACGGCGGGAAAACCTTTCTGTGCACGATTTTTGAAGTCTCCCATAGGACTCAATGGCACTCTGCAGCTCTAACCAGGTCCACCAGCTTCATGATACCGAAGCTTGAATGAATCCGAAACTTTCATACTCAGTACTAAAAATTTTGTCGCAAAGTACGAAAAAGTTGCGTAAAGGTACGAAAAAGTCACGCAAAGGTACGAAAATGTCGGATTCAGACCGATCGTACATTAATAAATCTACCCCTAAATATAGCTCCCTGCAGTTTTTACTTTTTTATCAAAGCTTGAATGTGTTTATTTCTCCACCCAATCCTGATAGACAACTGATTTTTCTTGTTAGACAACTGATTTTTCTTGTTAGATAACTGATTTTTCTTTTTCTAATTATATGTTTGGGATCTCTTTTGGAGGGCAGGAAATGTTTTAATTGTGAATTATTACAAGCTGAAACAAAACCTTTCTCCAAAATTCCAAATAAGAACTCTATATTATTGCTTAATGGAGTCAGTGGTGAGGGATAGGAGGCTAGTTTATATTTAGAGTATAGAGAAGTCCATATTCCCATACAGTTGTAAATTAATAAATGCTTCACATGAAGGGGAATGCTTTCTCTTTTAATGCATAATAAAAAGCCCAGTAAACCTTCTGTCCACGTATCCTCTCTGGCCTGCCATTTGATTGAAGTGTTGGTCCTTGCATATTAATATGCTGGCATGGTAGTATGATTCAAAATCTGTCATACTCAATTCATACTGTATTATATATTATGCTTTATTCTATATATATGAATAGAATGTTAGAAAGTGTTATAGGAAGGGTTTAAAATTGTTTTGTGACCCAAAACTTATAGGGTTTTGTTGATTTTTCTGTTCTTCTTTTAATTAGGACATATCCCTAAATTTGAAATGGTGCAATGAAAAACAGACATCGGAATGGGCAAATAATTTACTGGAAAAGCATGGCAAGTAATGGACATTATAATTGGCCTTGCATTGTTTGTCTGATCACAGCTCCTGGAAACCATCCAGATGTAAAAAAAGCAGGGGACTGCTCTGTACCAGACTTAAAAAAAAAACGAAACAAAAGCTAACGTTTCCATAATTATGTTTCATCAAGTTGGGAATGGCACATGGCAAAGAAGAGTCAGGCAAATATGTACACGGCCCTTGCTTTCACTTTCATTTTAAAGTATTTCTAAGCTGAAAAAGGTGCAAACAGAAGAAAGAGGAAACTATTTTGCTTTTGTAATACCTTTGTATATAGTATTATCTAAGAAGGAAAAGGTTGACTTTGTAATACTTTATTTTTTAGTATCATCTGTTCCCAAGTTTAAAATGTTGTTGTAAACATCAGAGCCAAGACTGGACAACTGGTTGGGTGGCAGATTGCTTTCACTTTAATTTTTAGATTTCTCAGAGCTAGGAAAGGTTCTGCTAAGAGCAGGAATCAAGGTTTGCTTGGTAATACTTTTCCTTTTATTATGATCTGTTCGAGAGTTGGAAAGCTCTATTCTCAGATGAACTGAAAATAGTCGACTGGTTATAATTGTTTTTATTTCACTTTTAGTTATCTTTAAGCTTTGAGTTTTTTTTTTTGGTACGAAAAAGTATATAAAAAACAGAAATGAAATGGACTTCCTGTTGCTATTGCATTCATTATGTTATTTCACCTCACTTGGAAAAGACAGAAAGAAAAGAATAGACAGGAACAAATGCTTGGATGGTAAATTACTTTCATTTTTATCTTGAGCCTTAGCAGCAAAAAGCATAGTATACCAGGCAACAGTGGCTTAACTATAGAGGAAGCAGACTCAGTGGCTGTGGGGAGGTGGGGGACAGGGGGCCCAGACCACGGGGTCTGAATCTTCTATTGCTCTAAGAAAGCCCCCTCCCCAGCTGCTCACTTAACTACCCAGTGCCCTGGAAGCAGGGAACATGAGTGGGAGGGTGGGTAGAGGGGGAGACAGGTAGGTGACTGCTGAGCCCCTCCAAAGATTTCTTCCAGTGTTGTGGTGTTATGCCACTGGCAGGCAACATGATGGGTTTCGTGTAACGTTTGCTTTCATTTGTTTTCGAGTTGAAAAAAGTACATGACTAATCACACATAGAAATGAGAAACTAATTGGATGGCAAATTGCTTTTACTTTTAGTTTAAACTCTCTTTCCACAAGAAAACAGAACAGCAAAAAGTAATGTAGTAGTAGGAAGTAAAACAAATTACAAAGCTCCAAATTACAGGAAGGCAAATTTCCATAGAGTCCATTTTTAGAAGACAATCCAAATTTTATAAAATGATTTCCATTTTCTCTGTAATAATAAAACTGTGCCTTCTACCTGATCCTTACTAAGTTACATAAATCCATACTGATGAAAAAACAATCCTATCTGGTTTATTTAATGTCTAAATTATTTTAAAGCCTCTTGTACTTTATTCTTTATTGTAAGATCACCCACTATCTTTCTATATTGTCCTCTATTGTTTAACAATGTAATTATGTCCCCTGCAAGCATCCTTTCTTCAGTGGAAACGAACCCAACTCATTGTTTTATTTCACACTGATTTTTAATCAGGACTCTTTACAGCTCATTAATATAATTCTTAAAGACTGGGGTCCAAAACTATACTGCAGGCTCAAGTTAAGGTCTTGCGGGGATTGAATACAACCAGGCACGGAATACTATGGATGGATGGGTGACTTAAAAGGGACTAGAACATGTGAAAGTAATCAACATAATTGCTAGTTAAATGCTAAATGGTGTGTTGAGGGCTTTCTTAATTGGGAGGACTTTGGGTATTTTTGTGGATAACAAACTGTGTATGCACAATCACTTAGTCCAAAAGGTTAGGCAGTGAAATATATTGCTATGTTTTTCCCCAGGTCAGTGCTCCTGTTAGAAGAAAACTACACCAGCCTGTGGAAAAAACTGTATCAGAGCTGCGCAGGCATTTTACTTAACTTTCAAGTGGTGTGCAAAGCGTCCCTTGCACCAATCACTGTTTGCACATGCACAGTAGAGTGGAGTAAGTGCAGAGATGTGTAACTAGGCTGTTAATAAGGAATGGAAAACTATCAAAGGTTAGGGTTGTTTTCTCTGGATAAATGGTGCTTGCACTGGGTACATGCTTACTTATTACAGGACACACTTGAGAAAGGGCTCTAAGCAGCCCAAAACATGTTGTGTGCAGTGGTCTGAAATAAAAGTTTTTTTAAAGCAGTGAATCTGCATGACTATGCCCTCCTCTTAATTTACAATGTATTAAGAGGCAAGCGGAATTGATGCATGAAGTTTTGATTCTCACTTATTACAGGACATAGAAGGTGCTGAAATACCTAAGGAAAGTGCCGAGGGACTGGGGAGCCAATCTGGGGCTTAATTCCCTCCGGAGTTAACCCTCAAGGAGTTAACCAGCTTAGCTTTTGGGCGGGAAGAAAAGTATCCATACTCACCCCCTCCCCTTTTGACTGTCCGCTCTCTCAGCAGCGTCTCACCCTGCATACACAGAGCAGCATCTCCCTCCACCCCCCTCCCTGTTTAAGAGCAATTAACTAGTAACCATAGGCCTGTAAGTTCATTCAATTTGCATGTTTTATATTTTTTTTGCAGGCTCTCTTTATGCAAAAAAAAATATATATATATTTTTTTTTCAAAGACTTATTATATATACTTTACATATTCAGTTTGTCACAGCAAATGGCAGGTGATAGTCCTTGGCCGTTTAATCTCTGGTGGTGTTTGATGGTTTTCACATGCCCACTGTTTGCAGTGGCCGGCATTCGTTATAAAACAGTTATAAAAAATGTTGTTGCGATGTTTGAAATACATGGCAAGGACTATTTTCTGATGTTGGATTTCTTTAATAAAGCTGTGGCCAAACTCCACCCACAAAAATATGGTGTCATTGTGTTTTCTTGCGTCAGGTGGTTACATTGGGGGACAAGTTTAGTAAGGGAATAAGTCTCCACAGTCTTAAGGATATGATATACAGACAGAAGAACAAGAGTCCACTTAAGGAACTGAATTTTCATATGAAGCAGTGAAGTTGGATTGCAAGTATCTTGGCCTCTTGCTACAGCCCTGCCTTCTGCGTGTGACCACTGACCCCCACCCAAGCCGCCCCAGTCCTTCCTGCTCGCTTACCCACTCCTGCTTGAACATTCCAAGAACTAGTAAGCCAGGACGGGAGAATATGAGAAGAATATACCATTTGGTGATTAGTATTTTGCATCCCAAAGCTGCAACTGGGTAGCCCTAGTTTCAGTCTTCTGCCTCTATGTACCTAATACAAATTTCAGCTGACCATAATGCTAGCCTTTGTATCAAACAATAATGGTTTGGCTTTGCTATGTATTTCCTTGCTTACAAGGGCAATATACTAATGTATACTTTTTATGCTGCATTTTAAAGACAATCTAGTTGTCTCCTCTATTTAACCCTGTAAATAGTCTCTTTGCAGTCAATGATTTGCAGAGATGCCTTTATATTGCCTAAGTTTTAAAGTCTAAAATGTTACATTTTTGTCAGTCCTTTATATAGTTGTCTCTGAAACACCATCTCAAAGAAGGCCGTGTTGTGATCACTATTTGATCTACATTTTTGCTGGAGAATGTGTTTGGAGTGCACAGCAAAATTTGTTTCATGGTAACTACTCACAGTTATATGTTGTATCTGTGTCCTGTGTTTACGAAGCAAATCAATAGCAGTATAAATAAATGTTTAATGTTCAAATATACAGTACATATCACAATATATATATATATACACAGTATATGCCCCTATAACTTGTAAAAGCATAAAACAAGTGCCCACTTGATTAATAGCCAAATACATCTAGCAAATTATATACTTTGCAAGATATCGGCAGCAGTTACTGCATGACAGCTCCCGACATTTTTATTTTGTAACTTATATTTTTATTGTTTTTTTCACAAGTTTTTACATAATAACAAAAAAGAAAAACATTTTATATATCAAATTAGGAAAGAAAGAAAGGAGAAAGGGGAAAAGGAAAATTACAGAAGGGAATATAAAAGTGTAAGTAAAAGAGAGAAAAGAACAAAACAACCATCATAGGTACCCAGGAAATCACATTGTATGATTTTTAAAGAATGTATTTGTATTGCACTCCTGCACATAAGTATTTGAACACCTGGCAATCAGCAAGAATTCTGGCTCTCAAAGACCAGTTACTCTGCCTTTAAATAATCCACCTCTACTCCACTCATTAATCTAAATTAGTAGCACCTGTCTGAGCTCTTTAAAGACACCTGTCCACCCAGCAGTCAGTCAGACTCCAACTACTACCATGGGCAAGACCAAAGAGCTGTCAAACGACACCAAAAACAAAATTGTGGACCTCCACAAGGCTGTACAGGGCTACGGGGCAATTGCCAAGCAGCTTGGTGAAAATAGATCAACTGTTGGAGCAATTGTATGAAAATGGAAGAGGCTAAAGACTGGGGCTCCATGCAAGATCTCACCTCGTGGGGTATCACTGAAGATTAGAAAGGTGAGGAATCAGCCCAGAACTACATGGGAGGAGTTGGTCAATGACATGAAGAGAGCTGGGACCACAGTTTCAAAGGTCACTGTCGGTAGAACACTATGCCGTCATGGTTTCAAATCATGCATTGCACAGAAGGTTCCCCTGCTCAAGTCATCACATGTCCAGGCCTGTCTGAAGTTTCCTAATGACCATCTGGATGATTCAGAGGAGGCATGGGAGAAAGTCATGTGGTCAGATGAGACCAAAGTAGAACTTTTTGGTCTAAACTTCACTCGCCATGTTTAGAGGAAAAATAAGGATGAGTTGCATCCCAAGAACACTATCCCTACTGTGAAGCATGGGGGTGGTAACATCATGCTTTGGGGGTGCTTTTCTGCTAAGGGGACAGGACAACTGCACTAAATATTAATGGGGCCATGTATTATGAGATTTTGAGCAACAACCTCCTTCTCTCAGTCAGAGCATAGAAGATGGGTCGTGGCTGGGTCTTCCAACATGACAATGACCCAAAGCACACAGCCAGGATAACCAAGGAGTGGCTCCGTAAGAGGCATATAAAGGTTCTGGAGTGGCCTAGCCAGTCTCCAGATCTAAATCCAATAGAATATCTTTGGAGGGAGCTGAAACTCCGTGTTGCTCAGCGACAGCCCCTAAACCTGACAGATCTAGAGGAGATCTGTGTGGAGGAGTGGGCCAAAATCCCTGTTGCAGTGTGTGCAAACCTGGCCAGGAACTACAGGAAAGGTTTGACCTCTGTAATTGCAAACAAATACAAAAATATGTACCAAATATTAACACTGATTTTCTCAGGTGTTCAAATAGTGTTCAGCAGTGCAATACAAATACATTCTTTAAAAATCATACAATGTGATTTCCTGAATTTTTTTTTTTAAATGCTGTCTCTCACAGTGGGAATGCACCTACAATGTGAATTTCAATGTGACCCCCCCCCCCCAAGATTTCTAAGTGGGAGAACTTGCAAAATGGCAGGGTGTTCAAATATTTATGTTCCTCACTGTATGTCCTCAAGTGTAGTGAGGAAAGTGCAATCACCGTTTTTCCCCACAATGCAGTTTTGCCCCGAATTCTAGCATCATTGAGATCACAAGGGGGCAATGCACTTTGTGCAATTAAATCTGATTTACCAAGATTACCACAACTTTGTGTGCATCTTGTTGCAAGTTGGACTGAATTGCTCTGAAGTCCACCTAATTTGATTTCTCATGTTCAGCGTATGAGTGATGCCTGCACCCAATTTTTCAGTCACAAAGGGAACGCTGGAGCTACCGCCTAGTTAGGAGGTGGCAGTTGATCCAGGGTTCCCCTGCATTAATAGGTGCAGCAGCACCTAATTTGGAACAGAAGGCAGGAAGGATTTAGGATGAAAGCGGTTTTATGTGGGGGAAATTGCAGACATACGTGAGTCCTGATGTGTTTATATCTTGAAGAATACTAGAAGTCCAAACTGAATGGTAAAATATTAACTATACAATTCTGCATGATACATCAGTGCTTAGGGCCACACTTACCTTAATATAGTAAATAATGTACCCCTATGAAAAATATTAAGATATTAAAGTCACTGAGGAGATCCATGACCATAAAAAGACACAGTGCTGAAGGTCAACTACTTTTATACAGGTCATAATATTCTGGGGAACCTTAGAAAAACCCCATACATTACAAAAAGGGGTACATTATTTTTTAGAATACACAAGCTTCCATAATCACTGTAGATTAGAGGGCTTTCACCAGAGTAAACTACTTTTCATTACTAGGTGCCTGCTAACAAAAAGGTCTAATCTGCCAAAGTGAAGGTGGCGCAGAATAGTTTTTATGCCCTCAGTATTTGGAATATAAAGCACAGGATTATTTTGCTTATCAAGATGTAATTAGAATAATAACCACTATAAAGATATCTCCATAAAACAAGGAAAGGGTAAGTGGGGAACAGAGTATCAGAAAGAGCAGATGGTATGTGCCATATGGATAAACTAAATACAGAGAAAAATGTTATTTGTAAACATAAGCCATTCCTTCCAATGATCCAGACTCAAAAAAATCAGTAATTAACTTGTGCTATTAGCATCCAATTTTCTTTCTTAAGGTTCTCTTTTCATAATGGAGTGATTTGCAAGTGCCTTTTGGGAAATAATTGTGTGTTGTTGTGTGGCTCATTGTATAAAGGAACAACATAGAAACAATGAATTCTTTCCTATAAAATATACAGAGTAACTTGTTTGTTAACGATCCCACATTACCAACCCAAGGTCAAACAGATGTTTTCTTCTAAACATAGTTCTACTGAAAAGGACAAAAATGAATATTGATTTATACAGATCCCAGCATTAGTTAAGCTCCAGAAACCACAATGAAAATGATCTGTAATCATCATTTTCATGTATCAATAACTTGTATTTGCTGTTGCATTATGTACTTCTACAAATATGCCTTTAAAAGCTGTTTGTACCATTCAGTGCACTACTGTAGGATGCTAGCCAACCAGCTGCTAGGTTGACCTGACAGAACTGCAGTTCAGCAGTCACAGCTGTAAATGGCTACCCACATCCTGCTATGCTTCAGGGCATGGACAATTAGGATACACTAAGATCCCATTTTAAACATAAGCAGGGATCTATGGGAAGCTCCAAAAAGTCTTTTTAAAGGAACCATTATTATCCCAGATCCTAAATATTAGGCCAGATTCAATTCCATGAGAAACACACCTCCATACACCTAAAAAGCTGCTGTATGTTTTCTCATCTAAAAAAGTCCAATCAGGGAAAAATACCTCAACTAACAAGGTTTTTTTTAATATGAAACCCTGCTTGAGTTCCTTAACTCACATGGGGTTTCCTTTATGATTGCTTGAGTCAAAAGTCTCTGCAACATTATCTCAAAGACCATGCTATGATCTAGCAAATGCTAGAGATGAATTTAATATTATTATACCTGATACCAGTGGTGTAACTACCCTACAAATTCTACGAGCCCTGACCCCCTTCCCGCCACCCACTCTGTTGTGACCCTTTTGTTGCGTTCCTGATAAATTGCCATTAGCTTCCCCTATTGTTATGCCACTGCCTGATACAAAAGAGAGCCTTTCCTAGTAGTATCTTGAATTATTTGCCATATGTATGAAGTTATTTTCCATATTTACAAACCTGATTGTTTTTTCTACTTGGCCAGCCCATTTCTCCAGTCAATGTCTGGATAATTGAAGGTAATGGAGGGGTAATGTGTATATATGGGGATGTTAAAGAATATCCCACTGATGTGGTGTAAATGATACCCCATAAGGCACTACCTCTTATGTGCTGGGGTAAAGTAATACTTGGATGGGATTTCCCCTAATTTTGAGATTTATGGGGATAACAAGAAGTTCAAAAGTGAAAGTGTAATAAATGCTGACCCTGGTGATTGCAACCTTAAATCAACTAAAGCAAGTTTTATGTCTTATGTAGTAGGGATAAACACTGATAAAAAGGGGTTTGGAAGATTCCTGTCATTCATATTTAAAATGCTTTATCTATGGGACCTGTTATCCAGAATGTTTGGGACCTGGGGCTTTCCGGCAGGGCCAAAACTAGGGGTAGGCAGAAGAGGCACCTGCTGAGGGTGCAACGGTGGGGGGCCCCAGGCAAGTACCTTTTTTTCACCTGCCCCTAGTTCCGGCACTTTCCCCCTCACTGCAGTCGCCCCAGCAACCCCATTGGCCTGTGTGCACGCATTGTGCACTCATTTGTGCATGCACACACACAGGGGTGGGGGTGGTAGGTGGGCCAAGCCGACCGGGTTACCTAGGGCGATCTACCTAAGGGATCTTTCCATTGTTTGGATCTCCATACCTTACCTACTAAAAATCAATTAAACATCATTTAAACCCAATAGGATTGTTTTGCCTCCAAAAAGGATTAATTATATCTTAGTTGGGATTTTACAGAGTAAAAGGAAATCATTTTTAACAATTAGAATTATTTTCTTACAGATAGCCCTTCTGTAATTCGAACTTTTGGGATAATGGATCCCATACCTGTACCTTAGTTCCTAACATGTACGAAATAAGACAAAGATAAAATTTTAGTAAACTTTAGGTTTTCTGGGGTAAACCTAATGTTAGTGGCATATTTCACTTTGCAGTCAGTAAAGTATACAACATATTTGATTTTTTTTAATATAATAAAATGGTTATATACTGTATCTTGTTACAAAAATGGAATTACATATAAAGGGCAGATTTAGAAGGCATATGTTGTCCTAAATAAGAAATATATAGCGTGCACAAACTGGTCAAAAATTGTTTGGCTCCTTTTGAAAGCTCAGGCACAATGCACTGAGATGGCTGCCCATACATCAATATTACAACTAAAAAATACATTTGTTGGTTCAAGAATAATATTTTAAATGGTAGAGTGAGTTATTTGCTATGTAACCAGTGTATTTTAGAAATAAAAAGTATACCATGAAAATCTTGACAGTATGCCTTTAATGAAATTAAAATAGAGCTAAATGTATGATGTTCTCATTTTTCTTTTTGGGCTCAGTGTCTTCAGTTTAATCCATAATTATTATTTCATTCTTGCTATTTAAATGTAAAGATATACTCCCAGATTTGTATAGTTTTGCTTAGCTGAAAAGTAAACAGATCTTCTGTTTGTTTTACCTAAGTCAACTGAAATGGAATACAAATTCTGAACTTAATGAAAAACATAGGGTGAATTATTATTTGCAATAGCAGCACATGAAATGTCACATTTCCTATCTGTATATTAAATAGCTTTCTTTTTCACTTATGAATATAATCTGAATAGACCAAGCAGTTGTGTTGTTTTGTTACTCTGTGCCAACTCTATAACAACAAAATTAAGTCTTGTTTGAATTAACATTGCAGGTCTCTATAGAAATATATTGCATAAAACACCCCAATTGTAAAACCCTGCTTTATTGCTAAATAAAGCAATTTCATAAACCTATACTTTTCTAGAAGTCTGTGCCATTGGGAAATCCTATGTAGAAAAATGCTATTTTAAGTAATAAGGCACATATGTACTGATAAGCGAATTTGTCAAAAAAAATTTGCAGAAAAGTTTGCAAAACGCTAAGAAATTAGCAAAACTGGGAAAAATCCGGGAAAAGCATCTTTTTTTTGTGTGAAACCTTTTTTTTTTCTTTTTGCCGCCACCGTGCACATTTTTGCCGCAACCATGACTTTTTTTAAACTAAATATGCTTGAACAAGCATAGTATCCACAGCTATTATGATACTAAAATCGACAATTGATGTTGGTATATATGGTTTATTCCTCATCTCTTTATATATTGTTTTTTGCAAGCCTGCTGTGGGATCCATGAGTGCCTGCTGTAGGTCTGGGGCATGTGCACCTGGACCCCAAGTATATTTTGGTAAGATATACCAGCACATTTATCAGACTTTACATTAAAATGTTTGAAATTGAATTTGTATTGCATTTTTAGCCATGTTATTGCATTATCAGTACTGTATCTATATATGTCACATAATTGGTATATCTATGCATATTGGGCATCAAGATGTTCTGTATTTTATTCTAGTAAGTAAAAATATGTAAGCTTTGAGAAGATTTTCAGAAATGGCCTAGTTTAGCATTAGAAGACAGTAGAAAGACACATTTAATCATTTTGGATTTGGCAGAATGTGTGTTTTCCGAAAATATGTACTTTTCTTGGGTCTCAGAACTCTCAGACGGGGGGTTATGACCAGGGCTGGAACTAGGGGTAGGCAGAAGTGGCACATGCAGGACGCAACAGTTGGGGGTCTTTAAGTCTGTTGCACATTCCCCTATACAACCTGCTCCACACCACGCACTTATCATCCCCCCACCAAAGTAGTCACTGCATGCATGCACACTTATGCAAGTGGCTAGGGCACCTGGCCAGCTTAATCCGCACTGCTTAACATGCACACAGTTTGTTTTCCAGCCACAAGAGTTTTGGCAATGAAAATCTATATGCATTATTTTCATTTAGAGGATTTTATACAGCATATAGTTTAATTAATGCATGCATACTGGACATAAAACTGTTCAGAACATCCCGGCATTTATATTTGGTATGTTGTGGTATCTAATGACATGTGGGAATTAAGATGCTGTAGATGATTGGTGCCTTTACCTCATATAAAATGTATTGATTTTGCTGTCGCTGAAATTACTTCCATGGCAATTTGTATGACCTATTTCTAATTTGGAGTCTCGTCATGCCAGGTTAAATAAAAGCTTGGAGGAGATTTTTAGATTTTTCATCAAAACTGCTACCTTTTAGAAAGCTTTGCGGCATTGTAGTTTGGATTAGAAAGACATTTTTTGTGGATTTAAATGCTTTAAATGTGTTAATTTTGCAGTTGCAGAAGTGGCCGTCATGATCATTTGTGTGCACTATTTTTATTTATTTATTTATTTAATTGTTTTTTTTCATGCCAGAAGTTTTGGAAATACTAAGCATGCCTGGCATAAAAGTGTTCAGTGGACCTTTGGCATTCTTATTTATGAGGTTTTATTTTGGTACCTAATAACTGGGCATGAGCTAATTTTTCCCTTACTGTAAAATTTAAAAATGTCAAATCTGCACTAGAATTTTGCCATGTGTTTTGTTTGATAAAAGTTTTTTTTAAACAGAAAAAACACGAGTCCATTGATTCCAATGCATTTGGTTTTAGAAAAAACACATAGTAAAATACAAACAGCAACTTCAATGCATTTGGCACAAGAAAAAACATCCATTGACTTCAATGTATTTGGTGTAAGAAAACCACCTATCGACTCCAATGCATTTTCCCCAAGAAAAACACCCAATTGAATCCAATTAATTTGGTGAAATATGGTTATAATTTGGCAATTAACTTATTTTTCAGCAATCTTTTTGTGAAGTGAAACGGGGCAGTTTTGCTCATGTTTTTTTGCTAATGACATGTTGCTGTAAAATGCAAGCTATGTGGTGATTTTCAGGCCGGTATTAAGTAATTGATAACCACCAATCAAAATCCTCATCACAGAAAAGGGGGACGTGCCAGGTGAAGTGCTGAAGGAGGCCCTTAGCGATGGGGGTGGGCCTTTATCTCAGGATTTCTTCCTCCCTCAATCTGACACTGAACACAATGAATGTCATCCCTTCTAGTAGCTGGTTTCACTGGCGTAGTGGAACTGTGGTCATTTGTGTAAATTGAAGCTTTTTTTTTTTTTTTTTTAAATCTACTTTAGTCTTTCCTAGCTTAGTATACAAATGTATATTCAGCTATATCTATTTGATCAGCAGTCTTTCCAAAAAGGCAAAGTGGCATTGTGAAAAAATGCTACAAGGCAGCTACAAGAGCAGCAAGCCCCTCCAGGGCAAATAGTATAAGGTTTATGGCACACATTGTATTTTGACCACCATGGTGCCCTCAGGGAGTAATAAGACAGTCAAACTATCACTGTCAGGGTCTGTTAAGAGCAGAGCATATTGCATTCATATGAATGGAACATTGTAACATAAATTGTAATTTCTGAGAGACCCATGGTCAAATTGCCACATGCATTGCAAACTTTGCATGCCTTCATATAACAGATGCAATTTTCTGTTGTGACCATAATACTGGTATGGGATCTATCATCCAGAATGCTTGGGACCTGGCATCTTCCAGATAAGGGATCTTTCAATAATCTGGATCACTATACCTTAAGTCTGCTAAAGATTACATAAACCCAATAGGATTGTTTTGCTACCAATATAGAGTCATGCAGTTTAGTTAACCTCAAGTACAAGGTACTGAGTTATGTATTACAGAGAACTTAAAACTGATTATGGATGATGGCCTCCCCTTAATTCTAACGCTTTCCAGATTATGGTTTTTCCCACACCTGTACCAATATTCAAACACATCTTTTATAATATTCAATGCAATTCATGCAGATTACCCAGGTACAATATGTTACTTTGTCAATTGTATCAATGTTTCACGCAAGGAACTGTGAGTTCCACTTTCAGTTTGTTATTGTATATCTTTATCCAAGATTACACTCAAATCACTCCATGCACATTGCTAGGTGCCCCTATGCCTCACTTTAATCCCTACTCTAATCACCTGACCTCTGTTTATACAAATTAAGTCCTTTCTTTGTGCCTTTTCTTTGTGTCAACGTAACAGTTAACCTGCCCCATCCCTTAATAAAATATCTTAGTCGGGACACTAAACTACACACACGCATCTGTTTGCCTTTCATATGTTTGCGATGCTGCATACAATTTGAGAAGGTCAAGTTTCAAGGAAACCTGCAAGATAAACAGCACACTAAAGTGAATTTAAACAACAGAGGAACAAATGCAATGAGACACATAACAGCAGATGAACATTAATATGAGCAAGCACAACAAAAGAGATTATCTGTGTCAGAGGGGACCTAAAATTGACTATGCAAAAGCTACAGAAAGCTGGAAATATTTATCAGTGTCACAAGATATTAAGACAGAGTAATGGGTGATGCCTCGTGTGTTGTGCTAAATGTCTATGCAAGCTAGTTTTACACTTGTTTAAGAAGGTGTCCAACACAGAAACAGCTTTTTGCAGCATTTGCACTGGTTCTGGACTAGTGATCCTACATGCTGTGTTAATATTTTCAAAACCTGCCTTTTGTTTTTAATCAAATGCAAATATTTCTGTTTGCAGCTGGAAAGATGAGGCAGAAGAGTCCCCCTGAGAATGCAGGTTTCTAAGCACATCTATTAAATTGTTCTGCTTATTTTGCATTTTTTAGACAAAGGGTTCAATTCAATGAGGTCATGTGAAAGAGTAGCAAGAGACAGAGATAGAAATACATTCCATCCATTTACTTGTCTTTTCTTAGGGGCAGATTTATCAAAGTGTGAAATTAGAGCTCACCATAGAAAAACTCTTTTCTGTTCATTCCTATGGGATTTTTAAAAGCGTAATTATCGAATGGTGAATTCATTCTTTGATAAATACACTTCAAAAAATCCCACAGGATTGAATAGAGAGTGGGGTGGAATTTTACTGTAGTAAGCTCTAATATCACACTTTGATTAAATTTGCCCTTAGTTGTCTGGCTAGCCCTTAATACCTCTGTCCAATGACAGAGGTATTAAGGGCTAGCCAGACAATGTGACACCTCAAGCCACTTCACAAAAATAGCAATGCTAGGGAAATATATTCATCTGTAAAAATTCAATATTCCTGACAGGATTTAGTTTGGTATGATATCATACCAGTGCACATCCCTAAGTATCTAACCTTGCTTGCCAAACTAAGCTTATTTAATATAGTTTTGTGTCAGGTAAGACCAACATACTACCAACTAGGCATGGGATTGTATAAGACATTCCACAACCAACATGTGTACAAGAATAAATAAACAAATAGCATATGTCAATATTCTTTCTTTAGGGGTTAATACAACAATTATATTATTATACAAATAACTGACCATAATAAACACTTTTTTCACCCCAAAGAACTTAGCTCCCTACCTTATAGCCTAAGGTAGCAACAATACAACCAAAACTATCCACCCAGTTGGGCAACATTATCCCTCCACATAGCATAAAATAATAATAGCTGAAATATAAGCTGTTACGTTACTTCTCAGAGTTTGGATAACCTATTAAAGTCAGAAAAAAATAATGTTATTCCTTTATTAAGGTATGTATTTTTTAACATATTTAAGGCATAATGTTACTCCCCCTCAGATTAAATGGGAGAATTTAGATTGTCAATGTTTAGGGAAATAAAAACATTGTCAAATACAAAGTAGTTCAGATTTGCACCATTCACAGCTTTTTACACTTATGCTTCACATTTAATTCATTATACAGCATGATAAATGCAGTGTAAGTATGGTTTATTTTGGCATTTTACAAAGCTTCATAAATATGCCCCAGAATAGTCAAGTACTGAAAGGTGTGTTTGTTAAAATAACAAAGCAGACTTCAGTACCTCCCACAGAGATGGAATTCTTAGATAGAGTATGATATATACATAGAATGGAATATCTCACTGCCCTTAAGCGTGACACGATGGCAAATTTTGATGGAATATTTTGGGCAAACTGGGATTACGTGGAATACACATATGGTAATAGACAGGGTTTATCAATATAGAGAATGACAAAGCCTGGGGCTTAGGAAGAGAGAGGACAATATATGTAGGGAGCCTGTATACTCCCTTTTCACTCACAATAGGCATTGGATAAACTTAAGGCCCCCATACACGGGCCGATATAAGCTGCCGATATCGGCCCCTTGGACCGACTCGGCAGCTTATCTGCCCGTGTAGGGGCAGAAACGAGCGGGCTGGCCGACCAATATCTGGTCTGAAACTGGCCAGATATCGATCGGCCAGGTTAGAAAATCCAGTCGCATTGGCTCGTTGATGCGATCCCCGAACCGACTGCCCCATTGCCGCCTACATAATCCGGTCGTTTTTAACTTCAAGTTCCCCTGTTTTTTTAACTTCAAGCTCCCCGATATCGCCCACCCGTAGGTGGGGATATCGGGGGAAGATCCGCTCGCTTGGTGATTTCACCAAGCGAGCGGATCTTACCGTGTATGGGGACCTTTACCCGTGATGTGGCCTACACAAACATACCATAGAGTGATATCTAATTAAACCTGATTTTTGTTCTTAGTTCTCCTATGTTTTACCTACCCTTTCTCCTTTTTTATTTACTATCCCTACAGCTGGCAGTCTGCAAAGAATACAGGTACACCCGGGCTGGTAAAGCTGGAACTTTTTATATCGCTGTAACCCCAACTTTTTCAAATGCTTTTGCATTGATCTAAAGGTGTTGCCTCATGAAAAGTTCTTTTATGTAAGCCGATACATAACTTGTCTTGTGACTTGCAGAAGAATTTGTATTCTGTTTGTGAATGTACCAAAAATCTAAACCCCAATAAAAAGATAAAAAAAATAACAAAGCAGAAACATCTAAGTATCCTTGCACAACTATATACAGGTATGGGACCTGTTATCTAGAACACTCGGGACCGGGGGCTTTCCAGATAAGGGATCTTCCTGTAATTTAGATCTTCATACATTCAAGTCTGCTAAAAAATAATTTAAACATCATTTAGGGCTCTGGCACACAGGGAGATTAGTCGCCCGCGACAAATCTCCCTGTTCGCGGGCAACTAATCTCCCCGGATTGCCATCCCAACGGCGACCATGTAAGTTGCCGGTGGGATGGTAGTTCGGGGAGATTAGTCGCCCGTGACAAGGGTGATTTGTCACGGGCGACTAATCTCCCTGTGTGCCAGAGCTCTAAAACCCAACAGCACTGTTTTACCTTACTGTTTTACCTGTTTTATCTTAGCACTTTTATCTTGTACTTGGCATGAAGTACAAGGTATAGTTTTATTATTACAGACAAAAAGGAAATCATTTTTAAAAATTAGAATTATTTTCTTATAATGGAGTCTATGGAAGATGGCCTTTCTGGATAACAGGTTTCTGGATAACAGATCCCATACCTGTACTTTAATACAGGGGTTCCCAACCTTTTCAGCAGCACGGCCCGGTAGGAGGCAAAATTTTTTCCCCACGGACCGAGGGGGGCGCGGCGCGTAATACATGCGACGCGCTGGGGAGGGGGGGTGCGCTGCGGCCCACTGCCCTGCTGTCCACGGCCCGGAACTGGTCCGCGGCCCGGCGGTTGGGGACCCCTGCTTTAATACACATTATATTAAGATATGCAAAGGAAAACATTTGTTCTGTTCACAAAGCCTATGCTGGTATGTTTGCCCTCACATACTACTTGCTTTCTTTCCCTAGAGCAGAGGCTGTAAATTGTGGGGCTTATTTGTCCAAGTGGGCTTAATTCTCTAGGTCACATAATAAAGTTGAATAACAGAGTGAGATTTGTTGTTTAAGGAATGCACCAAATCCATTATTTTTGGCTTCGGCCGAACCCTGAATCCTTTGTGAAAGATTCAGCTGAATACCGAATCAAATCTGAATCCTAATTTGCAGATTGAAATAAGGGAAGGGTTAAAAAGAAGTCACATAACTGATGACATCACTAAGCACTGTTTATAAGGATAAGAGGATATTCATGGCTCTTGTGTATTGTAATGATATAATTTATAATTTGGTATATAAAAAGGGATGGGATAGCTTCCATGGTTATTGTAATAGTGTTCATTAACACAATGGACACCACTGCCAATGAAATTTAAAGGAAAAGTATCACTAGTATTTTTTTATGTAAAAAATGTATTCTACCCTGCTTTGTAACTTTAACCAGCATGATTTATTTCTGTTCTGCCAGCATTGAATACTGCACACAGTGCAGCCAGTGTGCTCTTTTCTTCACTGTTCATAGCTCTTCTAGAAATAAATCCTCTGTGAAACTTGAGCTACTAACTTCCGGTTTTAATAAGAAATCAGGTTAGGAGATTGGAGTCCGCGCGTAAGAGCTGTTTGAATGCATGTCGCCCCATCACCTTTTTTGAAATGCACACACAACCAGAAGAGGGATTTTATGTAGGTATTTATGTACAAAGCATTACAAATTATTTACTTTGTCCAAGAGGGAAGGGTATTGGAGGTGGGAAGAAGGGATTTTTTTCATAAAAATTTAGTGTTACTGGTTCTTTAAGCCATTTTCACCTCCACCCCCCAGCTAACCATCATTTCTCTCAGAGAAGTATGATGGGTGGTCAGCTGTTATTATGCTGTTTATGTTTGGATGCTTCTCAAGAACTTTGCACTCTGAGGCCTCATGTGACCAAAGGTGGTATTGCATGCTCTTGGAAAAGCTAAATGCATTAAATGAGTTCAGATGACTTTAGATAACATAGTTTCCATCCAAGGTTAACCTTTCAATGTACACAGCCTAAAATGCACTGTCCAAGAGGGAACAAAAGCGTTTCAAATTAATAGAAATAAGGACTAACGGCACTGCTATTTTATTTCTAAACGCTATGTGAAAGGCGTTTTAGTATTTTAGTCCAAAAATGATGCAGAAAATGAATGTACTGTGACTGAAAACAATGCAGAAAATGAATGTGCTATGACTGAAAATGATGCAGAAAATGAATATATGAAAACTAAATGTAAGCACTCTTCTATTTTTCACTACGTAAAAAGCAATTTGCTGGACAAGCAGCTCATGGCTCAAATTTGGTTTCCACAACCACTTTGTATTGAGGTGCCTGTGCCATCTTCAGACATTACAAGGTTTTTCATTCACTTGGCTATATTCATATAAAATGTCTCTGTCTGACTAAACAAGCTCTGAAATAATGTAACTTGCACTTACATACAAAATCCCCTTTTTATTATCAATGTAAACATGGAAAATGTCATTTTTGGAATGTAGAATTGAAATCCATTGATCATTTTCTAAGCAGTTCTGGTTTAAATTGTAAAATGTAAAAATAATGGGATTTCAATAACATTTTACATCTCGACACATTCCTGTTAAAACTTTTTAACAAGAAATATGTTAAATGGGATGTATAGCCAAATATCATAACCCTTGTTTGTGTTATGTAAATTTGCAATATAAACCCATTAAACTACTATATTTTAATTAGAAGCCTTTGAATTTAGCATTTTATTGTATTTTTGCATCTTTTCCCCTAAAATGAGCTCTGATCACAGCTTCTGTAAATCTACAGGACAAGGGCAAGTCAAGAACATCAAAAGAAGTGAAACATAAGCAGACAGTGAAATGTGCCCACTCCTCATTCTGCTGCAAACAACGAGGAATAAAGAGCTCTAGTTAGCTGTGTTTTACAGCCATAAGCAGCAGCCAACATATAGTGCACATATTATGGGCAATACTTGGGTTTTTCCAGTTAGAGATATTTTCATAATGTGGTGCACCATTTCTTTTGGCATTTTACTGCCAATAGATTCGCCACATCAGTGCCACCTAGAACACTATATTTATACTGCAGAAAGCTTTATCATACTGTACCTGAGTAAACAGCCCTATAAGCATTCTCTGTTTGTTTAAGATTACAGCTGCCATTTTTGCTTGATCTTCATAGTTGCCAGCTGTAGATCTAGATGCTGGTAGCTCAGTTCACACATTCTGATGGGAGGGGAAGTGAGTTTTATGAATTCTGGCCCCTGGAATGAAGGATTTTTCTGAGAGAGGAAGTCTGATACCGAAGTACATGTGTACACAAAAGAGGACAATAAATCCTGTGTTTAATTTGATAGAGGACTCAGTGCAGTTTTTCTGTAAGTGCTTATGGCTGTATTTACATAGACTTTTCTGATAAAGTTTAATTTCCTTCTCCTTTAAGTCTATTAAAAATATGTAACCATTGAAAAAACAATAGGATGTTTTTGCTGTTCATTGGACTTTATTATAGCTTAGTTATGCTAGTACAGGTATGTGGCCTGTGAGATCATACTTAAAGGGGAAGGAAAGGCTAAGTCACTTGGGGGTGCTAAAATGTTAGGCACCCCCAAGTGACTTGAATCACTTACCTCGTACCCCGGGCTGGTGCCCCTATTAGGAGAAAACCGCACCAGCCCGGGGCACCTGGGGCGATGCGCTTCCTCCTTCCGCCTTCCATTCCCTGAGACTCCGAGTCCGGCGCATGCGCAGTAGAGTGAAAAAGCCGACTTCTCTGTTAAAGTTCGGCTTTTCACTCTACTGCGCATGTGCACGCAGCGAAAAAGGAAGGAGGAAGCGCTGCAGGTACCCCGAGCTGGTGCTGTTTTCTCCATACAGGGGCACCAGCCCGGGGTAGAAGGTAAGCGATCTAAGTCACTTGGGGGTGCCTAACATTTTGGCACCCCCAAGTGACTTAGCCTTTCCTTCTTCTTTAAAGTCTATAAAAAAATAATTTAAACATTTAATAAACCCAATAGGATTGTTTACCTCCAATAAGGATCATTTATATTTTAATTGGGATCAAGTACAAGGAACTATTTTATTATTACAGAGAAAAAGGAAATTATTTTTTAAAAATGGACTCCGTGGAAGATGGTTTTCCCATAAGCTTCCTGGATACCAAACTTCTGGATAACAGATCCCATACCTGTACATAGCCCTTATAGATTCCAGAAAAAAGATCTCATTCTTGTGTGTATTTTTTGCTAGTCACATTTATTAAACACAAATGTTAAACATGATGCCAAATTAGTAATATTTTTTAGCAATATTTTAGAGCTTGCAAACACTTGTTTTAAGGTGAAACTATACCTCTCATTCTGCTCCTTCTGCAAAACATGCAAATTAAACCCTTAATTTAGATTTATTAGCCTGGATCAGACACATATTCCATGCTATATGTTCCACTTACTCCCCCCACCCCCTTTTCTTTTTTCTATCTCTTCTACATATACTGTTTAAGAATAGTATATGTTTTTCAAAAGCAAAAATAAAAGCTAAAGGGTAGTGCCACACCAGGTGGATTCTCGACCTGGGGATATTCACATATTTCTTCTACTGGTAATGGTCGGTAAACCGTTCCTGGGTACGCAAAACCTATGGGGATCCATTATCCAGAAATCTCCAAATTACAAAAAGGACCACATAATAGGAAACATGTATGTTGGCAAGTGCAATGAGCAAAGTGCAATTTCAAACATAATTGGCATGTTTTTTTCCCACAATACAAAAGTTGTGCTTTATCACTGGTGCCCTCTGTATGACATATGCGCCCTGTACTTTAAGTGCAACTGAATTGTGCCAATTGATACAGGGCACTGTGGGGGACCCTGCAGCTACCGCCTGGTCTGGAGGTGGCTGTAGATCCAGGATTTCAAGGTGTCAATAGGCGGAGGAGTGCTTATTTTAGAAAAGAATGCAAGAAGGACTGAGAGGTTACAGAGGAAGGAGCACATTTTGATGAAGTACGTTTAATGAAAGTGGTTTTACTGTTTGTGTGGGAAAAGTGCGGGACCACAACTTGCACTTGCTGACGTAGATGAACAATAATAAGTATAGGTAGATGATCTATTATCCCAAGTGTTCAGGACCAGGGGATAAGAGATTTTTACAGAATTTGCATCACCTTAAAGGTCACCTATCACAAGGAAGTTGCTTTCCCCAACAGAGGTGCGGGCTAGTAGAGGCCACACCAGTTAGGGGATTTTTCTCTAAAAAAAAAAACAAAGAAGCCACCCACACCAGAAGAGAGCTCCCAGTGCAGGCGGCCATGTTACTTAGCACGCACACGTAGGCCCACTCACTCATTATGAGGATGCGTGTGATGTAGGAGAAGTGGATGTGACTCATCCGACAACATCACAGACATGCGCATAATGAGCGTGTTGTAGCACTCGCTTGTTACCCACATGCCTGTATCACAACATGGCTGCCTGCCCCTGGTGTTGGCAGCCTATTGCTGTAGGGGGTTATTATTATTTTTTTTAAACTATTGTTTCCCCCAACTGGAGTGCAGACTTTATTAGCCCACTCCTCTGGTGGGGGAAGCAAAAAACATTTTGTAACAGCTTGGTTTCCAAACACTCATGTCTACCCTGCGCTCACAGTTGTTCCAGATTTTCTGTGCAGCAGCTTCCCAAGTCTTTGGGGAAGTAAATTCCAAATAAAACTCACAGTGTCCAGCATAGTGATCCCAAACCAGTGGCTCAGGGGCAACATGTTGCTCACCAACCCCTTGGATGTTGCTCTCAGTGCCCCCAAACCAGGTAGTTATTTTTTAATTCTTGACTTGGTGGCAAGTTTTGGTTGAATAAAAACAACATGTACTACCAAATAAAGCCTCTTGTAAACTGATAATATGCATAGAGGCTGCCTAATAGCCAATGTTACCTAATAATAGCTTTTATGCCTGTACCCGGAAGCACTGAATCTACCCAGGTACAGGCACACACAGCACTTTTCAGCCACAAACTGCATACTGGAGCATTTTTAGGCAGAAATACCTGGGCAGATTCAATGATTCTGGATGCAGGCACAATGTAAAGATTTTTAGTGTCAGGGCTGCTTTTTGGCAAGTATTTTTCAGCTTGCTGAGAATACGCCACATCTAGTATCAGCCTTACTACTAGAGCAGCAGCTACTGCTAGAATACACCTTTTAATTACAGGTGGGGCTATTCAGACCTTACACGAGCAGATCCTCATTTTCACAGCCTTCTGTGCTGCCTCAAAGAGCATTCTAGGAGGAATAAACCTTTGGTTCTATGATTTTCCCATCATACAACATGCACAAACACACAGCTTAGGGGAAACGTTGACCCAGTCTACTAAAGGGTTTCACTGTACAGTCCCCAGAAAATAACAGCCTTGTACTCTAAAGGGTACAATAACATGGCACAAATTATTTGCGACAATCTTCAATGTATCTGCCTCCCCTACTCAAACCGTTTTAGCTCTATTAACACAACTGCTGTTAGCTGGCATTTTGTGATTTATTTAATACTGCTCTAAAAGATTTCCAGATTGCAACCAAAATGTTTGTTTGATGCAAGCCTGAAACAGTAGACTGGTAAATTACTGACTTGGTAATTATAATATGGCTCATGTAATCATAGATACAAGGGCTCCTTGGCCTTCTGTATCGATCTGTAAAAAATATTTACAAAAGTTAATTGTAAATGTAATTGCAATTGAAAAGCGGTACTTGGCTGTTTATATTTTCTATACTATTGGTTCTGACTTCGAAGCAATATAGCAGAAGCCACTTGATTAACAAACCATAAGGACAATGGAATTTTGATACAGAGGACAAAAAATGATAAGCGAACACAACTTTCAAATAAAATTGCCCCCAAACAAAACGTAAGCTTTTTGAAAAGTAAACATAATTTCAAGCAACCTTGCAATATACATCAGTTAAAAAAATATGCAGCCTTTTCATGATTTTTAATGTAATTATATGGTTTGGAACCTAAGTCTAGCCCCTGATCGTCTTCTGACACATGATGTCAATAAGGAAAAGAACATCACAGTGCAATGCATTGTGGGTTATGTAATTCCTGCACGCTGTCTGTAAACTGTGGAAAAGTTGTTACACTTTGTAACTTCAATGTTTTATGTTACAGATTATAACATCAGTGTTTTAATCCCTTCTCCCCTGCCAGGATTCAAATGATGCAAAAAGAGAAGAAATGTTTTATAATGCACTGTATTTCATTATATGGAAAAGATTACAGTGATAAGGGGTTTCTTGTTGTTTGGGGCTCTTTAACAAGTTTTGGCTTAGAAGCCAGAGTTCCACTTTAATAGATATTATAAAGGAAATTAAAGAAAATATAATATAAGGGAAAGCGTCAAGATTTGTGCTAAAACATAATTACATTATGACTTCAAATTGAGGATACATCATGAAATCAAGACCAGAACAAGTGCATTATAATACATTTTCTTTGTTTGTTTGCTAACACTTATTTAATACAGTAGTTTTTATATTTCATTTTTTGTATGTTTATATTGAAACTGCAGTGCCATTTTGTTTTTTTTTGTTAATCAAGGTAAAACCACCTCCATTCCTTAGAATGCATTAAGTCTGTTTTCCTCATACCCAACTGTCAAGGCGTTCTACAGTGGCACTGATTCATTGTCTATGTCAGCTATATCAGTTTTCATATTAGTTTGCTTTTAATGTGATTCGGTGGACAATGGAGCTCTGATTTGTTCATGCCAGCTGTGAAAGAAATCCTGTTTCAGAAATCCGAACATCTATGAATAAATTTGATATGCTTATTTGGAATCCAGACCCGATCAAAATAATTGTATTGTTAGAGAGCAGGTGAAGTGAAAAGGTTCTCGCCTGCTCAATGCATACCTGATATCCACAGTGATTTTAAATTTTAGGAAACATTGTTAAGTGCCTTGAATACACAGGCGGAGTGCACAGAGGACAGCAAAAAACCCCCATAAATAATCATATATAAACAGACGGGTGGCATCCTTATTTCTGTTTCATGCTGCATCTCAAAACATGCTGGAAAGTTAAGTTTTCTTCAGAATAGTTAGGACTCTAGTCTTAGTTGGTGCTTTTAAGAATACTTCCTTCACCCAAACCAATTGCCCTTGGGTAGCGATCCCCAACCAGTGGCTCAGGGGCAACATGTTGCTCCCCAACCCCTTGGATGTTGCTCCCAGTGCCCCCAAACCAGGTAGTTATTTTTGAATTCCTGACTTGGTGGCAAGTTTTGGTTGAATAAAAACAAGATTTACTACCAAATAAAGCCTCCTGTAAGCATAGAGGTTGCCTAATAGCCAATCTAAGCCCTTATTTTGCACCTCCATGAACTTTTATGATGCTTGTGTTGCTCTCTTAATCTTTTTACATTTGACTGTGGCTCCCGAGTAAGAAAGGTTGGGGATACCTGGCCTTGGGGATGAGAAACTGGTGTCCCCTGGATCGCTAATGATCTTTCCTAGTAGAACAATTTAAAGGCATACTGCAATGATTGTTATGGTACCCAATATCAAGTAGTAAGTGTAGGGCACTCAATTGCAGGCTCACAGCTGCATCAGTGGGACAAAATTGAATGGGGGTGCTAGAGTCACCTCCACATTTAAGGAAAGTAAAATACCCTGCACATTCTATAAATAATGCAATGCACAAAAGTATGCTTTTGCAATTGAATATTCAGTTTACCTAAAAAGTATATCAGTACAGCAATTCAGCATATACAACAATATGCAGCATATAGCATACAAACAATACAATATGTAATACATACCACCCAGCACTAGAGATACTGTAGATTTATAGAAAGCAGATACTGAATTTTCCTGCACCACAATCTTAAGGTGACCCTTATAATGGCAAAAAAATTGAGCAACAGATTTTTTAAACACGAGTCTTATTTATTTTATTTATTTTTTAGCAAAGGTGTTTTAGGTATATGCTCCCTTTAAGGGGTAAATACTGCATTTTACCATTTGTTACCATTACATCAATTTTAATTTGCATATTTTTTTATTTTTTATAATATATATATATATATTAATAATAAAACATATGCAGACAAATTAATATTGCTGTAATATATATATATATATATATATATATATATATATATATATATATTCATATATATTTTTAGGGTTGTATGTGTATTGTCATCTGCATATCACTACAAATGTTAAGGCTAGCACTATAGAAGACTATATTATATATAATTAGAAATTGCTTTGTCTTAAAGATTGGCTTTATACATATGATACCTGCAGTGTAAAGATAACAATACTAAAAGCTATATTTAATTAACAGTGTATATATATATATATATATATATAGAGAGAGAGAGAGAGAGAGAGACAGAGTAAATATTTAGCAGAAGAAAACTAAATATTTCTATAAAAGCATCAAAAGATTGCTTTTGGTATAACAGTGTTCATACTTAGAAAGTACTTTATCTGGCAGGCACCTGCATAATACAGAGTACAGGCTTTACAACATCCACTGGGCCATTTAATGCATCAAACACACCAAGCCTTTTTATTGATAAGAAGGATCCCAAATGCTTTGCAGATATCGTTTTAGCGATCTTCACTTATTGAAGAGCCAGATAACAAAGTGTCTTGTTTTGCCTTTCTGCTAGGATTGAAACATTCCCTTCCAAAAGCAGGAAACACGATTTAGGACGTCAAGATTCAAAGCACAGATGTCTTATATCAATGACATTTACAACCCTGGGACAAAGTGCTACAGATTGCATCTTCTTAATTCTCCCACCTTTTAAGACACTTACCCCCTGAAGGGAAGACTGGAGCTCAATGGACCAAAGACAAGCTGGCCTTGTTAGATAGGAATTCATATAAGCATTTCTTACCTTAGGGGCTACAAACATGTCCTATGGATCTTTGTTATCTAAGGACAGGATTTTGGCTGCTGTGCTGAATTTGCCCATTCCATGACAGTTTCATTCATTTAATCACTATCCTACTAGCTCCCAGAGCCACAGCTATTGTATATAAAATCAATTCTGTCAAAACCTTTCAAGGACACTTTGCACTTCCAGTGCTAAATAAAAATCTGATTTTTATCTTTCCTAAAAAAAAAGTTATCTTCTTAGCAACCTTTGCTTAAAGCCACTTCAGGGAAATAATTAATCTCCAGTTAGTGCAGTTTCTGTTATTATGGGGAGTATATACTTGGTGGTAATTTAAAGGGCACCTGCAACTTTCCATGGAGATCAAGCCTATGTAGCCTGAACTCTAAAAGCAATGACACTGCTAGGCTAGTTAAAGATTCTACAAATAAGCACCTAATCTCAATGTGTTGTTCCCTTAATTTGGATCATCATAGTACTAAAAAAAAAAGCAGCTAGTAGGATTGTTTTGCCACAATATGGATTTATGCTAGCATAGCAGCACAGTATTAAGCACAAAGTACTGATTTATTACTATAGAGAAAAAGGAAATTGCTAATTACAATTGGCTCTTGAAATTTGAAGTTTTCTGGATATTGGGTTTCCAGATAATAAATCCCATACCTGTATAATAATACAGGTATTGGACCCCTTATCCGGATACCCATTATCCAGAAAGTTCCGAATTACAGAAAGGTCATCTCCCATAGACTCCATTTTAATCAAATAATTCACAATTTTAAAAATGGTTTCCTTGATCTCTGTAATAATAAAACAGTACCTTGTACGTGATCCCACCTAAAATATAGTTAATCCTTATTGGAGCCAAAACAATCCTATTGGGTTTAATTACTGTCTAAATAATTTTTTTAGCAGATTTAAGGTAGGAGATCCAAATTACGGAAAGACCCCTTATCCGGAAAATCCCAGATCCCGAGCAATCGGGATAACGGGTCATATACCTGAATATGATTTGCTGAATATAGTGTCCTAGAAATAGGGTTCATTGTATTTAGTGGGGAGTAGTAGTCTAGACTGACCCCCACAGGACATCCGTGGCCTTTAATTCAGTATAATGGGATAGATTCAATGCAATAAAAAAAAAATCTCATAATTGAATTCCCATAGAGCCAGATGCAATTTAGTGGAAAAAAATTATCTTGCTGTTTATCACATGAAAACTCTATTATGGTCTACTGGACTGAAACTAAATTAGGAGAAAAGTTTTCATGTATTAAAGAATAAAATTACATTCTATCACGGACTGAATGTGGCCCAACATGTCAAACTTTTTATTTTTACTATGTAGAAAAAACAAATCCTATTTTATAGCCATAAATCCTAGAAACCTTTATTCCTAAAATTGTTTAACAATAGGGCTCATTTATGAATGCAGCTATGATTTGGGTTTTTTGTCCACATTCCTTGTACTTTGCTTAGTTGTGTTGAGTATGAATGTGTCTGTTCTTGCCTTCTCTTCTGAATGGCATACAAGTGCACCTATTAACGCAAGGGAACCATGACATTACTGCCACTCTCAAGCTGTTGGTTATTCCAGGGTTCCTATTGTGCATTGCATTTATAGGCTTAGCAGATTTGTGGCCAGTGAATCACCTGCAAACTTCATTATAAAGTGAGCGCCAAAAATGATACAATTAACACTATGAAAAACTATAGAAACAATTGTATCCGATTCATCACAAGTCTTACCCACAATTTCATTTAGTTTGAAATATCATGTGCAAATCAAAACTCATCTGTAATGACACAGAAACAATAAAGAAAAAAAGATTGTGGTCAGAAAAAGCATGTCTAATTGTGTCTAATTATGCACTTGCATTCATAAATGAGTCCTTTAGTCAGTTACAAGCCACTTTAGTAGCACATCACAATCACTCATATTTCTCTCTTTTCAGCTTAGTCTTATAATACTTTACCAGCCCCAAGAGGCAAAGGAATGAAATTCAGGAATAAAGCACTACTGGGAACATTCCTGCTGTTCTGCCTCATCTACATACCTCAAATATGATTGGCCAGCAAATTTCAGGGAAGGACTGAAAAACTTTTGGGATTGAAAATCTGCTGCTGCATAGGTATTTATCCTGTCTTGATAAAGGTCCTCTGTGTAGGACTGAAACGTCGACCTACACCATGAAATTTTTGCACATAATTTAAGTCCCATGAGTGCTCTGTGTTCTACATTCTGATATTTTTTTTGGCAGCACCTGGGCTTTTCTTGCCTTTTTTTGTGTTAGTGCACTGCCTTTCAAATTCTACATATCCTGACAAGCAGATAGTTTAAAAAAAAATAAAGTTATTTGGAAAACTGTTTTTTTTGTCATGGGCTATTCTAATTTGGACAACTCTACTAAGATGAACATCCTATTTAATAAAAAATCATACTAAATCTGTTTACAAACCAGTGGGTAAGGTCCTTTTTTTTAAGACAAATTTTACATTTTGGTTAATATCATGGTAGGCTCTCACCCACTGAAATTTTTTTGTATAATTTTTACATGCATGTGTGTCACAGCTTAAGACCATATAAATAGATCTACAAATAAAATGTACGCTACACCACATTGAAGTCATAAAGATGAATATAACATGCAACTATTGGTTTCTCTTGCATCTGCAAAAGTGTCAGGATCACAACTAGGAAAAGAGGCATGTGCCTAGGGCGCAACACTGTGTGTAGGGGGGCTAGGCACAAACCACTTGTTTCTGTCTATCCCTAGTCCAGTCCTATGGCTGACTGGCCTGCTCCTCAAATCCACTTCCCCCAGTCGCCAGCTTGCGTTTCTGCCTCTGAAAAGTAGAATCAGTACCCTAAACACTTAGTACTTTCAGGCACAACACTCATTAAACCATCTGTATCCAAGGCAGTCTCTTAGTGGTATAGACAAAAAAACATGACTGGACATTGTGCCTTATTGTTCTGTTCTTTAAAATGATGCTGAGAGGATAGAGAACTAGCATTGCTATTATAACTTGCGGTACCAGTTCATTATGCTAAATGATTATCACCAGATTGAAGCTCTGTATTGGCCAGTGTGACCTTTACATTATGGCTGAACATAACCGAGCATTACTGTCATAACTTAAAAGCAAAATGTTATCTTTTTATTTTTTTTTTTAATAACGACCATCCATCTACAGTGGATATAAAAAGTCTACACACCCCTGGTAAATGTCAGGTTCCTGTGCTGTAAAAAAAAAATGAGACAAAGATAAATCATTTCAGAACTTTTTCCACCTTTAATGTGACCTATAAACTGTACCACTCAATTGAAAAACAAACTGAAATCTTTTAGGTGGAGGGAAGAAAACCAAAAAAACTAAAATAATGTGGTTGCATAAGTGTGCACACCCTCTTCTAACTGGGGATGTAGCTGTGTTCAGAATTAAGCAATCACATTCAAAATCATGTTAAATAGGAGTCAGCATACACCTGCCATCATTTAAAGTGCCTCTGATTAACCCCAAATAAAGTTCAGCTGCTCTAGTTGGTCTTTCCTGACATTTTTTTAGTCGCATCCCACAGCAAAATCCATGGTCCACAGAGAGCTTCCAAAGCATCAGAGGGATCTCATTGTTAAAAGATATCAGTCAGGAGAAGGGTACAAAAGAATTTCCAAGGCATTAGATATACCATGGAACACAGTAAAGACAGTCATCATCAAGTGGAGAATTTATGGCACAACAGTTACATTACCAAGAACTGGACGTCCCTCCAAAATTGATGAAAAGACGAGAAGAAAACTGGTCAGGAAGGCTACCTAGAGGCCTACAGCAACATTAAAGGAATTGCAGGAATATCTGGCAAGTACTGGCTGTGTGGTACATGTGACAACAATCTCCCATATCTTTTCATATGTCTGGGCTATGGGGTAGAGTGGCAAGACGAAAGCTTTTTCTTACGAAGAAAAACATCCAAGCCTGGCTACATTTTGCAAAAACACATCTGAAGTCTCCCAAAAGCATGTGGGAAAAGGTGTTATGGTCTGATGAAACCAAGGTTGAACTTTTTGCCATAATTCCAAAAAATATGTTTGGCGCAAAAACAATACTGCACATCACCAAAAGAACACCATACCCACAGTGAAGCATGGTGGTGGCAGCATCATGCTTTGGGGCTGTTTTTCTTCAGCTGGAACTGGGGCCTTAGTTAAGATAGAGGAAATTACGAACAGTTCCACATACCAGTCATTATTGGCACAAAACCTTCAGGCTTCTGCTAGAAAGCTGAACATGAGGAGGAACCCAAAGCATACATCCAAAATCAACAAAGGAATGGCTTCACCGGAAGAAGATTAAAGTTTTGGAATGGCCCAGCCAGAGCCCAGACCTGAATCCAGTTTGTTTTTTTAATTGAGTGGTACAGTTTATAGGTCACATTAAAGGTGGAAAAAGTTCTGAAATGATTTATCTTTGTCTCATTTTTGTACAGCACAGGAACCTGACATTTTATCAGGGGTGTGTAGACTTTTTATATCCACTGTATTCAACATAAACTTGACAACAGCAGGACTGCTTTAGGAAAGCTATGAATCATGGCAATGTTCACCTGATTTGTGAACAAAATGTTAGGAGGAAAAGGTGTATGTATAAGGCTCCTTATTGATCATTTTTGCTGATTGTTTTCATTTATGTGTACATTAATAGGAAAAAGAAATATAGAAGAAATACAAAACAACTAAAAATTATTTTAAGCGCTAAATTATGAAGGGTTGAGCTAATTTTCTTGCTATTCTCAGTGCAACAAAATATATTGAAGATTAAAATTCTTTCCAGCTTTTCTGCAGATCTTGTCACTGGTTGTTTAAACCTGCAAAGATATCAGAATCCAATAGGCACCCAATCGTTTAAATGGAAACTAATCACAGATTCTCACTTTCCGCACATTGCATAAAGTTTCTATGAGTAACTGAAAAGCAACTTGAGAATTCTTGACAATTTAACATTTCAGTCTATGGAACCTTTGCACCATGCAAGTAAAATGTCAAATGATAAATACCAGAGACAATAACTAGTCAAGCACGGATCCATAAAAGATTTAGTGACAAAAAAAAGTATTGATAAGAAAAATTGCAATTCAGTTTTTAAACTGTTTGGTACTGTGCCCTAATATTTATATTCAACTTCTTTCGGGGTAGAAATTATTATTACTATGAATTCCTCTACAAATTCTTTTATATAGCTGCATTTGCGATTGTGATTTGCACTAACTACATTAAGAATAACTTACTACCTCACATTTGAAGTTCAGTTTTTCTCTAACAATGCTTGATAAGTTTTCATTCCCTTGTACTTGGCTACAGATTGTAAACACGCTTCTGATTCGTCTTTGTATGACTTATTTTGATTGGTCATTACCCCTATAAATGGTAAGTATGGGGGTGTGACCACTAGCCTATGAGTATGTGCCCTGTAAGGCACGAAATGCATTAGGCTTTTTTGTCTTAATAATTTACTTTTTGTATTATACTTCTATCACTAATGCTGTTATTACTGATTATTTTTGCACAAAGTATATGCAAAATTTAGTGTTTTAAAGGAGAAAGAAAGGTAAAACTAAGTAAGCTTTATCAGAAAGGTCTATGTAAATACAGCCATAACCACTCACAGAAATGTTGCACTGAGTTCTCTGTCAAAAGATTTCTGGTGTCTGTTTTCCTCTGCCAGAGACACAAAGCTCTCTCCCCTCTACTATTTTATACATTCATACAGTCAATGCAAAGCACGCTTCATGGTCACTCAACCTGTTCGTTTATGCACTGCGTGCATTGGGCTTTATTCTTATAGCAGAGAAGTAATTAATTATGACTGTTTGTGAATTGGGACATTTAAACTTGCTTTATTTTTTTTTTTTTATTCCCATTTAAATTTAGTCGGAGTCGGTTCAGTTTTTGCCGACTTCGACTCCAGGTACCCAAAATTGCCTCCGACTCCACAGCCCTGGGTGATTGTACTATAAATGCACTTAATTGCTAGCAGAGCCTAAAACACCTGTTAACTACCGAAATTCTAAACTGGAAATAAGTTCTGGTTGCTATGGTCTTGTTTACCTTATCAACCAGGCAATAGCTTAAACAAGAGACTAGAATATGAATAGGAGAGGGACTCCCGTTTGAAAGCCGAAAAGATAAAGAATTCAAAAACTATAAAAAAAAAAAAAAAAAATTAACACCAATTGCAAAGTTGCTAGGAATAGGACATTCTATAACAGGGGTCCCCAACCTTTTTAACTCGTGAGCCACAGTCAAATGTAAAAAGACTTGGAGAGCAACACAAACATCATAAAAGTTCATGGAGGTGCCACATAAGGGCTAAGATTGGCTATTAGGTAGCCTCTATGCACACTATCAGCTTACAGGGGGCTTTATTTGGTAGTAAATCTTGTTTTTATTCATCCAAAACTTGCCACCAAGTCAGGAATTCAAAAATAACTCCCTGGTTTGGGGGCACTGAGAGCAACATCCAAGGGGTTGGGGAGCAACATGTTGCCCCCGAGCCACTGGTTGGGGATCACTGTTCTATAACATACTACCCCTTTAAATGTGGATTTAGTGCTTTTCTAGAAGGAAAGCAGAAAACTATATCATACTTATGACTGAGCATTCAAGACTTGAGAAAAACTAGAGAGAAAATAATGTTGTTACTCTTTTTAAATATATTTAAATCCTTTCACATATGGTAAATGAAACATTAGCCTGCTGAAACAAGGATGGTTTATCATTACTATACTGTAGGCTTGTCTAGATTACAAAGCTGTTTAATGTAAAGGTCCATTGCATTACAATGAACAGGATTCAGTCAGGATAAACACTAGGACTGCTTTATGTACAAATAGTGCCTTGGGTTATTTTTACATGCTAAGTCAACAATAACGGGTTTTCTTTTCGGACAAAGAATAGAGTATTGAAAGGATAACTGTTTGCCAACAGTGCCATCTGCAGGACTAAGCCAACTATGCTTTTGATAAACAAAGGAATCTGAAATGTATTCATTTTTCTCAGTAACTCAATGACAACCTTTTGAGTGCTGCTAAATGCACATTAGCTAGGAATAGAACCTTAGTATGCCAAGCTAATATTTATATTTTATTATAACAACTGCACAATAGCTTATCATAATTAAAGTGATATCGGTGCCTCTAAATAAGTAAACCACTAATAGTGTAGAAGTATTGCTAATTATTTTCCCATGGATCATAATAGTTTGGCTATCCCCTAGCACAGGGGTCCCCAACCTTTCTTACTCGTGAGCCACAGTCAAATGCAAAAAAAACCTGGAGAGCAACACAAACACCATAAAAGCTCAAAGAGGAGCCAAATAAGGGCTAAGATTGGAAATTAAGCAGCCTCTATGCATCCTATCAGCTTACAGGAGGCTTTATTTGGTAGGAAATCTTGTTTTTATTCAACCAAAACTTGCCCCCAAGTCAGGAATTCAAACTACCTGGTTTGGGGGCAATGAGAGCAACATCCAAGGGTTTGGGGAGCAACATGTTGCCCCTGAGCCACTGGTTGGGGATCACTGCCCTAGCATAAGAGTATGTTATTTACATAATGTCTGTTCATAAACTTCTGTTGTGTGGTTACTCCAATCAAACCTGCTCAACCAGGCACCATGTGGATTGGTCTTGTGCTGAACATGCTTCTAGTCTCTTTTAATTATGACGTATGTTTATGTCTTGCACTAAATAGGACAATGGAAGTGAAGGTAAAGTTAAAATTTCATGTTCTTCCAAATACACTTAAAAAAATAAATAAATCAGCAGCCCACTGAGAAGTAATCTGTAGAATGAGCCACTCCTTACTTAAAAGGCTAGCAAAAAAAAAAAAAAAAAAAAAAAAAAAAAACAATATTGCCAGCAATTCTATTTGCACAACTTTCACTTGGGTCAGACTACTGAAACACCCTGTTTGGAAATGTGCTTACATTTCTGCTATAAATATTTCTTATGGTTTTGGGTAAGGATTAAACACAAATGAACCATGCATATTTAAACTCTTAAATCATGTGTGTGTGTTTTATTAATAAAAAAACACTGTTAGAATATCAAGATAAAGCAGTAACATCAGAGTAATGGGTTTAAATGTTTTCCCTGCCACTTCGCATTCTATACACCAAGAGTGTCAAATGTGCTACACAAAAGCTGTTGTGAACAGCAACTTTTCAGAGGAGCTGCAGCCCACAACAGAAAGGTTTTGTATTTAACAACTCTCTACAAAGAAATAAAATACACAGCTTTTACAGTTATTTACAATAATACACAGAAATGTATCCAAGATAAAAAACAAAATTACAAGATGGACGAATGAAGAATTCACTTTAGTTTCTTGCAGAACCTTTGGAGTTGACTCTGGAATTAAAAAGAAAAATATATATATTTTTTTAATTCTTTGAATTAAGAAAAGCCACCTCGGTCAAATGGAAAGACACCTATGATATATATTTTTTTAAAGGGAAACTGTCTAAGCATTGCAGGTCTATAACAAATCAAAGAAAACAGCCCATCTGTAAAACAGCATTTCTAAAACTAAAGCATAATTTTCTAATAATGGCAAATTTAAAAACTGTAATTTTAAGATGTAAGCTCCACCCTCTGGATCATATGAGGCACTGCGCTCATAAAGCAAATACATGCGTACCTGTTAAGTTAAATGCATATTTAAATTTCCATGCAATCCTAAACTATCAGCTTTAGTTTTAGTTGCCATGGAGATTTTTCTCTAACTATATTTAAGTTATTAATATTACATTTTATTTAATACAGTGTACTGGAAAAAAATACTTACCGAGAGGAGTTTAATGTTTTCAAACGCTTGATTGTCTAAGCGATTAATATCCAAACTGTCCACCTCACTGGCCAGAAGACGAATATTCTTTGTTAAGAAGAGAAAAAAAAAATATTTAGTTTTAAAAATTAGGTTTCAATTAGGAGGGGTTGGTGAACATAGCAGTGTAGTAGTTTCAAATAACTGCACAGTTAGAACAACCTAAATGTTTTCATGTATATAGGTGTATTTTTTCCCATGCCATCTGACAAATTAAGAGAAGATTTCGAGTTGCAACTTGTTTTTAAGAATACAAATACATTTTTCAGAAAAGTGATAACAGCTGGGTCCTTTTTGGCAAAACCCACTAAAATGTTTCTTCCTACATATACATCAGCTTTAAAAACTTGGTTTAATAGTTTAATAGACTGTGGCAGCTCAGAATGTTATACATTATGGTGTAAGCAAAATCAGTGGAAGCCTAACATTTTCAAATAAAGTGTTAGTTTAGGAAAGCTTGAATCATAAGGCAAATAATTTTTTCAGTCTGCCATTTTAATGCCATAATAGTGTACACTGTAATGTCAATCATTATAAAATGAATTTTGCTATGCAGCACATCTAATAAAATAAGTACAATATGGTTAGGTCTGGTGCATTTATTTACTGACAAACAGGCCACCAGCCAGTACTTTTGAATAAAACACAATTACCTTTCCATCTCCTGCAGGCACATTGATAAACAGCTCATCCATACCAGCCAAAGGGCTGCCGTTAGCAGAAAATGTGTAGACTGGTTCCTGCAAGCATGGCGTACGCAGTGCTGGGGTTTTAAATATGCTGAAATAGTTCAAGTAATGTTAAACAGTTATAGAAATTTCACATGTATTTATAAGAGTAATTACATTTTTTGACATACAACTATTCCAAAAAATAAGGTATAGAAAAAAAAAATTGAAGCAATGTTGGCAGGATTAAGGACAACGAAAGAATAACTTGCTGAAGAGGGGTGCTAATTTGTAAAGGTACACATCAGTAAGCTAAACCTAAGCTAAAAGTTCTGATCCAAAGAAAAACCTTGCAGCAAATAAAAACTGGGGTAGTTGGCATTCCCTAGGTAGTCTTTGCACACAATAGCTGTTCTTCAAAAGTAATGTAGATTTTATGCAGTACATAATAAACAATTATGCTAAAATGTGTACTGGTAATGCTATCAATTTATTTCCCGATTACCTGGTATCAATTCTAGGGGTAGCAGCAGGTGTGTATCCCAGTAAAGAGGTCTCAATTTGTTTGCTTGCAGAGGGTGTTGCACGGCCTCTCTTACTTGTCCTAAATAGAAAGATAAAACCAAATATTAAACATATGTAGAAACATGAGCAAACTTTTACCTCAATCCAGTATCCCAATGCCAATCAGCATTTACGTTTAAAGAGAGACTATGCTACTTATTTTTAATCTCACATTTTAAATAAAAAATAAGATGAATATTTAATGTTTCCCTCTTGCTTTGTAATATCTAGCTTCTATATGGATGCTTACAACCAAGTGTCTATCCAGGCTTTTTAATCACCTAACAAGAGAAGCAGGGTTTACATTAAGCTGGGAGCCAACTAGCAGCACCTCTTCAGGGACAACTGCTGGGAAAAAAAACCCACAAAAAGTATACTATTAATGGTAAAAAGTATTGCGAGAATCATGTACAATAGCCACTTACAGCTCCCATAAACAGCATTAAGATAAGTATAATTGCAAAAACATATTTTTTCATTTCATAAATTTCATAATTTTCATTTATTAACTCCTGTTCATGCGATCTGCAAGTGCCTGCCATATATCATTTTAAGTATGGTTTACCTACTGGAGTTATAGGTCTGGGGCATGTGCACATGGAGCCCACAACTCCACTGGTGAAACTCAGCTCTTAAGCCCAGATATATCTTTATAAAAAGTGAGTCCCTAGTGCTGGCGTATATCCGGTTTAACGTATACCGGTTTAAAAAAAAAAATATATTTTAAATACGCTTACGTAGAGTGCCCCTATTTTTTCTCCTGTACTTATCCGGTATCGCTACCGTAGCTACGTGACGTCGGCCGCATAGTGACGTCACGGGTCACCTAGGAGCTCGGGAGCTGAGGAAACTACAAGCAAGTTCTGCAAGGTGTGGCGGCTGGGGGGACTGTGTTGGGGGGTTGTTTGGGGCTGGGGGTTGTGTGGGGGGTTGTGCTGCTTGGGTTGTGTAGGGGGCTGGGGCGGGTTGGGGGGGGGCCACCAATCATTTATTATTTATTTTTTTATTTATATACCGTCAAATACCGTGATACCGATATAATTTTGAAAATACCGTGATATTTCAAGATAGTTATCTTTTTCAGTTATAAATATGCGATTTATAGAACACACAGCTGATGTACCCCTTTGACCTGTACGGAAACTCAGTTTTGGGCACAATAATGTAAATCTCCATCTTTATTGTTGATTTCTACCTTAATGGAACCCTCATTAATAAAACACAGGTACATCTAACAGCATTTTAAATGAATGTAACATTATAAATTTAAATATGAAAAAAAAAAAAAAATAATACATTTTAACAATGCTCGCTCAAAAGTCACAAGTGCAACCAAAGCCGTAGAGATTCTATTTTGAGGTTATATGTAAGGCTACAGAAAAGAAAAAAAAAAAAAAAAAAAAAAAAGAACCGCTGCATAGCAACATGTGGTGCTCATTGCACCCACCAGACTGAGGAACAATTCTACAGCACTTTCTTTGTTTTCTTTCCTAAATTTAATTTTGTACTTTACAGAAGGCAGTACAAAGCTCAAGTTATAGCCAAGGAGGCTGATTGCAACTACAAGTAAACAAATAATAAAGCCTCTAACCTAAATAGTATCTATAACAGAGTAAATATAAACAAGTAACAAACTGAAGCCCCAAACAAATCAAAACCCGTACCAAATAAATAAATAGGTCTGGGTGTAAACACCCCAGACCCAGCGCAGTTGTAAGGAAACTCTAGGGGGCCCCAATGGAAATTTGTAATTAATGCAGAATCAGAAAAAGCTCACCAGAGTCCACAATTGGTCCGGGTGCTCAGGGCCCCGAACCCATAGCTGAAGGGAGAGATTATATCATATACAATTGAGCTCCAAACATCTCCGGACACGATATGCTGCTAAAACCAGGTCTTTATTGTTCCATCTAAAAGCTAGACGCCTGACGCGTTTTGTGCGCGCACGCACTTACTCATAGGCATACACATACAACAGTAGGAGGGTTTAAATAGTGTCATGAACAATTAAACATGCAAATTAAACATGCAAATTAGGACATCAATACAAACACCCCCATCAGTAAAAAGCACACAATGGAATCTGGAACCTGTATAAATCAAAACTATGGCTATATTTACAAGGCCAATCATTTAGAAAAGAATTTTTTTGTAAAATACATATATAGAATAAATCCAATTAATACAAGTGAACAGTTCATACATCAATATCAATAAATATAGTAAAAAGTAAGTAACATTAATTTAATACATGAATGGCAACATTAAATGTTGGAAATTCTTTTACATGCAAATAAATAAACTCATAAATTCAAACATAGCAGCTAATGTCAAAAATAGAATTGAGGCCATTAGGATGTCGTGTATCAAGAGTAAATATCCATTTGACTTCAGAACGTAAGAGCCTAGCATATAAGTCACTGCGCCTTGCATCAGGAAGAACTTTATCTATGACTTGAATGTGCAAAAACGATACATCAGATTGGCAACATTGTGAAAAGTGTCTAGCCACAGGACTGTTGCTATTTCTAGCAGCTATATGTCTAATGTGTTCCCTCATCCTGCTCTTAAGGGAGCGTGTTGTACAGCCAACATATTGAATGCTACATCTTGAACAGGTTAAAAGATACACAACATATCGCGTATTACAGTTGGCATAAAAATGCATGTTAAATACTGTCCCAGACACTGAACTACTAAAAGTAGTAGACTGCCTGATATGGGAACAAGTGACACATCTGTGTGCTCCACAGCGATATGTACCCTTTACTGTAAGCCATGTCGCTCTCAAAGGCCGGGACCGCCACAAAGTTGGTGAGAGTATATTACCCAATGTGGGAGCAACAATATTGTAACCACCTTGTAATACCAATGCCAAGTCAGGATCATTGTAGAGAACAGGAATTAAATTAGAGACTATACGTCTAATTTTATAGAACTGATTAGAAAACGAAGTTACAAAAGTAGGAGAAACATTACCCCTTCCTACTCTACCGTGATGTTGACCTTTCTTATTAGTGAGTAAGTCTGATCTCTCCATCCGTAAGGCCTTAGTAAAGGCTGAGGACAGTGACCTCATACTGTACCCACGATCAAGAAATCGATCTCGCAGTATAACGGCCTGCTCTAAAAAGGCGCTCTCTGTGCTGCAATTTCTCCGTAAACGCTGAAACTGTCCCACAGGGATGCCCTTAAACATATGTGCTGGATGGCAAGAATCTGCCCTTAGCAAAGAATTACCAGCACAAGCTTTACGAAAGGTTGTGGTTTCCACCACAGTGCCCCTAGCAACCAGTTTCAAATCTAAAAAAGAGATAGTATGAGTGTTAAATTCACTGGTGAATCGTAAATTAAACGAGTTCGTGTTCAGCTCAGTGACAAAAAGTGAAAATTCTGAATGTGACCCCTGCCAAACTAAAAGGAGGTCATCCACATATCGCTTATAAAAGACTATATTGTGTAAGTGAAGTGAGTCACCTCCATAGATGTGGGTCTCCTCCCACCAGCCCATGTACAAATTGGCATAGGCTGGTGCAAACTTGGCACCCATTGACGTACCACACCTCTGGAGGTAAAAAACTTGATCAAAAAGAAAGAAATTGTGAGACAATAAATAACTAATAGAATCTAAAATAAAGTGCTTGGTGCCCTCATCATATGTGCTATACATGTCCAAGTGATAAGAGATCGCTAGTATTCCTTTCTCGTGTGGGATGCAGGAATACAACGATGCTACATCAATCGTGCCCCAAGAGAAAGTGTCAGACCACTCTAAATGATTAAGCAATTGCAAAACATGTTTTGTATCCATGACATACGAAGTTAACCGTTTAACCAAAGGCTGTAAGTAAAGATCTATATATTCCGAAAGTTTCTCATTCAAAGATGCTATACCAGATACAATTGGTCGCCCTAAGGGCGGACGCTCAGACTTATGGACCTTAGGTAAGTGGTGGAAAAGGGGAACTCTCGGAGAAGACGGTATCAAATAATCCCTGATTCTCTCATTGAACAATCCAGACTTATAGGCATCATTAACTAATTCCACCAAATCCTTAGTAAACTCAATAGTAGGGTCAGTACTCAGGGGTTGATAAGTAGAAGTAAAAGAATTTCCAACATTTAATGTTGCCATTCATGTATTAAATTAATGTTACTTACTTTTTACTATATTTATTGATATTGATGTATGAACTGTTCACTTGTATTAATTGGATTTATTCTATATATGTATTTTACAAAAAAATTCTTTTCTAAATGATTGGCCTTGTAAATATAGCCATAGTTTTGATTTATACAGGTTCCAGATTCCATTATGTGTGCTTTTTACTGATGGGGGTGTTTGTATTGATGTCCTAATTTGCATGTTTAATTTGCATGTTTAATTGTTCATGACACTATTTAAACCCTCCTACTGTTGTATGTGTATGCCTATGAGTAAGTGCGTGCGCGCACGAAACGCGTCAGGCGTCTAGCTTTTAGATGGAACAATAAAGACCTGGTTTTAGCAGCATATCGTGTCCGGAGATGTTTGGAGCTCAATTGTATATGATATAATCTCTCCCTTCTGCAACTACAAGTAGACAGATTTAGAAACCCTAATGCTGACCTTTTGCTGGTGTTAGTCAAGTTTGCAGTGGAAGCTCGAGTTTTTCTTGCAGTAGATGGTTTCTTTGCAGCAACTTTGGCCTTAAAAAAAAAAAATCATCTTCATTAAATAAGAAAATATGTACAGGCATGTGATTTATTATTCAGAAAGTTAAGAAAACTAAATTGCTATTTCCCAGTGTGTCCTATCTGAACAAGTTTGACAGATTTACTTGGTCCCTGTAATAACAGTACCTTGTATTTGAATTTAGAATAGATTAGTTGCATTCCTTTCAGTCATCTCTATGATTGGACATATACCATGTTCTCATTAGATTTATTGCCTGCAAAAAATAAATTTCACTTACCTTTGTTTTAGTTCTTATTACACTTTGCAGAGGATTTGGTTCCAATGTCTCATCAGACTTACACTTTCCCTTTTTCACTATAAGAATAAATGAAGTGACTGTTAAAGGAAGTAATTTTCTGTACATTATGATCCCAATAAATATTTGTCTGTGAAAACTATGCACAGGATTCTTTTAAATAATATGCACAAATGAATTTTTTGTCTGTGAGAGATAAACATGTTTAAAGGGAATGCCATCTAAAGAATGAAAAAAATGCTTATTTCTGCATAATGATAGAAAATAGGAGTTCCATCAAACTTTCTAATATACTTAAAAAAAATAAATAATAATTTTAAAGTTATTTAAAAACATAGTTGTTTTGGAAGCGGTTTGACTGTCTCTTAAAATGCCCCCTCTTCCCAAAGTACTTGTTATCAGCTCTCCTCCATAGACAAACTATGACAACAAATGTAGACCTGAAACATTGCTATCCTGGTCTGTGCCAATCATGTGAATAAAGGCGGTTTTAAGAAGATTCATTTGGCATGCTCTTAATAACTGAAGAATCAGCTTTCCTCCAGCCAACTACAATCCTCAATATGCCTTGTTTGTTGTGACTTTAATATACCTCAGAAGGAGAAATGTACTTAGCTCAAAAATTGGATTGCTGGAGGAGAGCCAATTTCTGATACATTGTCTATATGGTCTGGCAAACAACTTTAACCCCCCCCCCCAAAAAAAAATCACTTTTTTATGTATATTAAATATTTCTTAGAAGTATATTTAGGCAACTGGGAAGGGCCTTGTGTTGCTTTTGCCCTCAAGCTGCAAAAAACACAGCAAAAACACAGAGCCAGGAATGGGCAACTGGGTTTGCCAATGTGCCCAGTTCCTAGCAATCTGACAATGGTGAACTGTACAATATCCGACTTCATGAAGATGTTATGTTAGTAAATTCAACTTTACTCAGATTGAACAGTGTATACATGCTGACCTTTTTTGTCCAGCTTGAATGGTGTTTTGGTAACAGTAGATGTAATTTCTTCCATGTCTACTTTCACCTAAATGAAGATAGATTAAAAAAAAACACAACTTATATGGTCATGTAATTTCAGACTTATTATATTAGACATTATTGCAGAAGATATAAGGTAGTGCCAGAGCACTGACCATGCCACACAGTGGCATTTCAATGAATCATTTGCTTGTATGAAGAGTGTATATCATTCAAATCAGTAAATGGATGGAATGCATAAGTCATAAAGACTTTTAGTGCTTGTAAGCTAGTGTTTTTATAAAAACACATACATTGAAGTCAGAGGATGAAGGAGAAGAATATAAATCTCAGTTGACTATATTAATAAAAAAGATGGGAAAAAAAAATGTGAAAGTTGAAAAAAATTTTTTAGGGCCAATGTGTCTATGGATGTGACTTGAAGCCAGAGGAAAAAAAACACAATCAGTACAAGTATAACTTTTATGTTTATCCATTACACAGAAATCACAGAAAATGCACTTTATTAATTTTAGTGCATATGGCAGTTTTAGATCTTCACATACACAGGTGCTTTTTGCCTCAATAAAGAAAGCACTGTTTTTAAAGCTGCAGCGTAATAAGAATATTATTTAATCACTACTCAGCAATGTATCATGACATTTCATTATATACACTGTATATTATATAATCTGATTTGGTACTGTGGGCATCATTGGAGGTACAAATCTTTACTGCTGAAAACCTGAGGCAGACTTGGCCTGGTGCAGTAGCTCAAACATAAGTAGCAGCATTAAAAGTCAGGTGATACACTACAGAGCTTTCACCTTCAGCATCAAAGGGGATGGTGATTATGACAAGCCAGAATTAGAATCAGACACGTGCCATTGGAAGGACTAAAATTTCAGTGATATAAGGATATTATATTGTAAGGTTTGCACAACACCAATTTCCACTGAAACAGGTTGTTACAGAATGTACAACTCCTAGTGGCTTTTCACTGGCCTTCATTTTTATCGTTTCTGAATTATTTGCCTTATTCTTCTGCCACTTTCTATATTTTACACAGGAATCATTGACCCCTGCAGCCAAAAATCCTTTTAGAATCTGTATTTTATGTAAGCAAGCAAAGGCGTAGCTGAGAGACAATTAATAGCCTTACAGTATTTAACAATACCACTCTACATGGTTTATCTAAAGTAACCCAATTACTTTCGACAACTGATGTATGGTTATAATGGCTTTTAGGAATGCATTACTGTAACTTAGGAGCCAGCCTAAAGAGCCAAAGAATATTAGCTCTATTATAAATAAGTTGCCATTAGTTATTCACTTCCTTTTAGTTGATAATTAGTCAGCACCAAGCAAAATTGTCAAGTAAATTAATACAGAGCTTTGCAATACATTTATTGTAAATGAGGAAAAGAAAGAATATAAAAACTGTGTATTAAGAATGCTTGTATAAATTTTTACAATCTTCATTTTACATTTCTGAAAAAAAACTTTAAAAAACTTAAGAATTATGTCCATGGAAATGAACCATATGCTGACAGAAACAATGAAATTACTTAACGATATCTTACCGTAGCAGCGGCTTCCAATGCCTTTTGACTTCCACCTTTTGCTGCAAAATGCAAGGGGATGATTTGTTACTTCTATGAAGTGACATGTAAATCTTTAGAACTATCCACACACACATATGGGAGGGGTTGAATTTACATCAGGGGGAGGCAGCACCACATTTAAAGTGATTAATATTAACTGATCATTACTGCTTATTTGACATTTTAAGATCCTTGATAAGGTGCGTAAAAATACTGGATGCAGTGATAATAAATCACATTAATCTCTTTAAAAGGTGTGCTGGCCCCTGCTATAAATTTTTTTTTTTTTTTTACACACGCACACTATGGGGGAGATTTATCAATCCACGAACGCTCCAAGCGCTGGTTCGATTGGACCGTTCCTATTTTCCGCGACTTTTTCATGCCTTGCGTACTTTTGCCGATATTTTCGTTATTTTACGCAACTTTTTCATACTGTGCGTCAAAAATTACGCAACAAAGTCGCATTGTCGCAACGAGTACAAACGTTTCGGATTCATTCAAGCTGCACAGTGCCATTGATTCCTATGGGAGGCTTCTAAAATCGTACACAGAAGGATCAAAGTCGGAAAGGTTTTTCTGCATTTTACGATCGTTCGGTACGAAAATTTCGTGACTTTCGAATCGCCAATACGATATTATCGTGACTAATACGACTATTTCGTAAGCATATTCGTGATATTTGCAATCTTCAGAAATTATCGTATCCAATACGAATTTTTCCCATTCGGGATTCCAACTCGTGTTTTAATGAATCGGCCCCTAAATCATGGCATCTATAGCTAGCTTTAAAGAATATACAAGCATCAAAGCGATCATAATTGCATTTATTTGCCCTATTTGAGTTTTATTATGGCTATAATGATATGCAAAGAAAGACTTTGTTTATCCACCAAGTTCCAAACAAAAGCATTTTACAGTTAGCCATACCCTATGCACTATACACTATAAAAGGGAGACTCCAAGTTGTGTTAGTAACTTCACCTAGGACTCCTGAACAAGCCTCAGGACACATGGTTATCAGGAACCTGAAAGTACCAAAGGTTGTGAGGCTCCCCAGTTGTGCTGAATTGATGCAAACTGGCTACTGTATAACTATAATCATACAAAGATAAGTAAATCTATTTAATGCTATTATTTGTGTGTCTTTAAGTTATTGCTCAATAACAGTTTATTAGAAGGTTTTAGTATTGATCCTGCATATTTAAATCTGTTATTAATGCTAATTAATATGAGTTGTTACTAAAGGTTCACCCCCTTTATTACAACAGTCAAATAAATCCCTAAACTAAAATGTTTCCCATAATGCACTGCGAATGACAGCGGTAGTAGGAAAGAATGAGAATTGTGATTTTTTGGCCTTTCCTGCTCTTTAAGCATGCAAACAAATAGAGATTATGTAAGAGGTAATAAAAAAAAAAGTAAAGAAAATGTACAGTATGAAGAGCCTTACCAATGTAATCGAGCCAGCACATTTCTCTTATAGCCATAGGTAGTTTGATTATTTCAATATTGTACTGGCTGTCCACTTCTTTGAGGATATTCACAACACTTGCCTTCAATTCTTCTGTGATAATCTTTACTGAAAGGAAAATAAAAAGGTCAAACAGCAATACAGTTTTAAAAAATTACCCCACTGGGTATAATACTGAAGTTACATTTGTGTCTAAATGAATGGTGTAAAAATGGCAAAGAAAGGAATTTTACACAGTTAGGAGAACTATGCTAAACAAAAGTGGTCTAGATATGGTACAACTGTTTTTAAGCTTCTGTACAAGCCCAATGCCACAGTTGTGGCTTCAGATACCTTGCAGAACAGAAACCAATGAGTTTTGTGCCTGAATGAATCAGTTATTAAGAGAGATGTAACAATTTGTAACTAAATCTTTGATCATTTGCATTGACCATTATGACTAGCTTGTCAACAATAGCCCAAAGAACACCAATCATATGCAGTGCCACTTCAATGAGAAAAACAGCCTAGCAGGATTCAAGATTGGGAGCTCCTGTGGACTACTTTAAAGGAGAAGGAAAGGCAAAGTCACTTGGGGGTGCCAAAATGTTAGGCACCCCCAAGTGACTTTAATCGCCTACCTTTTACCCCGGGCTGGTGCCCCTGCTCGGAGAGAACAGGACCAGCCCGGGGTACCTGCAGCACTTCCTGCTTTGCTAGCGCGCATGCGCAGTAGAGTGAAAAGCCGAACTTTAACAGAGAAGTCGGCTTTTCACTGTACTGCGCATGCACCTGTCATTTAGTCGTTGTAAAACGAAGGCGGAAGGAGGAAGCGCTCCGCTACAGGTACCCCGGGCTGGTGCTGTTTTCTCCTAACAGGGGCACCAGCCCGGGGTACAAGGTAAGCGATTAAAGTCACTTGGGGGTGCCTAACATTTTGGCACCCCCAAGTGACTTTGCCTTTCCTTGTCCTTTAAAGGCAGAGGTCATTACTTTGACGCTTTGGGCTGACATACTATTGTCAGTAAATAAAATATAGCATCTCTGTCCATATTTTTTTTTAGGCCTTTAGGACATACATAGTTCTGAAAGGGTGGAGTTCTTGCTTATCTACCCATCGATGACTGGTTAAGTTTAGGGAAAGAACTACTTGCTATTTACATGCTGCTAACATGCCAACTGCCCACTTACAAGAGGTTACAAGGTTATGGAGGAAAGGTTAATCGTCATAATAATGTAGCTTTTAAAGGCAATTTACTTTTTTTCTAGGGGTGTACACAGTGATGGAAAATTGTGTTTTTACACTATGTTCCCAATTAAATGTTAACAACAAAACTTGTTAGGTGATGGATACATTGTTATAGAAATGGCCAAAAGTGCCCTTAACACATTCTCCTTGCACTTTATATAAAGAATATTTATACTTTTGTTTTATAAATAAAAATCAATGAAAACAATTTTACAAAATACTGCATAACTTGCAAATCAGATTTTCAATATCTATGTTACATTTCATAGGCATAAGTTTCAGTCACTGAGCACTGTAAATTACACAACACTCTACTAAAGCATAAATAGTACCGAATGTCACTTATACAAGGAGTTTACCATAAATTACAGGTACTTCAATTTTAAAAAAAGAAAAGTCTATTAAACTGTACCTTGGCTGTCAAAATCCTTGATGAATGAAGCCAATTTCTCATTTTTCACACAACGATTTTTTGGTTTGCGACTGGTTTTCTTTTTCGTGGGTGCCATGATGAAAAGGTGAAATCCTGTAAATGTTTGACAGAAGCATATATAATCTGACACTTCTCCACTTCTCAATGACAATAAAATTATTTGATTTGTAAAAGCTGGCAATACACATTTACTCTGGGTGCTCGTACCCATTATTGCTACACAAATTTTCAAGTAAATGCTAAATGGAAGCTTTCGCAACTTTTGAATGAGAATGTTGTGCAAAGTATTATTACAGGTATAAGACCCTTTATACGGAAACACATTATCCAGAAAGTTCTGAATTACGGAAGGGCCATCTCCCACAGACTCCATTTTAATCAAATAATTCACATTTTTAAAAATGATTTCCTTTTTCTCTGTAATAATAAAACAGTACCTTGTACTTGATCCCAACTAAGATATAATCAATCCTTATTGGAACCAAAACAATCCTATTTGATTTAATTACTGTTTAAATAATTTTATAGTAGACTTAAGGTAGGAGATGCAAATTACAGAAAGATCCCTTATCTGGAAAACCCCAGGTCCCGAGCATTCTGTATAATGGGTCCCATACCTATATTTTATTTATACATCATTCAGATCAGTCCTAGCTCCAGGGGCACATTGTCGAAGTCACTATCACATTCACTATGGTCAATTGGATTAGGAAGAAATGACTCTGCCAGTATGTTTCTGGAGAGCAGAAGGAAACCTAGTGACACAGAAGGAGAACATACCAAATCATTGCAGGCAGTGCCCTGGCTGAAACCAAACCTTGGACACAGGGCAATGTTTATATTCTCTCATTAATGGGGTTCAATAGCCACGGTTCATATTCATAAAGGGCTAGTCAAAGTCAAGAGAAAATAACTGTTGCTGTTTATATGGCAGTATATTCTGTATCCATTATGTTTTATAATGCATGAGAATATAAGATACATAGAGGAGGTACAATACCCGTTCACATAGCAAAAGAGAATTCGAACAGAACGGAAGTCAAGCCATGAGAGCTGCTATTGCGTGTGTTATGGCTGCTGCTAAATACAATCTTTTGACTGCGTGAAATGGTGGGCTGCGCGATGTTGTAGTTTGGAGTTGCGTTCTTTTAATGGGTTATGGTATATTTAAGTATTACTATATCAGCTCATGTCAAGGTACAATTTTACTACAAGCTCACACATGAGCATCGCAGTTAACGGCTGATGTACATTGCGACAAAGCGACGACTTTTACAGATATAGTCTATACATGCTGCTTAACCCCAAACTATAACAGCGCACACCAACAAACACTTTACACGATTCTGTATATTGTTTGTCATTAAGTGCCCCTTATAATCCCCCTTACCTTCGCTTTCCAAGGAAGCGCCTCACCGGCCACAGTACAGATTCAAACCTAAATCGCCGCCTAATGACAACCAATGAAAGACTAGTACGGGTGTCACGTGAGCGCAATAGAAGCTAACCAATTACAGCCTGAGGTTCTCTAAGAAAGGCGTGTCAGGTTGTTAGTGTATATATAGTTCTGAATAGTGGGTAGTGCAACCTGAAACCAGGCGCTAACCTATAGGGGGCTCCGGACAGAAATTTTAGTTGAACTGGAGCGGGAGAAGGCGATAGGATATATAAAAATGTCATTTATAAAATAAAGCGTTCTTAATTTATATATATATATATATATATATATATATATATATATATATATATATATAAATTAAGAACGCTTTATTTTATAAATGACATTTTTATAATTTATATATATATATATATATATATATATATATATATATATATATATATATATATATATATTAAACCTATTGTTTAGCGATTTTGTTGCAATGCGAGTGTGGCTTAAATTAAAGTCTGTAACTCATAGTAAATTACAGTAATTTTACATCCTCCTGTTACTTTTATCTACTAAGTTAGTTAGCGGACGTTCTCTACTGAACTCTTAATGGAATTAAACCGTTTCAGCAAAAAACTATAGTGAGTTCTTCGCTGATGATTAAGTCCTCCTTGGTGAGGTCATCAGGTTCGTCCCAAGCACTTCCGGGAATGCCGCGTAAAGTTGCCTTGGAAACGGTACATAGCAACGCAGAGAGAGTCGCTCGGCTGACTTGTGAGATATCTGTGAATCGCTCAACATGATCCCCCCGGCTGATTCGCTGCTGAAACACGATAACCCGGTGCTTATAAGCAAGAATACAGAGAGAAAATCTCCCAAAGTGAGGAAATAAGTAACCCGTTTTCTTTTCTCTAGACGAAAAGCAATTTACTTGCATATTGTGAGGCAAAGGTGAAGGAAAATGTCACATGCTTAACCCTCTCACGTCTCTGTCATCGGTTTCTATAATGTGTGTGTAGGTAGCTGTATCTTCTACTGTGTATGTATTATTATTATTATTATTATTATTATTATGCGGTCCGCAGTGTCATAACTACTCCTGAGTATCCATCTGCTAAATATTCCTGACCAGGACCCTAAAACCCCACTGGTCAACTCTTGTCGTTCATCTGTAACTTAGCCTTTAGTATCATAACAACAATTATATTCTAAGACAATTTGCATTTGGTCATCGTTTATTTCTGTGGATTTTTAATTATTTAGCTTTAAGCAGCTCAGCAGTTTGAAATTTCAGCAGTTGTTTGGTTGCTAGGGTCCAGTTTACCCTAGCAACCAGGGAGTGGTTTAAAAAGAGAGACTGGGATATAAATTATAAGTGGCCTAAGTAGTAAAAACAGTAAAATTGTAGCCCTACAGAGCAATCATTTTTTGGATTCCAGCGTCAGTTCTCCCCATTTGAGAGCTGGAAAGAGGCAGACGAGGAAGACAAATAATTCAGAAATAATGAAGACCAGTTAAACAGTTGCTAAGAACAGGCCATTCTATAACAAACTAAAAGGTGAAGCACCCCTATAACAAGCATTATTGGCGGGGGGGGGGGAGGAAAGCTTATCCTCATCATCCCCTTGTAGGAATGGCATCACAGGAATCTTTGAGCCCTGGGAAAATTTGGTTTCCCCAATAAGTATACCTCATTTTAGCACCAGATTCTTAATCACAGGTCCTGTGTCCTTTCATTTTTAACTTAACCTCTCTTTGTGTAATTGTGGACTGGGCACTTTATATTGCAGTGTTGTTGAACTTCTAATATGAAATAATGAATTAGTTGTACCTGTGTGCCCTCCATTTGTCCCTTGCCCCTGAAGACCTTTCCCTTACACCTACAGTAGATATGCCTCTGACTATAATGGTGATATAAAGTTCTGATTCATTTTCTAATTATTCATTTCATTAAATCATAAACCATTTGATTAGGCCAAGTTTTTTACTCTAAGTCAGGACTGCTATACTGAAGGTGTAATGGTGGAAACCTAATGATAAACCTTAATGGACCTAAGCCTGAACATTTTTTTCAAGTGTGTACCCAGTCTTCATGGTTATATTTATGACTGCCTCTTCAATCAGAGAAGCATGAAGGCTTTGTTGAACTCGAGGCATATGTCCTACTGGTGGGTCCCCACATTCTTTGATCACTAAAAATGTGGCAGTATGGTTCCTACCCTTATTACACAAAACACAAAAATGTAATGGTACTTCTTCAAAATGTATATTTCAGACCTTTTGATTTTACAGTATGCTTAGATCTGTTTAAGAATAACATATATGAAGCAGTATAAGTAAAGGACAATACACAGTAGAAGAAATGATTAGATTTTGAGTGGGAGTGAAATGTTTTGCTTCAAAAGTTTACCCTTATTTTAACTGTTTCCATACATTGCATGAACATAAAGCAACAGTGTGTTCTCTGTTTACTTATCTTTTGTGTTTTGTATTTTTCGGTGTAAAATATAGGACGTCAGGTTTGTAACAAATGATATACTTTCTAAAACTATGCTATAGACTGCTGATTAATTCAGTAGTGGCCAAGTCAGCAGGTAAAATGGTCAGCTCTTACCTTGTCAATCAGCCAGCCAGAAATGACCTGCATTTCTCTTTTTAGTCTCGTCCTCTGAAAGCCAGCAGTCCTCAGACAGTGTTAACAGCTCCTGTACCACCGCCTCCTAAACCAAAGACACCACTCTTAGATGCAACCAAACCAGCTGAAGAAATTTTAAATGCTATTCTTCCACCTCGGTGAGTTATATTTTAGTTTGTATAATAACAGCACAACATTTATACTTGATATACAAATACAATTAAAAAAAAACATTGTGCAGGGTGTGAATAGGTGTCAAGCTTTAACACAGAGATCCGCAACCTTTTATACCTGTGAGCCACATTCAAATGAAAACATTTTGGAGAGTAACACAAGCATGAAAAATGTTCCTGGAGGTGCCAATGAGAGCTAAAATTGGCTATTTGATAGCCCCTATGTTGACTGGCAGCCTACAGAAGGCTCTGTTTGGCAATTACTCTGGATTTTTATGCAATCAAAGCTTGCCTCCTAACCAGAAATTCATAAATAAGCACCTGCATCGAGGCCACTGGGAGCAACATCCAAAGGGTTGGTGAGCAACATGTTGCTCATAAGCCACTGGTTGGGGATGACTGCATTACCACATGCAATAAAAACACTTCTTTTTTGCATTACAAGTGAATTCATGCCTTTTTTTCTTTTTATGTAGATACCGGTTTCATCCACTTGCACCCCACTGTATTTTCTTATTAGCAATGGCTTATTTTAGCTTGCATAAAAATGCTCATGACTGCCTCCTGCGTCTTCTGTGAATGGGAAACATGCAGAAGTCATCTAGATTTTAGATGGGTTAAATATGCCTGTGGCTGCCTATGGCTTCCTTTGACTTCAGCGGGAGGGAGCCATGGATCACAGACTTGGACACTTTTCATCTAACTAACTGAAATGTGCTGTGTGTGCCACCATTATAAAGGCATGATAATTTCTCCTTATCTAAGACATTAATAAAGGTTTTATAGGCAGTATAAACAGGGAGGCTGAAATGCATTTCTGACCACAGTACTAGTGGAACGTAGGCTTATGTAAACCAGCAAATATGCAGGCAGAAACCTGTTTTTCTAAATGCTACCCTCATTCATTGATCTCTGTACTGCAGGCATGGGATCAATTATTTGGAAACCCATAATCCAGAATGTTCAGAATTACAGGAATGCTCAGCGCCGGATTTGTGTTCCGTGCGCCCTTAGGCCGCCCCCCCTACTTCCCTGAGTGCGCATGCGCGAACGCGCGAAGAACCCGCCCCCCAGTTTTTTCTGCACTATATTGTATCCAATCACTATTTACAGCTGGTCAGTAAATGCTGACAAGACAAATGATTTCATGTCCTCGAGGGTTCTAACCAAGAAAAGAATCATGCTTGATAAAATGTTAAAAGAATAGCTTACTAGTTTTTAAGACTTCAGGGCTTGTACTGACAAGAGTTCCTTCCTTCCAGAGGAGAGCAGGAAGAATTGCATTCCATTATTCCTAATGAGGCTGTACTAACACAGGTGCATGTAAGCACTGATCGCAGGTGGAATGCAACATGCTGCGTTCCACCTGTGTTCAGCGCTTACATGTAGGAAAAAATCATTCTTTTTCTCTACTAACTTTTTCAGTTCGGATCTTTTAAAAATGACTAAACATTTGTGGGTTTTGTGGAAATGAGTTGTGGTTATTAAAAAACTCTACCAAAACAAACAAATCTGAATGCTTATAAATGCCCCCCTTAATGTTTAAATGATTTTTTAGTGAATGTAAAGTATGGTGATCCAAACTATGAAAAAACCTCTGGATAACAGGTCCCATGCCTGTACTGCCCTTGTCACCTACAGTTAAAAACCTGTGTTTTGTCATGTAGAGAATGGGTGGAGAACAATCAGCTTTGGATCCAACAAGTGTCCAGCACACCCAGCACCCGAATGGATGTTGTCCACTTACAGGAAGAGCTAGATATGAAGTTGCAGCAGCGACAGGCCAGAGAGACTGGTATCTGCCCTGTGCGGAGAGAGCTTTATTCACAATGTTTTGGTATGTTCTTTAGCTGTACACTTTGAGTAAATGTTAGTGTGCTAGTGCCAGTTTTATACTTTGTTAACAATCAAACTCATTGAAATGAATCCTTGACTCCTTGACATGAATTACAGACCACTTGTAATTATTTGAATCCATATATTTCTATACTTTAGTGTCCAGGATCACTAATTTACTATAGCCAGACTACACATTTTTCACTCAATGGAATGTTCTTGATTGTAATTTCTGCAGTAAAGTAGGGGTGTAAAATATTGTGGACTCAATTGTCCCATAATATATATATACTTATACTGAAATGAAAGATAAGTTATAACAAGTTTATAAGAATAAAAACTGAGCTACAGGAAAGTTAGTTTTAAGGTGAACTTTTTTTACATTTTAAAATATTGTTTGAAAAACAAAATGAAATTTTGCTAAAGATTGTTAACTGGGCAAGCATTCTTTTCTTTGGTGACAGATGAACTCATCAGACAGGTGACTATTAACTGTGCAGAGAGGGGCTTACTCCTGCTCAGAGTCCGTGACGAAATACATATGACCATCTCTGCCTACCAAACGCTGTATGAAAGTAGTGTTGCTTTCGGCATGAGGAAAGCTTTGCAAGCAGAACAGGGAAAATCGGACATGGAAAAGAGAGTAAGTTCTTTTTAAACTGTATGTATTGCGTACATTGCTGTGTGCACATAATATGTAATATTCATACTACATATTATGCCTTATCAACCTTTTCCCTGGTGGTTTGCAACAACTGCTACTTCATTATTGCAACACAACCACTAATTTACAGCTTTTTGCCTACGTTGATGAAATAAAAGTGGTTTCATCAAGCTGAGGAATACATTTTCATTCCACATCTTATTTTTTCATTATTGTACTGTCAAATCTAGTGCCAGTTTGTGGTATTGGCTAATGCTATTGTCTCTGGTGAAGAGAAGCTTTTTAAAGGACATGTCAGTGTTTGTCTGTCCATTTCTATTCTCTTCCCTGGTGGTACAAGGCAGCAGATTGACAGACCTGTCTTGCAGGAGGAGACTTTTGCAACATTGTTTAAAAAGTCATAACCAGGAGTTCAGCAAAAAAATTTTAAAGCACTATTTTCGTAAATCCATATTATATATTTCAGGGTAGTGATCTAACCTGACTTTATCAGATATATAATTACTATTATTATTGTAATTATTATCCTTTATTTAGTGCTTACAAGTTACATAGGGGTTTACAGATATTGTTCATCATTCAGATCAGTCCTTGCCACAGTGGCGCTTAAAATCTATGGTCCCTACCATTCAAACACATTCACCGGGATCAATTTTATCAGCTGCAAATAAACATCTGTTTGTTATGGGGAGGAACATGAAGAGCCCAGAGAAACCACACTTGCACACAGAGTGGACATACAATCCTCCTTGCAGATGTTGCCTTGGTAGGAGTGGAACCCAGGATTTCAATGATAAAATGCCAACTCTGCACTGTGTGCACTAGAAGCCTGATTTATGAATGCCCTAAAATGGATGTAAACATTGTGCACATTGATGCCATTGCTTGCTTCCAAACATGCTAACTGGTACAGGCAAAATTTTGCAGCAGTGCATTAACAAGCAAATAATCAGCAATAGAGCCAAATTCCTAGGACTCGGCAGACAGCTACCCAAACCTGACTAGACCCCTCTCACTCAATAGGCTCCAACTGACAACCCAAAGGAGGTGTATTGCTGTTACAATTATTACAGTACCTTGTCTTTTGAAAATAATGTCTATTTCAACAAATAATCAGCAATTAGCTTGGATAAATCTAGTGTGCTGATAGGGTTTCTAGTTAGAACTTTGCTTTAAATCAGTTAGTTGATCAAAAACAAAATTTTAAGCAAAGATAACAAGCAAAATACACAGAAATGCAAAGAAAACCTTGTTTACATCAAAAGGTGCACTTTTCAGGATTTCCCAAGAAAAACACAAGTGAATAGCTAAGAACTATGTCCAGTAGATGGCAACAGACATGCAGCATAATGAAAGATGTCACCAAGCAAATGTTGTATAGCTCAGTTAATGCTTGTTAACTTAAAAAAAGAAATATAAAAAAATAGTTTTTTATTACTTAAAAATCTTGTTCTAAAAACTAGTGGTGTAAGGAATATCACTAAGGGGCAGATTTACTAAAACTGTAGCATTTCATATATGTATTATTTTAAAATTCGAATAAACCTGTTTTCACGAATGTCTTACATTTACTAAAAAGTCTGAGCTGAAAAAGTCAGCATGGGAAAAGTCGCAAAAATTCAAAATTTTTTGACTTGCTGAATGAAAACTGCTACTTTTTTTGAATAGTCGCACCAAAAACAGCGTCAAAAATCCGAAACCTCTAAAGTTTCAAAGCAAAAGAAGGATCCTCCAGGACATCTGCCATTGACTTCTACATGATCTTGGCAAGTTTTAGTGAATTGTTTGATTTCGGATTTTTAGCAGTTTTGATGCATATTAAATCTTAGAAAAGTCACAACTTTTTTTTGGTTATATCAGTGTTACCAATCATCCATATATTTTATAATTTTTCTTCCAGTGTGCTATTTATCGCAGTTACTGTTCTATTTTATATAAAAGCAATTTTTAGATTGTTTTCATAACTTTCTTCCCCTCAATGAATTCATATGTACTAGGAAACTGACTCCATAATGCACAGGTGTTCCACGGGGTATGGGGCTAAGTCATTCCAGACCAACATTTCACAGAAATTATGTCTGTTATATAACATACATGGCATAGCCTTTTGCCGTTTGGAAACTGTACAGCAGCTCTGTGTCTTAACATTATGGTTTGTTGTTTACAGGGGGCATTTGTTTTTAAGAGCGCTATGACTTATTTCGTTTGTTATATAGCAACTGATGAAACCTTTACCCAGAAACCAGACAGTAGGAGCCCTTGGGTGATGGCACACTAGGAGATTAGTCACCCACAGTAAATTTGCCCTTATTATGACCATGACTTTAGCAGCAATTTTGGCATACGCTTGCAGCATCCATGGTGCTGAGACGCCTTATTGGGATGAAACCCCTAGTAGTATACTTTTAAACAGTTATTCTTGATTTATAATAGTTGAAAAAGTAAATATACTAAGATGGCAGTCCAGAAGTTAGTAAAAGTTAAGTAATAAATGTACTTTTATGAAGCTTTGCATTGTTTTCTGTAGATTGCAGAGTTAGAGATGGAAAAGAAAGATCTAGAAAGACAAGTAAATGAACAAAAAGCCAAGTGTGAGGCTATAGAGAAACGTGAGGCAGAGAGACGCCAAGTGGAAGAGAAGAAACACGCGGAGGAGATACAATTCCTCAAGAGAACTAACCAGCAACTGAAGGTAAGGAGTCCACAAGTCAATATCAGGAATGTCCAACTTACGTTCTCCCCTTCTAGATAATGATGTATTTCTACAATTACTGGAAGGGTATTCAGTGAAACAACCCCATCCTATCTAAATTGGAATCAATAGTAGATTTAATGCTGTCATATGCTTTGACCAGCATCCAAAGATAACCACAAAAAGGAAAACTTAAGAAAATTTCTTTATAAAACCTTATTTTAGCAATAATAACACTGTACTTACCATCTGAAGTAAGGCAATGGAAATAGCAATGAAACCTATAAAACATATATTAATTTAAGTGTAGAAGTTACTATTATTTAAAAGTACAAAAAGAAATATGACTTTATAAAGTACTCCCTATTAACTCTGTGAGCAGTAAAGGCAACAGCATAATTACCTTCTACTTTTTCACATGCAGTTTGCCAGTTAAAAGTAAACACTGGCATAAACTCCCTTCAGATAGCAAATTACTAATTCATAGCAACTGTGCTTTAAGGGGATGTTACTAGTGGACACATCAAATAAAACCTAAGCACATTTTTCGCCCTAAAATAACATGTACAATGCAAAATCCTTCTTTTGGTATCAAGGAAGCAATCTGGGCACTCTAATAAACAGAGCCATTCTGTATTTCAGGCACAGCTAGAAGGAATTATTGCGCCCAAGAAGTAAGAAGACAGGAGTAACATCTGTGGACAGGCTGTCTGTGATTCAGATTCTACTGCAGTGCAAATGCCAAGAAACCAATATTTCTAACTTTAGGACATTTTTAATTATATCTGGTTGTTGTTTATATTAAATCCTCAGTTGACACAAGAAATGTTAAAAGGTTGCTCATTATGCCGAAATGAAACACCTCAATATTTTTAATATCAAAAATTCTTTTGAAGCTCCATTTGTTGCAGCCCCTTCCAAGTCTCTGTATTGCTTGTGTTGTGATTATTAACAGGGAATCCTTCTTGCGCCACCTATCAAAGCATTGCTGAAAGGCCATGTGTGCTATAATGCAAGTCGGGCCTGTCCAATTGGCAGCTGTCGGTCTCAGTGTGAAATTTTATAGAAGGAATACATAACTACAGTCCTCAAGATCTTATAAAACTATCTCTTTATATTGACCGTCTGGTTCCACACAGGTATTCCAAAAACATATTGTGGTTGGCACAATAGAATTAAAAAAAAAACAAAAACTTTTACTTTGTATATTAAGGCATTCATTATTTTTTTTAAATATAAAGTTCAAGTGATAGAAGTATAGAAAACAAAACTATGTTTGCCATCTTTTTCGACCCAATTGTTAACTTTGCTAATGGTAATACAGTATGCCGTAGGAGAACAGGTAGAATCACTAGAGGGTTCAAAGCTGTTAGGCACTTCCCGTTACTGCTACCCTATACCAGTGCCCTCTTCAAAAAAAGCACCAACCAGGGTGAGCACCATGCCAAATTTAGTATAGTCTACTGTACAGTGTCCCGGGCTTCCTGTGCGCTAGCCTGGGTATGCACAATCGCAATATAAAACAATTTCTGTAGTTTTAGTCCTGTGCATTGTTTCAACAGGCAAAAGGGATGATTTGGACACCAGAATAAAATGTCGGCATGGTGCTCATTGTGAAAGTACCCAATTCGGCACGCCACCGGGCAGAGTATTTTTCCTGTGAGTGGCACACTGCATACAACAGTATATCTGCATTAATTTATTTTTTGTACAGGAAACAGTTTAAAAAAAAAAAAAAAGAATATGGCTATAATTGATGTATTTTATATTCTTAATTTACCAACCAATTCAGCCATATAACAGTCTTCAAAGTTGTACATAGCAGCTCCACATCACCTGATCCTTTAAGGCTGAGGGTTTTTTGTTTTGTTTGTTTTGTTTGTTTTTGTTTCATAAAAAAATGTTGAGTATCTATAAGAAAGATCAGTTTAGACACTAAACTTACCAATAATATTGTTTTGTACCTTTGTCACACATAACTTTAATGTACTGAAGCAAAAATGCATTTTGTGCCAATGCAGAAAACAGGAAAACTCATTAATTTTTTTGGTGAAATAAAGTTGAAACTTTTCAACTCCCTTCAGTCCCATAGCTTTATCTCTTTATGAGCAATTAGTGTAGAATAGATTAATTCCCTACCATTAGCTATCTTACCGCAGATCCCACAGAACTTCTTTTGCTTTTTCTATCAGTTCCTTGTAAGCCCAACCCTTCATAGACTTATTCTGCCACCAGCTCTGATGTATTAGGTTGTTTTATATATCCAATATTTGTTTCAGTTGTGTAAAACTGCAAACATTCGTTCAGCTCCTGTATACCACAAGAATCAAACCAGCTAAGCTAAATTAATGGATATCTGTGCACCTGTCATTTTAATATACACTCTTAGGGGGTATATTTATCATGCTGTGTAAAAAGTGGAGTAAAACATCACCGGTGATTTTGTTTATAGCAGCCAATGAGATGCTTTGATTTGATTTTCTAACTGTTGAAATCTAATTGCTGATTGGTTGCCCTGGGCAACATCACCGGTAATGCTTTACTCCACTTTTTATACAGCATGATAAATATACCCCTTAGAGTTGCCAACTGTCCCATTTTTCGTCCAGGTGGAAACTGCCTGTCTAGATTTACAAATGAGGAAATCTAGACATGGCTTTAAAGTGAATTGGGCAGCAGTCAGCCAATCACTGATCACCACTTCATAATGCTGCCCTCTGATGTCATGTGCCCAACCTGAAACATCACCCACTCCACCCCTGACATCATCACCCTGCCCCTGATGTCATTGGTCTGTTTCTCTGCCTGGGCTCCCAAGCAGCAGAAGGTGTCTGACTTCCTCTCTCAGAAACATCCTTAATTCTCTTGGCCAGAGTCTGCGCAGTTCTCTCCTCCCTCCCCCTGGAATGTGTGATCTAAACTATAACGGCTAGAGCTGCAGGCAGGAAGCAACTTAAAATGGCAGCTGCTATCTTAAGCAAATGGAGAAAGCTTCTAAAGCTGTTAACTCAGGTATGGTCAAGGTTTCTGCAGAATTAATATAGGGTTCTAGGTGGCACTAATGTGGCAAATCTATTGGCAGTAAAATGCCAAAATGACTTTCCTTCTCCTTTAAGGTGTGGAGATCCATATTATGAAAATATCCCTTATCTGGAAAACCCCAGCTCCAAGCATCCTGGATAATAGATCCTATACTTGTAATATGAATTGGTATGCATTGCTAATTAGCCCTGCAATTTACTGTGTACATATATCCCTGCCAACTGATAGTAGCCCATAGCTTGTGCTTTGAATCATAAGAAAAGAAAATGGGGAGCAAAAGGGCTATATTTGAGCTGGTGCATATTTTAAAGACATAGCATTTCTATCCTAATTCTTTGTTGAGTTTTAGTTCTCATTTCAAAAGTCACATATTCGCAGCTTAAAAATCCTCTGCCTATTAGGCTAATGGTCAGACGAGGCGCCTGGCGTATATTTTCGGCAAGCGGAAAAGCGCTTCCCCAAAATACCGCCATCTGCCTCCTACCTGTGCCTGCACCAGAATGAATGAGATACGCTCCAGTGCAGGCAAATGTAGCCGAAATACACATAAAAACACAAGAGAATTGCATTTTTATGCCTAGCCTACATGTGCCTGCAGTGGAGCATACATGGCAACCAATCAGATATTTGCTTTCATCTACCTGCAGCTGGATGAAAAGGCTAATCACTGATTGGTTGCTATAGGTTACTGCCCAGTTCCACATTTTCCCAGTCTTTATAAATGACCTCCAATCGTCTCCTCAGCTAAATTGTGAGTAAGCTTATATTTAATTCTGACTGGCAGTCAGAGAATTATCTGGATATGCTGATAAATAAAATGATTGATCTCCCACTAGAAAAGGAGTTGATGTTTAAACAAGACCAGTAAGTGGTGCATCATCAATTTCCTTAACAGCAACACCATTTCCACATGTCAAATAAATTGTATTCCTCTCATTCCTGGTACTACCTCAGCTAAGGAAAGCAGTCACCCCTTACTCACTTTATAAAAGCGTTTAAACAGATACAAAATAATCTATGCTTTACATAAACTCATCAGGGTATATTTTTACTTTAAGTTGAGACATTGCTGATGGCTCTTGTTTTTAAAGGAGAACTAAACCCTAAAAATGAATATGGCTAAAAAAAAGCCATATTTTATATATTAAACTTACTGCACCAGCCTAAAGTGTCAACATTTTTATATTAGCCATGATCCAGGACTTTAAAAACTTTGTGACAGGAGCACTCCATCTTAAAAAGTGTCAGTGACACTCACATGCTCAGTGCGCTCTGAGCAGCTGTTGAGAAGTTAAGCTTAGGGGCTGTTGCAAATTATTAAGCAGAAAACAAGGTTGGCCTGTAATATAAGCTGATGCTACAGGATTGATTATTACATTTTGATGCTAATGGAACCTGTGGGCTGAGTGACAGACAACATTCGGTTAACATTATGTAGCAGTACAGTATAGTTTGGGGAAGGGGCAGCATAGTGTAAGTGCACGCTATTTACAGTAATTTTATTGGTAGTTAAGTAGGGTCAGGTGTTAGCAACGGGAAAATCCCGGGAAAAGAGTAGTATAAAAGGAGAATTCCTGTGGTATACCTGTCATTCGGCGTGGGACAGCCTTGTGAAGAGCTGTCCAACCCATCCTATCATTGTTAATTTTGCTTAAATGTTTAATTAAGATAATAAATATTTTTTTAAAAAATGGTTATTGTCGCAGCTGAAGTTTATTGTATCTGAAGTTTGTGTTTGGAGGGAAATTTTTGTTTATTGGTTATCAGGGGCTGGCTGTTTCAATGGATGGTTTAATACGGTAACAATTGAATAGTTATATTCATTGTTGTTATACATTTAAATCAATAAAGCTGCTGCGGCCTTTTATCCCCACCATATAAGTTTGTTTGGTCTCCATTTAATTGTGTGGTCTCCACTTACTGTTTATTATAAAGTGCTGTCTACACTTCCCATTGCACTGGTTTCAGGACTGCCATGTAGTAATTATCTGTATTAATTACTAATAATGACATTTATATTCTATATATACAGTATATTGTGAGTGGGCCCCTAAGCTCAGTAACTGACAGCAGCACAGAGCATGTGCAGTAAATCAGCAGAAAAGAAGATGGGGAGCTCCTGGGGCATGTTTAGGGGCACAGATCTTCCCTGCTGTAGGGCTGTAGTTGCCTCAGGCAGGTACACAAACTCAAAACATAATGTAAAACATTTCTGCCCTACTTTTTTAGTTAGGCTTTAGTTCCCATTTAAGAGAGACAACAGGACAGTTAGCAAATGCAAACAAATCTGACTATTTTTATTCTGTCAGTTCTAAGCATTGCCTTATTTAAAACCAAATGGCATATGTGTAAAGGGGTCCTCCACCCAAATATTATTCGCACAGTGAAACAACATGTGATTCTAAGCAACTATCCATCATACATTAATTATACCTTTTTAATAGTTATTTGTACAATTAATTGCAATTAAAATCAGTTATCTGTCTGGCTGTATATATTCTCTGTACTCCTGGTTCTGACTCCTGACACAATTTTGCATGCTAGTTTATAAAAGCCAATTAAAAAAACTGGAAGAGAAATGTTGCAATTTCTTTAAAACAAATGCATTTTTCTTAAAATGTATATTGGAAAGTTGTTTAGTACAGGTATCGGACCCCTTATCCGGAAACCCATTATCCAGAAAGCTCCGAATTACGGAATGCCCATCTCCCATAGACTCCATTTTAATCAAATAATTCAGAATTTTAAAAATGATTTCCTTTTTCTATGTAGAAATAAAACAGAACCTTGTAATTGATTCCAACTAAGATATAATTAATCCTTATTGGATGCAAAACAATCCTATTGGGTTTAATTAATGTTTTATTGATTTTTTAGTAGACATAAGGTACTGAGATCCAAATTACGGAAAGACCCCTTATCCGGAATACCCTTGGTCCCGAGCATTCTGGATAATGGGTCCTATACCTGTATTATATTTTCTTTCATTATGCAAAAATCAGTTTTTAGGTAGAGGATAGTGATGTGCGGGCCGGGCCGACCTCACCTGCGGACGAGTTCAGGCTGCACTCTTCCACTCGCCATCCGCAACCTTACACTGCCGGCTTCCTCTTCCAGCTTCTCTATTTACAGACGCGCACCCGGAACCCATGCCCCTTTTGTCACGTCATTGCGGGGCGGGCATGGGTCTATAAATAGAGGGAGGGAGCCGGGTTGGGAGCGGCCAGGTTAGGGTCGGATTCTGGTCTACATCACTGGTAGAGGACTCCTTTACTTGATCCTGATTTCACTACCTGCCAGGAATGAAAAGGTAGTGTTTCCAGGAATAGTGTGGGGTTTTATACTACCTAAAAGTAATGTTTTTCATCTCTTTACTTTTTCATTGTCATCTGATATATTAACAAGGCAAGAAATTGATATATTCACATGAAATACAATGAGACTAATGCTAAAAAAAGACCATGTCTCTGCTTCAGAGCTTTAAAAAAGCATTAAAAAAAGAATGTATTTTGTTCCCAGTATCTGGGAATAAATTGTGAACAGGGTTGCTATCAGTAATCATGGGGTACCAGGGTACCCGATGTTAGCAGTGCCCTTCCACCAGGTGACCCAATTATTAGCACACTGGTCACCAGGGCTCCATGAGTGGTGGGCCCTGCCAACAAGTAAAATGAAAATAGAAAACAAAATCTACCTAACATGCAATATTTTCATTTTTTTGCAGAGAAATATAGTAATATCCTATTAGGTTATCCTAACTAGCTTTAATGTTAAAATAGCAGTTAAGCGGGATCTGATCTATGATAAAATGGCGGAAAAGGTTTTTTTTTTTTTTTGTTTTTTTTTTTTTTAAATAGAGGTGATTTTAATTTTTTTTTTTTTAAAAATTGAAAGGTACTTGATGCAGGAAAAACATTCTTCTCAGCTAAGAATTTTAGGAAATAAACTTTTTGGGGATCAAAATAAAAGTGCAATAAATAAAATATATTACCCAACTGTCAATAACTCTACCATTGTCCCCGGAAACCCGTTACCCAGAAAGCTCTGAATTATGGCCATCTCCCAAAGAGTTTTTTAATTTAATTTAATAATTCAGATGTTTAAAAATGATTCTCTAGGATAATAAAACAGTGCCTTTTATTTGATCTCAACTATAGATATAATTAATCCTTATTTGGCAGAATTAATGTTTAAACATTTAGCAGACTTACGGTATGGAGACCCACATTACAGAAAGATCCCTTATCTGGAAAACCCCAGGCCCCAAGCATTCTGGATTACAGGTCCCATTTCTATAACACGATGGAGAGTTTTGTAGTGAAGAGTTCAGGGCTGTCAAATTTACTTCTTGGGAGTAAATTCTAATAAAAATGTTACTGACACTTCCTATCAATCTCCCCAGCCTGAAGTACAGGTATTGGGACCCATTATCCAGAAAGCTTGGGACCTGGTGTTTTCCGGATAAGGGATTTTTCCGTAATTTGGATCTCCATACCTTAAGTCTACTAAAAGATTATTTAAACATTAAATAAACCCAATAGGAGTGTTTTGCTTCCAAAAGGGTTTCATTGTATCTTAGTTGGGATCAAGTACAAGGTGCTGTTTTATTATTACAGAGAAAAAGGAAATCTTTTTTTAAAAATTAGAGTTATCTGCTTATAATAGAGTCTATGGTATATGGCCATATTATATGATATGTGCTATATGCAGGGTTATCTGAAAACCCATAGCTATGTATGTTTAATAAGATTTTCCGATATACTAAAAGCTTGATAGAGGGTTAGTTAAGTAACCCTGTACACTGTTTATCGAAACACTAAGGGGCTGATTTACTTACCCACGAACGGGTCGAAATGAGTCCGATTGCGTTTTTTTTTGTAATGATCGGTATTTTGCGATTTTTTCGTATGTTTTGCGATTTTTTCGGATTCTTTACGAATTTTTCGTTACCAATACAATTTTTGCGTAAAAACGCGAGTTTTTAGTATCCATTACGAAAGTTGCGCATTTTTCGTAGCGTTAAAACTTACGCGAAAAATGCGCAACTTTTCGCGTAAGTTTTAACGCTACGAAAAATGCGCAACTTTTTACGCAACTTTCGTAATGGATACGAAAAACTCGCGTTTTTACGCAAAAATCGTATTGGTAACGAAAAATTCGTAAAGAATCCGAAAAAATCGCAAAACATACGAAAAAGTCGCAAAATGTTCGTTTTCAAGTCGGAACTTTTCCAATTCGGGTCGGATTCGTGGGTTAGTAAATCAGCCCCTTAGGGTATATAAGGGAAGTGACACAAGTAAACCACACCTCCTCTGATGAAGCGCCACATGGTGCGAAACGCGTTAGGAGATTAGGATGCACCTGGTCATGTTTTGGTATAGTATGCTTTTGTTATGAGTTCTGTTTATGTTCATATTTATTTGAGCCAATAAATGTTGTTGTTTTTATTCCACTGAAAACTTTTGCAATTTATTCTTATATTTGATTCAGGACTTATCAGTGGGATATTACTGATAGATTCCCTTTCTGAAACCTATTTATTATTTATGGTATATGGCCTTCCACTAATTTGGAACTTTCTGGATAACAGGTTTCCGGATAATGGATCCCATACCAGTACCTTTTTATTATGGCACTTTTAGCAGCATGAGTGTCGCGACTTTCAGTCATGTTACCATTTTGATGAATATGAACAGAATACTTACTCATTAAAAAGTGTCAGTACCACTCAAATGGCTAATGGGGACAGGAGTGACAGCTAAGGCAAGGCGCTCACCTTCCATCATGACAGAAATACCTGAGTTTCATTATCAAATGTTGTTTTGTTAAAATGGACTAACAGGCTTTTGTGAGATATACAAAACTGAATTCTGAGAATAATGGTTTCAAGACAAATTATGGAAACTTGACCACATTCCAGCAAAAAAACCTGTAAGCTGCTTGTTTGTATTGAAGTAGATGCCAGGCCAATTTGGAGTGCATATGATGCAGGCTCCTCACTTCTGCCTCTGGTATACAGAGCTGCACATTCTCTTTCTCGCTAACCAATATTGAGCCATGTGCCAGGAAACAATAACCAGGCTATGAGCTAAAGACAAAACACAGATGGCAACCATTACACTACTACAGACAAAAACTTTGAAATGAAAGCTGTCCAACTTGATCCTGAGGGACTTATCTGTCTATTATTATTATTCTTTATTTATATAGTATCAACATTACGCAGTGCTAAGGGCAGACATATAGCATGTGCAGCTGCACAGATGCCCTCAGCAGTCCAAACAAATTGAGATTCTTTTTTAAAAATCGATTTACTTAAGAAGACACAGAACAAGCAATAGATGAAGAACTGCGGCTTGCTAGCACCCTCCACATCTCCTTGATCCTGTGCTTACGAGGGGGTTTTAGTTGACTGCAAATATGGCACCCTTAAGGTGGCCATACAGATTAAGATACACTTTTTTGGTGAGGTTGCCTACAGTCTGGGCCAACAATCAGTGCATAATGGATGCCTATGTTAGACAGTCAAGAGAGGACCATATTAATTCCCGCTTGCAATAAGTATCTAGCTGATTTTCAGCCAGATATCTATCAGGAAGGCAGTCTGGCAGGGCCCATACATAAACAGATAACCAACTTGGTCTAAAGGGCCAAAAAAAAGTGTCCTGGTGGGAACAGAACTCGGGAACAAGTAGAGTTAAAAAAAAAAAGTTTTTATTACAAAAAGGTCCTACATATTTAGGTTATGTGTTATCCCATTGAGTCCCATGTAATCGACAGTAGCTGCTGCCAAAGATGCTCTTTCCATTACATAAGGTGAGAATGCTTCCTCAGGTGACAGTGCCTTCAAGTTAATAAGGGAAGCAAAGTGACATCCCTGGTAACTTTAAATGCCAAAATTCTATCTTAACCCCTAGGATAGCAAAAAAAAAAAAAAAAAGGCAAGTTCAGGGGGTGAGGGATTGTGGCATCAGGAAAGCAGTCTCAGGGTGACATAGGGGGGCAGAACCGATCCTGGCTGCTGCAGCATCAACAGCCACTTTATACATTACTGCAATTTTTAATAAGTCATAATTCAATATAAGGTTGCTTTAGTAAACCCAACGTGATGGACTATTGATTTTTTTTTAACTTTAGGGGGTAGATTTACCAAAGTGTGGGTATAGAGCTCACCACAAAAATTCACCCATTTCTATTCATTCCTATGAGAAGTGTATTTATCAGTGGATGAAAGTTAAAGTGGCCATATACGATCCGCACGATTGGTGAGGTTGCCAAACAAGAGAACTTCTCCTGATATGCCCAACTAAGGTGAGTGATATCGGGCTAATTCAATGTGATCCCCAATTGGACTGGAAAATCAAACCTGCCGATCGACACCTGGCCAATTTTCAGCGAGATAACAATCAGGGAGGCTGTTGGGGGTCTCCACACAAAGGCAGATAGGCTGCTGAATTGGTCTAAAGGCAGCTTAAATTTGCCCATGTATGGCCACTGTAAGAATTCACCATTTGATAAATACGCTTCTAAAAATCCCATAGGAATAAATAGAAAGTGGGCCAATTTACTGTGGTGAGCTCTAATCTCCCAACCTACTGGCTCAAAATCATTGGGCTGAAGAAACATAACACTTATTGGATCCATTGTAGTCTACCACTATACAAAGATTTTAACATTGGTAGGTTAAAGTTGCTGTAATTCTTCAACATTGCCTAAGACCTGTTTAGAGATGTGTTGACATTTTCTCCATGTAGACTAGCTAATAGTATGACAGATAGGCTCCCTACAAGTGGTTGCTCACCAGTCTAATCAACTAAAACACGGCTCCTCTAGAGAGAGACAGCCAGAAACTACACATATCCAGTGTTCATAGTTAGAATGGAAAAATTTACTGGCAATGAAACTTATGTGGTGATCAAGTCACTTACATTATGTAACAGGAAAAACTTTTCCTTTTCATCAGATGAAATTAGCCATTGCCTTCAGAGTAGACATAGTAATGGTTCTTCCCAGAGAGAGCTATAAAATTGTGGAATTCACTGGTAAAGAAAGTTGTGTTGGCAGATACAATAATCAGTCTTAAAAAAGGTCTGGATATGTTCTTGGAAAAACAAAATATGCAGCCTACACCAAAGTCTACAATGTGGATCCATAATGACAGCTGACTGCCATCCAGGAGTCAAGATTTTTTTTTTTTTTAACTTATTAGAGGAAAAGTAACTCTTGTTTGTATAACCATAAACAGAAAGGTTTGTAGAAGTTCAGCCTTCAGCTATATCTCATTGGGCCAAATGAAAGTGCAATACTCGGGCAGATGTATCAAAGATCCAACTTGAAATCCCCATGTTGATTCAATCTATATCCAAACTGATCAGATAGAACCTTTTAAAGGGGTTGTTTGCCTTTTAATTACCTTTTAGTATGACACAGACATTGCTATTCAAAGACAATCTGCAATTGGCTGTAATTTTTTTGTAGATTTTCAGTAATGTAGCTTTATGTTTAAATTTCAGTGCAAAGTTTTAGCAGCTGATTGCTAGAGTTGTGTTTACATTAGCAACCAGGAAGTGGTTTAAATGAGAGACTGGAGTAGAAATGAGAGTGACTGAAAAGAAATATACAAATAAAAAGTAACAATAACAATAAAATTGCAGCCTCACTGAGCAATAGTTCTTTGGCTGCTGGGGTCACTGACCCCCATTAGTAAGTCAGAAGAGGAAGGCAAACAGAAAAACTATTTTAAAAAATGAAGACCAATTGCAAAGTTGCTAGGAATAGGTCATTCTATTACATACTATGAGTTAACATAAAGGTGAACCATCTCTTTAAGTACTGATCAAAATGAGATCAATTCAAATGGTTTGTTCTAAATTGATCTTTTTAATAATTATTTGATGATCTAATTATATTATTGTTAATGATTAAGCCCTAAATGAATGGATCAATTAGAATCAGTTATTAAAAAAAGTGAACCCAGTTGCATCACCCATGAAAACAGTACAGTTCAGTATTGCTGCTTAGAAAGATGGGGGTTAGTTAATTCATGATCTTGCTCAAATTAAGGGGAACTAATGAGCAGGGTGGGTAATGTGGGCAGAGGGTCCTAGATGCACTCATGCACCACATTTTATATGTTCTCTTTTTAGGACTTGAATAGAATTCAGAATCTAAGGTAAGCTTGTCCTTTTTGAGCCTCAAATAGGTAGACGCCTCCGAAAACGACAAGCATGATGGAACTCAGGGCACTAATCCCCTGCATAAAGCCCTGCAGCCAGCCACCAACTGTGAGATGAGTGAGGGAGAAGAGGCAAATAGTTTTAAACAATAAAAGGCATATCATTTGTAATTAAAGCACATTGGAAAAAGGGAAAAATTTGTAATTTTTTTCATGATTTTTTCATGTAATTTTTTTCCTTTAAAGGACATGTCAACCCAACAAATAAAAAACATAATTCTAAGCAACTTTTCAATGTGAAATCATTATAATACTTGTAATAATTATTATTATTTCCAATTATTGTCAGTGCTTACATTAGTATATATACTATATACAAATATCAAACCAAATTTGTAATTAATATGTATTGCAAAAATGAATAGAATTATATTTTCTTGTATTAGTCAAAAAAACATTTTTTTAGTTGATATGTCCTTTAAAACCTTTGGGGCTAAATGGAGGCCTTCACCTGCATATTAATTATTGTCAGTAGTATTCTACACTACCACATTGCCCTCTCTTATGGTTTTATCAGGGGTGTTTCATGGTGGTTCCCGTGATGCAACCCCCCTCTGCAATTGCGCTCTTGCACTAGCAGAGCTGAATTTCCATTTTGAAAAACGGAAATTCGGCTCTTACGGTTACTGTCCCTGGTAACTTTGGGGGCACTGCCACCTGAGACAAGATTCTCATACGTATGCATATGCTTTCTGACAATATGTGCTTTTTTTGTTTGTTTTCTTTCCCCCTTACCCTTTTGATCTCTCTCTTCCTGGACCCCACCTATTGAGTCACTACCCCCTCCTTTTTCCCCAAAAACTTGCTCTTTACTGTTCCACCCCTGTTTTTCAGTTTCTGTTGTTGTTACTCTCTATTTTATATATTTTTTTAAATATATTCTCTTTCCACTCTCACCTTCTTGAGTTTGTTCTCAGTTTCCTCAGCATCATATGTTATTTTGTGCTATCCCTCATGATAAAAAAAGGTGAGCATATGAATAGGCTGTTTATGTAAAACCACATTTTGTGGCTCCCACATTCTGATGAGAAATCACTGCACTGATGAGCCCCAATAAAGCTGAAGCCAGTCTATAGCTGAAATATGATAAGCAGCTGCCCTGGCTCTGTTTAAAACCCAGTGGATGAACTTCAGCCTATAGGACATACAGTGATTTCCTTGATGAGTCCTCCATGAGTCTAATTCAGTATAGTTTATACAAATTCCTTTTACAGAAGTTTTTAGCAGGAGAAAAGAGTTCATTCTATTTAGACATTTATATAAAATGGATGTAAATTAGGCATAGTTGACAACATCCTATTTTTATTTTTAACTGTATTATGAAAAAAAAGTTTGCTATGTTAATCATCCCAGTGGAAGTAGATTTTAGCTGGTGTGATACATTTTTACTAAATAATTGTATGATATAGTTTCCTTTAGCAACTTGTTATTTTACTCTAGCTCCTAATTTATAGTCCAAAGCTAAAATCTCAAGAACAAAAAAGGTAAAGTAGGATAAGCTAAGGATTTTTAACATAGCTGTGTCCAGTACATCATATAAAACATGCATGTGTTTCACACAATGGTTGGACCATACAAGAGTGGCAAGTTTATAGCTGAAAAAGATAACGTCCACAAAAACTCCTCAGCTGCCCCACATATCCTACTTACCCTTTAGGGCTTATACATGACACTTAAAAGTAAAGATGCTCTTGGTATCATAAATAAAGAGAGAAGCAGAGAAGGCCTTCATGTTATACACAGAGACTGTACCATTTGAAGAGGTATCAGCGTAAAAGCTTCATTTGTAGCAAGCCGTGGGGATTATTATTTTCTCACACATAGATGGAGCTTTGAATAATTATGAAGGACATACTGAAAAAAAGTCTCAAGTAATTTAATTGCAAAACAGTTTTAGACATCAGTGTTTAAGCTTTTGTTTTCTGTGTTTGCTTTGCTGGCCTTGGGAGTCTGTTTTCTTTTTGTTGCGATTCTTGTTTTTGACATTATGAGTTTCATAATACCGCACACCAACTTTCTTAGAGTGCTGCTGGCGCTCTTGCCTTCTCCTCTGCAAAGTAAAGGAAAAAAGGTTAACGAAAAAAGAAATACATTTAAATCACATGTACATATCTCTCAGTGTTAGAAAGATGGCAACTTGCACATGTTAACAACAGGACTCTTCCTTATTCTTTTGCAAACAATTAATCCTCTTGGCAGCTTTCTCCTCTCTGGCTCACTCGCCCATCACTCCATATCTCTATACCCAGGAATCAGGCAAGTTTCTTAATTTTAATACAAATAAAACAAAAATAAGACTTTTAAACATCAAGGCAAAAAGGTAGACAACCCCTTTTGTGCATGTATAACTGTACTGCCTTCATTTACATAAGAGCCACTCCTCCTAATCATTGGAACTGGCCAATTAAGCCACACTCATCATTGTCAAAACTGGTGACACTACATGTTCTAAAGTTAACCCAGTTAGCCTAGAGTCCAGATCTCAATCCAAAACAGCGATTCTGAACCTGGAATTGAAAAAGGCCTATTAATTCACAATCCCCATGCTACCTGACAGAGCTTGAGCAGCCGCACAGAGAAATGTTAAAAAAAAAAAAAAAAAATGCACATGTGTAAGGCTGATAGAGACCTATCCACACAGGCTTAATGTTGTAATTGCTGCCAAAGATGTATAGGGGTGTATACTACAATTAATATGTTTTTATTTTAATTAAGTTAAATCAGTTCACATAGTTCTTTTTTCACTTTGACGTGAAAGTATCTTAAATCAGCTAATTGGTGTCAAAAAGACAAGATAAAATTCTGTGATTTCTAAGACAAAAAACACATAAAAAGTGTCAAGGGGCAAATAGTTTTTATAGCCACTGTGAATCTGAAAAAAAAAAAAAATCTATCTGCTGTCTAGATGCATGTAGTACTATAAATGAAATGCATTTATCAAATATATTGTGCAATAGGATTGGTGATTTACTTACAAAGCTGCTGGCATTTGCCTTACAGTTGTATATAACCATGCACCAATCTATATGTGTACATCCAGTTTTACTCCATGTCATTTATATTGCTTAATCTTAAAAACAAATTAACAAACCTCTTTTGATGAAAGTTTCTTTTGTGGCTGTTCACTATCTTCTTCATCGGCATCACATTGTTTTCTTTTCTTTCCTTTTCCTGAAATACATTATGAATTTAACTTAAAAATAACAACTTATAAACATGATGTTAGTGTTGCATAGGTCAGGCAGGATCAGGCCAGCAGATTGCAGTTAGCTCAATCCAATTCTCCCCTCCTTTTGGGGGCTATCACATAATTGTATACCCAAGCTTGCCTGGCATGCCCCCTCCAGTGATGTCTTACAAGGAAAGGCATAAAAATCAGAATAGTGCACTGGGTTAGGTGGGTCTTGGGTCGGGAGAGGGTGGGTTACAGTCAGATGAGGGTTTACTTTTTGTTCGTTGAACCGAGCATCACTACACATTGTATTTAACGGATAGCTACACCAGGGTCCTATATTTCCCAAACACAGATTTCACACTTTTGTGCCAGAGGTGACATATACAACTGGCTAGCAAAAGTGGTCAATGGGTTTATATGATACTGAAGGTTCCTATATGTATTTAGTAAAGAACTTTTAATCACAAGAGAGGGTTACATGCAAACAGTGCACAGCCTATGAGGTATTCTGTCAGCTAGTGGGGGCAGATACGACAGCCTCCTTGTTAGACTACAGCTCTGTTTAACTGGAGTTTATCATCAATATGATGCTTACAATGGCCCATTTGAAGGTAGGAAAGATGATGAGAATAATAATAATGTGGGCAGTAAACATAGGCAATGAATGCGTAAGTGGGATCGAGTTTACATTAATACCTTTATCTTGTTGGTCCTCACTTGGTTTTGTAAACAGGTTTTCTGTCAGATGCTTAGGAATTCTACAAAGAAAAAAATCCCATTTATTAAAAGTGCTTAAACAGAGTAGGCAATGGTAAAATTCTGTAACCACTATTGGTAATATAACTTCTATCTATTTTTATAAGCTAGACAATAGCTTCCCACAAATGCCCACAATTTACAAGGAAACTGTATAGACACTTTACTTCTTAAGTACATAGTCTGTTTCTGTTACTAATAAAGTTCAAGCAATCTTGATGGTCAAGTTATCATTAAACCTATGTCATTCTTTTTTATTCGGCCTGCGTACACAAGCGAGTGTGCAAACAGTTCATATTCTCCAGTATAAACTTAGTTACTTATATGTTAACCATCTGTAATTTCACATTATTCAACTATGATTTATCACTTATTTATGATAGGAATGAAGAAACAGGTGAAGTTAAAGGTAAAGAAAGTGACGCACACACAGTACATTTACAAAATGTACTACACTTCATTCAACACCTATCACACTATCAACGCCATTTTATACCCATTTATAAGACCCATTTAGCAGCATTTTATTCTTATTGATGACATACAGAGCTTTTGGAAGCAAATATTTTGTTGCCAGAATTTCATCTCGAACGTATTGCTAGACATATGAAAGCAGACTGGATCAATTTAACTAACCTAAGTGATCCTTTAACTTTATTGTCATACATTTTGTAGAATGTGTTCTAAAAACCTGCATGATTAACTTTGCAAAATCTTTGTCTTTGTCAGGATTAAAGGTTTAAAAAAAAAAAAAAAAAATCTTATTTTCCCTGTGCCTTAAAAGACATTGTTCTCATTTCCTGCTGAAATGAACAACATGTTCCATACTTTCCTCACCAGTGTTAATATCTTAATTACACTTTTCATATAACGTGGATTAAATAAAAAGTGCCAACACAACAATATTTCATTAGCGAATCTTGCAAAGCAGATCCAGTGGCAAGTATCCCAAACCATCACATGTGGCACAGATTTTATTCTCTTGCACAACAAGTGCTAACGAGACAATGTTACGTACCCATTTGAAAACTGGAAAGTCTTCAATCAAAGAACATTCAGTGAATCATTAGATTTAATAAGTGAGCACTTTTCAAATCCCTTAGAGATGGTCTAGGTCTTAAAAAAACATCTCCAGATTCCCAATACAGAGAAGTCCCAGCAAGACCTTTCCATACAGCCAGGCTGTGATGTTACATGAGAGAATGCTGGTGAATTAATTATGGTATCTTGGGAGAAAGAATAGCGAATATCACCCAATACCATTCCAGGAAGATTACCGGACTAGTGAAGCTGTTGAAGTGCCAAGATTAAACCAGCTGCAAACTAAGACTTCGCAGTTGTAGGTTCACTCAATAGAAAAGCAGTGGAGATTAAGACTTGGACTGGGTGATTGATGTATATTGAAGTGAATAAGTAGTTTTTAAAGCTTTATGTAATGAACATACACAGAAAGAATAATGTCTAATATTTCCATTGGATACAAGAAAACCAAGTCAATAGGGCAGGTATGGGCTCCCCCAACAATTATTCCAGTGCAGCTGCAGTTTATTCTTGCTGCTTTCATTTGACATGAAGAATGGTATGGCAGCTAAGTGCTATTATTATGCTAAGCTATTATATACAAAGCCCACAACTTAAGACTTATTATTCTAGTTATTATCTCCCTAAACCTGTTCTCTATTTCAGAAAGACTCATACTTTACCTTAAAGCAGAAAATCTTTTGGCTTTGGCTTTGTCTAGGAATTTTTTGTACTTTGCAATCCGATCATCTAACTCTTTTACCAGTGCTTTAGAACTTCTGTCTTTGGTGCTTGAATCCTTTGTTTCACCCATTAGCATATCACTGCTTTCCTCTTCTGTTTCTTCTTCTGCAGAGTCCTCTTCTTCAGACTCAACATCAGAGATATCTGGGATTCCTTCAATAGGTACTAAATCTTCCTCTGAGAATTCTGGTGCCACGCTGATCTTGCCAAAGTTTTGTCGTACATGGGACATGAGATCTTTGATCTGATTTCTGTCTGGATTTTCTTGAGAAGCTTCTGTTGTATCATTTTCCTCTGACTGCTCCTTAGTAACACTACTGGTATCTGCAGGAGTAGCCAATGCCTGTGCTGTCTGTAAATTACAAAAACAGTTATTGTTTTTTCACATGTAAATATTTGATTCGCTTAGGCTAACCATAAAAGATTACTGCCAGGATAAAGCTTTAAACATAAGTGAAAAAAATCTTGTTAAAAAAATATTTTAAAAACACAAGCATCATTCAGAACATCTGCTTGTACTGAAGTAACAAAGTAACTTTGGTTCAAAAAAGACACAACCAACCAAGTTTCTACATTCTGGACTAAATAAAATCTGCCTGTCAGCTGATCGAGAGTAAGGCAATAGCCATAACTGAAGCCTCAGAGGAGGACGACTAGTCCCCAGATCAACTTGTACTAAAAGCTAATATCAATAACCCTGTATTTTCTCACTTGCTAAAAAGCCATCCAACCGCTTCTTGAAGTTATCTAATGTCTCCCAGGAAGAGAAATCCACAACTTTACAGCTCTCGGCATAAAAATCCCTTTCATAATATTTAGACGGAACCTCATTTCTTCTAATCAGAGTGGGTGCCCTTGTGTCTGCTGAAAGGACCTACTGGTCACTGGAAAGATTATATATGATCCTCTTATATATTTATACATCATACCCTGCCTGAGTCTGAGCTTTCAGAAGAAGCCAGAGCTACACATTAGAACTGCTTTCAGGTAAACTATTGTTTCTCCTCCTACTATTGGAGGAGTCCCAAGCCAGACTTGGATGTTTTAAAAAATCTGTTTTTGAAAAACAGATTTCAGTGCAGGATTCTGCTGGAGAAGCTCTCCCTAACAACCACTTTTGGTGCAATCCGACAAATCAAATTATCATAAGGTTAGTGGGCACCAAAGGATCGTACATGTAGCGATTTTTCTTCCGTCGGTCAGAATATCAGGTTTCAGAATTTTCACCATTAACAATAAAATTTGCCTACTGTCCAACTGTTTGCAGGACCAAGCAGGGAGTTTTTCTAGCTTCAACTAGACGATATCGATTGAAGTGGTCATTTTTGTTGATGGGCAAATAAGCTTGGTCCTATGATAACCAAAAGGTCTGGGGATTCCAGATATACTTAATACAGCAAATAAGCTAGATTTCACTCCAACTGGTCGTCAGGTTTAGCCCCCACATCTACTGATTTACTTCTCGATGTGACTGGCCTCAAAGTTTGGGAACCTCTAATGTAAATAACTTTAGGTATGCTATTAAACACTGTATTTTTGTAGCATGGAATTCATGCCTCATGCATAAGGCACTCCCATAGAATAGTAAATACCCCACATAAATGTGATATATGCAAAATAGTTACAAGTTAATAGTGAAGTGGTTTAATCCTTTAAAGGACAAGGAAAGGCTAAGCCACATGGGGGTGCCAAAATGTTAGGCACCCCCAAGTGACTAATTGCTTACCTTGTAAGGGAGGGAGCGCTGCAGCTACCCCGAGCTCGTGCTGTTCACTCCGAACAGGGGCACCAGCCCGGGGTAAAAGGTAGGCGATTTAAGTCACTTGGGGGTGCCTAACATTTTGGCCCCCCCAAGTGACTTTGCCTTTCCTTGTCCTTTAGGCACTGTCATCAAGACCCTGCATACTGGTACTGTGGGGAAGTAGAAAATGGAAAGTTCCATTAAAAGGACACCACAGAAAAAAAAAGAGGAAAAAGAGGAGGGGGGGAGTAGTGAAAGCCAGAGTATCTAAGGCAGTGGCCTAACTACAGCACAGCAAACTCAAAGTCATCGGGGGTCCCAGTGGGCCTGGGTCTTGGGGTCTGCTGCATGCTATTTCCAGCCCTCTTTGTACATTAAAGTGTGCTGCCTGCTCGCTAATTTGCGCTGGAAGGCAAACGAGTGAGAGTAGGCGGGTGAAACAGGGAAAATTTGTCTTTTGTATGGGTGCTGGGCCCCCTCAAAGATCTTTGGCAGAAGGGCCCGGGTGGAACAAGTTATTTAGCGTGAAACAAGTAAAAAAAAAAAAAAAGGCAGTAAGAGGAAACTAGAATAAACTGTGGAGCACAGAGCTACAGCAGACTGAAACTTAATAGAGTATAGAGAACAGGCAGAAAAGGAAGGGTAATAAGGTACCTTACATTAAAAGATGAGACTTGTGGGTCAGTTCTTAGGAAAGACAATATATAAAAGAAAAATAAAGTACACACTTTGCCTTTACAACCTAACCAAAATGAACTCAAATACTGCTGATTATTTATTTGAAACACACAAAAATGTATTGATAATATGGGATAAAAGATAAATATTGAATATAGCTATAACATCCACATTTTTATAATTTACTACAGCGACACAAATATGCTACAGAATATAACTATGGCCAGGCAATGGAGACTCTCACTTAATATGAACACTGCTTAAGTTAATAGAAGCTGAAAAGTTTAAGTAAGTGGAGTTCAAAAATTAAATAATAAATAAAAGTTGTTAAAAGAAGATACTTCTAACAAAGAGATACCTCGGAATTATGTTCAGCATTAGGAGGTTTAACATAGAACGGAATCCTCCCCCTCTGCCAGTCATTAAGAACCATTTTTGAGACAGTTTGACGGTCTGGTTCACCGCCCTAGTGCAAAGATAAAACAAATATATATATATTACTATAACACTTCTCAGCAATTCAATTAAAAAGGCTGCTAAACTTGTTAAATTGTGCTTACTACAAAGGTAGTTTAAAGAGATACTGACACGTGAAATTAAACTGTTTTTAATATATCATTACACTGTCTTTGCAGGAGCTTTAGAATTTTGCCATAAAAGTATTTGCCCAACACTTTTACATTACCTATCTGGTCTCCATTGTTCCTCTATAAGGGGGCTGCCATGTTTGTGTAGCAGGAGTCTGGTAGCATTAGAAGCTATAATTTGTTAGGATGGACAGTCAGGGTGGCAAAACAGCCAGGTTTGGGAACATCAAGTAACAGTCACTTACAAAAGCAGCCCTATCAGTGAAAAATGATCAACATGACCTATAGGTAACTTTTCATGTATATTCATATTTTGAAAAGTAGTATTTTTGTGTCAGTGTCACTTTAAGGTATCCCTGTGTACAAGCTATGATCAAATCTGGGGTTGCTCCTATTCCAGCCTTTTGGCTGCTTAAGGTTGACAATGATTTCTAAACCATTAGTTCTGTCTGGACCGTGCCACTTTCAGGTCCTTGTAAGAGGACAACCATGTTTGAAGTAAGGCTTTAGGGAATAAAGAACATTGAGGACATGATGCAAATAAAATTTTAGCCCATGAGACTAAGTCCATTCTCTCCATTCATTGTAAACTGTTCTGGTTGCTTACCTCCTTACAGTTACCAGAACGTTCCAACATCATTTTTTTTTGGAGAAGAGAAATTAACATTAAGCCTAAATCTGTCCTTAGTGTAGCTGAGGTCAGCCTTCAATCTTTAAAAGAAGAAATACCTTCCCTGATCTTGTAGGCAATAATGAATGGAGACGGTTTCCATCTGGATTTAAAATGATCACTATCTTTAAAAATGGAATCTTTATTGAAGCTCCCCATAGATCCACTATCGTCACTGTTTCTAATGAGGGGCAACATGTCCTAGCAGTCCCTGCCATAAGTAGAGAGATTTCAGGTCCGTCTAGTTGCCGATTGCACTAAAGGTGGCCATACACCTTTAGATCCGCTCTGAAGGTGTCTTACAAGGACCGGGAGATATCGGGAGAATCCAGGCTAATTCAGGCCAGATATCGGTCAGGCAGGCCCATCAGTAGTGCCCATACACGGGATGATTAGCTGCCGAATCAGCAGCTACAATCGGCCTGTGTATGGCCACCTTACGGATAAGAATCAATCAGCAAGCAAGGACAGCCTGGAAAAGCAGCCAGCTGAGTGGGACTAGCAGGGTTTTGGGGGAAATCGTGAATAACACTGCCAGAAACTTTTCTACACATTTTCTCAATATTTGAAGTATAATGCACTAGAACAATGTTTTGTTTTGTTTTTTTTACACAATATTTCCAGTTTAAAGAAGGAGGAAAGGATAAAACTAAGTACGCTTTATCAGAAAGGTCTATGTAAATACAGCCATAAGCACTCAAAGAAAAGCTGCACTGAGACCCCTTTGAAAGAGAGGATTTTTTTGTCTCTTTTTTGTAGGGTATCTGACTTCCTCTTTCAGTAAAATCCTTCTATCCAGGGACCAGAGTCTGCTCAGTTCTCTCCCCTCTCCTGCTCCCCCCTCCCATAAGAATTAATAAAACTCACTCAACTCACCCTTAGGAGTGTGTAATCTGAGCTATAATGGCTAAACTGCAAGCAGGAAGCTATGAAGACCAAGCTAAAATGGCAGCTGCAATCTTAAACAGAAAGCTTCTAGGGCTCTTTACTCAGGTATGGTAATGCTTTCTGCAGAATAAATATATTCTAGGTGGCACTAATGTGGTGAATCTATTGGCAGTAAAATGCCAAAATGACTTTCATTCTCCTTTAAGTTCTTCTTAGGTGCAGCACCCCCTTAAACTTTTGTTTATGCATACAGACCTTTAGAAGTTTTCCTGTTCTAAATGCAAGCTTTTCCAGGAAATCCTCTGCATTTTCCCAGGACTCTATCTTATAGGTCTTCCTAATGTATTCAGGCTTGGCTCTCTCAAGCACAGCAGCAATGTGGTCCTCTGGGCTTTTAATCTTTTCAACTTGTACCTAGGTATTAGATAAAAAAAAACATTTGTGAATACTTGTAAAAGTACTTGGAAATAGACAATCTTTCAGACAAACACACAGACGACATAGTGGAAATATAAATAGACAAAAAATCAAACTATATGTCTAAAGTATACTCTGCACTCCAACCACATGCATTTTCCCTTTATTGTCTATTTCATTACATCAGTACAAGCATCCTGTATGGGTTTAATACGCACCACTCCCTTCAAAACAATGTCTGTTTCTGAGTCGCCAGATGGATATACAACTCCAGGGCAGTCTATGAGAAATATACGCCGCATGAGGGTAATGTACTGCCAAACCTACGAATAAAAAGAAACCATCAACACAAGTCCAATGTCTTACAGCAGTTGAAGTTACATATATGATATAACAGTTTAATATAACTGGCCTATTTGATACTGAAGGGTGTATTAGTAAGGCCTCTGATAAAACCAGTGAATTCATTTTTCTTTATAGAAATACAATATTTCTGGTTAATTTCTGGGGGGTAGAGTTTTGCTAATCTTAGGACTGCCCCTTGAAAGTTAATAGATGGGGCACAAGTATTTAAAATGTTAGTAACAAACTACCAAGCACAGAACGAATCAGCAAGTGTTGGATATTGTAAGGGGTGGTTCACCTTCAGGTCAACTTTTAGTATTTTATAGAATGTCTTATTGTTAGCAACTTTTAAACTGTCTTCATTGTTTATAGATTTTGAGTTATTAGACTTTCTCTCCTGACTCTTTCCAGCCTTGCAATGGGGGTCACTGACCCAAGCAGACAAAAATATAGTTGCTCTGTGAGGCTACAATTTTATTGTTACCTATTATTACTTAACTTTCTATTTAGGGCCTCCACTACTCATATCCCTGTCTCTCTTTTAAACCACTGCCTGGTTGCTAGGTTACATTGGACTCTATCAACCAGATAGCTCCTGAAATTTCAAATTGGAGAGCTGCTGAACAAAAAGCTAAAATAATTCAAAAACTACAAATAAAAAAGAAAGACCAATTGCAAATTATCAACCACCATTAAATATATTACAATTATATATTATATTATATTAAAATCATCTGTGTATTGCTTCCCAGCAATACACAGATGATTTTACAGTTAGCCTCAACAAAAATGACAGAAGAAAAAATAGTATATCACCACAACAGGGAAAGTGCTACACAGCAAGTCACTTAGTTGTTATAGTATTGGGTGCATGGTGAAACCCCACTGCCAGGGGTAGAGCCCCTGTAAATCCACAGTTGCACTTCTGCCTTGCAACGCTGGGGTGCTGAATTCAATTCCACCCAGGACTCTATCTGCAAGGTCTTTGTATGTTCTCCCCGTGCCTGCTTGGGTTTTCTCCGGGTACTCCGGTTTCCTTCCACACTCCAAAAACATACATGCAGGTTAACTGGCTTCTGACTAAACTAATCATATTGTATGTGAATGTGATAGGGACCTAAGATTGTAAGCTCTTCAGGGACAGGGACTTATATGAAATAAGTATTTAAAAAGTAATGCAACACATTTGCAAATTACTTTGTACTTTAACTCACCTTTGTTTCACCAGCTAATGGAGCCACGTTGCAAACTTTCTTGGACCTTAGTGTATTAATTACAGAACTTTTGCCCACATTAGGATATCCAATAAATCCCACGCTGACCTGCTTTTTGTCAGTGTGAAGCTGATAAGAAAAAGGAGGTATTAATGACATTCCAAATGAGAGAGAAGGTATTCTTATAAAGTACAGGCTAGACAATTTAAAGATAATGATGTTTACACCAATAAGTACAAATTACTGCAAGCTACAAGTTCAATGAATCTCTGTTCATACCCACACATTTTTATCTGCAAGACTGAACTCTCCTAAAATACAAGCAAAAAATATTTCCCATTGAAAAAATGTAACATTTTATTTTACAGCATTGTTTCTGTGGCCACTAGTTTACGGCACCTTGAGTTTTTATTATTTCCTTCTTTTCACAATATTTATTTCCCGTCTCTGACCTTTTCAAATGTTTTTACAGTGCATTATGAGCATCATGATTAATGGTATGGCAGTTAAGAGAGCTTAAGTGTATTTTCTAGCTACTACTGCTGCACTTTTGCAAGTGAAAACCTCACAATCTATTGCAGAACATGTAGTCAACACATGCTAAAAGACAACTGAAGAACTTGAAATAGCAGCAGCTCAAACAATCTGATTAAAGCATATCTATGATTGAAAATAATTGTGTGGGACAAAAATAAAATAAATGTTATTAAAGGATATATAAACTTAAAATTAAAAAGGTTCCTGCCATGGGTGAAACAGTAAAAGAAAGGCGCCTCCAGCCCAACACCAATAGGGAACTTATGGTGCGGGCAACCATATAGGCCCTATATCATAGGGCCACACATGTGCATAATGAGTGAGTGCCCCATCTCATTTATTATTCACATGCATGCGACAGACTGGTTGGCACATCCCCTGATCCCTGATGTGGGGTCCAGACCACTTGAAAGGGGGCTTTATATAAGCTATATAAGTTACTGGGTACTTTTACTAACTATACCTGTTCCGATGTAGGTTTACTAGATTGGTGCAGCTTAGTTGCCATAGAATTAGCCAACTCCATTTGCTTTTACACCTCAACTGTTGACAGGAGTATTACATTATTTTATCAAACATTTTTATTTTAGTGTAAAACTAAATGTAAAGTTTAACTAGGACCACAAAATATGCAAATAATGTAAGTATTTTTTTTATTTGATGCATTTTCTGATACCTGCATTCCATCTTAAAAGTTATTACCCTAGGGTTGCACAGGTAATGTTATCATTTGTATCTATTTAAACTTTAACATCTTAATGTAAGCACAAGACACTCCATAAAATAAAACCATATTGTAATTTATTTTAGCCATGTAATGTCAGCATTTATAAAAACCATAATATTTTATTTGGCAGCTGTTTATGTTTCAGTGCTTATTGCAGCTTCTCATCCTTGACTATAAAAGCCCTATCAATTTAAAGAGATCACCGCATAATTACTATTCAGGTTCCTACATAAGCTTAAAATAGAGCTCTGTCCCATTATAGGCTTAGATTTCTTATATTAAGAATGTTTGTAAATTTAATGCAGAGATTTACTTTTCCGCAGCTAAACCTTTCTATCTTTATTTTTCCGCAGCTGTCACTTTCACAGTTAAATCACCATCACCAATGTCTGAAAGGTTTATTAACACCTTAATTCAGGGCATTTGATCCTGCTTTGCTGTGTGGGACAGTGGCTCTGATTCATAGTATATCCAGAATCTTATACCAATCTTATAGTCTTGTTTGCCAGAAAGGAGACAAAAATAATCATAGTAGCAGGAAATAATAACAAGTAGCAGGAAATAGATTCCCCATGCCGCATAAAAAGTGCAAATACTTTTTCCAGGAGTAAAGAATCCCCCGACCAAAAAAATCTATATTAGTTTTGCCTGAAAACAATGTGTAATATTATGCACACACTTTTCATTTTGATGACATAATTATATGCTTGACTTTTGTCTATCCTGTAGTATGTATCACAATTGTAATTACTGTGGTGAATCTTACTTTTATATGCAGTATAATAGCTAAGCCCACATGCTTCTGGTAAAGGCAATCAAAACACTATGGATCACCACCAACTGAACAGAACGGGAGTTTATTATGCCCTGAGATTGAAGCCAGAAGAGAACAGCATTTTTAGGTATCAGACCAGTGGCTGTACACTGAAAAATCCACTCATTTGGGGAGATTGCCAAACAAGCAAATCTATTTGCTGATTTGCCCACCATGAGGCCCAGACAATCAGATCACAATGATTGGGAAACAGGCTATTGGACCAGGACATGAGCTGATACAGTCCTCAACATAAACAGGCAGCTAGGTTGCCAACTCATTCTGAAGGGCCCGAATCAGCAACTTATATCTGGCCACCTTAAGACTGAGGCATATTAATAGCTTTTCGAATGTCACCATTTGTATATGACCTACCTGCTTTACTTAAAAGAAATCAACACTTTGCTTGCTTAAAGAAAAAGGAAACATAAACTAACAAAATTCTCACAATATGATCATCATTACACCCCTCTCCCAAACACCGGATCCAAATATTGATAATAAGCTTCCTTGCTCCTGTCATATTCTTTTACTTTTAACTGGAACTTGCTGCCGCCTTTCTTCCAAGCCCCGCATCACTTTCTCCCCTGTGTCCTGCCAAATGCAAATGTGCCAAATGAATTCCCTCTGATCCCTAATTGGGAAATATCAATGATGTATCACACTGCTATGGCAACAGACCACAATGCTTTCTACTGGTAGTGCACTAAGGCAGACAGCGCATGAAAGTTCACCAATGATGTACAGGAGGGTCTTGTGACCCGAAAGGTATTAGATGAACAGAGAAAGATCAACACATTAATGCAAATGAGCAGGGCTTGGGGAACGATTTCTGCACATGCACAAGGCCTCAGATTGAGATTTGGTAGGAACTTGAATATTTGGAGTGGATTATGCATTACAAACACAGGGGAGGAGGTTGAGAGGCAGGATGCTATTAAGCACATTGATACATAATGCCCTATCCCTTAAGCTATATTTCATTTTTGACTCTTGTTGTCTTTGAAAAGAAAGATAAGGAAGAAGACAAAATATTCTGATTAACCATTAATATGACAATAATGATTAATGTTAATGTTTGTTTTTCAAATATAAAAGCTTATGCAGCTTGTACAAGGAAGAGGTAAGCAAAGACAAGACGTACGCACAAAAGGAAATAGAGAATTACTGTACCTTTCCAAACTGTCTAAGAAGTTGGATGAAGGCTCCTTTCCCAAAAGAGTTGGTAAGGCTGGAGTGAAAAGCTAATGTTGGATATTCCTGAGATAATGTGGCAACCCAACGTTTCTGTAAAACAGCAAATCAGAGTATTGACTACATCACAAATATGAAACATTTTAAATCCAATATCATCAGCTCAATCCACTTCATTCATTAAAATCACTCATGGATATTTATGGTGTAAAAAGACCAGGAAATGGGGGAGTAAATGATAATAGTGATAGGGAAAGGAATCAGAAGAGATAAGAAAGGTAATATGGTTCAACAACAAACAGATTTCCTATATATTCTAATACAGAGTACTCCTGGGCTACACGTGCAAAATTGATATATGTGCTCTAAATTTCTTATAATTTACAACAGATATTGACTCAGCTCTGCAGGCTGAAAAATAAGTCTTGTGAGTGTTTTGTTTTAGGGATTTTCTTCTTAGTAGCATTTAAAGGTTTACTTTAACAAACACTGTATGTCATTAATTTCAGTGTAGACACCAAAGAATGATAAATATGCTATAAATTTGGAAAACCATATGTGTATAATTTAGATGCGTGCAGTCTGTAGGTCTTTTCTCCTTCTGGTGTTACTGCTTGAATTATGGTGTCCCTAATCACTTTTGGCTATAGTATTTCTCTTAATATCTTTATCTCTCTCTACATTTATAATGTTGATTGTAAATCATAACAAATATCTAAACACAGCAACAAGATGTAAATCGCTGGACTAGTAAAACCCAGAGGGAATATTGGGGCCCTGATAACTGGAGAATAAAAAATTGGGTTTTTGATATACAAAGACTGCTCACTGCTGGTGTTTCGACCAGGCAACAGGCAATGAGCAGAAAATGAAAACTGCATCTTTAACATCCAGGGTCTTTAAAACCAGATGTAGGGAACATCAGCAAAGCTTTGCTCCATCATCAATTGCACAAAGTTTCCACATTTTCTTCCATTAATTTTCTTTTTTAATGGTAATTGAAAATTATTTCCTACAATAACAACCCACAAAGGTGAACGTGAAAGTCAAACAGATTTCTTTTTTGGAAGTATTTAAAAAAAAAGAATAGCAAAAGGCATATTATCCTGATAGAATCCATATTCCTCCCTCCACCCCCTGAAGTTCTTTCCAAGTACCCAAGATATGTTTTCCTGTTAAAGCAGTCCAATTAGTTTAACATAACAAAAAACAGACTATGGATAAAACTTGTGAAACGAAGGCCAACTGTATCAACCATTGACAAAAAGACCGCTTACTTTGTTGGAAGGAATGTGCACTCCTGCAATGAAGGCAAAGAGCCAACATGTAACTGGTGCAATTAATATAAAATATTTTGTGTAAAGTGTAGACTATTGGTATGGAAATTTCAGGGTGGAAGCTCTGCCTTCTTACAAACCAGTGCTAGTGCATCAGGTCACAGGTTTGATACAAGAGGGAGGTAAGTTCAATGAACTAAAGCAAAGAGCAATTTACACAGTTGACAATGAGTTCACAAATCAGTGTTCCTACAAAGGTGGTTACAGAATCATGGTTAGTGTGGCAAATCATCACAGAGCTGTACTATTTACAGCCTCATTCAAGTATTTTCTGAAGGGTTTATTGATTGTTGGTGATGAATTATAGTAATTGGTAATAAGGATGACAGACAAAGTCAGAATGTGAAATGTACTTATGAGCTGACCTGCAATGCCCTTGCCTTGATAATTTGGTAAATTGGATACATGGTATGACTGCATATTGGAAAAGGGCAGACAGAATTTTTACATACCATCCACTCAAGAAGAATACAATGCTGTAACAGCTTTACATATATCTGCTAGCAGACAATTTCAACTAAAAATAACTCTATAGCAAATTGAGAAAATCTGATTTATAGATTCCCATTTCTAGTGCTCAGTGCATGTTTCATGCTGCTAAGCATTCAATCAGCAGAAATAAAGAAGTTTTGATTGCAATGTCTAATGCAAACTAGGGTCATAAGGTGGCCCATACACAGACAGGTTAAAGCTGCCGATTTGACTCCTTCAGACCATTAGGCTACTTATCTGTCCAAGCAAGGGGACCCCTGACGGGCCTACCCAACCGATATGTGGGCAAAAATTGGCCATGTTTCGAACGGGCAGGATTGTTTTTTTTGTCGGATCAGGGACCGCATCGGTTCATTTATGTGGTCCTTGATACAACGGTTTCTATACCGGTCATCTTAACGTCTATGGCCACCTTAAGATAAAGCCTGAACAAAAAACAGTGATGTATATTAGGTTGTGAGAGATCTTACCGTAGCCCATGCAGGTACCAAGTCACACTTGTTTAGGACAAAAATAAGATGCTTCCAAGGCTTTTCTTTCTTGAGATAAGATTCGATATGGGGCGAACGAGTACCCATGGGATCTCTGGAATCCAAGACTTGCACAATCACATCAGATGAATCAATCACCTAAATCACAAATATTTAAGCATGGAATTATTAAAGGATTATTAAAAGACAGACTAATAAACTTAGTGGGGGTCATTTATAATATTTGTGCAGTGCAGAATTAATTACAAAATGTAAATGTCCAGGGAAAAACATGCACAAACAATCATTTACAAAAAATATATATATATATTAACGTGCTGCGAGAACTTTATAAATGACCCCCAATATCTCTCAGCATTTTCTTTCCCTTATGTAATGTATAGCACAAGCAATGTTTTTATCTTGAGATATTTTCCTATTAAGGTTGATTACTAGGCAGGTGTAGTTACACACTTCTCAGTACAATGTATTATATAAACAGACCTTGAAAGTCTACTGTTAGCATGTATTCAGTCAAAAACTGGGCTCATTTTGCTACATACTGACATGATCAGAATGTGACTTGCATTTCAAATACATTTTACTTCTATAAGCTTAAACTATTTTATTCTGTATAATATAAGATCCTTTTTATCCAGAAACCTGTAATTCAAAAAGCTTGGGATGGCATAGAATCCATTCCACATAACCCATTTTAAGCAAATAATTATCTTTTTTTTTTCTCTATAAGAATAAAACAGTACCTTGAACGTAAATAGTTTGCATGAATTCATATTTGTGGCAAAACAATCCTATTGGGTTTATTTAAAGTTTTAATGATTTTTAGCAGGCTTATGGTGATCCAAATTACAGAACGATTCTGGTTAATGACTGGTCCCAAGCATTTTGGAAAACACATCCTATACCTTAACAGACAAGATAAATGGGTGTGTCTGCAATATAGTAGTTAAGCCTTGTTGATCTCAATGGGGAAAAAATTTCTCACCATATCTAGTAACTGCCCCTGCAGCTAGGTTATTAACAGAAATCTATTCAAGAGGAAAACAGGACACAGAGAAAACTAGAGATGTTCAAAATCCAGGATTATGTAAAAGCTGAATCCCAACAAAAGTTTTATTCTTGAACCAACAAATACATATATCTTTTTTTTTTTTTAATAATAATTTTGTAATATTGGTGTGTAGGCAGCCATCTCAGTGCATTGTCACTGAGTTTGAGCTTTCAGAAGGAGCCGGCACTACACATTAGTACTGCTTTCAGATAACCTATTGTTTCTCCTACTCCCATGAAAAAATATGTTTTCCTTTAAAGATCTGTATAACTGAACATGTTTTTTTTTTGTTTTTTTTAAATGATGTGGAATTGTTTCTCAAATTTTAAATTGCAGATTAGGATTCAGATTGAGTTTGGCAACAAACTGAATATTTATGAAAGATTTAGTGCAGTTTTAAAAATCACTGAAAAAGGAAGTCGAACTTGAGCCCTTCTCCAGCTGTTCTGTTCTTCACCTTACAGCAATATGCTAGAAATTGAATGCATGAGTGACATCCCCTGATTTAAAACCAAAGCATTTACAATTCAATTAGGCTGTGGTATTTAGCAAATATTTATATGTTTTGATGCACGATTAGATGTTCTAGTACACTTTATTCCGTGACACAAAGATCAGATTGCATAATGAATTACTTAATAATTTACAAAATATTCCGTGCCTAAAATTCATGTAACATAGATGAACTTCCTTAATTACTATATGATCCATTCAAACTCAATTATGATTATAGTTTACTTAAAATGTGTTTTTTGCAGTTGTCTAAGCTTCACAAATTACGGACTGCAACAAAGCTCAGTGCATCATTAAAACAAAAAGAGAAAAAAAAGTGCATCATTCAAGTTACTACAGTATGGTTTAAATGAGCACATCTTAATAATAATAATTTACTTTGCACTGTAGGAAAATACAGCATAAAATTGCCAATTATTTTCCAGGCTAAAACACTGTTTAAAATGCCAAAACTGGGTACCATTACAGTGAACTGGAATTGCAGTAAAAGACAACATTTAAATGCAAGCTTTCAGGAAAGAATCACTGTAAAACTGCAAGGTGGTTCGATAGAAAAAGAACATACGTTAGAGATCACAAACATAAGTTGCAAAAATATCCCCATCAAAACAGCATAGTTTATACTGCATGTATACCCTCTGGACTAACATAACTTACTTTGGTCCTACTTGAATTGAGCGCTGTAATGATTAAGCTGAGCTTAGTAGAGGAGGTTAGGAGAAAAAATAGAAGTAGATAGCTTGAGATGAGAAGATTCGCTGCATTAAGGTGGCCATACATATTGCGATCCGCTCATTTGATAAGGTCACCAAATGAGCAGATCTTTTCCGATATGCCCACCTAAGGTATACAATATTGGGCTAATTAGATCGTTGGGCTCTAGGGCCAAACAATCAAATTAAAATGGCAGACATAGAGGCCATCGGACAAAGGACCGCATCAATGAGCCTATGCGGTCCTCAATCCGATGGAAAATCAAACCTGCCCAGTTTTAGACCAGATGACGGTCAGGTACGTCCGTTGGTAATGCCCATACACGGGCAGATAAGCTGGCGAAAAGACTTGAATCAGCAGCTGAAATCTGCCAGTGTATGGCTACCTTTAGCTTGGAAGGGAGCATGCCCAATTGTCAACAGCCAAAGTAAATTCCTAAGGGAGGGGGCTGAGCAGATTAGGAAAAGAACGCCTAAGTGATTAAGGGGATGCTGCAGCCTTTCTATTAACTTTTCAACAACTAGAGTGGCAGGCAGTTAAAAAATTTAAAGAGGCTGTTCACTGATTACTTTTTTTTTGAAGGGGGGGTTTAAATGTCCTTTAAGCAAATATAACTATATAAATGATCCGTTACATAAAATGTATGTTGAATCAAACAAATTATCTAGAATAGAAATACTTGTGTAGAGGAAATAAAACTGGGAAATGGCATACCATACAAAATGGGTTGCAGTAGGAATGGTCAATTAACGTTCACACAATAATTAAAGTGTACATAGCAACATACTGCACTAGAAGGTCTCAACCAAGCAGAAATTTCTTTGCAGAAAGGTGTTTTAAGACATTCTGTGCTTCCACAGAATTCTGATCAACATCCTCCTCAAACAAGCATTCTGCAGAACCAGGAAAATAAAAAAAATTACAATTTTTTGTTTAGTGAAGTTAAAACTAGGTATTTCTTAATTAAACAATTAAGAAAAATTTATGTTCAGCAAATACACCAACAAACACTTAGGGCTCTGGCACATGGGGAGATTAGTCGTCCGCAACAAATCTCCCTGTTCGAGGGCAAGTAATCTCCCCGAAAGGCCATCCCACTGGCGATAATGTAAATCGCCAGTGGGATGGCATACGCGGCCCCAAGAGGAAACTTCTGCGATTTCACTGAAAGCAAAGTATCTGATTGGAAGCTATAAACAACATCACTGGTGATGTTTTACTCCACTTTTTACACAGCATGATAAATAGACCCCTTACAGTATTGCTGCTCTGAGCCCTCTGTCAAAAGAAACACTTTCTTGCCTTCTATTGTGTACACATGGCTCTCTGTAGAAGATTTCCTTCTCTAAGCTCAAAGCTCCAAGGGACAGGCTTGCGCCTGCCCAGCTTGCTGCTCCCTCCCCCCACTCCTTCCTGCTGTAATCTAAACCCAGATCTTCCAGGCAGCAGCAAGGAAGTTAACTTTTTCCTATTCCGTTGTGTAATATGCCAATATACTATGTAAGGTATCATGTGTACTCTGGTAATGTCGCAGCAGGCACAGCACCCCCTGGTGACACCATTGGTACTAGAATTTTTGGGCAAAACATTTTGGTAAAAAATATAGCATTTGTGTTTGAAATGACACTTTGAGCACTGAAGTAAGTAAATTAGCACTTACTAAGTTTGCCTGTGTGCAGTAGCCAATAGCAACCAATAAGACATTTACCTTTAAACAGATGACCAGTGAATGCTACTTGGTGGTTGTCTGCCTAGGATTGCTACACCTGGAAAAAGTTAAATCACATAACCCAATGTATGTATAATTTTTAAAGTCTGCAAAGTCTGGGAGCTGCAGACAGATATTTCATATTTGACTGTAATGATAATTTTGTCCATTTGCTTATTTGCAATAAAGGTTAATGTTTTACAAAGATGTCTAATCTTCAGCACTTCAAAGCCCCAAGTACCTACCCCAGGTAGGAAGAAGAAAGGTAACAAAGAAAACTTTGGCATTTATTATTATAGTCTCATGTTGCATTACCGCTTGGTTGGTACAGTGCCTACATTGCATTAAGTGCAGTACTTCTAGCCTAATTTAAGTTTACTTGCCTTTTTATGATGATATTTTGTAACTATATAACTATTGTGTGTCACTGGTATAGAATAAACCTTTTTACCATAAAATCCTCTAAGTGTCCCTACTACTTAGCCAGGGAACAACCTCAAAGGGTGACTACTGCCCATATCCCAGATTCTTTCCATCACTGGAACCACTTTGCACACAGATGCTTTGACTCAATGGAAATTATACTGTTGTTAGAATTATTGCTGTGACATGGCCCGGACTGTCACAAATTGCTTTTGAATAATGCCAGAAAATCATCTTTCTAAAGTAAAAAAAAAGTTTGTTGCGTTTTACACACCTCCATGAATGCCTCTTGCAAAATCAAAACATTTTTTACAGCCTATAACCAGTCCTAGGTCTATTATATACCAAGCTTATTACTGTATTTAACATAAATATAAAAAGGAGGTGGGGGGGGGGGGAATGACGGTCTATAAGCATTACGTACTGTGCCGTTTCTTCCCTCTTCGTAATGCCTTTACCTTTCATAGAGATACATATAAGGCATGAAGTGCTTTAACTACTGAACTGAAATAATTTCCCTAAAACTCATAAATCATAAATAGAGCAAATGGCAATACTAAGTATGTCATGCTAGTTTTAATCACTATAATTTGTTATTTTAACACAAAGAGTATAAATTAGACTGTGGGTGGATATAAAGTAATGTTCTGAGACAATAAAACTTGAAACCATTTATAAATCAGCTACATCTGGAATTTGTTTCGGTGTTTCTGTATAAAATGCAAATGTTATTACAAAAAGTGAAAACGCGATTAAAATGTGCAATACAAAATATGCGCAATACAAAACAACTAAAGCTAAAAACAGATTTTAACAACATAAACATTTTGCTTTTACCCTTCACTTATTCCTATATTTCCCCTGTAATGTTTTAGAAAACAAGGTGTAATTAGTCTTACTACAGATATGAGAACTAATATCTGGAATTCTTGGGTGTTGGCTTTTTCCCCCTTTTTAAACCTGCCCAATCGATATCAATCATGCAGGCTTGTCGTTGGGTCCCATACACTGGTCAATAAGTTAACTGTGCCTGCCAAACGGATATGGATTTATGTTAAGTAAAAGATATTAAGGCTAATTTACAACTGGTAACTGCACTTAAACCAATGCTAGTAACTTCCCCAGTGTCTAAATATTAGGAAAAAAAAGTAAAAAAAAAAAATATAGAATTGTTATTTAAAACATGAATATGTGGCTATTCTTCAAGGAACAGTAACACCAACAAATTAAAGTGTATAAAAGTAACTAAAATATAATGTGCTGCTGCCCTGCACTGGTAAAAGTTGTGTGTTTACTTCAGAAAGTCTACTATAATTTATATAAATAAGCTGCTGTGTAGCCATGGGGGCAAGCCATTCAAAGGAGAAAAGGCACAGGCACATAGCAGATAACAGATAAAACACTTGTATTCTACAGAACTTATCTGTTATCTGCTATGTAACCTGTGCCTTTTCAACTTTTTTTCCAGCTTGAATGGCTGCCCCCGGGGCTACACAGCAGCTTATTATATAAATTATAGTAGTGTTACTGTAGCAAACACACCAATTTTACCAGTGCAGGGCAACAGTGCATTATATTTTTATTACTTTAAAGCTCTTTTATTTTTTGGTGTTACTGTTCCTTTAACCCCTTATAGCTGCTTTGGTCCAGGTAACCCCAAGGGAGGACACCAGTTTTCTTACAATTTCAGGATAAGGTTGCTACACTGTTTCTGAGAGCCATTTTGAGTGATCAATTCACCTTATAAAGTGAAATAAATATATATTAATATATTTTTTGTTCCCCCCATAGTTTGGATCTCCATATCTTACTAAAAAACATTTATATAAATCTAGTCAAATTGTTTGTCTTCAACATGGGAGTTATACAGCTTAGACAGGATCAACAAAGTACTATTTTGTCATTATAGAGGAAAAAATAAAAAAAATAAAAAAATGTGTATGCATAAAATGCACTTTATGGAAGATGGTCTTCCCATAATTCTGTGCTTTCTGGATAGCAAGTTTCCATATAAGAAGTCCCATACACATGTACAGTACATACAGAAACATTTAGAATAAGTGCATATAAAAGCACAGCAGACCACCTCATGCTTTTTAAAAAGAACCTGTTATAAAAAGTTATTGGAGTGCAAATTCAACTTTAGACTCCAAAATTCCATCCTGCTGACATGCCCATAGACACTTATAAAAGCCAACAATGTATTATTCATTATAAAGATTTTCTACGCCTACAAATAGATGGGCAACAATATCACAGATTATTTAAAAACAGGCTCGTGTATTCAACACATTATCCACTTTTGGAATGCTATATAACTTTAGGAAAAACATGTGTATTGATGAGTCACATAAGTATTTCAATGGGAAAATGGTATCCAGAAAATGGTTTTCTCTCAAAACTGCCCAGATATGGAATAATGCATAATTAATGAAAGAGGTCATTTATTATTTTTGATCGCAAAGACAGTATTTGAAGGACCAGGCAAACATTATTGTTTTAGAATGACTATTAAAAAAATCTTTCTTACTATACCACTTAATCCACACGTATCTGCTTTTCTGTTTTATTACATTTTGTCGTCCCCCCCCCCCAAGCTGAATAAAGAACTTCACCAAACTCGATTGTTCACTGGTTTCACAAAGTCAAATACAAAGCTGCACAGCAGGGATTAGTTTTTGTGACTGTTGATCATACAAACTGTGCCAGTGCACATGCTCACTGTGCAGTACAGGAAATAAATCATATATGTCCAAATATGGTGGCCACCAAGCTCCCTGTGCTGCATTCAGATACATCAACAAACAGCTGAATTTGGTTAGGTGGGGGGTGTGTAATTGGAGAAGGGTTGGGGGTCCTGTACACCAATGGAATAAGTTAATAAGCAAAGGAGCGTTGTTTAGTTCCCCTTTAACTAAAGTATACCTGGATAACTTCATCTATTCTGCCTGTGTTTAAAATCTCATACTGCTTTATGTGAAAATAAACATAACAGGATGGTATGTATAAAAAAATCTGACTCTTTGAGGAAGGTGGAGTACTTCTTAAAATATACGGATTAAAATGAAATACACTTTGTCAAAAAAATATGATTAAAGCACAGCCATTATGCCAACACATGGCAAAGAATAACGTAAAGCCTCGAGCTTGTCTTATATAAACATGGGGAACTTAGCTATAAAGTCTGGTTGTGCTCCATCCATGGAGCATTACTGTAATGGAAAAATTGGAGGATGTGAAAATTTATATAGTGTAGTATATTCAATTTGATAGACAGAAAGCCTTAACCCTTTACGTAACCCTGCTCCCAGAAACTGTATGTACAGCCATCATTGTTAATAAGTTCAATATGGCTGATCCCTTTTCCATAGGCTAAGTGTCTAAGAAGTTAATAGCCAATGTATACATTCATTTATGCAGATATTTTTACAAACCACTGCACTAATTTTGAGCAACTTTTTTTTCAAAAAAAAAAACCTGCATCTGCTATAAAAATGACATAGCAGAGTCACATGACCATCATAAACACCTTCACATTGGTTGTGAATGATCATAGAATGACTTCTCTTTTACAAAATCCATGTATATGCTCACCATATTATAATGTCTGGTTAAAATCTCATGGTTTATTTGAAACAAAACCTTGATGTTATGGGCTAAAACTGTTTTTTCTAACAGTGATTCACAACCGATTTAAATATACATAAGCTCTATTTGCAAATGTGACTGAAGACAATACAGAGAGCCCTTTCCAAAATTATATAAACTCTACCTTTAATATAGATGTGTGTTTTGTATGCAATTTTCCATGTGCCTGTGTATTTTCTCTCACAACAGGTCTGCAGGATGGCTAGATTACAAGTGTGCTTTTAAATGTTCACCTACATTGGCCAACTTCTACTTTCTCTCACGCACTGCTAACAGCTCTCCTACTATAACACAGCAACACAAGTTGTAGGACACCACTAACCAGGAATTATACAGAAAAAAGCATTTCAGTTGCATGGATTAAGTCTTGACTGCAAACATCTTTACATAATGTGTTACGTTAAAGGAGACATATCCTATAAAAATTATGAATGTACCAGTGAATTATACTCCTCTAGATATAGAAGGATTGTGCTAAAAAAGTTGTGTTTCTGACTGATTTATTGAGAAATTCCACAAAAACCCCACTAGCCCCGCCCATCCGTTCCACTTCCTGCTGGCTGAATTCTCTGGATGAGCTGGGGAGCCGGCGGCCCTCCGTACCCTGCACTGTAGGATAGCAACCAATCAGCAGCTAGGCTGACCTGATAGGGAACTGAAGCCTGTCTTTGCTTGTGTGCGTGCAGGGCTGTGATTGGCTATCCCCCCCCCTACTGTGCTTCTGGCAGGGACCGCTAGGACACGCCCACTCTTCATTTCACACTGGACGGAGAAGTGACATGATCTATAGGGAGCTCCAATTAAGGGGCCATTTTTACAGAGAGGATGAATTTTTAGCCCAAAGGGAAACCAGCACCGTTTATTATTCATAATTGCCTACAAAATAAGTGTTTTTCCCATTTATCCAATATGTCTCCTTTAATGCAAGTAACTTGCAAATTTCCATATTCTAATGTGGCCTAAGCACCAAGAAAGGTTCTCCCTACACTAGAAAAGCACTAATGTATGATGCCATTTTTCTTTTGTTTTTTTAATTTATTATACAACAACTAATATTTAGCATACCTTATAGAGTTCTCCCCAGATTCGCTTAGACTGGCCTTTCTTATAGATCTCCTCACGGGCTTCATCTCTTGAGAGAGAAAGAAAAAGTATTAAATTATTTAGGTTAAAAACACAGTTGTAATACAGATAGATATCAATGTGTCTTTACTTTATAAGAGTATTTGAGGCCTGACTGTGACATAAGGGTCTATGACAAAAGAATGGGTGGGAGAACTAGACCGAGTCGGGCAGGCTCCTACACAGCAAGTAAATTTCCTTTTATTCCTCGCAGCAAGACAATAAGACCATATATAGCAGCTGAAAAGTAAACTGACTTGTTGGATTATCTTGAAAATGTACCATTTTCGCCAGTGGGATGGCAGTTCGGGGAGATTTGTCGCGCGGTGACTAATCTCCCCGTGTGCCACAGCCCTAAAGTCTTGATTTTTATATCTGCCCAATACCACAGATGCAGGCTGCTAGGGAATTTTGTATATATATTTATATATATATTTATATTTATAGTATACAGGGAGGAGCACACCCTATACAAGTCCAAATGCCCTTGGTGCAGGTCAAAAAACAAAAATATAGTAGAAAGAGTGCCGCACACACAGGGACTTGATACAAAAGAAAAAGTGGTTTTATTGAAAAAATTCCAACGTTTCGAGCACAATCTGTGCTCTTCCTCAGGGAACCCTGAGGAAGAGCACAGATTGTGCTCGAAACGTTGGAACGTCCCCAGTGTGTAGTAACTAAAATAAAGGGGGGTACTGGGCCAGCATCAGGAGAAAATGGCAACTTTCTAATATTAATTAGCATTCATTTATCATTTTCTGTTCTCTGTTGCTGTGAACAACCTGGCTTCTGCCTTTAAAACCACTGAAAACGACATATAATGTATATTGGAATGTTACTTACAATTGTATATATTTTCACAATACAAAATATTTTTGGGTGGAAATGCACTTCAAAATCTTAGAATATAAAAAGAATATAGAAAGCAATTTAAAAAAATATTTGTGGTGTACTATTTGAAAAGGATATGTTTTATAAAGGTGAAAAACCATAAATTGAAAATATTTTACATTTAAGGTTTGTATCATTCTGTTCATTCTGCACTTGCAAACAATACAATTTGTTTTTTTTATCTTCCAGCATTAAGAAGTAAAAGGCATTGTACCCTACTCTGAGCTGCATTTACCATATAGATACTTGAGTTCCCATGCCTAGGGCAGCAGCATTATGGGTGGCAGTCCTCAGGTGCCTACATAGTAAATTTAAAAAATTAACAATAAAGAAGAAAATCCATTCTATATCATATTTATATCCATACAACACATATTACAGGTCCTTTAACTTTAGAATGTATTAAGAAATCTTATCCTTCATTTGACCACTATAAAAAAAACAAAACAAAAGGAAACTATTACTTCATTCATACAATATATTTCAAGGTGCAATACACATATATCTGATTTTTTATTTCATTTCCCTCTGGCTATTGAGATCTTATTGGCCCTCTGTGATGACAAAGAATTGTTTTAGTTAGGTGTTAAAGTACCTGACACCAGTGTCCTCTTTAACCAGATCTCTGTCATTCTGCTGGTTATAATTTTCTGCCAAGGATTCTGCATTCTCCATTAGCTCTTGCACATCACAGACTGAAAGGTTTGGCCTCTTTCGTTGAGCTTTGGGGCCAAAGGTTGTCTCAAATGTTTCAGTGTCAAGAATGTGAACTTTGGAATTCTGATGAATAAAAATTGAAATTCATATAGCTAGCAAAAAATGAAAATGTCTGAGTTCATAATTTACATATATAGATATTTTAGATATATAATTATTAAAGGGACAGTAAAGCCTAGTTTGAATATGAAATATATGTGCATTTGTAAAACCAAATAATTCTTGTAGCACAGCGGTTCTCAACTTGTGGGTCTGGACCCCTTTGGGGGTTGAACGACTTTCACAGGGGTCACCTAAGACCATCGGAAAACGAATATTTCCGATGGTGTTAGGAATAATTTTATGGTTGGGGTCACCACAACATGAGGTCGCAGCATTAGGAAGGTTGAGAACCACTGTTATAGCAGCATGACATCACTATCAATCGGCCCCTTGCCTTCCACATTAACCAATGCCATCGAAGCCTGAATTGAAGAATTTCTCCAATACAATCCTATTGGGTTTAATTACTGTTTAAATTTTTTTTTTTTTTTAGCAGACTTAAGGTAGGAGACCAAAATTACAGAAAGATCCCTTATCTGGAAAACCCCAGGTCCCATTCTCAATAACGGGTTCCATACCTGTACTGGTGTGTAGGCAGCCATCTCAGTGCATTGTGCCTGATTCTGAGCTTTCAGAAGGAGCCAGCGTTGCATATTAGAACTGCTTTCAGGTAACCTACTGTATCTCCTACTCCCATGTAACTGCAGAAGTCCCAAGCTGGACTTGCATTTCTTACTATTGAGCGCTATTCTGATACCTACCACATTTAGGGGGAAAACACACTGTATTAACAGCTACTTGTCACGGCTACCAAAATAGACAATGCTGATCATTTAATGAAAATTGTCTCCATGTGAGGCAATTATCCGTGTCTTCACCCTTTGCAATACAGGCGTTAGGTAGCTGCTTCCTTCCCACTATTCTGCTGATCGGCTGCTAGGGGGGAAAGGAAGGGGGGAGGTGCTATCACTCCAACTTGCAGCGCAGCACTAAAGTGTGACTGAAGTTTATCAGAGCACAGGTCGCATGGCTTTGGCACCCTGGGAAATGAAGAATATGGCTAGCCCCATGTGAAATTTCAAATTGAAATAGAAAAAATCTGTTTGTGTTTTTGAAGAACGGATTTCAATGCAAGATTCTGCTGGAGAAGCTGGAAAACATGTTTTCCATGACAGTATTCCTTTAACAGTGTAGGCTCATGTTACAAGTTTGAAATAGGTCACACTGTAAAAACAGTATTATTGATCAAGAAACAATTTGGAAAGCGCTAGATGTTGTTGCCTTAGATGGTGCCCTGGGGGTTCATCTCATGTGTGTTTCTTTGAAGACAATTTTCAAAGCAATACGATAAAATAAAAATAAAAGCAGAGTAGAACAAGGGTAATTTCACACAGTAAGTGCCAGGACGGTAAAACCAGTTTGCCAGAATTTTCTCATGAAAAATAAATACAGAACAATTAAATATGCATGCATTCCCAACCATGAGAAAACAGTTCAATTCCATAGGTTTGTCAGGTCTCATTAAACTCATATTAAAAAGCATGGACATGTTTAAGACTGGTCCTGTAACTGAAACTGCCAGTTTCACTTGGAAGAATTTGCTGCCCCTAGCTTACGAAATCCAAGTTTTTAACTCTGATAACATACCCTTTAATATTTAATAAAACACATATGGATAGGAATAGAAAATAAAATAACAAAACAAAAATTAAAAAAATAAATAAAAATGTTACGAGACAAATCAATTGAATAGAACTGCAAAAAATAGAAAAAAGCAGGACAGCTATGAAAATAAGTACGGAATGTTTGAACAGAGATGAAAGATCCCAGCAGGACCATGCTTATGTCATATCATTAGATAGCATAACAAGTGAATACCTTAAGCGCCAATAAAAGTTAGAGCCACAAACTAGTCATAGACAATTCTTGTCAAAAAAATAGATCACATATAAAGTACCGCTATTAAAAAGAACCAAGCATTGGTTTCTAGTAAACATTTGAAAAAGTGTTTTCGGTCATTGAAAACTGACTGCAAAATGCTTGCTGACTTTTTTTTTCTTAGTAGAGATGTACTGAATCCAGGATTTGGCTTGGCATTCAGCCAATTCCAAGCCATTTTTTGGCAGGATTTAGCCAAATATATGTGCCTGGCTGAATAGAACTTTAGGTTAGATCTCATGACAACCGAAAGTGATGATTTTTTTTTTTTTTTCTTGCGTACTTCATTTTTTCCCCAAATATATAGCAAATTAGTGTTCAGATTGATTCAGGATTCAGACAAATTTTCTTTTCAATGATTTTTATTTGCATTTTAACTCTTACAGGTTGGATATCAATATAATGTCATTTTGTATTGAACAATCTATATCCTTAAAGAGAGAAGAGAGGAAAGAGAGAAGAAGGAAGAGAGAAGTGGTCCCATTCTTGATAAATAGTGGGGCCAAAGGGTGAATAAGAAAAACACAACAAGAAAATAAAAATAAAAGAAAAAAAATTTAACTTGACGGTTTCTTTATATTCAAAATTGGTCATTTGAACTTAATAGTATGGTGTAGCCTTTGAGGTCCCATATTAAAAATAAAACTCAATAAGGTCAGCATCTGTGGGAGAACCGTTTGTATTCAGCCCCAATAAAGTTTACCTTGATTCTTATTTGTCTCGACTGTCCTTTCAATAGTTAGTTTAGGATGTAAATGTGGATAAGGTTTCTGCTGTCGGGAAGGAATAAATATACCAGGGTTCCCACACTTTCATGAATTTGTCATGTTTATCTATAAGTATGCTAGTTAGCCTTTCGTTAACCATAATCCAATTCATTTTATTTTTAAAATGGGAAATAGGGATTTGGGTTGATTTCCAAAATTTAGCTATTGTTATCTTGGCTGCTAAAAATATAAAAGTTATTAATGATCTTGTATAGTTGCTGGTATTTGGTATTTTGACATTTAGTAAGGCATTTTGAGGGTCCTTCTTCAAATTTACCTGTGTTACTGAATAAATAATATTGTAAATTCTGGACCAGAATCTTTGGGCATTTGGACATTCCCACCAGATGTGTATTACTGAGCCAATTTGGCCGCATTGCCTGAAACAATCTTTACTAAAGTGAGGGTTTATTTTGTGCAGGCGAGAGGGAACCATATACCAGCGCATAAGGACCTTATATGTAGTTTCCAGTAATGAGGTATTTCGAGAGCAACTTGCTGTAGTTTTCCAAATTTGGGACCAACTTTCCTCCTTTACAGTTATATTAAGATCCTTATTCCACGCTTGGGTATATGATAGTGGGTCCCTTGAATGTACCTCTAATAATACTCTATATACATTTGAGATCAAACCCTTTGCATATGGGTACTTAATGCATATTGTTTCAAAGTAAGTAGGGGATAGGGTGGATTTATCTTTATTGATAGTACGAATGAAGTGGTTTATTTGTTGGTAGTGAAAGGCTTCCCGGGGAGGTGGGTTATAGGTAGTTTGAATTGTTGGCCATGTTTTAAGACCTGAGAGGGAGTAGAAGTATATACATGTAAAACCATTTGACATCCACCAACGAAAGGAGGTGGGGCAAAGTCCTGGGGAGAAAAGTGGGTTACCAAGCAATGGCGCTGCTGGGAGGGCTGGTGAGAAAAGTTTGGCTGAATGTTTACATTTGTCCCAAATCTCTATAGAGTGACCCAGGAACGGATCTGGATATTCCGGGCATTTTAGGGGGGGGGGACCATAATAATGCGCATGGGGAGATCAGGTGCAGCTGGTATTTTAGTATAGTTACCCACTTATGAGGAGTGGGCGCGTGCATATGTATTAGCGGAACCAGCTGAGCCGCCAAATAGTATTTTTGTAAATGTGGGACGCTTAAGCCCCCTTGAGCTTTGGTTCTATACAAAGGGGCTGATTTACTAACCCACGAATCCGACCCGAATTGGAAAAGTTCCGACTTGAAAACGAACAATTTGCGACTTTTTCATATGTTTTGCGATTTTTTCGGATTCTGTACGAATTTTTCGTTACCAATACGATTTTTGCGTAAAAACGCGAGTTTTTCGTATCCATTACGAAAGTTGCGTAAAAAGTTGCGCATTTTGCGTAGCGTTTAAACTTACGCGAAAACTTAACGCTACGAAAAATGCGCAACTTTTCGCGTAAGTTTTAACGCTACGCAAAATGCGCAACTTTTTACGCAACTTTCGTAAAGGATAGGAAAACTCGCGTTTTTACGCAAAAATCGTATTGGATCCGAAAAATTCGTAAAGAATCCGAAAAAATCGCAAAACATACGAAAAAATCGCAAAGTACCGATCATTACGAAAAAAACGCAATCGGACTCCATTCGACCCGTTCGTGGGTAAGTAAATCAGCCCCATAGTCTGTCGAGTAATTCTGGGGTGTTTATCCGCCCAGATAAATTGAAATACTTTTCTCTGCATGTTGCTAAGGTCTTGGTCGGGAATAGGTATCGGTAATGTTCTAAATAAATATAGTATCTTAGGTAAAAGCGTCATCTTAAAAGCATAGATTCTCCCAAACCAAGATATGTCCATTTTGGACCATGATTGTAAGTTCTCTCTCGCCATTTTCCATAGTTGTGGATAATTGTGTTGGTATACAGTAGATACATGATTTGGGATATTAACGCCCAAATAATGGATGGTGGCCTTTTGCCATTTGAAATCAAAATTTTATTTCAGTAGCTTGACCGTATGTTGTGGTAGGGTGATGTTTAAAGCTTCTGATTTGCTATGGTTTATGCTTAAGCCTGAAATGTTCCCAAACACATCTAGAAGATGAATCAAGTTGGGTAGTGAGGTTAGTGGTTTGGTTATAGTCATAAGGATATCATCTGCATAAAGACATTGTTTATGCATTGATTGTCCTATTTGGGGGCCTGTAATATTTGGGTCCTGTCTGATGAGTTCCGCTAAGGGTTCAATTGCTAGAATAAACAAGATGGGGGATAAGGGGGGATTCAGACAAATTTTTATGGAAGTTTTGGCTGAATTTGAAAAAAAAAATGTATTTGGTGGGTCCCTAGTTTTAGCATTGATTTTAAGATACCAGAGCTATTATTTCTTGTTCCAGGACTAACTTGTGTGAAGGAACAGTGATGGCTAGTAAATTTCTCTTAGGGGCAGATTAAGCAAAGGTTGGAATGGGGGGGGGGTGGATACACTCCTTTCATGTTCTATCAACAATGAAAAAATAATTCTGGAAATTTTCCCATAATTATCATTCTCTAGATTCTCTATAATCCAATCCCTTCATAACTAATCGCTCACCCCCACTCTCTCAATCCATTCCTACAACTCGAATGACTACACTTTCCTTGTTAGATAAAACCTCCTTACCACTTCTTAGAGACTTGGGGTCCCTAAAGGTTCTTTCCATGGACCACTTTTCTTCTAACTATACACTTAATTTCTAGGTCAATTCAAAATCATTTTGATTCCAGTACGATCTTTATGTTGATGACATTTAATGTATCACTATATACTGATCCACTGTAACAAAAGCAGCAGAAAGGTCAAGTTTTAGCACAGAGAACTGCCCTATACATTTCGCAAAGGGACAATGGATGCTTTTGTAAGTTTCAGTTGAATGCAGTGCATAAAAAGACTAAAGTAGACAAAGTAGAAAGTTAGAGAAAAGTGGGTTAAGAGGTAGTAAACATATTCTAAATGTAATAAGTAGATGTAATAAGTGCATGTTTAAATGGGTTATTCACATTTGAGTTAACTTTTGGTATGATGTAGCGAGTGCTATTCTGAGACAATTTGCAATTGATCTTCATTTTTTATTAATTGTAGTTTTTTTTTTTTTTGGTTATTTTATTTTCAGTCAGGAGCTCTCCAGTTTGGAGCTTCAGCAGCTATTTGGTTGCTAGGGTCCAAGTTAGCCTAGCAACTAGGGAGTTGGATGAGAGACAGTTATAAGAATAGAAGAGGGCCTGAAAGTAACAGTAACACTGCAGCCTCACAGAGCAATAGTTTTTTTTGGCTGCTGGGGTCAGTGACCCCCATTTAAAAACTGCAAAAAATTGGAAGGCGGCAGCAAATAATTAAAAAACTGTAAGAAATAAATAATAAAGACCAATTGAAAAGTTGGTTAGACTTGGCCATTCTATAACATACTAAAAGTTAACCACCCCTTTTAAATCAGAAGGGAATATCCTGGTGGGGACAAAAAGACTGGAGGAGAGAGAGAAGTGCTGGGTGGCAGATGGTAGTGAACGGATACATTGGAAGCTATTAAATCAAAAGTGTAGCTGGCTGGGTGTGTGGTAAAGAGAAGTGAAGCTACCTGTTCCTCACGGAGTGGGGAGAATTATGACACTGCAGCATGGTTGGAGCTGGGCTTTGTTTTTGTGACAGGTGCAATGTTATATGCTCAAACATGGTGAAAAGTCATGAAACAGTTTTCACATTGTACATAAGTTCATAGAAAAGCCTTGCAGTTCAATACATTTTTTCATGTGTTTTCACCCAGGAAAAAAGATACTATAAAAAACTGGGGATAAAATGTAAAAATAAAGAACATTTTCCCCAAACTTTGATAAATCTGACAAATTAGAAAAATTATACATATGGGAAAACTATTTTTTTTTTTTTTTTTTTTTTACTAGTCCCTTATTGCAACAGTTATAACACCAATGATTCAGAAAAGCTTAGCCTATAAACTCAGAGCCAGAAAATGTTTTGAGGTCACTGTTTATGCTCAAGCACGCTATACCCTATAGGCCACATTAATCAGGTTAACTGCCATTGCAACTCTTGCCTAAAGTATAGCCAAAGCTAAGGAAAGTAGCAAGCAGGCACATCTGAGGGCCCCATATATGGCCTGATAAGCTGCCGACTGTTAGTCTGCAGCTTTTATGAGCCCATGTATGACCACCTTTACACAAATAAAAAAATAGAAGCAAGTACGGGAAAGTTATGTTCCAATTATCACCAACTACATCATCAAGGAAGCAGTATCAATAACGTTACATGGGGGATGCCATTCAGTAATACACAATTCAAGCCTAGAAGTAAGTACAATGCTTTAAACACATACATACATTCAGTAGCTGAATAGTCCAAAAAGCAGCTCAGTGGGAGAAATCTGGTCTGCATTAGATTGTTTCTGCTAAATTTTTTATATTTTGCAAATATGCCTGAAAAATCACACACGCTGTTTATGTTTAGTAGCAAACATTAAAACCTTAAGACAGACTTACATGAGGTTTTACACGATCATGCAGAAGAGACATAGGCAGCTTGCTCTGTTTCATCACCACTCTGTATGGATCTTTCATTACAGCATCCATTTCGTCCTGGAATTTTTGCAAAGACGACTGCTTAACAACACGGGTGTTCCCTATTCAAAAAATATTGGGAAAGTCAAGCAAATTGACAGCATCTGCGCTGAGTACAAACAAGTAAAGCGAATATATAAACGAATGAAGGACCAACACTCCATTTATCGTGAATAATAATTGTGCTGAAATATATATAGATTAAATGGTGGTATAAATAAATGATCATAAATATAACCCTCTTACATTTTTTCATATTTGGCACATAGAATGTTATTCTTATAAGACATTTAACAGTTTCGTAAAAATGGACAAACAAAAAGGTGGTAGTTGTAACCTGGAAAGACCACTTATGGGATACCTGTGCGATGAAAGTAAAGATCTCTATGGACAACTGCTTAAATATCAGCTGTATATAATTCTTAGTCTAATGTCAAATACTGCCAACTTCTTGTAAAGCATAACTGTTCGGTGGGCTTTACAATGCACAAACTATATTTAAGTGAATATAAGAAACATGGTATAAATGAAACAGAACTGGACAGAGCTTATTTCTGTAAGCAAAACATACACTTCATGATTAAATAAATGGGTCTGGGGATACTAACCAAACCATTTGATATTGGGTTCCACCCTGGCAACAGTTCCGGGGGCAACTGATGATTGGTGCTGCAGGGTTTTAATGACTTTGCCACGGTTGTTCCTAGAAGAAAAAACAAAACTGAATATATATATAACTGGCTGCATAAGAGAGATTATGTTCCCCCACTCAACCATCTGCTTGAAATACAGGAGGACATAGCAGGCATTATAAAAAGGGTGGTATTATAACGAAAGTGTCTTACACAAAAACATAATTTGATGGATATTTAACAAGCAACTTTACTTTGTAGTGAGCATGGGTGATGCTATACGCGAAACTCCTTATGAATACCTAGCTAACATGAGCTGTTGCCACATCCAGTAGTCACACTAATGTATTTTAATACTTCATCAACTAATTAAATAATGTTTGGCACATATATTCAAAAGCCTCTTCAATATATTATAAAGGAGAACACACCCCCCTACCATTCACCAATTTAAATAACTGCATGCAGACACTGCCTTCTCTAACGAAATCTATACACAAAACCAAAGAGCAGCAACAGGAGGGCATCTTTTCACACTGGAATGATACCATAAAGAATACATAATAAACAGAAAGCTGACCCCTAAGACTTTACAATAAACCTGCTGTTGCTGCCTTGCTTACCGCCGCTCTTTCTGCCGGTACATATTAAGCCGCTTGATTGTTGCCCGGTCTCTCATGTTGTTACCTCCAGCACCCTTGACACGATCTATACACAAAGAAAATAGAAGAAACAATCAGAGATATTTAGGAGAATGTAACATTTATTTACATTTTTTTCCCATTTAGTCTATGAGCTTGATGAAATATCAGTTATGTAACTTAACTCTTTGAAGTAGTTTTTGTGGAATTTTATTTTACCATCAACCAATAGGGTCTGTGGAAGAAAACAGCTAGAATCCAGTTTATTTTGAATCAGTGGTAACTGCTTGTAAAATGTACAGATTGTAGAATTTGGATAAAAGGACCAGTAACACTGTAAAGTTTTTTTTTTTTTTATTTATGTATCTTAAGTATGTTCATCCAGCACTTGTAAATAATTTGGCAAAAATTACATGTACCATGGTTTAATGAAAAAAATGATCCTTTAAAATTTTCAGGCTACAACCCTTAACAGCCTTTATTTGTCGAAAGAATGCCAGGAGCTGTTGTTCTTCAGGATTTTAAGGGACCTCGAAAAAGGCAATTAAGCTGGCCATACATGTACCAATAATATCGTACGAAACCTAGCTTCGTACGATATTCGGTGCGTGTATGGCAACTCAGTGAGGCGACCAATATTGCAGAAGGCTGCGGATATTGGTCAACTTGCCGATCGGGCCAGTTAAAAAATTTTGATCGCCAGCCATTGAAGGCGCCTGAGCAAAATCTACCTTCAGGGCTCAATCAGCAGAAGGAGGTAGAAATCCTATTGTTTCTACCTTCATATCTGCCGATTCAGCCCTGAACGTAGTGGAGGGTTGGAACGATCTTTCACACAACCGATGGTCGCACGAAAGATCGAAAATCGCCACGTGTGTGGCCAGTTTAAGTCTTCATAGAACCAGACAACCCTTCCTCTATTACATTAACATATTCTTACAGCAGCCTTTTAAACATCCCTGTTCCTCCAAAATGTAGATTTAGTTCAGTTTCAAATTAGAGATAAGAAGCAGTTCAATACTATGACTAAATCAACAATATCTATTGCTCATAATATAAGTCAGCATGAATTATGTAAACTTATATGCCTTTATGTGGTAGTTCACCTTTTACTACGTATAGGGTCATAAATTGGGTAGGCAGAGCAGGTAGGTGCCTAGTGCGCAATTATGGTTACTGGACAAACCGTCTGGAGGGACAAAATGCAATTGAGGGATTGTTGACAGCAGGTGGCTCCTAGGTGCATGGGGCAGGCTGGCAGAGCACCAGGCCAATGCCGCCCCCCAATTTTGTGCCTTTATGGCCTCTCCACAAAATCTGGACCTGAGAATACTGTAGCCATACATGGGCAGATCTTATTCGGCTCAATTAGTCCGAGTCAGCAGCTTATCTGCCCATGTATGGGCCTACCAAACCCACATCTGGCCAAAAATGAGCAAAGTTTCTATTTTGGAATTATTTTGCTTAAGAAGATGCAAGAAAAATGGATTGATCTGGTTTAAAAATCCCATTGGAGCGATGACAGCCTGTATCCCTTTCATTGTGATGCAACTGTTTGGCCCTAGAGACAAATGATCAGATCAGTCCAATATCAGCCACCTCAAGGTAGGCATATTGTGGGAAAATCTGCTCATTTGGACACCACACCAAACAAGCGGATCTTTCAATGTATGGCGAGAATTCCACTTCCTAGGGAAATCGAGATTTAAAGGTCTGAGTGAACTACTAGTACATGAAAAAATGTCACGTGTCTTCATACTCAAAAAAATTGACGGAACAAATGATAAATGCCCAAAAAATAAAAACTTAATGAATGTTACTAAACATGATGTGAAAAATAGATTGGTTTCCTACAAATCACAGCAAATATTTTTTGTTACTGACAAAAGTAACTAGTTTTCTTTATTTAATGAAAGAGATGAATATGTCATCAGGCAAAGTAACTACTGTCAGTTATTAAAAGTGCAAACTCGGTGTTTTTGTTGAAGTTTTTGTTAAATACAAAATGGAATTCATTTAACACATCAACGACCCCTGGTATTTATGAGGGGGAAGCAGCAATGTATACATTTATATGTTTGACAAGTTTTCTACAAATTATTAAAATCTTCTGTCTCAGTTCTAAGAACATAGCTTGCCCTGAGCTGTCTAGCCAGAGGCTCTGCACACTGTTTCAGTCCCTTGCTCGCCTAAGCCAGTTTCTCACGTCAGTCTCTTACTAACCAGGATTGCTGCTGGAGGTAGAAGGGTTGATCGTGCTCCGTCCCTTAAAACGCGGCTTCACCATTTTTACTGCGGTGTACTTCAACCGGCTGAAAGAACTGCGATAGAAAGGAAAACACTAAACACCGGAGACAGAAGACTCGACAGCCTACTTTCAGGCCGCAGGAGCTAGAGAAGGAACTAGCGCTAGGCTCTATGGGTAAGGCATGCCACTGTTGCACGTGTCTGTGCGGTCCAGCGGCCATGTTTGTTCTGGGCAACTCGCCCTTCCTATGTTAAACAGAGCTTTCGTCGAGTAGAACTGCTGAATTTTATATATTACAGCGAATGGACCAAACTACAATAACTTTGAACTGCTATTTTTTACCATTCTTTTTTTTATAAAAGTTTTATAAAACTTTACTGATCTGCGCCAAAGTGGAGTACGCAGTGTCGTCCACCTTAAAGCAAAGGATCTCCACCTCTACTACCTTGGCAAGCTCCTCTCACACGCTTCTGCTACTTTCCATCGCGCCTCTGTACCTCCTCGCCCACCAAATACAAAAAAGTAACAACCCCTCACAGCTTTTGGGGGGAAGCATTGTTGGCTTTATATGGGGTTGTGGTAACATTTTCAGGCCTTTTCCAGAGGATTGCTTAAGTGGATGAGCATATAAACCTTGATATACTAAGATAACTATAAAAATTGATCATGAGTGTATTAACCCCAGATGTGCCTGTAAGATCACAACAAAAAAAGAACCAATGAAAGCAGAGCCAATATGATTTTTAACAGTGTCCAAGTGGCACAGCCGAACCCTAAACAAGATGAATGTGGCAATATGCTTGCCTTGGATGTGTTTGGCATCTTTGAGGTATTAAAACTCAGCTGCACAATGAAATAGTGTTATATTTGTGTCACATGGGCAATATTTGTTATGCCTTGCTTTAACGGAGGAAACATCTGTGTCATTCTGATTTGTGGGATCATTCTCCATTCACATGGAAACCAAACCATTATTGAATACATTACAATAAAACTAAACAACATTATGCTCTGCTTCCTACATCCAGCCCTTGATGTTCAGTTTCAGCAACAGTAGCACCTATACTATATCTCAATGTATTTTCTGTATTTTCTCTGCAAGTCTCACTCTCACCCATCTGCATATTTTTACTACAAATTTCTCCACATTCCCGAGCATACTTTGCCTACATCTCACCCATCCCTCAGAATTTTCCTTTTATGCACAGACATCAAGTTACTTGTAATCCCCTGTGTTGTTCACACCTTTTAATCCCTTCATTGTTCATCCCCTGCATTGTTCACACCTCAGGCTCAGGCTGTAATCACCCACATTGTTCCCCTGTTCACACCTCAGACTGACTGTAGGAGCAGTAGAAACCCAAAACTAAACCCTGCACACTATAAAAAGAACATATACTGAGGTGGTGTCACGATCAGTATCCCAGAACCCAGAACAGACTCCAAGGACCCGGTCTCGGCTCACGCTTCTGCCTATAACCGCCGCCTTTCACGTCGGGAGGAGCCCTTCGCTACTCGGATGCCGCCAGGACTTGTTGTGAGAGACCCGAGGAGAGAGTTCTGAGCAGGCACGGGAACCAATTGTATGACAGGAAGGTGGGGGAACACAAGCGTAGTCAGGACGGGCCGGGGTCAGCAACAATTGGGCAATGCAGTACAAAGTCAGGATCCAGTAGAATAGTCGGTCAGGCAATGGTCGGTCCAGGCAGCAGGCAAGAATAATCAGGAACAGGCAAGGTCAATACAGGCAGCAAACAAGAGAAGGTCGGGTACAGGCTAAGGTCAAAACACAGCAGGAACACCAGAGAAACACACCCAGGAACTTACAGGAAGCATAACCTACGTTGGGCAATGATTTCAAGCTAGAAGCACCTTAAATATTTGAATTTGGCGCCTTCGTGACGTCATATGCGCGCGCTGAGCGTAGACGCGCATGCGTAGAGGTGCCGGACGCGAGCGCGCATGCGCACAAGGCAGAAGCCTTAAAGGGCCGCACGTCGCGCGCGCCCGCGCCTAGGGAGAACCGGCGGGCATCCCCGCAACGGAGGAGGCGGCGGGCGTCCCCGCCGCCCCACTAGACCACCAGGTACCCTTACAGGTGGTACTGCAATTAAAAAGTTTTTTAATATATAGTTATTGTGCAGACCGTAGGAGCAGTGCCAGCATTGTGTCACTGTAGGCTGCCTGTGTGTGCCATATTCTGCCTGCCCTATGCTGCCTGTGTGTGCCATACTCTGCCTGCCCTATGCTGCCTGTGTGTGCCATACACACATGCAGGGTAGGGAAGGCAGAGTATGGCACACACAGGCAGGGTAGGGAAGGCAGAGTATGGCACACACAGGCAGGGTAGGGAAGGCAGAGTATGGCACACAGGCAGGGTAGGGAAGGCAGAGTATGGCAGGTTTTTTCTGTACTACCACCATTAATATGGCTATGGTCATGCGATAACATGGGTGTGGTTTCAAGTGGGTGTGGTTTTAAAAAGGGGAGTGGTCAAAACTAGCTTGCATTATCGGCCCTCCACCACGGAGGCCGGAAAATTCCGTCCCTCGGTGCCACAGAAGTTGGACAGCACTGCATAAACCATATATACCAACTTCAATACTAACTGTAGATTTTAGTTTCACAATAGCATTGGATACTATGCTAGGCCTCTCTTAACCCTTTCACTGCCAGCCGTTTTGGTCAAAGTAAAAATTCTACTGCCAGACACTGCACTGTTGCACTGTTTCACTTTAGGGGCCTTTCCTCGGGGGGGGACTTTTAGTTTACCCAGGAAAACAATATATAGTTTTTTTCAGGACAAACTAAGCTTTCAAAATTTGGTAGAATTTTGGTGTAATTACAATTCTGTAACAAGATATAGGCTTCTAAATGTCTACAAAATTAAAAAAAATCATATTTTCCATAATATAAACACACATACCTTAAACAAAAATTATTTAATGCACAAAAATACAACTGATTTGGAAAGTCCCATGTCTCCTGAACGCGCAAATACCAAATATATATAGTTTTATGGAGATTTCTCACTTGTATAGGTCAAAAACTCCCAGCAGTACACTACCAAATTTCCAAAGCACTGCTTCAGAAAGCTGCATACTTTAGATTTCAAGGCCAAAAATTCAACTAACAGAAGGTTTATTGTTTTTAGCAAAATTTGTGAAATGTTTAAAAAAATCGCTTCAAATCTTCCAGTCTATAGTATCTTATCTCCTACAGGTCATAAAGTAACCAAATAAAACACCCTAAATATGAACGCCAGGGGTCCACTTAACAGTTTGATGCCCAATATGTATATGTTTACCTAAGTATGTGGCATGTAGGGGCCCGAATGTGAACATACCCCCACATAATCTATCATTTCTGTCATTTCAGCTTCTTCAAAATCAACACATTTACATCATTTTGGGTGGTATAACGCTAGTAAAAAGTAAGCTCACCCCAGAAAGTCATATATTTTTGGAAAGTACACATTCCCCCTAATCTAAAATGGGTATCTTTCTACTCCAAAGTACCAAGCCGCAAAGCTTTTCTAAAGTTGGCAATTTTGATGACATCTCCAAATAGAGTCAATGGTTGTTGAGTAACAGCCCAAACTTTAAGGTGTCAGAAATATTATGAAACTGGCCTAATTAGGTAATTAGGACCAGGGACTGCAAAAACAGTGTTTATCACTGGACAAGTGGAAGGGTGTCAAAACATTTGCAAATATGTTTTTGTGATCCCTGCAGAACAGGTCTATGCCTGTTATAGACCAAAAAACTGTTATCCAGAAAGCTACAAATTATAGGAAGGCCATCTCCCATAGGCACCATATTAATTAAATAATTTTCTCAGTAATAATAAAACAGTACTTTGTACTTGATCCTAACTAATATATAATTTATCCTATTAAGTTTATTTAATATTTAAATGCTTTTTAGTAGATTTGAGGTATGGATATCCAAATAATAGAAAGACTGCTTATCCGGAAAACCCCAGGTCACAAGCATTCTGGATAACAGGTGCCTAACATGTTGTTATTTCCTCCTAAGACTAAAGGAAATACGATTTATATATATAAATATATATATAGATCCAAGTAGAAAGTGTTTTTTTAAAAAAAAACAAATTGCCTGCTGGGTACCAGTTCAAGTAAACATTTGGCAGCTTACAAATAGACACATTCAGAACTATCTCCTGTGTTGTGATCTCCTGTGTGTTCTGTTTGTTGCACTGTGCTCTGCTTACTGCATTACTGCTTGTACATGCAGTTTAAGAACTCAGAGCAATGCAGTGAATACAGACTGACTGCAGAGGATAGCACAGACAGTGTGCAGGCTGAATCTGTTTATCCCTGTGCTATCTTTATATATTAGTGCTTTCTTTCCCATTTACACTGTACCTGAGAAGCTCATCCTGGCAGCCTTATATAATTAACAGCATCCCTGGATTCTCCTCCTTGTCTGTGGCAAAAAAATCTTTTCATTGACCCCATCACAGAGTTCTTTATTAACTCTTTTATACCTTAGTAAAAAATAAAAACACAAGCAGAGCCAGGAAAAGGTAGAAAAGAGTTAATGCTTTGTGCTCCAGAAAAGTCCCACTTAGGCCATTGGCCATCAGGTAAAATACAGATATTCTGGCAGTCTGACATTGAATGTAAGATTCTGGGTAATCAAAGGGGAATGTAAGATTCTGAGTAATCAAAGGGGAACTGTGATTGCTATAAGTATAGGACTGCCTCTATCCTGGGTCCTAATATACCAGTGTGTTAGAGAAATATTACATTGTACTATTAAAGGGAGACTAAGGGGCACATTTACTAATCCACGAATCCGAATCACGAATGGGAAAAAATCGTATTGGAAATGAAAATTTCGTAAGATCTCAAATATCACGAAAATGCTTACGAAAAAATCGTATTAATCACGATAATATCGTATTGGCGATCCGAAAGTCACAAAATTTTCGTACCGAACAATTCTAAACAGCAGTAAAACCTTTCCGATTTTTTCGTGCAAACGTCTGAAAAAGTCGTGCGGCGTACGAAAAAGTCGTGCGGACGCCCAAAAAAATCGGCAAAAATTCGCTCAGAGCGTTCGCATGAATGCTCGAGCGTTCGTGCTTTTGTAAATGTGCCCCTAAAGGTATAATTATGTGAGGGCTGCCAAATTGTTGGGCAACTCCCAGTTATGTCCCTTTATGTGCAAGTGGTTTACAAACATTGCCGTATTTTAGTAAACAATCATGAGAAATTTTAGCACACAATTAATGGATTTGAGAAAGTTGTATTTTTTTGCATATTAAATCTAGATAAATTGCAAAGCAACATTTAAATGATTTATAATATTATTTTGTAATAAATAGCCCATATGAAATATATTGTTGCAAAAAAGGATTTGGCCAACTCCTACCACTTTTTGCAGGATTTAAATTAGTCCTAAGTCTTTAGCCACATTATAACTAGCAGTGTGATTAGATCTGCAAAAACTTCCAGCAGATGGCAACACTGTATAACTGTTTCTGTTAGTAAATGAATAAGTTTACTTCCAGTGCATATTTGAAAATGCAAACAGTAGTGCCATTTATAGGCTATACCATCAGAAAGTAGCAAAAGGAATTAGTGGTATGCCTGCCATTTTAGGGCAATGGCACACAGTGGTTCTGGGTGTTTTGTTGTCTAAATAACAAAGTCATATTGATATTTCTATGAAATATAATATATATAAAATAATATATTTTATATTTTAAAGCAATCATCAGGAGTTGCAGGTACTATTGCCCTTATGGATTTAACTTTTTTAAAAAATGAAGGGCAACAGTTTTTGTTAGGTGTATATTACAGTTAATCGCATGCTTGGAAAAGGATTATCTCTTGCTGCAAATTTAGAACAAGTTAAAGAGTGTTGCATCTGCTAGACACTTTTACATTTCCTGTGTGTCAAGTTCAAGTCCAATTATCCAGAAAGTTCCAAATTACATAAAAAAGGCCAACCCCATAGACTCCATTTTAATCAAATAATTCACATTTTTAAAACAGCTTGTTGATAATATAGTTATAACAATGTTACTGAAACATTTACCTATATATAACACTGGTATAACCTCACACGGTTCTGAATTGCTGTGGTCTCAAGTACACAAAAAGTGCATTTTTACATCTTGTTAATTAAAGTTCAAGTTCAGAAGAAAGGTTTGATTTCATTGGAAATGGTGAGCTTAAAGACACCTGAAATTAAACTGTTTTAAATATATCACAACATTGTCTTTGCACAAAAGTTTTTCCTGATGCTATTACATTGCTTTATCTGATCCTCCAAATTCCTCTTTGAGGGGGCTGCCATTTTTGAGCAGCAGGAGTCTATTAGCATTAGAAGCTGTAACTGACAGGTTGAAAACGGACAGTCAGATTTGAAAACAGTCAGGTTTAGGAACTTCAAGTAACAATTACTTACAAAAGCAGCCCAATCACTTAAAAACGATCAACATAACCTATAGGTAACGTTTAAAGGAGAAGGAAAGGCTATTAAAGTGTTAATCTCAAGCTGCAAGCATACAGTACCTTTAGTTCTCTCAATAGTGCCCTTAAGTCTCCCCATATTTCTCCTGTTCCGATGATCAAAAGCTTCATAGGAAAAAAAATGCTGAGCTCTGTAAAGAAAATTCCCACAATGCCATGCTCCTGCACCAAGACCAAAACCGGTGTACATGCTCAGTATGTAAGACTATGCGGAAGCTTCCTGCTGATTGGCCCAGATCCACATTCCTTAGGGGGGGAGTGAGTTCTTAGCATTCTTGAGGGAGGGGGGAGCAGGAGAGGGGAGAGAGCTGCATGTCTGTGGCACAGGAAAACAAAGAGGCAAAAAATCCTGTTTCTTTTGACAGCGTTTCTGTGATACTTATGGCTGTATTTACATAAACCTTTCTGATAAAGCTTACTTAGTTTTTACCTTTCCTTCACCTTTAATGTACATTCATATTTTAAAGTAGTTGTTGTGTCAGTATAATATTATGTTCTGATCAATATGTTAACATTTTTAAGAGACCATACAACACATTTGCAGGTTCCTTATTTATCAGCAGATCTGATGAACTTAATCTGTTAAGACTGGGAGATGAAGGTGCACCTTTGGTATTCTCCAAAGATAAAGATACACACATGATTTTTAATAGTGGGAACTTCCTTTTTCTTTTAGAAGTGGTTTTGCTGGTGACTCAAGAAAGGGTTAGATTGCTTTTGACAAGTGAAATACAAGACTATTGGTATTATAACTCCCTCCCTCCAGGGCCCTCCTCTATTTACCGGCGCTTAGCTCTGGCGCTGTGCGCATGCACAATGACGCGCATGCGTATGGGCATGCGCGTCATTGTGCATGCGCACAGCGCCACAGCTAAGCGCCGGTAAATAGAGGAGGGCCCTGCACGGAGACCACACGGGCAAGTAAAAACATTTTTTTAAAGTATATCTGTAGGCTATATTCGGACCATAAGACGCACTTTTTTTCCCCCAGAAGTGGGGGGAAAAAGTCCCTGCGTCTTATGGTCCGAATATAGCCTACAGATATAGGTATATAGCCGGTATATCTGTAGGCTATATGCTGGTACAGATGGGGGCAATATGTTGGGTGCTGCTGGTACAGGTGGGGGGCAATATGTTGGGTGCTGCTGGTACAGGTTGAGTTTTAATGCACATAAAATATTTTAGGACACTATTTGTTTCAGAATCTTTTTTTCTTCATTTCCCTTCTCTAAAAACTGGTGCGTCTTATGGTCCGGTGCGTCTTATGGTCCGAAAAATACGGTAGATACAGAAAATGGTCTATGTGAAGTTTTTCTGCTTTTCCTTGGGTCTTTAGACCAATTTGAATTAAGGAATTATTAGTATGGTAAATATACTAGAAGTGTACATACTAGAAGTGTATCTCTTTTCCATCTCAATTGTAGCTGAACATGTAGCATATGTCTTTATTTGTTTGAGAAAATCTTGTTATAAGTATTCTGTTAACATTTGTTAACAAATAGACTCCTGTGATTAAAATTTAATTTCAATAATGATGTTTGAAAGGGGTGAGGATTTGGTGTAAAGTATGAAAAGCATAAAAGACTGTAGATAATAAATGTTGAAAACATCCTTAGCAGCTGACTGCTCATGGGCAGGTATCCTGGTTAGAGAGTATGAGTAGGTTGTTTTATATGCTTGTTTAAGGTATATAAAGGCATAGTCTCATAGGCGGAGGGTGACTTTTTTGTTTGGGGAGGCTAAAGATGGCCCATACACAGACTGACCTACAGCTAATGTGACACTTAGTGGATTCACTGCTGGCATAAAAAGTTAACCACCCAACACCTCTTGCTGTTCCTACTGACTCCCAGGGATACTGTACAAAAGTGCGGGGGGGGGGGTGCTTTTTTTTACCCTAAAATGTTTAGGATGTAAAAGTATTCATACATGCACTTCTGTTAGGGGATCTGCAAACATTTGTGTTTGTGATCAGTTAGCTTAAAGGGGTAGTTCGCATTCAAATTCACTTTTTTTTTTAATGGTTTTTCAGTTATTTAGCTTTTTGTTCAGCAGCTCTCCATTTGGTATTTCAGCAGCTATCTGGTTGCTAGGGTCTTATTTACCCTAACAACCAGGTAGTGGCTTAAACAAGAGATGGGAATATGAATAGTTAAGGGGCCTACTTGGAAAAATAAGTAATACAAAATTATAATAATAATAATATTGTAGCCTCACAGAGCAATATTTTTTGGCCCCCATTTGAAATCTGTATAGAGGCAGAAGAGAGGCAAATTATTCAAAAAAATTAATTAGGAAGACCAATTGCAAAGTTGCTAGGAATAGGCCATTTTATAACATACTAAAGGTTAACTTAAAAGTGAACCACCCCTTTAGATGTGTTTATGTTAGTTTTATAGCAAGAAAGGCAGTGGGTACTGACTCCGCATTATATACAGTGAGACGCAGTCCTTATTTACAAAACCAGCACATTATATACAGTGAGAAGCAGTGGGTACTGATGGCAGATATAGTGCCAGGGCCTGAATAACACTGGCACTGATACACAACATTGGCTCCACTGTAACTAACTAGAAATGAACAAAACAATGACAAAAAAAAAATAGTAAGTGCAAAAAACAACAACAAATATATAAACACACAATGAGCTTTTTCAGAGAGAAAGAGTTAACTTACCCTCCATCTGTTAGGGTACGGGATAGATTATAAATTATTATAGATGTCAGGTCAGGAAAAAAAAATTTAATGTCAGCTAGTGATTCTTTAGAACTGTATAGTACCTGTGTATAGTGCCTTGGTATAGTGTCTGTGTATAGTGCCTTGGTATAGTGCCTGTGTATAGTACCTGTGGGATGAAAACTGCAGCAAAAGTTGAGAGTTGGTTCTTAGGTAAAGTTACAGCTGCAGATTCTTCTTTTCAGTCTTCATTTCTGTTTCCAGTTTGCAAAATCTCCCAATCCCTGTGTGCATCTGTGCTCTGATTGGTCAATTTTACTGTCTGTCAAGAAAGCTGTGCTCTGATTGGAGAATCCACAAGAAGAAAGATCCAATCGGAGCACAGCAAAACGGGCTTGCAAGGAACAAATTTCCAGCACAGTGCAGAAACGGAGTAAGGATTTTTTTTTTGTTTTTTTAATGTGCCAAGCAGGTTTGGGGAGGCTTAGCCTCCCCTAGCCTTATGGAAAATCCGCCTATGCATAGTCTAAAGACCAAGCCACAAATAAAGACTGTATCAATGGCTATGTTTATTTTGTTTTCTTCACTTACTCCTGGTTCTTGGTGCTTGTTAATTTTCCGGTGATAACAATTTGGTGGTGTTTCAGCACCATAGCACAGTGCCAAAGAAATTCTGTTGAAATAACACTTTGAAGAAAGTAGTAAACATATGTATTTATAGCTTTGGTATATGTGTCAGTTATTTTTATATTTCCTGACTGTGAGGAACATTTTACTGTTTGCCTTAATTTCCCAGCTTGACATTTTGTAAATCTACTCCATATGCCTTTTCCAGTGGGTGACTTGTATTGTTTTTTTTAATTGATAATTATTCTTTACAGAAATAATATGCTGGTATCTTGGGCATTTATCTTGTATGCTATTTCTTCACTGGATTACTGCTAGACATTGACATTCTTTATTTTGTTTCTGGCATCTGTATTACTACACAATATATCAGCAGACCTGTGCATACGATTCTTTATATGTGTTTGGTTTCACTTCCTTACACATTGCCCTACCCATGCTTTGCTTTTTCACCTCAGATCATATTTCTTTCAACTTCCTTTTCAATTTTCGCTCGTTCTTTCTTCATCTTCTTAACATCTTCAAAATAATATATTTTCTATTTCACTTGAATGGCAAATATGGATAACTCTGTAGACTTTTTCCAAAATCTTTCGCTGTCACATTCTGACACCTCCATTTTCTAATCCCAATGTAAGTGTTACTTCTAAGGGGTAAAGTAATAAACACGAGCAAAGTTGCTCCAGTGCTAGTAACCTATACCACAACCAGCAGTTAGCATTTTTCTGTTCTGTTATTTGAAGCAAACATTTGGTTGTTATCATTGTCTATGGGCAATGGTGGTGTAAAAAAGGTGTGGTATTCACGTGGTGTAGCACAAAATGGCAATTTGTTAGACACACTTTTAAAGCAACATGCACAATTTGGTGAATGAATAGCGATGAAATATTGGCTAGGCCACGCACCCTTTCTATCACAGACCTCTCACAATTTTAAATCCTCACATGATAACATTTATACATACTTTCTCCCATTTGAAATGTAAATTTACTCAGTTATTACTAGAGACAAAGTTAATTGTCCCCTTAATTGAGAAGGATCTGGGGATTTTTGTGGATAACTGGTAAGGCCTCACTTTGAGTATGCAGTACAGTTTCGGGCTCCAGTCCTTAAGAAGGATATTAAAGGGCTGGAGAGAGTACCCCTCTAGGCACTCACTGATACAGCACTGACAATAAGGGGCTGATTTACTAAGACACGATTTCGAATCCGAATTGGAAAAATTCCGATTGGAAACGAACATTTTGCGACTTTTTCGTACTTTTTGCGATTTTTTCGGCGTCTTTACAATTTTTGCGAAAAAACACAAGTTTTTCGTAGCCATTACGAAAGTTGCGCAAAGTCACGATTTTTTCATAGCGTTAACACTTGCGCGCAAAGTCGCGCCTTTTCGTAGCGTTAAAACTTAAAAGGCGCAACGTTTCGCGCAAGTTTTAACGCTACGAAAAAAACGCGACTTTGCGCAACTTTCGTAATGGCTATGAAAAACTCGCGTTTTTACACAAAAATCGTAAAGACGCCGAAAAAATCGCAAAAAATACGAAAAAATCGCAAAATTACCGATCATTACGAAAAAAACGCAATCGGACGCATTCGGCCCGTTCGTGGGTTAGTAAATGTGCCCCTAAGTGTTTTGTTTGTGAAGTAACTGGCAGGTCTCTATGGTGCAGAGACTTTCGGCAATGCAAGAAGAGCTGAATACAGTGGTCCAAATGCATAACAATGGACTGCATTCTCTAAGGCAGTGCTGTCCAACTTCTGTGGTACAGAGGGACGGAATTTTTCCGGCATACATGGAGGAGGGCCGATAATGGAAGCCAGTTTGGACCATTCCCCCTTTTAAGCCACACCCACTTGAAACCACACCCGTGTTATCACATGATCATACCCATATTTATGGTGTTAGTACAGCATAAACCTGCCATACTCTGCCTTCCCTACCCTGCCTGTGTGTGCCATACTTTGCCTGCCCTATGTTGCATGTGTGCCATACTCTGCCTGCCCTATGCTGCTTGCGTGTGCTATACTCTGCCTTCCCTACCCTGGCACACACAGGCAGCATAGGGCAGGCAGAGTATGCACACACAGGCAGCATACATTGACACCATGCTGGCACTGCTCCTACAGTCTGCACAATAACTATATATTAAAAAACTTTTTAATTGCAGTACTACCTCAGTATATGTTCTTTTTATAGTGTGCAGGGTTTATTTGTAGGTTTCTACTGCTCCTACAGTCTGTCTGAGGTGTGAACAGGTGAGCAATGTGGGTGATTACAGCTTGAGCCTAAGGTGTGAACAATGCAGGGGGTGAACAATGCAGGGATTAAAAGTTGTGAACAACACAGACGATTACATTTTTAAACAATACAGGGGGTTTACAGCCTGAATCTGAGGTGTAAGCAATGCAGGGAGCCAGTTAATCACAGTACTGATACCATTTAAAGCTTACACAAAGGTAAGCCATCAAAGCAGCCAGACAAGTGGGGGGCCGCCAGTTGGACAGCACTGCTCTATGGTAAATGATCCCTCGTAACTCCGTTTGGCACAGTGACCCCAGAATTTCATGACATAGTGTACCAGAAATACATGACACAATGCCTGCCAGCATTTCATTACATGGCAGTCCAGAATGTCATGGCACAGTGATTCCAGCATTTCATGATACAGTGGTCTGGAAAAATTGTGACAAAGTGCCCTTAGCATGACAGTGACCCGAGCAATATCAAAGTGACCAGCATTTCATGACACATTTGGGGTAATTTATGGACAGTGGACAAATTTACACCTGGGAGGTAACCCATAGCAACAAATCAGTGATTAGGTTTTTTGATCGAGCTGCAGGTAGAACAATAAATACAAAAATGTAATTGGATGCCATGGATAACCACATGGCATAGTTGTACATTTGCTTAGTCTTGATAATTGAGCCCCAGTGACTCTAGCATTTCCTGACAAAAAAGATCACAGCATTTTATTACACAGTGACCCCAAACTTTTCTACAGCATTTCATGGCACAAAGGTCCCAGCATCTTATGCCACCAGTTGCCCTAGCATATGATGAAACAATAGCTTTGTTCAGTGACAAAAAAAACTACACAGAATAGAGCAATAAAATAAAGCAGTGGATAATGTTTCTTCTAATTCCTTCTTGGCTGTGTGGACAAAAAAATTATTTTGCACATGTTTTAAACTTGTGTGTGCATTTTTAAAAATCATGTGCTCTGGTCAGAATTAATACATTTTTTTGTTTTCACACAAAAATCTGTGTATGCAAAGGTCTGCTCTGGCCTCAAAATTTATGTGTGCGTGCGCAAGCACACAGAAGGAACATTGGCTGAAGGACATCATCATACTTCTTGCACTGTTACAAGACACAAATTACAAGACCTGGAAAAGACCAGGACAACCTTTGGCTTTTATTGTACTGTAAAATTGATGTATTTTATCTTTATAAGAACATTTTTCCAAATATTGCTCTCTTTCAACAGTACTGTTTGATACTCAGTTATTTAACATAATATTTAATTCAAGGTGTGGGCCCACTCTGCTTGTGGAAAACAATGCTATATTGGCCATGCCATGCTTTTAACGAGCACTATGCAACCTCTACCCAAAGCAGGGTCAGACTGGGCTGGAGGGACAATGGGAAAAAACCTGGTGACCCCCCCCCCAACCCGAAGCTTGTTCCTGCCTGTCCGTCCCCATTGCTCCCCTGCTGCCTTACCCTGTGAATCCTCTACTGCTGTCCCTCCCCTAGTTGCAGAAAAAGTAAGTGTAAGGTGCTCAGGGGGGAGGGGACTGGCAGGGGTAGGCGGGTGGGTGTCAGGGGCCCTAGACAGGGGTAGAGTTCCTGGGGTAGCAGCCACAGTGAGCCTTGCACACCCCAGTCTGACCCTGACCTAAAGGGAGCTCCTGGTTCAGGCTGCCATGCTACACATGCCCATAGGATTCCTCTCTTGGCCCTACATCACAAAATGAGCAAGCTGGGACACTCATTATTCACATGCTTAGACTCCCAATATGGCCGACTGAACCAGGAGCACCCTCCTGATGTCAGAGGCATAATGCTTAATTTTTTATGCTAAACTCATGGGAAGATAAGCCAATTTGTATCATGAAAGGCAGTTCACAGTTAATTTTTAGTATATTATAGAATGACCTATTTCTAACAACATTTCAACTGGTCTTCATTTTGTTATAGTTTTTGAGTGATTTCACTTCTACTTCTGCCTCTTTTCAGTCTGTAATTAAAGCAACCAACCTTAGTGGCCAAAAAACATATTGTTATGTGAAGCTATAATTTTATTGTTATTTTTTCTTTTACTTATCTAATCTTTACTTTCTTCATTTGTCTTTCTCTTCAGGCCCTGTCCTACATAGCATCTAACAATATACTAAGTAATTCAAAAACTATAAAATGAAAAATGAAGACCAATGGCAACTTGTCTCAGAATGCATCATGCTAAAAATTAATTTATAGAGTACCTACCTCTAAACTGCTCTGATAAAACATTTGTACACATACTGATGTGAACACTAACATATATTTCATAAAAGCTATACCGTTTTCTATGAAGTATAAGTTTATCAAAATATTCATGTATTACTAATCAATGACCGCATATTATACAAACATATGTTAAGTGCATTTGCAAAATGTTATTGTTGAGGTTTCATGTCACACAACCCCTTTATTTTTTTGTAATATTTAATTTCCTTCTTTCCATAACAATAAAAACACTTAAAAATCCGTTCGAAAATAAAACATATTTTAGTTAAATTTCACTGCCTGCATTCAGTCATACATATCCTTCTAACACCTCTGTTAGAATATTATTATTATTATTATTATTTTTAAAATTGAAATAAACTTTTGATGACATTTTACCTTGGTTACTTTTTAACATTATTTCACAATGGTTTAACATATATTCTCCATAGATTAAGTCATACAGCTTAAAACACAGACTTAAGAGGAGTATAGGGACACTGGGACTATTTCTAGGCGATACGGAAACCCATGGTTCATCAACTAATTTTGATTCGGGCTGCAGTCTCCATATGTTCCACGTCAGTTGAAATATTCATTGTATCACCACAGAAGGTGTCCATATCCAACTGAAATATTTAGATTTCTGTGCATTGTTCATAAAGTGCCTTCTCACTGGAAATCTTGCAGCAAAAACACTTAAACCATGAGCAGTCAAACTCATCCGCTAACCTTGGTAGTTTTGTATTCGCCAATTGTGTAGGTGCTTAAGTTTTAGCGGTGCTCCAGTTCAAGAAAGCTTTTTTAGATACATAGCAGCAATAATCTTTTGCCTTGGTTGCCACCTTATAATGGCAGCTACTGCACCGGAAGAGAAGGAGTACTGGGAATTGAAGTCACTTTCTGTTGGCTCTTCCTTTTCTTGTTTCCACCCTCCTCATTGTTCTTTTTTCTGTTTTTGTTTTTTTCCTTTTTTCCTTGTTCTTCCTTTTTTTCTTTTTTCTTTACCTTTTCACCTGCAATGAAGACAAAATCTATTTAACACTCCCACAAATGTCTACATTATTAAAAGTCTTGACAAAAAGCACAAGCTCTCTACAATGTATTTTGGGATATAACTCAACTTATAGGGGCACATTTACTAATTTTCGCAACTTTTTCGTAGCGTTACGACTTGCACGAATTGTTGCGACTTTTTCGTAGCCGTCGTGCCGAGTACGAAAGTTTCGGATTCAAGCTTCAGTATCGTGACTTTCCTTGGGCCAGGTTGGAGCTGCAGAGTGCCATTGAGTCCTATGGGAGGCTTCCAAAATCATGCAAAGTCTGAAAGTTTTGCCCGCCGTTTACGAGCACTCAATACGAAAAAGTCGCGACAATATACAAGCAAATTGTAACAGCTACGAAAAAGTCGTAACGGCGACGAAAAAATCGCAAAAAATACGAAAAAGTCGCAAAATGTTTGTTTCCAATCCGAATTTTTCCCATTCAGATTCGGATTCGTGGATTAGTAAATGTGCCCCATAGTGTGGTCCTCTGTTGCCAGAAGTTATCTGAGAAATACTGTAGGATTTTAGTTCCATGAAAATTAGAAAACTGGGATGAGTTGAATTTTTGCAAAAAAAAAAAAGGCTTCTCTTAGCCTCATACAACAGTCATTTGTCTAATATTATGTTTATTATATCTAACACATCCCTTTTTACCTTAAGCACTCTGCATTCTAGTCTTAACATGTGGATTCACATGTTAAGGTAGTGTGGGATTTCACTTCAATTCATGTTTTTATGCTCAGTATAGGTCACATTTCTCTGACTCTTTTATTTATTTCTTTTTAATGACCCGTCTTGCTCACTAAATTATATCCTACCCATAGCACAGTGTTACGGGAAATATAGACCTTAGTTCCTTAAATGGCAATATGCACAGGCCCCTAAGGGAACTAGTCACATAACTATTCAAGTTATTCATGTCCCATTGAAGTAAATGCAGTTAAAGAAGCAAAGAACGAATTAATAAAAACAGAGCTAGGAAATCTTAGAGCTAGGACAGCATTATAATAAAATAATTCACATATTTGAAAAGATTGACTTTCTTTCTATAATAATAAAATAGTACCTTTTACTTGATCACAACTAAGATATAATTAATCTTTACTGAGTTAATAGAGCTTCTCTAGAAGAATCCTGCATTGAAATCTGTTTTTCAAAAATGCAAACAGAAAAAATCCAAGTCCGGCTTGGGACTTCTCCAGTTAAATTGGAGTAGGAGAAACAATAGGTTATCTGAAAGCAGTTCTAATTTGTTGACTGCAATCTTGTGTCCTTCAAAAACAAACTTTTCTACTTTAAAAATAGTTCAATCTGTGATTATATGAGCTCACTGTGTGAAGTGGTTTCAGGAAGTGGATGTTTACGCATCAGTGATGCTTTATACACATTTATCTCAGAAAATCCAAATAACCATACAGTTAAGAAGGGTAATCTTTTTCTAAAGTTTATTTTCAGGGATAATAACCAGTGCTTACTAGAACTGATGTGATGAGAAAGGGAATGGGCTCTGAAAGAGACAGGATTTCCACGTACACTATTCTGCAAGCTACTTTGAGCTGTTCTCTTACATTTAATGAGCAAAACGACTTTTTCAATAAGCGATTTTTAAAAATCATTTAAGGGGTGATATCATAATTATTACACATTCACGGCTAGGTAGTTAAACACTGTTTGTGTGGTTGTGCATGTGAGGGGTTCTTACATCTGTGTTTTACTTAAATAAATGCCAGGGGGTAGATAGCATTGGCTGCTCTGAAACTCCTTTTCACCACAGAAGAAGCATAGTATATGTGTAAAAATATGTTTAGATTGGTATAAGTCCTTTAAGAGGGCTCTAGTTCAATCTTTTAATCTTTTAGGGTAAATGGCTACCCTTCAAATTAAAATTTATACTACAGTAGATTCCGGTTTTATGTTTTTCATGGCACTAGGAAAAAATAGTCTAAAATCTGGGAAAATGTAAAATCAGGGAAATGTGAAACAACTTCAGTAGTCTTCAAGTACTCAAAGGATATAAACTCTGGAATCTGTGTATTCTAGTAAAAATAATCTCTACTAGTTCAGTACTTGAAACCTTTACTATTCTAGAGTAATTATTATTGTTGTTGTTGTTGTTGTAATATAATAATAATAATAATAATAATATAATAATAATAATATGAATAATAATAATATGATTTATAAAGGGCCAGCATATTCTGCAGCGCTGTACAATAAATGGGTTTATACATTGGACATGCAGAATTACAAACAAAGTAACCAAAAACCTAAACAAAAGGTGAAGAGGGCCCTGCCTAAAAGAAATTACAAGCTATAAGGAGAAGGGAATGGGCAAGATGAGAATGATGGGAAGGGCAAGATCAAAATTAAGCAAGGTGAGAGATATAATATAACACAGGCTATTGCTTTTAGCAGCACACTGAATTCATGCTCAACAAAATGAAGGTAAACATCTCTAAATAAATGTGATTTAAGAGATTTTTTGAAGGCAGAAAGATTGGAAGAAAGTCAGACAGACCATGGGAAATAATTCCAGAGAAGGGGTGCAGTCCTTGTAAAGTCTTTAATACAAGCGTGTGAGGAGGTAATGAGTGAGGAGTTGAGGAGCAGGTCATTAGAGGAGTGTAACTAGTTATCCTCATCCAACACCAATATGTTATCGGAGTTGGATGAGGAAAAGAAAACCAACTCTTTCTTAGGGAGGTTTAATTTACAGTAGTGCTGAGACATCAAAGTAGAGATAGCAGAAGAGACGCAAGTTAAGAGCTCTGAGTTGAGTTTAGGAGAGGAGTGATAGATCTGAGTATCACCAGCTTAGAGGTGGTATTAAAAACCATATGAGTTGATTAGTTTGCCAAAGGAGAAAATATAGATATCCAACAGAAAGAGGTAAGGGAGAAGATGATGCTCTGTTGTAAGAGACATTGAAAGAACAATATGTGAGGTAATATAAAAACCAGCAAGCGTTATGTTTGACATTGACTTCTTAAAGGGATACTGTCACGATTTGTATGGTATACTTTTCATTTCTAAATTACATTGTTTACATAGCAAATAACTCACTCTACCATTTAAACTTTTATTCTTAAACCAACAAATGTATTTTTTCTAAGTTGTAATATTGGTGTGTAGGCAGCCATCTTTTTAAAAAAAAAACTTTTTTCCCATGACAGCGTTCCTTTAACCCTCAGGTCCCACCTGGTATGATCTGATTCCCAGAACCACTGCTATTGCCACACCAAATCACAATGCTAAGTTGCATATTCAAAACTGAGAAGAAAAATCTGAGAGAAAAAATTGCACCAAGCGTGAACAAAAAATTGTTACATTCAGTTGTCCAGAGCTTTAAAGTTACATGAATTTAAGAGTTCAGATTTAGTTTGACTAAACAGTTAGGATTCATCCAAATAGGCATCCTGCATTTTTGCTCAAAAAACATGACAGAAAAGGATTTGGAATGATTTTTTGACAGGCTTCCTATACATATTTACATTTGGTACTGTAGAGTGTGGTTCTTTGTTTATTCTGTATGTAATAAATAATGTATTGCCCTGCAGATGTCCATAAGGCCTGAATGGTGCAGGTAAGGGATCTCTCATCCAGAAACCTGATAATATGAGAGGCTATTACTTACAGTCCATTTTGAACAAATAATTCTAATTTCCCTTTCATCTATACTAATAAAACAGCACTTTGTATTTGTCTAAGCTGTATAAATACATATTGGTGGCAAAACAATCCTATTGATGTTTTATTTAAATGTTTTTTGTAGCCTATAGGTATATTGATCCAAATTATGGATAAATCCCCTTGTCCAGAAAAAAAACCCAGAGAGCAGTGATTGAAGATAACAGACCCCATACCTTTTTAGCATGTGAATACATGTGCAATATATAACTTTCTATAATGGATTCTGGAACATGGCAAAAGTTTGTTCTAGCTACAGCTTTATTTCTTTACAAACCTTCACATTGTCGAGCAAATTAAATGCATGTCTATCTGCGAGCTAAAGTAAAAGTATATAGCTAAAGGGTTAAAAAGTAATAATGTTGCCTTAATTAAATAACCTGTTTTTTTCCTTCTTTCTTTTAGCTCAAGCAGCGTTCTTGTTATTTTATACCCTTGATACACGAAGTAATCTATCAAGTTTGTAATGCCGCATGTATTTCTTTACAGTTGTCATATGCCACTTCAGTAATTCATTATTAACTATGCCATATTCATATACAGGTATAGGATCTGTTATCCAGAATGCTCGGGACCTGGGGTCTTCTGGATAAGGGATCTTTCCGTAGTTTGGATCTCCATGCTTTAAGTTTACTACAAAATCATTTAAACATTAAATAAACCCAATAGGGTTGTTTTCCATCCAATAAGGATTAAATATTAAATATAAAATATTATTTGTTTAAAATGGAGTCTATGGGAGATGGCCTTTCCATAATTTGGAACTTTCTGGATAATGGGTTTCCGAATAATGGATCCTATACCTGTACTCAATGTATGCACACAGAGAGATATAAATACATCATGGTTCCAAACAAAATAAAAGCATACTCAAGCTATGTATTTATACATTTAAACACTTATAAACTAGTTACTGGATTAAGTCTAGTAAGTGATCTTTTATTGATGCAAAGCTCTAATACCAAGATAAGCAATATGGCAGCTCCCACTCACCTGATTAAGTAATTATGTGCAGAAAAAAGGATTTTTCTGACCCTTACTTTATTCCTAATAATGTGTATTGTTATTAACACACTTAAGAATACTTTGGTTATAAATAGACATATTTTCCCTTTAGCATACCCTATCTTATTCCTACTTTCTACACAAACAATTTCAAACAAATCACAATCCAGTATGCAACTGTACTGTGCATGCATTTTGTATACTGTATATTATACATAGTTCTTGTTTGTTCTGGTTTTTAAGCATACCTAAACTACCCAGTATTTCAATTTATCATTTAAATAAAATATATTTTTGATTAGAAAAATGTGTTATCTCAGTGTAAGTAATGCTGTGAGTTAACAAGCACAGCGTAGTGCAGAGAAAGTTTTCTTTTTAAATGACTTTGCTGTTTATACCCTGCAGTTGTTTTGCAGCTTAAGCGTAAGGTTTTGTTCTGAAGATATCATGCAAAAAGCCAGCCAAGTTTCTACTCGAAGAATGCAAGCTGGCCCCTCTTAATGAATGCCCTTTTTAAAAAATGATACCTTATCAGACTAAACCAGAGACTACAAATTCGCTCCAGCAAAATTCCTGGAGCCGTATGGTATCGTAAACAGAAATCCGTTTCTGTAAGCTCAGCCGCCAAGACGTCTGTGGCTCGCCCTGCATTTGTTGGAAACTTCTATGCATGGGGGAGGCAGCACCATGCACTACTGTGTTCTGTAACCCCTCTAGGACTTGCAGTACAAGCTTTGAAATTTTAATCATTTAATTTAAAACTTCTTGTTTGTTTAATATAGAAATTATAATTTTCCAGTCACATTGCTTCGTACTGTGATGACTGCTAATGTAAATGAGTTTTGTACCTTTTGGAATGAGCCTTTTTTTAGACTCTCACCAAGTGGAATTGATGCTGAAAATATTGAAACATCTAGGACACATGTGTCCAAATCTGGCCCACCTGGCTGTATTATGTGGCCCATGGTGACTGTGCCTAACCGTGCAGCACCAATTGCCTGACTGCACAGTGACTGTGAGGGATCTATTCTTCTACTACTAAGTATCTTAATAAAAAATTTGGCCCACGACTTAGCCTTTATTTTAGATTTCAGCCCCCTTATCTGGTTGAGTTTGACAGCCCTAGGAAGATAAGTGAATTAGGATTGCCATAAGTAAACAAGCAATTTGACTCTGAGACCTACCAACATGTTTTCTAAATGTCACTCACTAACACATGAAGTCCTCAGCCTTGCTTAAAGAATTCAACATAACAGTAACATTTCCAACTGGGCTTGTGAATAGATATAAACCAAATGTTAACTGTTAGTGAAGCCTGACGACAGGTTTAGAACTTTCTCTGTATTGTCTGACCTTTAAGGACAATCTGTGAATCCTGAATTTCCTGCATTCATAAATTTACAATAGTTAGTAAAAAGGTATTTTAGACCACCTACGATTTGTACATGGGATTTTGGGCATTGTGCATTTCCTCCTCTCTGTGGTAGGTGGACAGAGAGCAAGGTCCCCAAGAGGTGCTTTTACAACTATTCGACTTCTTTCTTCTGTGCCTTTCTTTCTTCCACACTGCCCAGTTCTAGAGCATGGGCTCCAGGCTCCCCACTCACTCATTTCACATTGTACTGTAAAACAGGAAAATCAGTAGTTCATTTTATTAGAAAATGTTAATGCCAATTAAAATACATAATTGTAAACACCTGAAACAAAACACAAAGGGGCTGATTTACTAACATAAATGACAAATTATACCATACTATTTCAACTATACAAATATTTGCTATGGAGAATTGCCCTTGTGCTATTTAGCATCCATGTTTGTAAATGAGCTCAACAGAAAACTAAAACAAAACATCACTAGTGATGTTGGCTTACACACTATAATGCATATAATAGAAGTTTCACTAGTTCAGACTGATGTAAACAGTGCATTCTCTGTAAATTACTTTGAAATCTGCTGCATTAGAACAGTCAGTAGAACATTCTCCGTTGACACTGGTCACTCTCTGAAGATGATTGTTGCCTATGTTTGTGTATTAACATCCAAGAGGTTAAAAGAACTACTTGACGTGTTTCTCTAAGGTGTAAAATACATTGTTAATGTTATAAGCATACATCTAACCTCAGAATTTTTAACCTCAGCAGTGGGTCCTGTATATTCTGCATATAATATATATAATATATAACTAGATTGTAGCTAACAAAAAAAGAAACTGTAAATGTAACTAGGGATGTATAATTTCTGTAACAGTGCTGCAGAATATGTTGGTACTGTATAAATAAAGGAAAATAATAATATAGATATTCATTACCTTAATCTTTCTACAGTAAAGCGTTACCAATCATTTTGCAAAGTGTACCTCTGTATTAGCGTTTTCAACTGGCAACACTTTGGTCAGTTAATCAACTAAAAGAAGCATTTGACACATTCAGCTTCAAAGAAGATACTGAGGATATTGAATAAGGTAGAGGTACCCACCAGAGCTGCATTCTGCTGTGCCATTGACTGCAGAAAAACCCTCCGGACATGAAGAGTAACAGCTTCCTTTGTGTGAGTAGAAACCTTCCTTACATTTTGTACAAAAATTTTTGCTGAAGCAGGTCTCACAGTTATTAATTTTACATTCTGCAGAAAACAAGATAATACAAAGAAATAATATGTGAAATGATCACCAACATTTTCCTGTACAATAGTTTTGAGAAAAGTTCTCAGATTTAGTTTTTTTGCCCAACTTCACCAGAGATATTTCACTATGATACTACCTTCTTGTAGCTTTAATTTCACTTGTTTTTCCTCATATTGTTTGCCCTTGTTATAGAATAAATTTTAATTTCCACTTTGATCTCATTATCTAAATTACTTCCCTCAAGTAATTTAATTTAAGTAATTTAAATTAAACAGCATTTCTATTACTATGTCATCCACTATTTCCCTCAGACTTAGGGGCAGATTTACTAAGGCACGAACGCTTCGAATGTGCCCGAATGCGTTTTTTTCGTAATGATCGGTATTTTTGTGACTTTTTCGTATATTTTTCGCGACTTTTTCTTCGCCGTCGCTAAAAAAACGTATTGTTGTGCCGAGTACGAAAGTTTTGGATTCATTCAAGCTTCAGTATCGTGACTGCAGAGTGCCATTTATTCCTCTGTGAGGCTTCCAAAATCATGCAAAGTCGGAAAGGTTTTCCACCGTTTACGATTGTTCAATACGATAAAGTCGCGACGAAATAGTCGCGCAAAATACGATAAAGTCATGACGCTGACGAAAAAGGCGCAAAATTTTTGTTTCCAATCCGAATTTTTGCTATTCATGATTCAAATTCGTGCTGCCGTCTGGGGAGATAGGGGGTACAGTTTTGCCATGCCCTGTTAAATATTTTCCATAAGGGAATATGGTCGGGTTGCGAAAGTTACACATAAAGTTATGCCAAAACACAAAAACTGCCCAGAATACGACAAAACTTGCCTAGAAACTAGGCACTAGGCACTAGGTAAGTAACTTGAATATCAAGCAAAAGACAAGGAGAAGCTTCAGCAGGGACAAACTCCACAGACCACCAATGAATTAAAAAAATCAAGGTAAATTCCACTGCCCCCAATGAACAGACAAAATTATTCTTTTTAACTATTTCTAGGAACTGCTTATTATAGAGTAACATTCATTCTTTTATTGGGATCTATTTACTGAATTATATCAGTGTCTCCTACGTGAACTTTCCAGCAGGTAAAAGGGCCCCAAAACGGCATGTTCTGGCCTATGCTTATGTAAAGACTTGCGTTATTTTCAAATAAACTTACGTAACTTACGTATAAGCTCCACTGACCCCCCCAATTAAAATACTGACTTATTAGAACATTAATTAATGTTACTGTTTTTATAAACTACTATTGACTCGGTATTGGGCCCCACAGAAATATCATTGGGACACTAAACTTACGCAGTTTACATAACTTGTAAGGGGGTTAAACTTAGGGCAAAATTTTGGCACTGCACCCCATATAAGTAACTGGTGTGGGTCCCAAATTTTTTGATGGCAGCTCTGGTTTTGGGGGATTAGAGGACACAGATTCTAAAACCGGTAGCAAGAATTTTTTTTTTGATCACAATCAAGAAGTAAAATCCCAAAATATCTGTAGTAATAAGTCAAATCAGCTGGACTTGCTGTGTTTTTCTTAAAGACGTTTTGCCAGTCTTCCAACTGGTTTTCTCAATTCAGTTCAATACAGATATACCATTACCTGGATGAATAGGAACCTTGAATGAACATTTTCCATCAAATGTTTTATGACTTTCATTCATTTTACTCTTTTTGGCAGGTGGTGCCTCTTTGCTATGAACAGGCCATTCTACAACATACTTAAAGGAGAAGGAAAGGTAAAAACTAAGTAAGCTTTATCAGAAAGGTCTATGTAAATACAACCATAAGCACTCACAGAAATGCTGCACTGAGTTCCCTGTCAAAAGATTAGTTGTGTCTGTTTTCCTCTGCCAGAGACACGCAGCTCTTTGCTTTCTGCTCTTTCCTGCTCCCCCCCACTCAAGAATGCTAAGAACTCACTCCCCCCCCCTTAGGAATGTGGATCTGAGCCAATCAGCAGGAAGCTGACTCATAGGGGCACATTCATGAAAACACGAGTTTGAATCCCGAATGGGACAAATTTGGATTGGATACGATAATTTCTGAAGATCGCAAATATAACGAAAATGCCTACAAAAAAACGTATTAGTCACGATAATATCGTGTTGGCAATCTGAAATTTTTGTACCAAACGATTGTAAGCAGGGGAAAACCTTTCCGACTTTGATCCTTCTGTGTATGATTTTGGAAGCCTCCCAAAGGAATCAATGGCACTCTGCAGCTCCAACCTGGCCCAAGGAAAGTCACGATAACGAAGCTTGAATGAATCCAAAACTTTCGTACTCAACGTGACAGTACGATTTTGTCACACAAATTTTGTTGCAAAGTACGTAAAAGTCGTGAAAAGTATGAATAAGTCGTGCAAGGTACGGAAAAGTCGCCGAAAATACGTTCGGAGCGTTCGTGGATAAGTAAATGTCCCCCTTATAAGTATAATATAATGTCCCCCTGATAATGTCCCCCTTATAATGTCCCCCTGATAAGTAAATGTCCCCCCTTAGTCTGAACTATTTGGCTTCTGATCATCTGAACGGGAGAAATATGGGGAGACTTAAGGGCACTATTGAGACAACTGAAGGTATGCCTGCAGCTTAAGATTAACTCTTTATTAGCCTTTCCTTCTCCTTTAAAGGTGAAATACCTTTTTAGATGCATGACTGACCTTTGCCACTTGGAAAAAGGATGTTACAGGGTGTTAAGGGAATTAGAAAAACCCTGGCCTGATTCTTAGGGGCAGGTTTATCAAAATTTGAGTTCATGGGAAAAAAACCATGGACGCAGAAAAAAAAAAAAACCACGGCAGAACTTATACGACTAGTTTTCTCAAACGCTAACTTCTTTGAGAAAAAAAAACATGACAAAATATTCATGTGTGCATTTTGTCTCAGAAAAAAATTGCACGCTGGTGAGAAATCCATGTTTTAAGTTTCCTAAAAAAAATCAGCCAGTGCCACTTATCAGCTTTAGCTCAGATCAGAATACCCACGTCTAGCATTGGGTTTCGGTATTATGATGATTTACATAACGCGAGAGACATGAATTAAAACAGTCTTGGTCTTAACAAGCAGAAAGTGATGAACTTACTCAGACACCTGTTGTTCTCCCGATTGCGATCATCAAAATAACCTTGAGGGCAAGATTGCAAGCATATGCCAGTCTGTCTGATATCATTTCTTTCCAAAAGGATGAACAGTTTGGGTAAACACTTCATACAGCCGTTAAACTCTGAACACAAATCGCATCCCTTTGCGCAGACCATGCTCACTTCTGTACTTCCTAGACATGATATAGATACATTATTAGAGAACTCTTGTTAATGACTGATATACATGCAAAGCTGTTAAAGGGGACAACAAACAAAAATTAGTAAGAGCCCCACACAACACAGAGACCCCTAATATAACTGCCACTGTAATCTGTTATTTTGGGAAGTATGAATAAACACCATTTTTATGTGCTGCACTATTTGAAATCCAGGCAGGGGTGGAGGGACTAAAACATTGATGTTACAAATTGTAACAACTTATCCACAGCTTACAGACAGCATGCAGGAACAACACAACCCACAATGCATTGCAATGTTCCTTTGCTTATTGACATCACGTGTGCAGAGAATTGTGGGGTTTGGAGGAAGCAGGCTAAAGACAGTCTACTACTGCTACATTTTATTTGAGTCTTTCTTGACACTTTCTTGACTGTCTGTGAATCAGGACACTTAGGAGGGCTTAATTATTTGGTAAAAAATCATATTGTAACTTACGTAAAAAAAAACAGAGGGATACAACTTGCCTGCAGGAAATAACTATCAGGGTCAAACATTTTATGAGCTTCTTTCAGAGGGGGCAATATGCAATAAAGGGCTATAAAGCTGTACGTTAGGGAAGAAACTTACACAACTGCTTGCTATTTATATAAGGTTTAACTTTCCAAGCAAAGGGTATTCACTGATCATGGGGTTATCAGTTTTTATAGGTGTAGGAGAGATTTTACCCTTGACTGACGTATTCATAGCTATTTATAGTTATTGCTGTTTATAGATATAGCTGTTTATAGATATAGCTCAGTTCGTGAAATGATGTAATACAGGCCAAATAAATTCCAACTTATATTGCTTTTCAACATCCTCATTAACCACTTGTGTCATAGTTGTATTGTGACATGAAAATGGGCTTGTGTTGTGACATGAAAATGGTCATTATTTTGGCAAAGCCACAGGCATCACAAGCTTTATTACAGAATGATTTTGTGAATGACATTTATTGGTTATTACTACTGCCTCTTTATTTTTTTATGACATGCTGTTTCTTTTAAAAAAATACCATCTATGTGATATTAATTAAGTTAGCATACATCCATGTTGATGGCAAAATAATCCTATTTTTTACATTTTTAAGTTTCAAATGCTGGCTGATTTTCTTTTTGAAAGAAATTATTTTTTATTGATTTTGTATATAAACAGGGATGGGGATACAGAAAAATGAGGGGGGGAAAGGGAAGTTTTGCATTACATAGTTATTATATACCAATACATATACTCCGAGTACAGTTCTTTACTCAAGGTAGTCTAATCAGATGGGTTTCCAGCCAGCCACCCCATACTCTGTCAAACTTATTTGGTTGACCTCTGGCTTTGTATGTGAGTTTTATTATTGGAAGCATTTTTTTAACCAGTTCTATCCACCCGGCCTTTCTAAGAGGTAAGGGAGCCATCCAGTTCATAATCAACATTTTCTTAGCATAGTACATTAATGATCTCTCCAGAACTCTTGCATAGTTAGTAGGGATGAAGTCATCTATAAGACCTTAAAAGGCATATTTCTGGTTGAAAGTGCTTTACCATAAGTTGGATGGCAACTCACATTCTAACGTATAACTCTCAAGTTTCAGCCGGCCCAGAAGCACCAGTGGTTACAATGTTTTTTATAGACTAAAGGCACTGTGCTCCCAGTAAGGGCTCATATTCATGAGTGTTTTTTCCTATGCTCCTCTGCGGAGGCATTCTCCTGCATTCCACCACAGGAGAGCACAGGAAGAAATGCTGTTCATTCTTTCTAAGGGGGCTGTACTAACACAGATCCAGGTAAGTGCCAAATGGAGGTGGAAAGCAGCATTATCTATCCATGGAACACCACCTCAAATGCTTAAAATTTTTTAATTGTTTATACACCTGTGTAAAAATAGAAGCACAAATAGATGTGTTGCACACAAAAAAAACACAAAAAACACTATGCTCCAGTAAATTAACACACCAGTCACTTGTGTAGATTGCGATCACTGGTCATTCTAATTACATTTGTATCCAAACTGGCTTGCAATTTCTAGAAAAATGTGAGATTTGTTAAAAGGTTGCTAGGTGGCAGTGCTGTTTAGATAATGTTAGAAGCCATCGACATCCAGAGACAATATGTAGAGACTGAACCACATTTCTTCTAATGGGTCATAATGGGGACTGAGGTTATGGCTAAATTGCTTTCAAAACCTTACACTTGAGTGACAATGAAACCTTTTGTAACCAATAAGCAGTGTCACAAGGAAACAAGTATCTCTTAATAAGCACTTTTAAATATTTTATGCTAAAGATGAGCTCATGTCTTTTCAGTGAAAGCATGTAAGTGACACATGATCAGAACAGATAAATAATTGATCTGAATAGCACTCACAACAAAACACAGTGCCCTAATCAGTTCTATTTTTAAGAAAGAAACTAGGCTTTTGGCCAACAAAAAGGGACAACATATCCTGTGTTTTTTTTACAGCCATATTATATTATATTCCCCTGATCACAGCTTAATGACTGCTTAGCTTAAAGGGGTTGTTCATCTTTGCACAACATTCACAAATCTAACAGTTCAAATCAATAGAACAATCTTTGTCATATACATAGTTAACAAAAAATGTGCAGACCCTGTGCTGGGGCCCTATAAATACTACAGTAATTTTTTTATTTGATATTACACGTAGTACTGGCGACAGACTTAACTCCTATTGGCTGTGTATCCTGTCAGTCTGATATTGCTGTCTGTGCCTGTGACAGAATGCTATAAATCTAACATAACAGAATGTTAGATTTGTGATATACTGAGTCTGTTCATCTGTGACATGGCAAGGGAGAAATTCATCAATAGCCTTTCAATTTATGCAACTGGTTAGAGTGCATAAGCAACCAATGAATTGGTCTAATAAGAAAAACGTAAGGGCAAAGCCTGGACGTGATGATGTAAACATATAGGAAATTCTTGGTGTTTCAGGTTTAAAAAAGGCCACACCCATCCCTTCAGAACAAAAACTGATCAGAGAGACAGAAGAAGGACTGATTTAATAGTTATAAAAAGTAGCTTTTACATTAGCCTTTTTTACTTTTTTTATGGAGAATGGATTTTTTATACACTGAGAGCATTGTTTACTAAAATTTGGACATGAAGGTGAACAAGAGAGACAAAGCAGTTGGAGTCAGGCCAGTCGGCAAAAAAATGGATTTATCCAGGATTTAAAAAGGTTTCTCTTGTTTTTCTATTTTTTTTTTTGCTGCCAGAGTGTCCATGCCAGTGGGGTTCTACAAATCCTACCAAGTCACTTCAAAAGCTTCTTTATCACATATAATCAGTCTGGTTGTTGTAGGCAGGGTAATTAAAATGTACCTATAAACTGAGATTAGTGAGATTAAGCTGCGTAAGTGTGAGAGCTTGATTTATACTAATCGTGCACTTATTATGTGTCACAACTGCCTTCATGCTCCTGAGCCCCAATGCATTAAATCAGGCAGTTGTCTACACTGTTTGGGCTCTGGTGCTATGCTACTCTTTATATGTAATATGGGGAGAAAATAGCAACAAATAGCTTTGAGCTTATTAGGACATTGCAAATATTCTCTCTTCATACTAAGCTTTGCACTGAACTTTTCTGAAAGCATTCATTTCTGAATTGTAGTTGTAATATATATATTAAAATAACTAAGTATGAAATTAAAATAGCAGCGTTATTGCCTTGACTATATACTTTGTTATTGGCCATGACATCATATGAAACCTGCCCCTATGCCACCAAAAGCCTCATTGATTCTCTATCTTCAATTACATTTAGGCCTCATCTAACCCTATGCTTTGCTGAAGCATGTCCCCTCAACAGGTTCACTTTATTAAATGTGAAAATGTTTTATTATATTATGGTCTAAAAGGCAATCAATGTGCTTCTTTTTCATTCTGTTCTATGAAGGTCACCTTATAATTAGATTTAAGCATGATATAGACAGTGTTATTCTGAACAGCTTGCATCTGGTCTTTGTTTTGTAGTTATTTATTCTGATGCTAGATTTTATTGTTATTAATATTTTTATTTCAGGTACAGGTATCGGACCCTTTATCCGGAAACCCATTATCCAGAAAGTTCCAAATTATGGAAAGGCCATCTCCCACAGACTCCATTTTAATCCTTTTTCTCTGTAATAATAAAACAGTACCTTGTACTTGACCCCAATTAAGATTATTGGAGGCAAAACAATCCCACTGGGTTTAATTACTGTTTAAATAATGTTTTTAGCAGACTTTAGGTAGGAGATCCAAATTACGAAAAGACCCCTTATCAAGAAAACCCCAGGTCTCGAGCATTCTGGATAATGGGTCCCATACCTGTACTACTTTATATTATAATATCTATCTATTTAGGCTATATCCATTATTATTTTTTCATTTAAATTACTGTCCATTAGCTAGTGACCATATAACAGTTCAATACATGGAAACAGCAGAATAAAAGTTTAATGAAAAGCCACAAAAAAGAACACACAGCTCACAGACTGACAGTCAGATCTGGATCATCTGTAAAGCATATCCACACCAAAAGACCCAAACATTCTTTTTCTTTAAACAAAATGTCTTTAAACATATGAATTTTAAAGTCAGGTCTGACCACTTACAACACCTTGTTGGTATTTTGGGTAAGTAGACAAACGCAGCAAAAGATGGTAATGCATTATTTGTTATCTTAACCTGCTTTCAAAATATGAACGCAAGTGCAGTTGTACTAACATGGAGAAAAAGGTTGCAGACATTAAAGGGGACCTGTCACCCCAAGACATAACTCCAAATTATTTTCTATATTGTTAGTTAAGCAAAATAAACATTACTTACGCTATATAAATAATATAAATCTTGTTTCCTTCCGTCTTGGAATTACTCAATCAAAGCAAGCAGTAGGCACCATTTTGTGTTATGAAGGCAAACATTTTATCATGCCAAAATCTTGTTTATGCTCCAGAATGGGGGACCAGATGCCCATGCCCTTGTATTGGCTACACAATTAGATGATGAGGAGGGAGGGGGAAAGTGAGATGTGCAGTGACATCTAGGTAGTGCTGAACGGAAAGCTAAAGTTATTGTCATAGAGGCATAGAGGTGGGGCAAGCAATATATGATTGACAGCTGGGATTTTTAAATGCCTTTATAATGGGTTTGGATGTGTTAATATAAAAATGAATTTGCGTTTCATGTTTAATTTGAAAAGGACTTTTATTATACAGCTTTTTATATCTGGGTGACAGGTCCACTTTAATGCAGTTAAAGGTGTTTGTGTTCTTACATGCTCCTTGTACGTCCACACAGTTGTACTGAATGGAATTTCATCCTTCTGATGAGCAAGTGCACTTACTGACACTAGGAAACTCTGAAGCTACTGCCACCCTGAACATTTTGGTAATTCCAGAGCTCCCACATCAGGCTGCACCGATAGGTGCACCAGACTTGCAACAGACCTCCACGCTTGATAACATTCACTTTTACATTTGATTTGTATCCACAAATTGTGCTTGGCACACTGCACCTGGTAAATCATTACTAAACATAATTTTTCTTGTTTACAAAATAGATAGCCATGCAATATTACACAAAGCAACATATGAAATTTCTGTTGTACTTCAAGTCCCATAAATCTTATCTGTTATAGCTTCTACTTTTTCGAATTGTTGCACAACAAAAACAGTGGCAAAAATCTAAAACCTCTAAAGTTTTGAAGCAGTAGAAGGATCCTCCAGGGAAGGGATGGGACATATACCATTGACTTCTACATGATCTCAGCAAGTTTTAGCTCTCTAATAGTTAGATTCACATTTTTAGCATTTTTCACATTTTGTTGCTCAGTAAATCTCGAAAAATTTGTGATTTTTTTTCTGCGAATTTTAGCACTAAAACAAACTGAATCAGAAAAAAAATTCAGGGTGTTAGTAAATAGCCCTCATAGATATTACCATATTTGCCCTTCTGAAGTGTAAGATTTCTGTAAGCAAATATTTTACAGTAATCTCAGCATGATAGATAACAGCGATATCACTGGTATAACAGGCGTCTCAATGAAGCATTCTTTTTCATCTGTAAGTGAGGGAATACAGGGTTATGGAAGATAGCTCTTAGTACAAGTGAGGGAATACAGGGTTATGGGAGATAGCTCTCAGTACAAGTGAGGGAATACAGGGTTATGGGAGATAGCTCTTAGTACAAGTTGATCCAGGGACTGGTCCTATTGCCATATTGGAGTCAGGAAGGAATTTTTTCCCCTCTGCAGCAAATTAGAGAGGCTTCAGATGGGGTTTTTTGCCTTCCTCTGGATCAACTAGAAGTTAGGCAGGTTATATATAGACATTGTGGTTGAACATGATAGACATACGTCTTTTTTCAACCTAACATACTATGCAAATAGTACAAAAACATAGCACCAAAGAACCGCCCCCTACACTGATCTGCAAGCACATGAACTGCATTCATTCCACTTTTGCTTCCTGGAAATGCCCCAATACACTGTCATTTGTTGTTCCATTAAAAATGATGGGTGTGGCTTGTTGGGGTCCCTACTGACGTTATTGTGCATGCAAAGCCCTGCTGATATCACTGAATGCTCACAGGCCTTTCCATGTAACTGAGTGCTCACTGCCCAGGCACAATACAGTATGGCTTCCAAAAAATGACTATGCTGGGTTTACTTGGAAGGGTTGAACTTGATGGACTCTGGTCTTTTTTCAACCCTATGTTACTATTTACTATACTGTAATTAAGTTTGTGACACCTATTTTGAATAAGTGGCTCTAATTGGAGAGTTTTAGGGAAGGTTTTATTCCCTTTAGGGGTGCTGCATAGTGATATGTGGGTCGAGAAAAACTTGACCCGCACCTGACCCTAACCAGCCTCCTCCTAACGCAAACCCTTCCTGACCCAGCTTCTCCCCTCTATTTATAAACCCGCCCACAATGACATCACAAAAGGGGTGGGGCATGCAGAAGCTGGAAGAGGCAGCCAGCAGTGTAAGGTTGCAGGTGGGGAGGGCGAGGGGAAGAGCTCAACCCGGTCCCACCCACAACTGATGTGCCTAGGTCGTCCTGACTGGTGGGTTAACCCATAGGTCCCGTGGGTATCAGGCCGGCCCACACATCACTAGTGCTGCATGCTTACGGACAGAGGAGCTGGGCATAATCATATTTAAAACATTATTACAAAATTACTATTACAGAATAACCATTAACTTAAACTATATAGCAAACATAACAAGGCAAATGCTTCTAAACTAATAATGTAACATGTTTTCATTGTGGCCATTATTTCATTCTTATCCTTCTTGCTGTGTGTCACTTTGAAAGACAGTTAAATAGTGCAATACAAAGTACAGAGGAAGTAAACAGCTGATTCCCTACATGATGTCACTTAACTAAATATAACAAGAGAAAGGCATGAGTAAGAAAATTACTGATTAACCACTGGGAAAAAAACGTTAATGTTGAAATTCATCCTGAAGATGTTGGTAATTCATGGAAATTCATCCTGAAGATGTTGAAGGTAATTCATGGATATTTTTCTAATCAAAAGAAACAGGGGAAAGAGCATAATACAAAAATTGCTGTATACTGCATTGGTGTTTATAATTCCAACCTGACATTGGTGTTTATAATTCCAACCTTAAAGTCCTTACTGGTCCTTAGTTTATCCTATTTGGTTGTCTGCCTTACCGTTTATGTAAAAGTCCTCTACAATTGAAGCTAGATATACTGTAAATATATACATGTATGACAAGATCCATGTGTTTCGGCAAAAGTGCATATTTGACACATTTGGCCATCAGAGAATCCCCTTTTACACATCACTTAAGGTGGGCATTATAGCCCAACAGTTGTTAGGCTGCTTAAAACAAAACTATACCATCAAAATGAATACTTAACCAGCATATAATTTAGTGCCATATACATATCAGTAAATATTGCCCTTTTCTCTTGAGCCACCATTTTGTGATGGTTTGTGTGCTCCCTCACAGATCACCTGACAGGAAATTATACAGCTTCTGTGTGTGAGTAGCCGCTATATCCTAGCATACAGTATATGTGTGTCTGTGGTTTGTGTGTGAGCACAGTGCCTCATAGAAGCCAAACAGTGGAGCTTAGAGCTTATAAATAGCAGTTCTTCAGTTTGGTATTATACAATAGCACATTATACTATTAGAAAAGTATATATTTAAAATAATCCCACATTTAATAATTATTCCACACATATCTTCGTATTACCAATACCCTGACTCCCACTAATATTGTATTTATTTTTGTTAAGCCAAATTATTCTAAATGACAAGTAATTACAAGTGATTACTGGTATTTCACATCTATTGATTATCCACTTAATGTACCTCAGCATCAGTAATGCGTTATTTTGTATTACTATTCTATTAGGAATATTCCCAGGAATATTCACTCATTCAGATTGTAGTGGGAAAACAGACATATTGTTGAAACATTGGAAACCCCCAATATAATGCTCACTGGCTTGAAATACTAACTTCCACCCTGGGGGTAACCACCTAACAACCCAGTCACATTGGTCCCCTACTATGACTAATGTGGGACTGACTATTCAAGAAGACCACAAACTCAGAGATGTTATTATTAGACAGCTACAGTATATTATTTCCAATCACTGCTAGGAACTGGTACCTACTATTAACCAACAAGATACCTCACATTAGTACCCTAGATTAACTTATTTATTCATTCTTTGACCCATATTTACAAAATGACATTTAATATTTACATATTCTTAACTTATTTTCTGGGCCTAGTGCACCTGTACATATATACCAACAGAATATTCTATGTGTTTTATGGTGAGGCCTTGTTTTAGTGATGTGCAGGTCCCATGGGTCTCATCTGCACTAAACCCTAACCTGGTGAGTCTCGGTATTCTCTGTCCTTTCTCTGACCCTCTCTGATGTCACAAAAGGGGTGAGAAATGGAGGGGCCAGGATCTATAAATAGAGAAGTCTTGAGGTGGAAGTGGGGCATAGTATGGTCATGGGCAGGGTGGGTGCAAGCCTGCCCGACCCGTGGGTGCTGCGGGTTTACAGGCCAGCCTGCACATCACTACCTTGTTCCTAAGAAAGTAACCAAGACAATCTGTAGGGATATCCAATGGCCTAGCTTATATAACTCCAGGTGCAGTCCACCCACTCCCACAAAGCTGTTGTTTGTGTTATAGTGAGTCAGCATCAGCAATAGTTGTGACATTGCACATTCCAGGCTGTAGAGCCTTCAACCAAAATAGCAAATGTTATTTAATACATATATTTTCAGCACTGATCATAACATTGATTAGAAAAGCATAATACCTTTTGTTGAACTTTGATGAGAAACACACACTAGCTATATCATTAGAGTCAGGTTAAGTTTAACTCTGATGAGTGTGAAATGAAGTGCAAAAATTTAGTTATTAATGTTTAGACGATTGCACCGTCAGCCCTTCCGTTCTTTAAATAGAAACGCAGCAAATGTTGCATGTCTATTAGAGTGCAAATGATGCTTTGCTAATCCTCCTTTCTGCAAAAGCCCCAATCACTGTTAATATGGCCAGTGAATGCATTAATCATATTTATAGATATCTGCCAAAAGCCACACAAACTTTTGCCTTAAATGTAAAAAGGTCTTTTCTGCGAGTTAACTAAAATATCATGAAAACAACACAACTTATTATGAATGAGTTGATTCAGTCTGCTTGAATTTCCTTTTCTGATCTAATGATTAGCAAACAAATGGCTGGATAATTCCCGGGCAATGCTCACTTCACTGCTTCCCTTATACAAGCACTTCCGTTAGATTATACAGCATCAGGCACATCCCAGTATTCAGGAACTTGCAAAAAACACAAACAATGTGCCAATCTGGCTACTTTCCCATAACAGCAAAATCATCACAGGACAATGAGCAGGGTAGTCATTTGGTGTGAATATTTTCTGATAATAATATGGGTAACTAAATTCGAAGTATACATCACCTACATTTTTTAGCTGTTATATGTAGCTCAGGAGCAAGCACACAACATAGGTTTTTAATAAATACTGTTGTCTTCTCCACATTTACACTTTGGTTTTTTGTTTTTTTTATTTCCCTTCACTTATGCTGTGCTGTATATGTGTGTGTCACTGTGCTTTGAGCTGGGCTCACTAAGCATTCACTGAATCATTCCACTCTAATACTCTCTTTCTGTTCCTAGAAAGCAGTTCAGTAGGGGGGTGCATCCGATTTCTAGAGCAACACCCTCTGGGTGAGTTTAGATTTAGTCCTAACTGCCAAGCCTGAAAGGAAACTTGCCCACGCAGACCATTTCCTCTGGTATGTAAAAAATGTCAGGGTACCAAAACCTGTATCTAGTATTTCAACAACTTCAGAAATATCTATATTTTAATGTATAATATAGATCTTGCATAGTTTTGCAAGGGAAATAAGGTATGGTGTACTAGAGCAATACAAATGATAAAAAAACAGTTTTAGAATTACAGGTATAGGACCCGTAATCCAGAATGCTCGGGACCAAGGGTATTCTGGATAAGGGGTCTTTCCATAATTTGGATCTTTATACCTTAAGTCTACTAAAAATTAATAAAACATGAATTAAACCCAATAGGATTATTTTACATCCAATACATACAATGATTAATTGTATCTTAGTTGGTATCAAATACAAAGCACTGTTTTATTTTTACAGAGAAAAAGGAAATCAATTTTAAAAATCTGAATTATTTGATTAAAATGGAGTCCATGGGAGACAGGCTTTCCGTAATTTGGAGCTTTCTGGATATAGGGTTATACATACCTGTATTTGTTAATTGCTACTTGAGGTATTTTTTTCAACATATTACTTTTCTTGCTTTGCTTGCATTTACAAACCTAGGTTTGTGAAAGAACAATATGGCTAAGGCCTAGTCCAGCAGATATATGTGGCTTTATAAGTCTACCCTTGTAATAATAAAAAAATATATATTTTTTTGTAATAATTGGTGCTCATATCCATAAAAACTTTTGCTATTGGTGGAGTGTGTTATGTTGGGAGGGTGTTACTCAATAACTTACCTAGGTTATTAGACATAGCATGCTGTTCTTTTTATGAATAGGTTATTGAATAACAGGAGATAACAGTATATTTAGAACTGCTGTAAAATAAGATGTGTCATTGTGTACTTAGATTTAAAACCTTCAGAAATATCCAAAACATAGCTTGTGTGTGCCCTGTGTGTCAGCAGACCCTGCCATAAAGGTAAGCAGGGTGCCATGTATAAAGCTATACTAACATTTTTAATAATAACATAGTAATGACATTTTTCTTTGTAAACAATTACATACCAATATTAATTTTTTAATTTATATTGAGGTTATAGTTATAAGAAGACAATAAACATGTATTTTAAAAATTACATTACATTTTATCATTCCATTTATATGAACCCATTTTAATAACACTCCTATTTTTATGCCAGCTTTGGTCTGTGTTCCAAATTAGTGATATATATATAACATATAGAAGAGTCTCATTAATAATAAGTTTACCTCACAGGGTGTGACACTTACTTCTCCTGTGTCGCCTCCCCTTCACAAACTTGTTGCTGTCTGCAATATCCATCAAGATCAAGACAAGCACAGCAAACAGTCCAAACTGCATAGTAACTCTCCAGTACTAAGTACCCGAAAAGCTGGCTGATTGGAGGGAGTAAATTCCACCCTTGTGGCAGTCTCAGTAAGTGCAGACTCTGATCAGAAATGCAAGTCTGTACATGCCTGGTACAGGATCATCTCTGAAAACCATAGCAGTTGCCTCAGACTTAGGTGGCAGGTAACATGGTTCCGCTTTCATCCTTGTAGGGACCACAGGAGTTTGGATCCAGTCCCATTGGGTAAGACAGGAAAGGTATGACACAAGACAGAGTATACAGAATTCTCCAAAGATACCTGCACGGATAAAAAGATACATACATTATCAGTACATTGTAATATTTTTTTTTAACCACAGCTAAATGAGATCACAATAGAAACATTTTTTTTGCAAATTCATTTTCATTCTCTTGACTAAAATTAACCCAGAACATTTAAAATTTGTCATAAGTGCTTGTGTCACAAATAATATACATCCTCTTCTACAAACATGGGTCAGTTACCTAGTATTCATAATAACATAAGAAAGAGTTGGTACATATTAACAGATACCATACATTCCTGTGCTTCTTTGTACCTCTGTGATTGTTTTACTTGTTATGCACATTATTCCATAATGTTAAGTATATGATCTGCGATAATGGGATTTAAAAGTCAGTGACATTAACCCTTGGCTACACCCTTTAATGCACTTTGCACGCGGATTATCTTTTGTTGTGTCAACATATTTTTTTCTTGCTTTAACCAGCAGATGTCACTTTTAGGCAATAAAGCCATGCCTGTAAAAATATATGCAGAGTATTCAGTCAATAGATAGATAGATAGATAGATAGATAGATAGATAGATAGATAGATAGATAGAGAGATAGATAGATAGATAGAAAAGATAGAAAATCTATCTATCTACATATCAAGCAACAAGCATAGTATTCAAGTCTATTGTGATACTAAAATATACAGTTACTATTGATGTTGCTATATATGGTTTATATATGTAAGTGTATAGATAGGTCAGTATAGGTTTGTGTGCTGGGTTTACTTGGAAGGGTTGAACTTGAATCTATCTATGTAAAATTATAAATATCTCCTGATAAGGAGGCATCTGTGACATACCTATCCTAAACATTAGAAGGTAGGATATCAATGATTTACGAAATAGGTGATGTGTTGCACCAGAGCAGTAGGTTTTACAAAGGTATATTCATTTTAGATAAAGTTTAGTTGCTAGTGTTTTTATCTGCATTCTCTAGCAGTGGATTTTTAATGCATTCCATCACAGGTGAATGTAGGAGAAAGTCAGCAAAGGCTGTTCATTTACTTAGTAGTTACTGGGACACAGGCAAGTGCTGAATGTAAGTGGAATGAAACTTCATGCATTCTACCTGCTCTCATGCATCACAGTGAGAATGATCACATAGGAAATGCAGGTCTGCGTTTCCTTCTGCATCCCCCACAAATATCCAGCACAAAGAAACTCAGGTAAAAACACTTGCCTGTAAGAGCCCCAAACCATGACAAATAAAATTGGATAACTAGAAGAAAGTTACAGAAAAAAAGCATTCAGTATGGACACAAAGCCACCATTGCTCAGACCTTTTCTGTTCTTGGTTCCTGCCAATGTCCCTTCTAATGTTTTGTAGACTGTGTGTACAAAATATTCGTTATGGGCAAGTTTTCAGTGTAGAAACACATGCATAGACTGATGCCACATGTGACCAAATATAATGAATCAGAAACATTAAGTTCTCCACTCTCGAGATACACCTATATATATATATATATATATATATATATATATATATATATTTGCAATCGGTCCGCACTCCCTTTTTACTCACATATCACAGAGTCTTTCTGGGTGCTGCAAATGGTTGTTCCATATATAAATTTCTCCATGAATCAAGCGCACTCCAATTCCAAATATTTGACTTTATTGTAGATAATTACATAATTGTTACAACGTTGATGTAACAATTATGTAATTATCTACAATAAAGTCAAATATTTGGAATTGGAGTGCGCTTGATTCATGGAGAAATTTATATATATATATATATATATATATGTGTGTGTGTATTTTTTTTTTTATATTGACATTTGTGTAACATAAGTATAAAAACAGTACTTATGTTGAATATGTATTGTATTATTTTTAAAATATTTGTTTTCCATTATAAAGCAAAGCATTGTTTTGTTTTTAACTTTACTATCACCTCTATAGAAAATTTGTTTAAAAACAGAGAATGAGCTCTGTATAAACAAGTCCCTTCCTTTCCCTAGCTGCAGTGTTTGAGCTACAACATGGAGCTGGTCACTGCTCCTTTATAAACTATAACAAACAAGGAAAAGTTGTGCTCACCACTAAATGTTAAACCATTAGGCAGGGGGGCAATGAGGCTATGACCACAAAATTCATGCAGACAGCAACAACCTAAATAAACACCTAAAGGAGAACTACATCTTGTGCCTTTTTTGAAATGTCAGACCCAGAGAAGAGAAATGGATAAACATTTACAAATAAGCCTACCATAACTTTAATGGTTCAGATGTTGTGTGTATATAAATACACATTTACATATACAAAACACATGCACAGTCCAGGTTGCACACTCCAGCTAGATAATATAGTACTGTATATATATCTTGTTGGAGGAGGTCAACAAGTACTTTATTTGCAAAAAAAACAATAAATGCAATGGGCCTGTGGAACCCTTGTCTACAAGGTTATTATTTGTTACCACCTATCACTTGGACATGAAATGTAACAAAGATTTTTAGGTACGCTTCTTCAAGCTTTACCGCAGGGGTCCTCAAACTAAGGCCCCCAAGGTCATTTACCCAGCCCCTGCCCCCGCTGCGTCCTCACCCCTGGTTACTTACCTGTCAGCCTCAGCGCTAATGACATGACGGCTGGTGGGACAAAGCTGAGGCAGACAGGTGAGTAGCCAGGTGTGAGGACGCAGCGGGGACGGGGGGTTGTAGTTTGAGGACTAACTATAGTCCGGGCCCCCCAACAGTCTGAGGGACCGTGAACTGGCCCTCTGTTTAAAAAGTCTGAGGACCCCTGCTTTACTGGTCATGTTTACCTTTAAATAGGTCCATGATACCATTAATTGGTGCTTATTCATTAAACTACAATATCCTTGACTCATTCTACACATGAGATGCTCTCAACAGGGGGTATGTATAAGCACAGCTGGCACAAACTACAACAGAATAGCAAACACATTTTAAAGTTGAATACATGAATAGTAAAGACTGCATATTGACCACATGGTATAATTTTATATTAATGCATAACACATATTTAATGTAATAGAACTGGCCAGGCATCCCAATTCAAAATGTGACAGTTCCTATGTAGTAGATAATTTATGTCATTACATTTTTATTAAAGTCCCATGTTTGCTCTCCAACATCTTGTGACATCCCACAAGCTAACAACAGTGTTGCAGAAATATAAAAATATTGCATAACAGGCACCCTGCTATAGTTATAAAAATATCCAGTAATGTTAATATCCCACACCCTCTGTTTTAACCCAAATTTGATTTCAATATGTGCCCTTTTTTACAGCTTTGCCTCCTCCTTCAACTCTATGGTGGAAAGATCCGCAGTCTGAGAACTTCTGCCCAGTTATTGTACCATTCTACATGTATATTTACATATTTAACAAAATGATCTCCAATTGTCTTAGAAAAAAAACCTTATTTTCAAAATGTGGTTAATTTAATTATGTTTTTCAGAAAACAATGGCAAAAATGAATGCTTATGAATAAAATAAATTACAACTGCATTTACCCAATAACTGTCAGCAACCATATTTAGTACTGCAGGCTAAAAAGTAGTAGTCTAATTAAAAAGTAGTGGGTGGAGAGGCTACCAAGACTCTGCCTCACCACCCACTTGTTTGAGGGCCTGCCTGCGCAGGCAGCAGGCATGTACATTTTCTGTAAGTAGAGTGGCTACAGAGGACGCTGACTGCAAGGTCTGATTCCTATATAATTTTGCCACTGAATTCAACCAAAGGCCTTACTTATCAATAGTGGACAAATGTGAACCTTGGTGCATTTTTGCTTCCATTCATCTAACTGCAGGTAGCTGGAAAGATCTAGTAACTGATTGATTTCTATGGCATGAGAAAGGGCTGGTGCCCTATTGTTGGCACAATAAACACTTTCTACACAGAATCGGAGTGCTGCAGTGTGTTTATCAGTGATTCATTTCAATTGGTTACTGCCTAGGTGGAAAGTTGTCCAGTGTTAAATGGACCTTATAAATTGCAGCATAATTTTAGTTGTCTGTTTTAAAATAAGGAAAGATCTCATCTTCTAATTTAAGCCTTTAATATATTACTTACCACTTATTTCATTTACTTTGTAATTGTCCTCCTTGTGCTATAGCACTTCTTTAAACACCACTGATTAGATTTAAAAAGTGTTAATTACTATCATTTCACATACGGAAACTCTTTACTTTTATTCCAAAATGTGCAGATATCCTTGTTTAATTGCATTTGAAATAACATTCAAGGCTTTATCGACACTATGTACTTCATCAGTTAACCTGTTCAATTGCTCTTAGATAAAGGATATTATAGACTGCAGTTATCATTATGGCTTCTTTCTAATTTAAAAAATCTCATCCAACAATGACAGTAGGCACATATGCTCTTCACATTTTGTAAAATGAATGACAATTAAATTTACCTAAAAATAATGATGAGCTACTATTACTATAATTAGAAAGAATAGTGGTTCAAGAAGCAAGATTTAATGGAGTACAAAACTTTCCAATGTACAAATTCCAAAAATAAAATATCACCTATGGGCTTATTTTTAAATTTTCAAATATGAGAATTTCAGTTGTTTTTCTAAATTGAATAAAGTTGCATATCGAATGCTTGCTTATTTATTAAGAAGGAAAACTTATTTGAATAACAACACTTCAATACCTTGAATTTTTGAGATTACAAACTCGAAAACAACTTCTAAAACCTCAAATTGAAAATATGGCTTGACTATGTCTAGGACAACTCCCATTGACTACTATATAAACTCCAAAGCTTAAAGGACATGTACACCCCACACACAAAAATGTAATCAGTGAACAGACTCTTTGAAATCTTTCAATACCTGCCACTCTGGTTGTCCAGGGGTTAATAGTAAGGCTGCAGTGTCCCCTTTATCACTTAGATTTGCTTCTCCTCCTGTAACCCACTCAGCCCCCCCCCTCAGGAATTTGCTTTGGCTGTTGGCTTGTGGGCATGCTCAGTTGTTCTAAGCTCAGATTACTAAACACACCCTCCAGTCTAGCAGCCAGTGAAGAGATGGCATTGCTGGTTCCCATAGAAACTCAGCTCTAGCTGTCTGCTTCAGTTTTTTTCTCCCAACCAACTCTCCTGAGCTCAGCTCAAACAAAACAGAACTTTTATCAAAGACAGTTCTGCCTGTGTGAGCCTGTATTTTTGATGAAATGTAAGCTGAATAAGGGTCTCTGTGTGTGTATGCTGTTTGCAGATTTAAATGTATCCAATTATGTATCAGAGAAAAAATGGCCACCAGGTGAAAGCTATTTGGTTTAGGGAAATATGATGGTGCTGGCAAACGGAGGGGATATATCCAGTACAAATGATGCCATTTGGGTGGGGGAGACGTGCCCAACTGATATACATTGTAGGCAAATGTAGGCTTTACATGTCATTTAAGTTTAAAATTCAAAAAGTTTTTGGGTTTTTGCACTTTTTGAACCATAATTCAAATTCAAGTATTTTAGCACAAAAAAAATCAAATTTGAGCAGTGATAAATCACCCCACTAATGCCTTGCTGGATCTGACTTTTGAAACTGACTTTTGAGTAACAGGAGCCTGGTGACTGTGAAGAACCATGCAATCCTGTCTTCTGCTGCATTAAGAACCTGCAGTGCAGATTGGGACAATGCCACCTTGGTTTTAAAAATGGCCTGAGAAGCCCGACAAAGTAATAGGCCAAGATTCAACTAAAGTAAAAAAAAAAAAACATGTCCAAACAGATTTTGTTCTGTGTCATTTATTAAAACTTAAAAGTTAAAGACTATTCTTAGTTCACTGTTTTACTAAAGTACTAGCATAAGAGCTAAACCAAACCCAGTGAATTATTATATAAGAAAAAGAATATGATCTTAGCATCTTGGCAAGTGGAACTCTGGACTTGTTTAACTGAGATGTCATAACAACGCTGGTGTTCTGCAAGGGGAACAATTAAATGTTTGGGAAAGGCTTAGTGAAAGACTTACTTGCTCATGTCTTGTCTCCACGATGTTTTAATGCTTTAGATCCCAAAGCCATAAAAAAGGTACAAATAGTGGAATTTAGACATGCACACATTTTGCTTACTAGCAAACTTGTAGGAAAGCAAGCCAATGCTGTATTTTATAGTGTAATACTCAATCAGTACTTAATCAATACTCAATACAGCTGAGTTGACCAGCTGTATAGTTTGTCCCTAAGGAAGACCACTGTTTGTGCTCAAACATTGGATTTTTTGTAACAAAACTTTTTTGTGTACATTAAGTCCCAGTGCGTGCGGTACTCTGTCTCTATATTTACAGGTATTTTATTTGACCAGCACCTGGTCAGTTAACAACATTTTTAGGGTTGTGCTCCTCTTTGCATATATAGATAGATAGATAGATAGATGATAGGTAGATAGATAGACAGATAGGTACGAATCGGAATCACAAAATCCGATCATTTCTGATGATCGAAAATGTCACGAAAATTCTTTTAGTTTCAATACAAAAATTTAGTACTTACTATTCAAAAGTTAAAAAATTTTCTTATTTAAACAATCGTATTCATATTGGCGATCCAATAGTCACAAAATTTTTGTGATCCCAACAATTGTAAACGGCGCGAAACACTTTCTCACTTTGAAACTTCAATGCATGATTTGGGAAGCTTTGGGACTCAATGCAGCTCCAACCTGGCCAAAAGAAAGTTACGATATCGAAGCTTAAATGAAGTCTGGAACTTTCATACTCGTTGCAACAAATACAATTTTGTCACACAAATTGTCGTGCAAAGTATGAAAAAGTTGAGCAAAGTTATAAAAATATTGTAGAAAATTCGCACAGTTCTAAAACCTGGAAAAAATACCAATTTTTACTATTCGGACTCAAACGTACATTGATAAATGGGCCCCATATACACATTGGGTCCAAAAGCTAACTACTTTGCACCATCTTGCTCTGCAAAGTAGGAATCAATACCCAACAACAGATGCAAGAAGATTCTAAAATAAGAATTATCACAGCTAGTGCTCTATCAGTCATCTTATTGCTATACTGTGCATATTGAAATTACCGTGCAATTTTGCAATTTCCCTTATTAATAATGGTACACTTTAGGTGTTTATAGCTATTACAGGAGTATGTTTAATGCATTTGGTGACAACCATAAATGATCATGAAGAGACAGATAAGTGTAAACAAAACAGAAAGCATTCACACCAGAGGATCCTCTTGTATTAGTTGGCCATGGGTGAAAAAAAATGCAGTTATTCATTTTTGCTTTAAGAATGTATCGCTATTGTTGCTGTAATATAGCTCCCATCTATTTAACCCATGACAACATGGTGTGAGATGTAGTTCAGCAGCATTTGGGTGCAAACACATAACAAACAGGTGTGCTTCTACTTAACTATGGAAATGTTTTGGTCTTTTAACAACTAACATTGGAAAGCTACTGAATTAACATTAACAGTAACAGTAAATGTGTTGCAATTCACTCAGTTGGCAGAAGTGGCAATACCTTTTTCAAAGGAAGAGACAGCAATGCCTATGGGCAGATTCATCAAAATGTGAGATTAGAGCTTTATACAGAAGAAATCCACCCATTTTCTATTCATTCCTATGGGGTTTTTAGTAGAATATTTATCATATGGTGAACTCTAACTTTCATCCGTTTATAAATTTGCTTCTTAAAATCCAAAATGAATTAAGAAGAAAGTGGGCACATTTTTCTTTAGTGTATTCTAATCTCACTTTTGATAAATCTGCCCTCTCAAGAAGGTATGCATAGCAGCATTTTACACAAGACAGGACACACTTCAGTCGACAATCATTCATTCTTCTGAAACTAGTTGTCCACTAGCAATCTGAATACCGTATATACTCGAGTATAAGCCGAGTTTTTCAGCACTAAAAATGTGCTCAAAAAGTAAGCCCCGGCTTATACTCGCGCATATACTAGGATATATACGGTAAATCGTTGCGCGCGTTTGGATGATCGAACGTGCGTGCTGCCGGCATCGTAAGCGACGCCGCCATTAAGTTAAGGGATGCACGGAAGCTAGGGGTAAGTGCTGAACTTGGTGGACAGGATCCTGGGGCAAAGACAGCCACTCTCACAAAGCTGCACTTGCAGAATCTACTTTGAAAGCGAGACACATCGCTGCGCCATTAAGGGATGCACGGAAGCTATACACTGCCTGTGCCTGCCCCTGGACAGATTCTTCAAGTGTAGGGGCAGATTCTGGGCCTGTGTTTATCTGCAGGCTGTGAATCTGCCCTGTGTGGCACAAGCCTTAGCCCTCATGGGCAGCTTTGGGCCCCAACGTTTTGCAGAATCATTAATCCCTATAGTAAACTGCAATTACAATGATTTCAGTGAATCTAACTATGAAATGATACTTCATAGTAACAATACTGAGCATTTATAATGGCAGGTTAAAGGGCAAAAGTGGAGCATAATGAAACTATATTTTATTTTAGTGGAAAATAAAGGGCTGGTTCTATAGTACAGCAGAGAGGGCATGTTTCTTGGCTAACAGCACAAGAGGGCCCCCCTCGAGGAATTATGAAAACAGTACACTGACTTCTAGTGAATGTCCAATTATATATAATGTAGAAGGAGGATATATTTCCCAATTTGGAATTTAGTTTGTACAGCTGTATTAGTTGTTGTTACTATCAGGAGATGTTATTTTGCTTAGCCCTCTTGCAGTGATATTAGGCACACCTCGCCTGGATCCACCAGCTACTGTGCTCTCCTACACCTGTCACTTCTAACTTCTTTCTCAGGGTATTGTGCTTGGGTCTGAGCTTTCAGAAGGAGCCAGCGCTACACATTAGAACTGCTTTGAGGTAACCTATTGTTTCTCCTACTCCCATGTAACTGGGGTCGGCTTATACTCGAGTCAATAAGTTTTTCCAGTTTTCTTAGGTAAAATTAGGTACCTCGGCTTATATTCGGGTCGGCTTATACTCGAGTATATACGGTACCTAGAAAACCTGCACCTTGATAGGTCATCTGCCAACATAAGTGCAATTTTTTAGTTTTTTCTCCTCCAGCTATACTATCTTGTCTCCACTTCCTGGACAGACAGTTCACTCACAGCCCCATTCCTTTATCATAGAACCAGAACTTATATTGCAGTGTCACCCACTGTGACCTACAGCACTTATTTGCCTATTTGTGTCTGTAAGGTTCCCTCCCGTAGATCCTACAAACTTAAAACATCTTTAAGATTGTTTGAAAACAGAGAGTTATACCATGTTTTACCATCATAAAACATTTTCTGAGATGCTCTAAATAAGTGCCTAAATAATATAGATTCTGAAATTCTTCAAAAACTTCTAAAATTGATGCCAATTGATGCTAAAATTGTGAATTAAAGCAAATGGTGGACATTCCAGATACTGAGAGATTTGACAATCAGTAAATACTAACAATTTTTGTTGGCGTATTATACAAAAAATGTAAATCTTGTTTGAAAAATATTTAAGTAAAAATGTTATTCATTTTGTATAACTAATTAAATAAACACAGTTCTTGGTGCCAGACTTTTGGATCTTTCTGCAGATACAATATTTATAAAATGTGTATGTGTTTTAAAGATAGAGACAGAAAGTTAGAGACAGATAGCTTGAAAGGCTATGACCCAGGAATCTTGCATCACTTACTTGGGCATATATATTTTTTGTCTAGAATTTGTAAATTCAGCAGCCCCAAGCCTGTCTGTGTAATGCTGTATAACAGTGCTTACCAACTGGCAGCCCGCGACCCCCCTCTGTGTGGCCCCCCACTTGTCTGGCTGCTTTGATGGCTTACCTTTGTGTAAGCTTTAAATGATATTAGTCTTAATATAACATAATATAATTATTTCACATATGAATGATGGTGTGAGTCAGGACGAAGCATTTGGGTTTTTGCTGCACTACCACCATAGTGATAAAATAGGTGTGGTTTGAAGTGAGTGTGCTTTAAAGGGGGAGTGGTCAAAACTGGCTTCCATTAGTGGCTCTCCACCATGTATGCGAGAGAAATTCCGGCCCTCGGCACCACAGAAGTTGGACAGCACTGCTGTATAATATAAAAGCTAATATAGGAATAGTGCATATAAATCCTTTATTTTATCTAGTGTATGCTTTATTTTTCACATTCCTTCTACACCAACCTTTTCCTTTTGAATCTTCATCCAACTTCATCCCATTTTACTTTTCTACCACTCCTACTGCTGTCTTTGTCATCTTATTTATCTCTTCTTCTGCCTCTCCTTACCCGTTCACTCAGCTGTTGCATGGTTCTACCACATCTCCTCACACAAAAACTCACTTACTCCTATTACCTCACATATCCTCACAACCTTGCTGAAGGTTTCTACTGCATTTTCTCTCTCTCACCCTTCTTGACTATTTGCTTCTAATGCTTTAGTTCCTTTTTTACCCAGTGCTCCGACCAATTCCTACTCTATTGCTTCCTCAAAATACCATAACTCCTTATCTCAGCTCTCCTACTACCTGTCTTTCACTGCTCACTACTTTTCTTTACAACAAACTCCTATACCTATTTCAAATTCAATCCTGCTGTCTTCTTTACCATACCCTAATGCAATGCTCATGGTTTTCTCTGTGCCTAGTTAGTCCTCCTCATTAGTCCTTCTCATCCCATCTGTTAAAAGCCTGATTCTAGGCAATCTTCACACCTACATGTTCTCTATGACCATTGATGACTGGGATAATGGATTAGTTCCTAAATAGTACTAAAGACATATGTTATAATAATGTATAGTTTGGATTTTTTTACATATCAGAGAAAAGCATACTGTATTAAATATATCATGCCTGTGAGTAAAATACATGATATATCAACCTATAGAAGTCAGATATTTCTTTCAAACAGGGTACCAGTAAATTTTACCTGATGATCAGTTGCTATGGTTTCTATACCTGGTGCAAACTTTAAAACATATATCACCCCAATGGCTAGAATTGGCCTTTAAAAGCTGAAACTGACCCTTAGTGCTAAGCTTTATAAGGATTGGCTTTGCTGAGATATATCATTACAATAACAATGGGAGGAAGTGTGGCAAATTAAGGTTTTTCTTCTTAAGAATTTTGTATGTGGGCTTACAGGGTTTTCTGCTGACTGTGACACTATCTAATAACTGCATTTACAGCAATAACTCCATAAAAGTAGCTCTAACAGTGACAATCCTTCTTATTATCCTTCAACCTGCTTTCAGTATCTGGACAGTTTGTGGTTAATGGCTGATCTTTCTACATTCCTATTCAGACTCACATACAAATATTTCCAAAACAGTGGGCACTTGGCAACTTAACCATAACCCTTGAAAACAAGGAAAAAAGAAAATTCTGTCTGCATGTAATGCCTTTATACACATCTGTAATTGATGTCACTGTTTGTTCAGGCCTTTGTCTCTCAAGTGTGCAAAGCAACGGTTGCTTCGAAACAGGGCCGACCATCTCCATTTATCTTTTCCTGCACAAGAAAAATAAAGTTTTGCGTGCGACTAAACAGCTAGCAGAGCTGAATGATTTTCTGTTGTCAGAGACCACGAACTGTGAGTTAAACCAGCCACACGTAAGTTAAACACTTTCTCTAGAATAAACCACCGGATAACACAAACTTCTGGAAATTACTTTTTTCTCCTAATGTTCTGTTTCACATTTATGTCTGTAATTTTCCTTTCTTGTCACTTGGGATCACTGTGTCAATATTTATTTTTAGTAGGCTCTTAATAAACAGTCTTATTTGACATTTACTAAATCTTTTGGACCTTTTTGTATTGGGACTAAACTAAGCGTTGAGTCAAGAATGTGGTATTTAAATGCCCTTTACAATCCAGTTTGACCACCGTCTGTTATTTTTCCTTTAGTTTTACTCTGAGCTTTGTCATTTAAATATAGCATACAAGTAATGCATAGACTGCTATTTTGATTCATGAACATTTACTGAACAGATACAGGCCAAATAGGCACTTTGGTACTCCATCAAATGTTTCTCAGAGATGCTATGATAAAAATTGCAGATCATTGTTATATTAAAACATCTAGTAACTCTCTTCAATTTTTAGGATATTTTTGTTTATGTTTTTTTCCAGGTGTAGGTTAGGGAAAGAATGCATTTGCCATTGTCCTCCTTGGTCTGAAAATGTCATTGACTGTACAAAATATATTGCACAATGTAGAAATTATGTTTGCAATAGTTGGGCTATATTTCTAGCATTCATATCAGGGGTGTCACTAAATTTGCCACCCTACCCCTTTCATGAATCCACATCCTATATAGCTAATTTGCAATCAATTTTGATGCATTCTGCAGACTGAACTGATTCATATGCAACCATGCATCTAAATGAATTGCTAATGGTGAAGTACAGCAAGCAACATCCCACTGGCAACCTCCCTGAAAACAAATAAATGTTACTATAAAACTACATCAGAAGAAAACACAAGACATAAAAGAATGCAGGGGCAGTTTTTTAATGTAATTCTTAAGCTGAATGTAAAAAGTGTGACATGACTCAAGCAAGGTTGTACAATAGGTCCATACAAGAACATCTGATGGATTTTACAGAATGACTTATTTATGCCCAAGTTTTAACAGGCCATCATACTTTTAATATGCGAGTAACGTCAACTATATCAAGCTGCATTAAATTAAAATTCTATAGCCTAGAGCCAGTTACAGCATTTTAAAATTCATAAGAACATTCACAGCACGAAGGTAAACATAGTAATATACCAACTTCAGTATAAACAGCCATATAAATGTGAGAAATATACTTCTGTATAGAGTCAATCTATATGCAAATATCGTTGAGATTACATATCAAGACCTACACAAATGAAACATGTTGTTATATCTGATACATAATGATAACATTTCATCTATTATAATGAATCCACCCATGCATTTTTGTGTGCACCTGTGACCCACTAAGTTATTTGGGCACTGGACAAAGTATTGCCATACGGCTCTCAGAGCCTAAATTAAATACATTAGAACTGTGAACTTGGATGGGGATTGTGTAGCACAGATAGGATACATATGCCAAATACAGAAAAATATGTTTTCTGTCTATAGCAGGTATCTCTTTTGTGGTGCATTTGTGGTCTGTGAAGGTCAAATACAAAGTATTACCCCTCTAACCCACACAGCAGCCTTTATAATATAGAACGTCCATAGCCATACATCTACTAATGTAAATTCTGTCTAATGCTTTTCCAATATTTTGTATATGTTTTGACATTTGTGTAACAAACACTAAAATCTGATATTCATAAGAAGGCAGAGAAGCAGGGACTTTTTTCAAAAACAAAAACCAAGATGTTCCTTGAATGAAGAGATTTTGTGCAAAGTTGGGAACTTGGGGACTCTATATTTTTCTTTTTTAAGCGCTGCACACAACAATAACACATAAAAACAATAGTGTAAGATAATAGGCCTTCATATTTAATGAGCTTATAATTATCACCTTGTTTTGAGTTAAGTAAAAGAAATGGTAAAAAGATCTGAAGTGTCATTTACAACAAAAAATGCAAGTGTGGTCAGGCTCAAATGGACATAAATGTCTGTACTGATGGCATTCATTAAAGGCACTAGCACCACAACACTTCTTGCACGTCCATATAGTTACAGTAAGTACACAATTGCAACAACCCAATCTGCTCTGATAAACAGTGCACAATTGCAACATTCAGGATGGCGGTAGGTCAGGGTATCCCAACATCAATATGTTGGGATACCCTGAACTACCACCACCCTGAATGTTGTGGTAGTTTCAGGGTTCCAGCAGCTGGCTGCCTAAATAAGTACTACAGACAGCACTAAAATAATCACTGTATGCCAGAATTTACATAATGCCCACTTTGAAAATGACTACATGTCTAAACATACATTAGCATAACCAGTAGCATTTTGTATTGTCTGCATGCATTATGTGCTTTTCTGTGAACTTCCCAGAATGCCTTGGCGAATCTAGAGAACTCCATAAGGGTAAGAGATCTAAATCTACAGACATCCATAAGAGTAAGAACCCACAAAGTGGTTGTGTCACCCGCCTTGAAAAGTCTTTCCACCAGCAACAATAGGGGTTACCAGTGGAAAGCCCTTCACATTGCTTTGTTTTCAGAAGTCGTGCTAAGTTGCCTGCAGGTGGAAACTGCGCAACTTCGGATTACTGAAGCAATGTGAAGGGCTTTCCACTAGCGAGTTAAGGTAGTAAAAGGTATGCATTTTTACAGGATCTTATAAATTTATAGCAAGCCAATCAAAGATTTGCTTTCAAAACCCCTGACTGGTTTGCCTCCCTGAATAGTTGTCTTTAGTTACTATACACATAGCAAACATTGTACATTTTGTTATATTAATCCCTGCAGTAGTTATTTTAACAGTTTTACATGGCATTTTCATACAGCCATACTAAGGTGCACTTTGCTAGTTTCGGGCTGAATTAAATAAACAGAAAAACCGTACTACTGTAACTGGATAATTTAAATCTCAAATCACTATTTGCTCTTTAATCCTTTTCCAGAAAACTTCTTTTTTGTGTTTAAACCCCTAACTGCTCAAAGGGGTTTGCATTAGTGACGTGTTGAGGAAATATGGCATCTCTGATTAAACAGGTCAAAGAACTCAGAAATAAGTCTCATGACTAAGCAGATAGAATGCAGGCACATAATGCTAGCACTGCCTCCTTTCTAACACATGTAATATGAAGTCTCCAAAGGCATGATCAGTTCAGCTCCACCAAATCTTTAAATAAATAGTCAACGGGATAAACAGTCTGTTCTTGTTGAAAAGCATATGTCTGAAAAAAGAAAAAAAAATGCCTAGAACATGAGCAGATTTAAGACTTGCATAATAAACATTTTCAAGTGTTTAAATCAGACTGTTAACTAGGCTTTCTGACAATGATATGATCCACATGCTGTGCCAGACTCCAATGAGATATACAGAAAATCAGCTATAGTCAACCTGTTGCAACTCATCTATTGCTGCATTTTGGTAGGGTGAATACACTGACAGCATATTAGAAATCAAAAGGGGGTGTTTTGTAATAAATTTTAAAATAGGCACATGTTGCATGACTAGAATTATTCATTTAATCCATGCTGAAAGATCATTGATTATGTATATTTTTATAAGCTCTCATTTTTAAAACGATCAGTGGATGAATACACAAAGCAGTGGTGCAATAACCATGTTCATTTTTTAATTAAAATCTGTTCACTTTCAGGTGTAATTGAACACTCATTACATTTGCGTTTTGTTTGCATTAGGAATTTTGGCAGGGGCCTTTAACAGGTCAGATAATACTGTAATATTAACAGTTTGAGCAATAGCCACCTTTATAATAGCCAGCCATAATATGATATGAGAAATGTGCCTTTACATATTTTAAAATTATATAACTAACACTGGACTGGTTATACAGTTTTATAGTTAACCCATGCAGCTTGGTGCTTTAACTCTAATTTATTCTCTCTCATTTATTATATATTATGGTTTGCAAAGCTGGTTTTGCTGATATGGGCATCTCACCTTATGTGCAAAGAGCTGGCTCATATATAATATTGTGCTTTTAATAATACTATGGGACCTACTGAATGCTCGAGATGGATTTCATGGATAAGTGGTCTTTCTGTAATTTGGATCTCAAAACTTTGAGTCCACTAAAAAATTATTTAAACATTGCATAAACCCATTAGGATTGTTTTGCATCCAATAAGGATTAATTATCTCTTTGTTGGGATCAAATACAAGATACTGTTTTATTATTGAAGAGAAAAAAAATTGAGTTATTTGATTAAAATGGAGTCTATGGGAGATGGCCTTCTCGTGGTTTGGAGCTTTCTGGATAAAGGGTGTCTGGATAACAAATCTCATACCTGTACCACAATATCTTGTTTCTGTGTTCTACACTAGTCAAAACAGTCTACCTGGACCTTCCACAATGTCCAGGCCCGGATTTGTGGAGAGGCCACAAAGGCCCGGGCCTAGGGCGGCAGAAATTTAGGGGCGGCATGCCGCCCTGCCACACCAGAAAATTTTGGCCACATACGGAGCAATGGGGAGAGGACACGCATAAACTTCAGCGCGTCCTCTCCCTAATGCTTCATATGAGTTGTGATGTGCATGCACGGGGGGGGGGTTGGAAGGAAGGATTGCTCATGCGCAATCGAGGTGGGCGGGCGCCCCAATCACAAATCCGGCCCTGACAATGTCATCTGTCTATGGTGCTGAATGATAGAATGATAAATATTTTGGTCACACTGAACACTTGTAATGTATTTCTGACCAAGGAATATTAAATCCTCCAGTGGCTGAGGTAGTTTATGACAAGCTGCAGCAACAATGATATCCTTTATATGTAACACTACCCACACCTTATTATATCACATGTGTTGTCTGATTGGATGAATACATTAAGGAATTCTTTAAAACAAATACCTATAACAAATATATGTTTCCTATTAGGCTAGCATTGCTGTCCTTTTTATACCCTTCTTGATATACAGTATGTTAGTTTTATGAGTGGCCACTTTTGTTAATATAGAAGACAACTAATACTGCCTTTGCAACTTAGCGGGGTATGTTTTAGAATCATAACCAATTTCTTTAGAATTGGATACAAGACTACTTACTAATCCACAATATTGATCACCCTCTACCTTGAAGAGTAGGCAAAATGTTGTGTCATGTTAGCCACTTACCAAAGACAGAAAATAATTCTGTAGATTTGTTAACTAAACTATATTTTTAGGGTGACTTAGGTGCAATATTGCCTAATGAATGGTCATCCTGAAATATTGCAAATGCAAATCTACTCAGTTAGCAGTAGTTAGTTCTACTTAGTTCTAAGACAGAAAAATGTTGGTATTTTCAAGTAATGCAGACCTTGTTCATGTTAAAAATGTACCAAAGTACATTCCAAGTGATTTTTTTTTTTTTTTAAACAGTGTGAAATTTTTCCTTCTGGTTATGTAGAAGAAGAATACACCCACTGTATTGTTGTGTAAACTGACATATTGGCCTCCTAATGATTTCAGTTGTACAAATTGTGCAACGCCTAGTTTTTTAATTATACAGGAACATATCTTTCGTTACTGATAATGATTGTCAGTTACTTTATATCCATATTCTGCACTGGTCTGCATATTTGAATTCGTCATATACAAATAATGAGTTGTTTTTTTTTAAAAATCAAATTGTTAAAAAAGTCATTTTCTGAAATAAAGAAATGGGATCTCCCTAAATTTCCAAACAAAATATTTATGTGCTCTAATACATTTGTGCCCTCCCATTGTGTTCATTGCAGTGAACTGATTGTCTGTTACACTTTTCATTTACTGAGCGTCAGTTATGAATCCATCTGATCCCTCACTAATTTGGTTCACTGAGCTGCCCTAAAATGCATAAGAAGGATTCACATTGGCCAGGCCACCAAAGAGCAGCTGCACAGCACTTAATTTTGTATGCAGGGGAGGAAGTGTGAGAACTAGAAAATTCATAGTAGTAGCCCCTATGTAGTGCCCTCTTACCTCTAATCATAGGATAATTGCTTGTCCTTCTCCTTGAGTAGTTCTGCTATTATATAGCTTGAGAGCAGAGGCATTGTTCTCTGAGAGTTGAATGAAACATTCAACATTGTTAAACTGTTTATCATCATCACACTTTTGTGAGCCCACACAGTTTGTTTTGGTTAGGCTGAGTTCATCTGAGGACATGTCTTGAGACACAGTGAGATACCAATGTCAGGTGCTGGTATTGTACAGACCATAGCACTGTTTGAAATGTATATAGAACAAGGCCTGCCTACACTTAAACTTTTGTAAGGGTGCTCTCTCCCTTGAATTTGTTATTTACAATACAATATATAAACACGTCTAGCTGTGAAAAGTCCATCAACTGTAAGAAAAGATACAGAATTGAGTTGAAGGATACTAATTAAAGAGCAGAATTATAATTATGGACAGATTTATGAAATATTGAATTAGGTAATACAGAAAGATTACCAGCAATTTGATGTTGTTCCCCATTTACCAACACGTTCCTAACTGTCAGGAACATTTTGCTGACAGTTAAGAAAGAGTTGAAAAATTGACGCATTTATCAAAGCGGATGAAGGTGCCAATTGGTATAAACCTATTGGACTGCTTAGATTCATTTTCTATCAGTTGTTAGTGCTAAGCACAGCACAGCAGCTGTTGTGCACTAACACCCATCCAAAGAATTAGGCCTGATGCAAACAGGGGGGGAGGATAGCAATCTGTGCAACACTTTTGAGCTATGAAACAATTGTTGTTATTAAGGACATGTCACTAATCAATTAAATTTACTGACCACATAAAAGCTGGCCCTCAATTCTTATGCCTACAATGCCACTATGTTTTACATTTTTATTTTCCTTTTGTAGTATACAAATAAATCTATAATTATACACTTGCTTTAATAATACTAGATTTTAATAACCTCTTTATTGAACTAATATTTAATTTAGTGCTTTGCAGCATTGTGTGATAACACCATTAATATATAATGGTAACAAGCATACCACTAATTTCTCTGGACTAAAATGAGACAAACTGGCATTATGCCATCATCATCATAAATCATAATTTATTTTTATAGCACCAGCAAGTTACATAGTGTTTTATATTAATTTATAACTAATATGGAACTAATATGATTTAACAAGAAAGGATTACAGAATAAAAATAGTATCACTTACTGGAGCTTATGCAGTATACCATACTTGTGGTTCTGGAAAATTAAGAACTGAAAGCGTAATAAATCATATACAGGTATTGCTATTTAAGTTTACCTCAATCAGGCTTGCAGTGTTTTGGTTCCAGTGATACTAATGTCATGGCAGCAAAAAAAAAAAATGACAGCAACTGTGCCGACTTTTCTATTATATATAATTCAATTATGTTATAAATATGGATCACTTTTTCTAAGAAAAGCACTTAAAGGGGATATATACCATAAATTTTTACAATGCACTAAACCATGTAAAATAATGTAAAATAGAAGGAAGTGCTTTTATTTTAATACCTTTGGGTTCAAATGTGTCCATAACTGCTTGAAAACTGTGCTCTACCCAGACCCTTCGCCAGCTTCTGGTTTAGACTCTTCAGAGAGACACAGAAGGAGGGAGGGGTTTTCCCTGCTACTGCTGAGTAAAGCCTGTCAGTCAGTGCTGTGACCACTTCCTGTGGGAGACTGAAGCGACACTCCCATGTTTCATTTGGCTCTAGTTTCTGATTAGTGAGGTTGTGTATGCAGCTCTCATATAATGACAGTTTTAGGAGGTAAAATGCTTTCAAAACATCTTTCTTTCTGCATCATTTCACATTTTGAGGGAGGATGAATATTATAACTGAATATGAACTTTATATAAAATGTCTCCTTTAAGAATAATTCTTCTTAGGCCTGTGACTTATGGACAAAAAGTTAACAGACAGAAACATAGAGAGGCAGTTTGGAGTCCAACTTCTCTTTTGGCAGAGCTGAGGCAAAAAAGTAGATCTGTTTTTCTTCTAGGTATTGCATAATAAGAACACTTCTTTTTGAAAACAAATTACTGTTATCATTAGTCTAATATATTACTTTTAATTGCACACTGTGCTGTACACAGATTTTTCCAGTTGCAGTGAATCCTGTACCATAAATCTTACAATGGGATATTGGTGCTCTGAGTATTGAGGTAATAGTGGTCATTTACATAGCAGAAGGCAGTGTGCAAAGTGCCATTTTTTCTGTAAGGAAGGCAATAAGGACAGGGCTGCATTCTGTACCTCACTCTGCACCCCAGGGAAAAGTAAATGACCCCTACTGAATGTTGATGATTCAGTAATATGCTAGATGTGATAAATAGAAAAGTCTGAATGGACCTAAATCATAAAGAGGTGAGTCATACAGTCCATGTATGTATTGATTGTAGTGTATTTATTGTTCATGTACCAGAATCCTCCCACCTCTTACAGATTCCCTAGAAGAGTGAAGTCATTGTAATTTGATATGCCCTGAAAGGTACATCAGCAAAATACTACAAGATGCTAAAGTTATTTATTAAAAGACAATGCATACACAACCAGTGCACACACACACAAACTTCACAACTTCATTGGCAAACTTCGAAAAAACCACAACACACTGGAAAAAGGTTGACCACAGAGCAAACATGCTCTCTAAGTACTAATAGTCCTAAAGCAGGCAGCAGTTATAGGATTCTCTGTTACCCCTCTGGCACATGTGGTCTGGCCTTGTGCCTTATATATAGATAATAAATACAGTGGAGGCATCACATACCAAGAAAACCTCTTGCCTTTGCCAAATAGAGCACTTATAAAGAAAAATGTTGAATTCTGTTCATTATGCTTAAACCTTAAAAAAATGTGCCAGGGGGTATCCTAATACGCCGGGAAAAGACACTCTGGAAAAAAGGCACACACTGTTCTTCATGTTTAAAACGTGGATATTTACTATTTCTCTTTTAAGTGGGTATTTCAGTCAGATTTGTCCAGCTGTGTTTATTGCATTCCTGAAATTTACCACTCACTATTGCACAATGTTATAAATTAGAGATGATAAATCACATTGTAATATTGTCTATGTTCTCCTGAACTTCTGGCTAAGCTACAGAAACTCAGGAATTTTTCTTGTTCCTATTCAGCAATCTTTCAGACAGAGCAGCTATCGTAAATCAAGTTCAGTCAGGTTATGGCGATTTCTCTGCACCGCTTTTAGTGCTTTTTTGAATAATCCTACTGTTTGTGTAAATTGTAATTGCATTTTTCATTAAATCTTGTCTAGGGCTTTAAAATCATTTGAATGACATTGATTTGTGCTACTTATGCCCTTGTCCCCATATAAAATACCCACTATAACAAAATCATTACATTATACAATTGCGGTGTAGAAAAAAATCCATGATTTACTGTTAGTTGAGCCAAAATGAGTTCCCTGCAGATGTCTGGAGGAGGTGAGGAGATTCAAGTATCCATACTTCCCAAGTGATGCTTGTCAGCTGGGCTAGCTCCCACGATACTACAAGTGAATGATGCCTTTTGGCACAGGATTAATTTATCAACTTCCAGCACATTTATACATTTATAATGTCTACAATTTGTACATTTATAAACAAGCAGGAATATATATATTTTTCTATTTGCTCTAATGTCTCATGCATTTACATTGTGCCGCAGACCATAGATGCTGAAGTGCTTTAAAGCAAATTGAATTAGTAGGTTTTTACTACAGTGTTTCTCACAGTCGGAAAGGCATCTGGGGCTGTGTTTTCAAGAACCAGATATAGAGAGAAAAGTAATGTTTAATTTTACCCTCCCCCAAATGGCTCAAATCTTAGGGGCTGATTTACTTACCCACGAACGGGTCGAATGGAGTCCGATTGCGTTTTTTTCGTAATGATCGGTACTTTGCGATTTTTTCGTATGTTTTGCGATTTTTTCGGATTCTGTACGAATTTTTCGGATCCAATACGATTTTTGCGTAAAAACGCGAGTTTTCCTATCCATTACGAAAGTTGCGTAAAAAGTTGCGCATTTTGCGTAGCGTTAAAACTTACGCGAAAAGTTGCGCATTTTTCGTAGCGTTAAGTTTTAACGCTACGAAAAATGCGCAACTTTTCGCGTAAGTTTTAACGCTACGCAAAATGCGCAACTTTTTACGCAACTTTCGTAATGGATACGAAAAACTCGCGTTTTTACGCAAAAATCGTATTGGATCCGAAAAATTCGTACAGAATCCGAAAAAATCGCAAAACATACGAAAAAGTCGCAAAATATTCGTTTTCAAGTCGGAACTTTTCCAATTCGGGTCGGATTCGTGGGTTAGTAAATCAGCCCCTTAAAGTTTGTCCATACAGGTTTTTTATTTTGGAAATCTTGGTAACAGGCCTTGGATTAATGAGGGATTCCAGGTTCTTAGTGTACTGCTCAGCCTAGGATTAACTGATTTCATGGTTTACGCTCCAGAGTCGTTCTGTACCTGCATATCTCAATGCTAATATTTAGGGAGAGATTTATTAAAATTTGTATTTTTTTCCACAAATCAAACTTTTTGATGCAAAAAGCATCTATTTAAATAATTACTCCAAAACTATGAATTTTCAGAATTTATTAAGTGTAAGAATATTTATTAACTTCAAGGCTTTAGGATTTTTTACTGGGTGTTTTTTTCCTAGTAAACATAATAACTATGAAGTGATCAGCAGTGCCCTGATAAATCCTCTTTTTTGCCTTTAATATTTTCTAAGTGATTCATAAGGGTTCAAGAGCATGCCACCTTATATAGGGGAGCACACATACTGAGGCGGTGCCAACCTGTGATCATAAATTTTTGAGTAAACTCTGTGGGGATCAGAAATGGTTGCTTATAGTTTAGTTTGCTACCTTTATACCCTTTACTTGATACAAATGATTTAAAGACATATAGGATAAACAAAGAAAACTCTAATCTTGTAGGTAGTTATGAATAATATATGGTGCTGGTTTCACTTTAGTCTAAAAATGAATACTATCTGTAAAAACGGCCCCTTTATTGGAGCATCCAATAGATCCTCTCAGGTCCCTGTCCACGTTCCAAATAAGGGGTGGGCGTGTCCTAATGGTACCTGCCAGAAGCACAGTAGGAGCGGTAGAGCCAATCACAGCCCTGCAGTCACACAAACAAAGACAGGCTTCAGTTCCCTATCAGGCCAGCCTAGCTGCTGATTGGTTCGTATCCTACAGTGCAGTGTGCTGAGTGCTGCCATCCCCCTGCACTGCCTGGGAAAGGAGGTAGAAGGAAGTGGAACAGATGGGAAGGACTAGTGGGGGTTATTGGGCAGTAATATCTCTAACAGACCTCTGGAAAAGTGACTAAATTGAGAGTTACTGAAGTGCTGAAGAACACGTCAGTATGGCAGAGGGGGATGCCCAATGGTGTACTGTCACCAGCACAGGTAGCCATATTCTTAATTATTTTTATGTGCATATAACATTATATATGTGTATACATATGCTTAATTACTTTGATTATACTACCAAACATCACTTTACTCATCTCTTTTATTGGATGTTTTACAGTCTTTATTTATCTTTATCCACCAATTTACCTAAATAGTTATTGTATTCATCATCATCATCATCATCATCATCATCATCATCATCATCATCATCATCATCATCATCATCATCATCATCATCATCATCATTATCATCATCATCATCATCATCATCATCTACATCATCATCATCATCATTATCATCATCATCATCATCATCTACATTATTATTTTTTATTTTGCCATTCTTGAGCTATGTTTAGTATTTATTTGCAAAATTTTATTTCACAAATTAAGAGTTTGTTTTAATTAAGATTTTTATGTAGAAATAGTAGGCCAGGCACATGTTAATGTTGTGAATAAATATAAAAAATTGTACATTTTATAAGTAAGTTACATAGTTACATAGTTATATAGGGTTGAAAAAAGACCAGAGTCCAATAAGTTCAACCATTTCAAGTGAATCCAGCAAACACAAACCTATACTTACCAATCTATACACTCACATACATAAACTATATACCAATACTAACTGTAGATTTTAGTATAACATTAGCCTGGGATACAATGCTTGTTCAAGAACTCATCCAGGCCCCTCTTAAAGGCATTAACAGAATCTGCCATTACCACATCTCTAGGAAGGACATTCCACAACCTCACTGCCCTCACCATGAAAAACCACCTACGCTGCTTCAAATGGAAGCTCCTTTCCTCTAATCTAAAGGGGTGGCCTCTGGTGCGTTGATTGTTTTTATAGGAAAAAAGAACATCCCCTATTTTCCTATAATCCCCTCTAATGTACTTGTACAGAGTAATCATGTCCCCTCACAAGCACCTTTTTTCTAGAGAAAACAACCCCAACCTTGATGGAAATTTAAATCTTCTATCCCCTTTACCAGTTTAGTTGCACGTCTCTGCACTCTCTCCAGTGCAGAGTTGGTAATGGTTTTACAGATGTGTTTACATATTGCTTTTATAATGTTCTTTATACAGAGAACTGGAAGCTGAATATTCGTAGCGGAAAGTGAATGCCTGACTATGAAATGGTAACAAAAGGGGGGGGGGGGGGGGCATATACTAAAGCACAATTTTTTCTAGTCAAGTTTTTGTGGCTGAAAACCTGAATTTATTGCAGGAAAAAACATGATTTGTTTACAATTTATTATGCCACAAAACTGCGACAATTCCAAATGAAAACATATGCCAGCTAAAACCTGTCAAGATTATGTAGAAGTAAATGGCAGATGCCCCTTTTACTTTTGGAAGATCTTTCTTTGTGGTTTTAGAGGTTTTGGTGTTTGTTTTAATGCTGGCTTTTGTGCAACACAATGTTCATGCTTTTTCAGTTCAGATCTTTTGATAAATGACATAATGATAATGTTATTTGTGAAAATGAGGTTTTTTTTGCAGTTTCACACAAATATAAACCTGAAAAATTGAGTTTTAGTGAATCTCTTATATTAAAAAGAGATTTCCTTGAAACAACCTGCCTCTCATAATCATCAACATACTTGAATATATCTCCTGCTTTATTAATACTCATTATTACTATACTTACTATACTTGTGACTTTTATTTGCCTGTGTATCATACCTTAAGAGAGAGGTAGAGATATAAAAAAAAATAATTTTGTAGCAAGAAGTCCTGTTGAACAAAATGGAGGCATTATGGGAAGGAGACCTTCATTATCATCTGAGACCTAACAACTGTGAGTGTCCAGAATAATGTAGTAAAACTAATGGCAACCAACTGTATAGGGTTGCAGGATATGCTGACACTTCAAGAACAGAAAATAGTATTCCTTGCCTCCACAAAGCTATAGAACAGTTAGAAGCCCACATCTGCAAGTTACAGATAAGCCAAAGATAGTGATGAGCGAATCTGTCTTGTTTCGCTTCGCCGTAAAATTTGCAAAACAACAAGAAAATTTGTGAAACGCATTTGTCACTCAACTTTTTTGTTGTTTACGTCTTTTTTTGTCGCATGTGCCAGTTTTGAAGTGACTGTGCACATTTTGCTGCGATAGCAACTTTTGTTGACACCCAACAAAGTTTTGTGAAACAATTCGCCAATGGCGAAATGTGGAAATTAGCTGTGAACCCATGCCTGGCGAAAATATTCGCTCATCACTAGCCAAAGACTAATAACATAGTCTGCCATTTCTCTATTGTATTTTTAAATAAGTTGGAAGGATAGTGTAACAGATTTCCTAAGAGTTAAAGAATGTGGAGTCAGTTATGTAGGAATGAACAATGTATAAATATAGATAAAATTGTATGTAGGAGGCAATGAATCAGTTAGAATAGGTAAGAGGAAGAATCTGATAATTATTGAGCATACAGTGGTGTGAAAAACTATTTGCCCCCTTCCTGATTTCTTATTCTTTTGCATGTTTGTCACACAAAATGTTTCTGATCATCAAACACATTTAACTATTAGTCAAAGATAACATAATTGAACACAAAATGCAGTTTTTAAATGAGGGTTTTTATTATTTAGGGAGAAAAAAAACCCAAACCTACATGGCCCTGTGTGAAAAAGTAATTGCCCCCTGAACCTAATAACTGGTTGGGTCACCCTTAGTTGCGATACTTAATTTGGGGTCAGGTTTCATGTCACACTATCTGATCTGACTGAATCCAGACCCCTGGACTATTTACAACCCACCCTAATAAACCTTAATTACTTTCACTATCTTCACAAGTTATCTCTATCTATCTGTAACTTCCTAATTTATTGCTTGTAAACACTTCTCTTTGATCTATCAGTATAAATGTTGTGCCATTTCAGTTCTCATTTGTATTTTGCCTGATGAAGGGGCCTTAGAGCTCCGAAAGCTTGCAATGTATTTTTATTGTTAGCCAATATAGGTATCATTTCTACAATACTCTTGTATTTGTGTTTTGTTGTTTTTTTATTATTATTGGTGGAAAAACGTCACTCAGGTGATGTTTCTGGACACGGAATTATTATTGTTATTTAGACAGAATCTGAAAAAGCTCACACAGCTAGGTGGTACTTGGTTGAAAAAGACAGTGGGCAACAAGGCCTGCAATGGCAAAGTATACAGTAGTGGATATAGTATTGCTGGTGAAAAAACGTCACTCAGGTGATGTTTCTGGACACGGAATTATTATTGTTATTTAGACAGAATGTCTAAATAAATATCTAAATATCTATATCTAATATATATATCTAATATATATATCTAATATATATATCTAATATCTAAATATCTAATAAGATAAATAATAAAAAAAAATGATAATAAAACAAAAGTGATCTCTGGTTGGTGCTGGTGGTGAACTACTAGGAGCAGCACACCAGTCCCCAACACAGCTAGACTAATAGCACTGGGCTCTATAAATTACAGAGTAAAAAAACACAAATAAAAAAAAATTATGTGTTAAACGGTGGTTAGTGCTTAGTGCACTACTCGGAGCAGCACACCTGTCTCCAACACACACAGACGGAGCTGCAGTACACAATGAAAAGAAAACTAGAGTAACAGTAATCAGAAAATAAAAGCAGTCCTTACAAGGACTATTGGGTTACAGCAGATGATCAGCACAGGACAGCTGCCTGCACACAGCAGCTACATACAGAGCAGTAGAAAGTAGATCACTAGTCAGACTCAGCAAAGCTACCTAAACTCTCCCTCAAATCCCTGCACAACTCTCTCCCTATGTGCTACTACAGAGCAGTAGAAAGTAGATCACTAGTCAGACTCAGCAAAGCTACCTAAACTCTCCCTCAAATCCCTGCACAACTCTCCTCTATGCTATCTCTTCAAACACACACAGGCAGAATGTAAAATGGCTGCTGGGATTCGGTTTATATATGGAAGGGAGTGGTCCAGGGTTGGGGGGGTGGTCCAGGAGGGAGAGCTGCCTGATTGGCTGCCATGTATCTGCTGACTCTGGGGTGAGAGGTCAAAATTTGGCGCCAGCTAAGGCGAACCCAAATTGCGAACATACGCCGAAAGTTCGCGAACTTCCGGACTTGCGAACACCCGATGTTCGCGCGAATTAGTTCGCCAGCGAACAGTTCGCTACATCCCTAGTTTTGGGTCATTGTCCTGCTGCAGCACCCAAGATCGCTTCAGCTTGAGTTGACGAACAGATGGCCGGACATTCTCCTTCAGGATTTTTTGGTAGACAGTAGAATTCATGGTTCCATCGATCACAGCAAGCCTTCCAGGTCCTGAAGCAGCAAAACAACCCCAGACCATCACACTACCACCACCATATTTTACTGTTGGTATGATGTTCTTTTTCTGAAATGCTGTGTTACTTTTACGCCAGATGTAACGGGACACGCACCTTCCAAAAAGTTCAACTTTTGTCTTGTCGGTCCACAAGGTATTTTCCCAAAAGTCTTGGCAATCATTGAGATGTTTTTTAGCAAAATTGAGATGAGCCATTATGTTCTTTTTGCTTAAAAGTGGTTTGCGCCTTGGAAATCTGCCATGCAGGCTGTTTTTGCCCAGTCTCTTTCTTATGGTGGAGTCGTGAACACTGACCTTAATTGAGGCAAGTGAGGCCTGCAGTTCTTTAGATGTTGTCCTGGGGTATTTTGTGGCCTCTCGGATGAGTTGTCTCTGCACTCTTGGGGTAATTTTGGTCGGCCGACCGGCCACTCCTGGGAAGGTTCACCACTGTTCCATGTTTTTGCCATTTGTGGATAATGGCTCTCACTGTGGTTCGCTGGAGTCCCAAAGCTTTAGAAATGGCTTTCTAACCTTTACCAGACTGATAGATCTCAATTACTTTTGTTCTCATTTGTTCCTGAATTTCTTTGGATCTTGGCATGATGTCTAGCTTTTGAGGTGCTTTTGGTCTACTTCTCTGTGTCAGGTAGCTCCTATTTAAGTGATTTCTTGATTGAAACAGGTGTGGCAGTAATCAGGCCTGGGGGTGACTACAGAAATTGAAATTGAAATTGAACTGAGGTGTGATAAACCACAGTTAAGTTATTTTTTAACAAGGGGGGCAATCACTTTTTCACACAGGGCCATGTAGATTTGGAGTTTTTTTTCTCCCTTAATAACGTAAACCTTCATTTAAAAACTGCATTTTGTGTACAATTATGTTATCTTTGACTAATAGTTAACGGTTTTTGATGAGCAGAAACATTTAAGTGTGACAAACATGCAAAAGAATAAGAAATCAGGAAGGGGGCAAATAGTTTTTCACACCACTGTATATGGAAAAAGGAAGACATTGTGGCTCATTTATAAACACTGGGAATTTTGCACCTGGGCAGTAACTCATAGCAACGATTCAGTGATTATCTGAACAATAAAAGTAAGCATCTGATTGTTTTTTATGAATTACTGCCAAGGTGCAGATTTGCCCTGCATTTATAAATTACCCCCATTGGGTTAAATAGATCCTTTACCCTGCCATCCTACTAGTGAAACATGCTGCAGTCAAATGGTTTGTGACCTAGTTATATCTTTTGATACTATGATGTAAGTATAGAAGGTAGCACTTATCTTGATATTCTGTAAGTGTTTCTTGATGTTTGAGGACTTATAGAAAGAGGATAATATAAAGAGAAGAACTTGCAGATCTTAACAGAGGTAAAATATACTTCTTAAGTTCCCAGCAGCACAAAGATGAGGCCTGATGTCTCAATTAACCCATCAAAACTTTTAAAACCATTCTTTGAAAAGAGATATACATATGCCTCAACAAATATAGATAAATGACAGTAGCAAGCAAAAGAAATGCAAACATTGTAATGGATTATGATCAAATCGTCCGCGCGTGTTAAGTGCAAGGTCCTGGCTGGTATGTCAGCTATTTAAAAATACCATAGTGATATACTGATGTTGCACTTTTCTGAGCATATTAAGTTATATGTAATGTAAACGGGATCTCAGAGGATTAGGGACTGAGGAAAGACAGGATCCAGATGTGGAGGATGGAAGAGGAATTAGGAAGGAGAGTCTGCTTCAGACACATTTTGGAATGACAAGTACTGATGTTTTCAGAGGTTAAATGTGTTAAACTTGTAAAAGTCCTAGCTCATACAAATGGAACAAATGCAGTTTTATTGTAATCTCCCACTGGACCCATTATGCCATGTGTGAAAACTGTCTTATATTAACTATCTATTGCTGTTAAAAAATAGTAATGCATTCCAGAAAATGAGATGACCAAACATGGATAGAGATAATATTAAAGTATTACCAACTATAGCAATATATAGCAACTATTTTGGTAGGTTTACACCAATAAACACAATCATATAAACATGGATACAGATAATATTAAAGTATTACCAACTATAGCAATATACAGCAACTATTTTGGTAGGTTTACACCAATAAACACATTTATATTACTTATGAACAAATATAAACCCACCTATGAGAGTTATGAGCAGACAGCCTATTATATGAACATAACATTGCTTTTTTATATTTGCATTTATTCATATGAGGCACCACCAACCCAACAAGTAGCCTTATAGATCTCGCATAAAGCGTAACTTACCAAAGCAGTCTGAATCACATGTATACAATTTCATAATTAAGAGAAGTATGCACAGTATGTTGCACTATTCTATGCCCCCTTGTACTTTATTAAAGAAAAAGATCTGAGAGCAAATCTATGAGTCTTCTTTTCATTGCACCATAGGTCTATTACTAAAGCTACACACTAGCCCTTTGGAGCCAAATCATAAAGAATCAACCTGCCATATAGCCATAACAGCTTTAGTTAACCTTCTTTATATGGTAAAGGTAAAAGCAAAATCAGAATTCCATAATGAAGACCCCTACGATGAACCAAATCAGAACCAAACAGTCAAAGAACTCAATCACCCGGTCACAGTTAATCTTTACAATAGACCATTGAGGAAGCTCTGTCAGCACTTCACATCAGCGAAATGATTGGTCACAAAGGAGTAATGTAGAAATTTGGCATGCCTGAGAAGATCAAGTAAGTTGGGTAACTATGTTACAATTTTTCAACAACCTTACTACCACACGTACCACCTCCAATAGACCAAAAACAAAGAATACCAAAGCCCAAGCACTTACAAGCTGAGGTGCTATGTTATACTAAAGTTAGAATTCATGTTTACATGGCAAATAAACAACTGCTTCTCAGTAAGCAAGGAAAGCACTCTCAATTAAAAGGAGAAGGAAATGTTTAATCACTTGGGAAGTGGCAATTTGTTAGGCATCTCCAGTGATTATAATTATTTTCTTCAGACTTGGGCTGCACATCACTAAAAAGCACACTGACTTGGGATGCTATTCTTGTGAGCACTATGCCACCATCTTTTTGGCTGCCCTAGGGACCTCTTACCGTTTTGTGCATGAGCATGTGTGCAGCCCAGGGTCACAGCAAAAGTCCTTGGGCAGGAAGAAGGCGGCAGTGTGGCACTCCCTAAAATAATTGTCTGGGCTGGTGGGTTTTCAATTAAGGGAACTGCTGGCACAGGGTCTAAGGTAAGCAACCAGTGATCAAATCATTACTTCTCCTTTAAGAAGAAAAAATCTCAGTAATACAAATATGGCTGAGAAATTAATCCCTAATTGATGATCTTGAGTTTATGGGATAGTTGTCTTTCTGTGCAAATAGATACAATGTAGTTGTTAAAAATATTCAAAAAGAAATGAAAGACCGTTTTGTGCCAAGATAACTAACTAGCTGCTGCTTATTTGCTCTGGGTTACAGGGCCCCGGCAAACCTTTAGCAACCAATGAACAGGTCTCATTTATCACAGTGTCACTTCCCAGTGTCACTTTAAGCAAAGCCACTTTAAATCCTCACTGCACAATTTCAAATATTGCATTGCATTTTATTTATTATTGTAAATACTTGTACCTTTATTGCACACTTTTATTATATTTAATATTTGTATTTTTTTTTTGTTTTTTTTTGTTTTGTTTGTTTTGTTTGTCTATGTAAAGTTGGGAGGAACACGGGTCAAAAAAATTTCATTACAGTAATGATGCTTCATTGTTATTTGTATATGACAATAAAACTTGAAACTTGAAACTGAAACTGAGGTCTCATTTGTCACCTGTCTTCAAACAAACTAGGGTTGGTTGCATTGTGTTACTAGAACTGGTGCAAATAAAGAACATGGAAAGGTTACTAGCACCCCAGTAGCAATGATGCTCTAAAATGTGTGCAAACTAACTGCACAGCTTTATGGAGTCAGGTATCAATTACAGGGCGGCCTTTGTTACTTTAGAAGTTGGATGAAGTCAGCTAAATTTTGTTTTTTTACATACAGGGTGAGAGCATGTACAAAGGAAACTTTCAAAGCCTTAGGCAAAGTCCCTGTACTATGGATGGTCCCCTTTTCATCAATAACTACTGAATCAACTGATATGGCCATGGGACATTTCTGACCCTAATAAGCCAGCACATTCTTCTTCTTATCATCATCATTCATTTATATACCTCCAGCAAGTCATGCATCACTTTACAATGTGAAAACAGTATAGAAATGAAAATTGCACTCCCACTTCCAAATGACCCTAAGACATAGGTCAAGTATAAAAAGGTAAAAAAAGGTTTTATTAAATAATGTGCCAACACAATGCCTAACATGTTTGTGCCCACGAGGCACTTATTCATAGGCTGAATATCATTACAGGAAGTTATTTAGGGACACAACTTTTTTAAAAAACTTGCTAATGATGGCAGCTGCAATGCATAAATAATAAGCACAAGTTCTGTTGCAGAAAAATGGGAATTCTGTGTGGAAAGTCAAAAAGAAAAAATTAGGGTTGATTCACTAAATGTTGATATTGCATGCTTTTTTGCTTTAAAATTGACGCAAAAAGAAAAAAGGTGCGATTCGTTAAAGTATTATTGCATGCGTTAAGTCGAATATCGCGTGCGTTAAATAGCGCGCAACCAAATGCGTTCATTTTAACGCATTGCGTTAATCAGCGAATAGAAATATTATTGATGCATGATTCACAAATACATATGAAGCGTTAAAAGCGCTAAATATCGCATTAGTCCATGCGAAAATTAACACCTACTTGGGGGAGGCGGTAATTATAGAAAAGTACAGTTTGTGAGCTTTTGGCAACACAATATGGACTTTGCAGTGTGATTTATTCAAGTATGTGTTGGCCCTAGAGTGATGCAGCCTCCAGTTTGCAGGGAAATGGTCATTTTCAGAACAGTAGTTTTCCGAAAGTAATGGCGTATATGGCTAATATGGCGTGCATTTTTTCGTATGCGGTGACAATTTGTGCGTGCTGCACGAAAATAGTCTTCGCGATTTAAATAACGCAAACAGCATCATGTCTAAATTAACGCAAGTATCCTTTTAGTGAATCATGCGTTAAGTCGCGACACCTTTTTTCTGGTTTAAAATTAGGTTATTGCTAAGTCTGCTGGGCCTACTAATGCACTCCGCTGCAGGAACTCTACACTTACAGCCAGATTCAGGGTGGTAGTAGCTCCAGAGTTCCACAGCATCAAGAGGACAGAGGAGGCATGATGGATGTAATAACGCCATAACCATCATAACTATACAAGGGTGCAAGGCACATGTTTGGATGAAAGTGCCTTTAATAAACAGGATTGATAAGAACAACATTTATTTGAAAATTACCCGAACCCAAAGAATCTCACATTCACCAATAGAACAGGAGGGATTTCTTAAGGTATGCTTATCTAGGTATAACATTTTCATGGCCAGAAGGGTGTTACTGGCATATGTGTATTAATTATGGTTGAATCTGTGGTAGTTTAGATGAGAAAATATCACAAACAGTTCTAATGAAACTGTGCCATCCAGTGTCTACATTATTCCTAAAGTGGTAGAGTGCATGGTTAGCTCTACCAAGCCAAACGACTGTAACAATCATCCCTGTGATGGCAAAAAAATACCAATTTTTCCTGGTTTTACTTGTTTTATTCAGTAATGGTGTTCTTTGACATGACATGCAACCGATTGTTGCGAGATATTGTTATATGTATTAAACAGTTCATTACAGTTTCAGGTGATTATTTGAAAATGTAGAACTCTCAGAAGAATTCAGCTAGTAACATATTCAAGGCAGATGTGAATACTTCTCTATGGATTCATTCTCTGTTAAAATGCCAGGAGGCAGCAGGAGTTACAGTATAATTTGGATAAAACATCACCCCCTTGCACGGCCTCTTTCAATAATGACCATATAGAATGTTTAGAATTTTGTTAAAAGGAATTGTACCACCTTTGCTATAAAAGGCTATGCTGTAGAACTCTTGAAGCATATTACTTTTAGAGATCTGCCATTCTTGGAAATACTTCATTCATTCATTCATTTTATATATGAACATCTTAACTGCACACAAGTTCTATAAAAATTTAGTGCAATTAATGTAATTCTACTCTATTTTTAGTGTGTTTCATTGCATAAAAAAAGCTTCTCAAAGAAATGCTGGGGAGACATCAGGGGTCACTAAGGACTAAGGAGTACAAAAGCACCCCCTTAGTGCTCATTTACCAAGCACTTATATCGGTAGCATCTGCTGTTCCCTGCACCTTGTGCTGGCAGAGTACCTAACCTTTTCCTTTATATCTGCACTGGAATTATTGCATGTCTTAATAATGTGCAATAATGTGGTTTACTTAAGGCTGTCTGTAAAGAATGCATGAATCTTTGTTCTATAGATTATGGACATTATGGACGTGAAAAAAAATAAGACCGATGACCCAGTAGTTTTAAGCTTTTAAATAGAGGGAAACAGGATGTGAGTTACAGATGCACAACACTTGATTTTTAAGTAAAGAAAACAATTTTTCAGAAAAGAGTAACAACAGTGGCTTGGTGGGCGGCTCTTGGGTCTTGAGTTTGACTCTGCCCTAGGCACTGCAAGGAGTTTGTATGTTCTCCCCAAGTCTGTGTGGGTTTTCTCTGGAAACTCCAATTTCCTCCCACACAAAAACATACAGCCAGGTTAATTGTCACCTGATAAAACTGGACACTAATTTTGTTAATGGCACCTCAGATACTGGTGTGCCAGAAGAGATACCATCCCCACACTAAAAATGTACTACAATTTGCATGTGATAGACAAAACATGGGTGCTGTATTGTACCTGTACTTGTGCAAATTCCAGTGGATGCCCCTTAGCTGTTACCTAAAATTACACTATATTTCTATGTAAAAGCTGCACTGTGGATCAAAAAACACTTTGCATTTGCAATTAGTGCACTATGCATTTACATTGTAAATGAGCTTTTCTGTGTCAAGTGAATTTGTGAAGGAGGTGGTTTAAGAGTTACTGTAATCAAACTGTGGGAATTAAAAGAAGTGTTGAGATCAGATAGATGAAATAAAAGAGAAGGAAGATGTAGAGTTCCTATAGTTTATACAGGAGCAGTGGACAGCTCCATATTGTACCTCTCATCATTTCCAACTACAGTCAGGTGATCCCAGTGGTGGCCAATAAAAAAGAGCAACATTTAGGAGTTTTAACCTTGAAAACATTATATTGTCCCTGTGAAAAATGTATTATAAAGTAGAAGAATTCTTATTGAATCAGATTAAAGTGAGTGTAGGATTGACTGGACCAGGGATAACTTTCATGTAGTTGGCAAGCTCAAATATATTGCAATATATGGACAAACAATCCCAGTTTTTTTCAAAGGAAAGGGCATTTTTAGTAGCTTAATGCACACAATGTCCTAACTGTTGGAAAATTGGTATGGGCCACTACAAAACCAGGGAGAGAAAATAGTAGGTGTTAGCACCCACAACAAAGACAGAGAGGCATTACCATAATACCATACCATAATGGCCAGAGTGTGACCAGAGTGTTGATGGCTAGATTATTACTTATCACATAAGGATGTTAACCCCCAATCACTGAAATATATTTTCATTGTATTTTTATTGCACTGAAGTTGGGTGACAATACAGGAGGAGTACTGAAGGAAAGGACAGAGCAAATCTGCAGCAGCAACACTACTGAGATTTAAACTGGTTGTATGAAGATAGTATAAAGGGTCTCATAAAGCATGATGTAATTGGCTTAAAATATGTTGTAAACATTCTTGCTACCAGTAAATGTCTTGTTAATTTTGTTTGTGTATTTAGTGTTACTCAAGAATTTCTTTGTCAGGGTCTCTGTTTCCCCATTTAATTGCATTTTCCTTCTCCTTTCATTGCATCATCTTTTAGTCATCATTCACCTAAAATGCCTTTTGTATTTCAGTGCCTCAGCCTAGATTTCACATGCAGCTAATATTTTCTCAAAATGTATGCATGTTATTAAAATAAATCAATCACATACTGGAACACTATATGCATTTTTGTTTCTTGCATTACATACTTTGGTGCTTGAATTTCTTTCTTTCTTTCTTTTTAACAAACTATGAGTTAAAACATGCTTGTGCATTTTATTTATCAAGAGAAATAATACAAAGTTACATGTGTGGCAAAAGTATGTTAAGCAGTGCTGTAAGTAACTGGTGTGGCCCTGTTTGGTAGTGTAAGGTTCTGCTGGGACTTCCTGGTTCTGATGGGAAATGAGCACTTGCTGGCTGTTCTCCTGGACCAGTGGTTAGGGAGAGCCACTGGCAAGCACTCATTTACCATTCATGCTCCATTTCACCAGGATCCCTGGCCTAGATATTTTACCTCTGCATCCTTATTGGTGGTTTGGGGTCACCCAGCCCTATATAAGCCCAGCCCTCCGTACATTTTGTGCCTGAGCGTTGGCCTATGCCCATGAGCACTGAGGCTTGCCTCTAGCTCTTATTGCCTTCCTTGCCTTCTTCTAAGCACTGTGGCTTGTCCCTAGCTTGGTTCCTGCTCTTACTTTCACTGTCCCTCTTGATCTGCTCCTGTTCTTGTTCTATCCTTGTTCCTTGCTCCAGTCCTTGCTCCAGATTCTTTGTGCGCTCTCACTATCCTGCTCTTTCCCAGAATCTTCACCCACTATATACTTGCTCCTGACCGTCCCAAATCCTGCATCCTCACGCTCCTTCCTGATGCTGGATCTTTGCCCTCCTCATCCTGTTCCTGTATTCATGTCTCTTCTTTCAGTACCTGTCTAGTCTATCGGCACACTGTCAGTCCCTACCTAAAGGACTCATCCGCCTTAACACCACTTAGCTGTCAGGTAGCAATAATCACAACAAGAAGTAAACTACACAGCAGATTTTAAAGGGTGGTGTTGGATCAACAGATTGCATCCTACAAGTCATATGTAGTTGTATGGGTTAAAATATAATTGGGCTGATGAAAAATCTGAACTACATGGAAGTTTTGCCATCCAAAACAACACACCTATCAGAAGGAAATGTTGTCTCTGCACTCAGCAAGATAAGATCTGTTGGTGTCTGAAAGACTTTTTCTTCTCCTTGAGATACACAGAACTGTTGGATAATGTTGCTTGAACAAAACACACCATCCAACTTTATCTGATCCGACTTCCATTACAGTTGTGGGGGTCCCATAAAATCTGATCCAAATCTTCCATGCAGTTCAGCCCTAAATATTTCTGGTAACTGTTGATTAGTCCTGCACATCGGATTCAAGGAATTTTAGCCCATTCCTCCAAACAGCACAGCTTCTAATAAGAAAAGGTGGTTTGGTTCATTGCATGAACTGCATGCTTTGGGTCCTTCCACAACATTCCAATTGGATTAACCATTCTTATGCATTAACCATTCTTTGGTAGACCGACTTTTGTGTTTAGGTTCGGCTCCTGAGATTTTACCATAATTTAGATCTCCATACCTTAAGTCTGCTAAAACATTTTTACATATTTAAACATGAAATAAACCCAACAGGATTGTTTTGCTCTCAATAAGGAGTAATTATATCTTAGTTGGGATCAAGTACAATGTACTTTTTTATTATTACAGAGAGTATTACATTTTTTTAAAATCTGAATTATTTGATTAAAATAGAGTTTATGGTAGATGGCCCTTCAATAATTAGGAGCTTTTTGGATAATGGATTTCTGGATAACAAATCCCATACCTGTATAAAGGAATAATGTATATATTGTTGCTGCAAGGCATTTCTTTTCTGCTCATTGAGGTATGGCGTGGTATTCTTTTAACACCTTGAAGCAAACAATTGCCCTATTTACTGAGTTACTCACACTCTGCACTCTGCGCCTTGTACTTGATGCAGTGGAGCCCTGTACTGCAATGCCATAGGCAGGAAGAAATAGCACATGTTGCACATCCCCCTGAATGTAGTGCTGCATTCAAGCAAACAACTATTCTGCTAGGTATTATTTATTCCACTTTTTACAAATATTACCAATCTACAATCTCTATCGGGTTAAAATGTACATATTGATTTTCCCCAGGAAGAGGGCCGACCAAAGAAACATGTAGGTGACAAATGTGAAGGTAGAACAGTTTTAACCTACTTCTATTTTTATCGTATTTTGTACCAAAATCCTAGAAAACAAAATGCTTCTGCATTCTCAAAAAGGTTTGATTCATTATGATTTACTGCGCTGCAATGGCTGCCTACACACCAATATTTCAGCTTAAAAAAATAAATTATTTGGTTCAAAAATAAAGTTTTAAATGGTAGAGTGAATTATTTGCGTTGTAAACAGCAAAATTTAGAAATAAAAAGTACATCATAAAATAACAGAATCATTACAAAATCCCTTTAAAGGAGAACTAAAGCATAACTAAAGAAGTAGGCTAGAAATGTTACACATTATGCTCTGTGCTGCTGTTAGTTACTGAGCTTAGGGAGCAACTCACAATATACTGTATATACAGTATATAAATGTCAAAATACAAGGCTGATTAGTAAATAATATAGGTTATGAAACCGGTACAATTAGCATCAGAAATTAACAATCAGCCCTGTAGCATTAGCTTATATGACAGACAAACCTAATTTTTGCTTGATAATTTGTGATGACCCCTAAACTTATCTTCTCAACAGCTGCCCAGAGCACACTGAGCATGTGCGTGTCTATGACACTTCTAACAGATTTCAGTATGTTGACCCCTGTGATGACTTTAACGGCCTGGATCATTACTACTATAGAGATGCTGAATCTTTAGGCTGGTTTAATAAGTTCAGTATTTAAAATATTTTCTTTTTTAGGGTTTAGTTTTCCTTCAACTTCAATGTCAGAATGTCAGTCAGAGCTACAGCAGCAGCCCTGTAATTCCTTATATGGACTGGCATGCTTTGTGCAAAGGGGCTTATGTATATAATATATATATATATATATATATATTTGTGCATGTTTGTTTGTGTGTGTATATATATATATATATATGTGTGTGTACATCATTATGCAGAAGATTTTTCCTTATTTGATGACTTGTTTTTTTCAAAAGAATGAAACCTCACTCAATAGGATTGTAGACACGTGTTTTACATTAATTTTAGTACTTATTACCAGCATGTTTCTTTTGTAAAAGACATCTGCAAATAAACACTTCTTTATGTGAAATTCTAAAGCTATATTAGAGATTAAACAGATTGAAAAGAGACTGAAGGGTTTGTGCCTTATTTGCAGGTGAATTAGTGCCATAAAAACTCTTGGAGGCCCTTCAACATAGATTTCCCTGATTTGAAATATTTCAAAGGACCCTTCCCAAAATGATTCCTATTATGGGCCCAAAATCCTGCAGTTATATGAACAATAGATTTTAGAGTGATGTCCAGACCCAGAGGTTTATCTGCGGTTTAGATGGGTTTGGGTTGAAAAATATGCCATTTGCATAGCCAGGGTAACATAATCTGCCTAATGTAAATTCAGCCCCTTGGGTGTGTACTGTATATTCTTGGATCTTTTGGACTATAAAACTGGATTTAGTTTAGGTTTAGTAAATCTGACATTCAGAAATTATTTTTTTTTACAGTTGTTTATATTTTTAGTTATTTACTTGTCAGATTCTAAACCTATCATTTTCTTCCAGGTACCAACAATAAACCTCATGCTGTGACCCCATCCCCTACAGATTTCACTTGCTGATTCCAGCGTTTGTCAGGAACTTCAATACAGACAGACAGCATGGATGAGTTTTTTGCAGTAGAAAAAAAATGCTAGGCTGAGTATCAAATTAATGTATACCAAAAAACTAAACCCATTTCCATGTCACAGTCCCAGCAAACAATGCAGATTTTCTGCATTATTGTAAAGATGATCTTCATGTTAAGGGTATCATTCTGTTACTGTTTGTAAACAAGGCCAGGGGTCAAAAACTTGCAGACTGATTCAATGAGCACAAAACCGGAATCTGCAAGCAGTGAAATAAGGCAATATTGTCCAATACTTGTTTACCATGTTACAGAAAGAGCTTTTATTCACAAAACTTAAATGCTCACAGAAGAACCATGACCTGTATGCAACCTATATATATGTAACCCCCTATTTGGCTGTAAAACAGACAAGTGCCAGCTATAATAGGTTTAGAGCATGGGGTACATAGGACCTAACCCTTCAGATGGGCTTTTGCTAAGTGGAAATATCCCGGGGTGTAGTGCAACTACAACTCACTGATACTGGGTGCAGAGTAAAATAGCAAATAATGGACGCCAGAAGGTTCTTGTTGATGAACAAATAATTTTGTATACATTTTTTTTAAAATAAGTTTGTTTATTGTCATAGACAATTAGTTCACAGGGTTGATGGTATACTCACAAAAATGCAGATAATAACAGTAGTACACTCTGAGGACAACAAGAGAGGATGCCCACTGGTTTATCCCACCTCCTTTGGGAGACTGAGCAGGGTAAAGGCACCTGGTCAGCTCAGCACCACTATGGTGGGCAGTCTGGATAGATACCTCAGTCCTCAGGTTGAATACCTTTAGCTTAAAGAGTCCTACAGCTGACTGTGGATCAGGGTTAGGTACTAGCCTGTATCCTGTGTCTTAACCGTGGCCCTATGCTAAGGCAACAGTGCCTGTATGAAAGGGTAGTTCCAGCTAATCTCCTGGTTGAAGCCAGAAACTGCTCTTGCTTCCTTCACCTAATTACCTCACTTTCCTAGAAAGTGCTCTACGCAACTGTCTAGCCGGTGCTCATTCACGGGGTCCCTGTCCCCGAGTGTAGATGGATACTCTAGGGTAGGAAATGGCTTTACTGGGGCCCTGTTGATCCTAGGCTCAGTGGACCTTCCACCTGAGATATCCAGAGGCAGCCAAAGAGGAAGACCCACCCCTTTGCTAAACACTATATTGAAGTGCAAAGGGTGGAGTCAACCAGTAAACTAATAAGGCACATATGCAAAACTATAAACTGATACATGGGTCTTTGCCCAGTAACAGCATAAACTAGGAAGTTGTAGGGTTAAAAGCCATAGGGGAATGTTAACCCTATGGGCCCCTACACACACACACACATAAATATATATATACATACACTAAGACGGAGTTTTACCAAGACACGAATGCTCGGGGCATTCCGTATACTCGCCGATTTTTTCGCGCTTGTGCGACTTTTTCACACGGCCGCACGAAAAATTTGGAAAAGCTCTGCCGCTGTTTACAGTGGTTCGGTACGAAAATTTTCGCAACTTTCGGATCGCCAATACAATATTATCGTGAATTATATGATTTTTCGTAAACATTTTCGAGATATTTGCGATCTTCAGAGTAAGGAGTTCCAATAGTATAAAAAAAGACCAACAACGCCGGGATTTCTTGTTCACAAGAAATCCCAGTGTTGCTGGTCAATTTTTATACTATATATACTATATATATACTGTATATATACTGTGAAGAACTGATATAAAGAGACTGTCTCAAAATGCACTTTTTGTTACCTCAGAATTACCCTACATCATAATGTTATATGTATTTTTATGAGCTTTTAGAGACAGGAAAAAATTGGGGATTTAAGTCATTTGTTATTAGGTTACGTCTATTAGTATCTCATCTGGTTCATATTCATTTTGTTACCACATATTTATAGCACACTAACATGTTTCCCAATACTTTATATTTAGAGTGCATGACAGTAATTATACTTATTACAAGCCATTTTACATAGAACTACAAACAGATAGAGCTGGCATCTCTGAGCCAGTAATTTGCCTCCCAAAAACCTGTTAGCGCTATAACTATGATGCTTTTCTGTAGAAAATATTTTACTTTCCAGAATCTGGGAAAATAACGTCAGAAAAGACAAAACACAATTTATTCCTATAATTATTTTTCATAATTTCTTCATTGTGTGCTAAATTTACTCACATTTTGAGATGCAAATTGAAATTCAGTGTGTTGGGAGATTTTGAAATACTTTTTTTTTTATAATTTCAAGATTCCAAATATCTATGCATAATATATATGCACTGGGGTTCATTTGGAGGGGTTAAACTTGATGGACTTTGGTCTTTTTTCAACTCAACTTAACTTTGTAACTATGTACAGTAATTATACCTTTACTAGCTATCCCCTGACAGGGTAACCCAAAAATGCAACACTTATCTTATTACATATATTACAAATAGCAACTGATCAGATATGTCCTTAAATTTTATGTGAACAGGTCCAGACTGGGTATTCAACATAGGCCCTAGCATTTAAAGTACACGAAGGCCAAAACAGCCGCCCCCACAGTCCCAGTAAATAGGGCCCACTTATTCTGGGAGTTCATGGTGTCTTAATTAACTTTCCTCATTTATTTATTCTCACTTAACCAGCTATCTGGTTGCCTTACCAGATTATACCTGACTTCCAGTCAACAAGTGGGCATATGCACTTTTGCAAAGGCTTCAGCATTAGAGCCATGCTCAGCCAAAAAAATGTTTGCCACCCACCTGCCTTTACTTGGCTGTGTCTCACTTTTCAGGAACAGCACAGGACTGCATCCTTCTCCAGTTCAAACTCCATCAGTTATCCATGGTAAAACAGTAACAATGTTATTATTAAATTGTATTATGCCTAATGTCTCATATTGTTTTCCTAGTTGCAATCTTGGCCCTGCTGGGAAAAGTTTTCTCCAATGCCCTTTTGGGGCCCCAGGGGCCAAAAGCACATTTCAGGCAAGGGTTAAATAAAATGGTCGGGGCTGGCATTGAACAATCAATGTCAGGAAACTAGAAAATACCCAGAAAAGCAATCAGGTACAAAGTTTAGATAGGACTGTATCAGCACAGAGCCATCTTGGGCAAGGGTTACAAGCAGAACAGGCCTTTTAAATGTGTCATGGCTCAGTACTGTGTGTTGTGTGCCATGCGTCAGAGCATGTACAATAGTCCAGACACATGCAGCATTAGACCGTGTGCATGAATCCAGACGCACAGAATGTCAAAAAACAAAAATGATTGGCTTTTTTTAGCCTACTGCAGGTACAACAATGATCTGATTGGTTGTCAGTGCCCAGGTGCAAATTTGCCCAGTGTTTAAAAGTGACACCCAGTGACCTTTGGGTTAATTGAAAATGCCTATTCAATTAGCCATTGTAATTTAAACCTAAAAATATTGTACTACATCTGAAATAAAAATGTAATCATTTTAGTAATACCTTAGACCCACAGCATCGCATTGCCCTCTAAAATAATCTTATCCTGGAGATATAGGCACGAAAGACTTAAGGTGGCCATACACGGGTCGATTGTAGCTGCTGATATCGGTCCTTAGACCTATTCGGCAGCTTATTGGTCCATGTAGGGACAGGAACGATGGGCATGCCCGACCGATATCTGGCCTGAAATTGGCCAGATATCGATCGAGCAGTTTAAAAGATTTAGTTAGATCGGGGAGCGCATTGGCTCATTGATGCAGTCCCCGAATCGACTGCGCCCATTGCTGCCATTATAATTCGATCGTTTGGCACCAGGACCAAATGATTTAATTAGCCTACATTTGTCCGATATCGCCCACATGTAGGTGGGGATATCGGGAGAAGGTCCACATCGTATATGGCCACCTTTAGATGATAAATTCCTGTTCAAAATCAAAACACATTTCAATCAGATTTAAATAATTTTGTAGATTGCATTTGTATACAGACAGTAGTGTTGCCAGGTCAGGCCAAGCTAGAGATAAATAGCTGAAGATAAACAGTAAGCATGACTACCACAGACACACAGAAATGTGTAACTTGGTCTTGACTGGGATCTAAAAGTGTTACCCAATTTTCATTTATAGCAATATGAAAAGAGTGGAATAAACGCTTTAAAGATGACTATAATTCCAACTTCATTAATCAATTAGTGCAGCTGGGATTTCCATAAGTACATCTGGATTAGGTCTGGACCAAGATAAAACAAAACATCATGATCCTATAAAACTTTTTATCTTTGGTTATGCTCATTAAGCTAAAGGCAACACGACCTCTGTTTCTTCCACATGCACTGAGCAGGATGATCTCACCTCTGTTTTTCTTGCTTCTGTAAGGCAACTTAGTATTGTGAATAATGATACTGATAAAGGCAGTGAAACAGGGAAGGCTAGGTTATCTTCTTTGTCAGCTACTTGTAGCTGTAATGGGCCATTGTACATCATGATTTTCTTAAATAAGTATGCTTTTATGGCTACTCTGAGTCTAGACTAACAGGAAAGAAATGGAAAATGTTCCTGCTAATATATGACCAGGACTATTTCTTCACTGGCTAAAGCAGGGCTGTCCAGATGGTGGTCCGTGGGACAGATTTGGCCCGTAAAGGGATGTAATCAGTTGGACAGAACTGGGCTAAAATTACACTTAATATTTTACGACTGACCAGACCCATAATGCCACCAGGCCTTACTTCCTGCTGGCTTGATAAAAGGCAAGGATTCAGGCCATCATCGCCATTTTAATTTAATCCGGCCCTCAAAAATGCTATTTGAGAAATAATCGGCCCACTACAGGTAATCAGTTGGGCAGCACTGGGTACTTAACACTTGTTAAGACTAACCATGTCCATAATACCACTAGGCCTTATGCTAGCTTCAGCAAAGGCAGGGACTTAGGTTCAAGCCCACCTTTATAAATCAAAATGTTATCAGGCCTAAATAGTGGTCTTAACAAGTTACTGGATACATGAAACATGCACCCTACTTTAGTTCTGACAATATCAAAAAACATGAATTAGCATCCGCAAACTCTCATCTCTAGGCTAGGCCTCCTTTTGCTTTGGAATCTACTCATATGAATTGTTGTTAATGTACAATGTTCTATGTACAATTAATTGAAAAATTATATATATCAATTTCTTTTAAACACACCACTTAATTTGCAGCCCTAAATCCCATGTTTGAAGACTGGCTATTGTGTAAATAGCACAGACACAAACAACATTGTATTTTACAAGAAAACATTTTCTGCAAGTAACAGATCAAAATCTATAGCTTTCTTGTGCCTTCTTGTACCTATCTTGTTACAAAAAGCCTCAGATAACAGTATTTCTGTCCAACCCTCAATTTAAACCACTCCACTTTGCCCCTCCAAAATTTGCCCCATTTTTCTTGCCTGTTGAAAAAAAGCAGAATTGCATGGCAAAATTGAATGGCACCATTTCAGGCTGCTGACACATTTCTCCCAAGTGAGAGCAGACATGCAAAGTGCAGTTAAAATGCAGTTAAACCAAAGTTCAAATCATCATCAATTTTGCATGCTCAGTGTTACCAGTTGCTTACAGGAGAAGAGCAAGCAGCATGAGCTGAAGAAAGGAAAACTGTTTTTATTCCATTCAGGGAACTCAAAAAGGGTGATTTGAGTTGTGCTTATGGTCAGCTAGGTTGTCACCTGGCTGCTAAAGATGCTATTATGGCTGTCTTATTAAATTAGCCCCTGTGTTTTGTCCCCTGTTATAAATTAACCCTGTTGTACATATAATGTTACTGCACCCTAAAGGTCCCCATACACGGGCCGATTATAACTGGCGATATCGGTCCCTTGGACCGATTCGGCAGCTTATCGGCCCATGTAGGGGCAGAACCGAGGGGCCTGGCCGACCGATATCTGGCCTGAAATTGGCCAGATATCGATCGGCCAGGTTAGAAAATCCAGTTGGATCGGGGACCGCATCAGTTTGTTGAATTTGTGTAGAATTCGAACGTTTGGCCCTCGCCTACATGCCTCCCCGATATCGCCCACCCATAGGTGGGGATATCGGGTGAAGATCCGCTCGCTTGGCGACATCGCCAAGTGAGCGGATCTGCCCGTGTATGGCCAGCTTTAGGTTCAACAACAGAGCAGACTGAATCAATCTATCTATCTATCTATTTATCCCTCTATCATATATCTATCTATCTTTCTATCTATATATCTATCTATCATCTGTTGATATATAGATAAAGATAGATTTTACAAAACAAAATTACGAATCTGCACTAGAATTTCACCATGCCTTTTGTTTTATCGCAAAAATGCCCATTGACTCAAATGTATTTGGCACAAGAAAAAAACACCCATTAATTCTAATGAATTTGGAAAGAGAAAATATGCCCGCTGTCTCCAACACATTTGGCGCAAGAAGAAACACAGGAAAAAAATGCTTGTTGACTCCAACTCTTGGCTGTGAGAAAAAACACAACAGAATTACGCCTATTGACTCCAGTTTCCAATTTTGCTAATTTTTTTGCGGTTTTACAAATTTTGGAGCGAAATCGCCCGTTTTACTCATCATTAGTAAACTAGCAAATGCCAATGCGCTCAGTAATTCACACTGTACTGCAAGGTTCTATTCTGGTCAAAATGATTGAACATAAATTGGCTTATTTTTCTTAGTTGGAAATAAAAAAAACCCAACAGATTGGAGACAGCAGTTTGTCTAAGTAGGAGGAAGAATATGGCCTTTAAAGTATGTTGCCTTTCTATGTTTCAGGTGACGCTCCCCAATGTTCTCTTGAATCCTTCCTGGCTACATGGGCAAACAAATTCTTTTGTTTACGCATTTTAAACTTGTGTGCACATTTTTAAAAACTTTATGCTTAGGTCAGAATAAATACAAAATTTAGTGTTTGTTAGCCTGCTCAAGAGAGCACAGTTTAGAGGGAACACCTACTACAACTACACCTACTACCCTAGTATTATTCTTTTATGTAAAGCTTTAAATTCTCTGCTATTTTATAATATTTGCATAGAAAGTACAAATTGAGAGTGTCCCTGGTAATCTGTGGCAACTTCTACTGGTCACCAAAGGGGTTATTAAAGTCTGCAACTTCAGTTGCATTCACTCAGCTTTTTCACTTGCATCTAAAAATTTCAGGCACACAAGTGACTTCTGCGACAAACACCTGAAATGACACCAACCTGTCTTGAAAAACTTTCAGCCCAATTATGTCCCGTTTACAGCAAACTGAAAGTACAGTAGCCTTAATTTTGATGATTCTATCACAATCATATCAGCTGCAATGTCTCCTTGAGACCACAACAATGATGGAATTTTGGGTAAAAACATTGCATGATGGGAAAAAAATGGTGTCACTTCTACAGTATGTGTCTGACTTCTCTAAACAGCCAAACAAATGAATTTCCCAGGGGAGCACTAATACAGATATGGGATTCCTTATCCGGAAACCCGTTATCCAGAAAGTTCCAAATTATGGAATGCCCATCTCCCATAGACTCCATTATAATCAAATAATTCTAATTTTTAAAAATGGTTTCCTTTTTCTCTGTAATAATAAAACAGTACCTTGTACTTGATCCCAACTAAGATACAATTAATCCTTATTGGAGGCTCAACAATCCTATTGGGTTTATTTAATGTTTCATTATTTTTAGCAGACTTAAGTTATGGAGATCCAAATTACAGAAAGATCCCTTATCCAGAAAACCCCAGGTCCCGAGCATTCTGGATAACAGGTCCCATAACTGTAAAAGTGTTTAAGATTTAAGCAAATAAATTGTTCAATTCAAAACACTTTTTTTTTTACAAAAATAGTAAATATATTTGAGCACCAGTTCTCCCAGTCCCTAAACTATATCTAGCTAAATATTTATGGAATGACTCTCAACATTCCTTATCAACACTCTCCAAAGATTATTAAGAGGTTGTATATATATGTACTATCATCATGTTACAAGTGGATTAGTTTTCTGTTTCCTTCCATATATTATATCTACATGTTTAACTCGTCTTTATGATTACTGCCTTTTTTGACTAACACCAGATCCATAACAAGCTTCTGATAAAATGAGTCAAGAAATTTTTCTTCTAAATAATTCAATCTACGGATTAGGTGTAACTAAGAGGAACTGTGGACTTTACTCGAATACTGGATAAAAGGTCTCAAATGAATTGCTGAGTTGAAAAAGCTGTTATTAGAGATGTTAAATTTATTGCTGAAACCTCGTTGAGACCTTATTCATCATTCATGTACATAAATATTAAGAAAGACATTCTTCGTCTCAACAGTTAATGGTCTGGGACACTATAGCACTAAATCTTAGGATCTTTGAAAAAAGATTTATACCACATGAGAGGCCAGTAAATGCTAGAGACAGGGGAATTGGATGTCAGAGATATGTTAGAACAAGAGGTCATGCTCTGAAGCTGGGGGGGACTGGCCCAGAGCACACATACTTTGCAGAAAGGATAGCCAGTTGGAAAACATAGTTCAACTTGACATGCACGGGATAATGCAGCACAAAACTGATATATAGGTGCAAGCAGATTGTTAAAACAGCCTCTTAAAATATGACTATTAATACCCTTTTATATAACTGCCAATATTTTAACTCCAACTATGTTGTTTTTCTAATGTTTCCAAGTTCCTTGTTTGTTTATAGCTTTCGACTGTTCTGTCAAAGTTAATTTTTTTTATTTAAATAAAGGGGGCAAAACAATATTTTTCAGTCAATTAAGCAGTAAGGTTACTAGATTTATGGCAGATTACACTGTATTGAATCTTGCTCTTTTAAATGTCTCACTACTATAATGGCTTGGGGCTGCTGGGATTGCAGCCATCCTGTGGTTTGTGTATGGTATGATCATAAATAACATCCATAGGTACAGTTGTTATCCATTTTGTCATTTCTTGTGTCCTTTCTTATTGACTGAGAAGAGTAACTCTCCTGTCATTAAAGAAAATTTGCATCTTTATTAATCTTTTCAGTGCATTAGACAATGTACTAGTGATAATTGCCTTTAAAATAACTGACACAAAGCTATATGTAGAGACAGAGTGCTTAGATGGGTTTTGTGAAGAGTAATTTAAGATTAAACATTTTGTACCTTTTGTACTATTTAAATAATCTTGTTGCTCTTCACTATCACCCTTTTAGCAATCTGTCCCTATGTCATATGAAGCTAGAAGTGCTGTATCTGTTGGGATGCAGAGTGCATCTGAGACTTTTACAGCAATAGGATGATCCAGTGCCATAACTAGATGTCACTGGGCCCAACAGCAAATTCAATTGAGGGCCTCAAAATATAGGTATGTTGATCAATTATTCCAAGATATATAGTAATCACTCATTAATTAGAAACTCACTGGGCCCTCTACACTCCTGTCTGCTTCCTCTATTGTTACACCTCTAACAGGATCGATACAATATATGACTCAGGATGTATGTTTAGACTAAATATTGGAAATCCATCCCAAAGGACATTTTTTGATACCAAAAATTCTAGTTTCCAGAGATATTTGAGTAAAGGATCCACTGTAAGATCCGCTTTTTTGGTGATGTCGGCAAGAGAGCGGATCTTCACCATTTACACCTAGGGCCAAACGATTAAATTAAAATGGTAGGCATAGGTGCTGTTTGTTTGGGTGCCACATCAATGAGCCGATGCAGTCCCTGATCCGATGGAAAAATCAAACCTGCCTGATCGAGATCTGCCTAATTTTAGGCCAGATGTTGTTGGTGTCCATACACAGGCAGATAAGCTGCTGAATTGGTCTAAAGGACCGTTATTGGCAGCTGAAATTGGCCCGGATATGGCGACCTTAAGTTTAGGTGACACCTAAACAATTTACAAATCATAAGTTTTAGCCTTGTCTTTTATGTACTTTTGTACCTATTTTAATTTTTGCTATGAGCCGCTTTATAGATACAAATGGTGGTAGTAGCAATAGTAAAATAATGACAAAATAATTAATACCAAGGTCTCCCTCTCCTCTGAGAACCCTGATCACTTAAGTTCTGTTTTCTGAACATTCTAGTATCTAAAATGACTTAGAATGTGAAGCATCTGCTAAGCATAATGTGGTTGAATGAGTTCAATCCACATTAACTTTTACAGCATAATCCTGTTTTTCTTTAGAAATTTTGACTTTTTTTTAGCATGACAATATAGCCTTTCAAGATTTACATTTGGCTTTGATGGATGTTATATTAGTTAATACTAAATAAAAAATGGGTATAATGGGGAAATCCTATTCCAAGAATTCCAAGAATTCTGATTCTCTATTTCATTTCATGCATTGACTACTGTAAACTCCATTAATTGGCCTTCCCCACCAGTCCTTTCTAGTCCATAATAAATAATACTACTAGGCTCATACACGTCAGCAACCGCTCCTTCTCTGCCATGCCACTCTGCCAATCCCTACATTGGCTTCCACTATCATCCAGGAAAATTCAAACCTGACATTCAAAGCAATTCATAACACTGCCCTACTTTAAATTTCTGAACTTATCTCCTGGTATTTCCCAAACCGATTGTTACGCTCATCTACTGACCTCCTCCATAACTTCTCTCTCATAACCTCCTCACATAAACACATTCATGACTTTGAATTGGTCTTGTGCCCCTTAATGCTTTTGCAATTCTTTCCAGGGCTGTAAATGACTGCCATAAAGTAATTACTGTATTAGTTCTGACATCACTTTGTTATCAGAGCCAAAAAAGACCCCTAACCATTACAGCCATTGCATAGTTCTACTGTATGCCGCCACTCACCTGTTCTGTAAAGTTCAGGATAGCCCACTGAGCTACTGTATGTAAAGACTGTTTATGCTTTAGCACACACTGGCAGATTAAATATAAGGATTTCTGTAAAAAATGCCTTTGGAGGGCCAGCAGTTTCTTTTTGTAAGACAAACTAAGTAACTAATTACCTAAAACATTAGAATTGTCCAGTATAAAGGGAATTTTGGGGGATTTATGTAATAGGGGGCATAATTTTTCTTTTGCTGTTTTGTTCCATATACCAAAATATCCCATAAGTACTTAGCTATTAATGGGACACAGTAAAACAATGTTAATTGTTAGGAAATGTTGCGTATTTATCATTTTTTCTAGTATTGTGAAGCGTTACAGGTTACATAGGCAAATGACACATCAGGCTGTCTCTACGACTGCATTTAACACAGGCAAAGAAAAAGCTGATGCATGTCGATACACCCCATTTGCTCCTCTGCACAGTGTGGATTAACTAAAACTATGCAATTCACTCTGAAATTTGCTTTGTGAGTGCACTTATAGCAAGGAGCAGATGGGAGCAGATTGGCTTGCATAGTGAAATTCCTTCAATACCACTGTTAAATGTCCAGGTCCCTGTGTTCACTGTAGGCATTTTAAGTGAATTATTTGAGTGAATTATTATTAATATCAACATACAGTGATACATTGCAACAAATGGTCTGTCATTATTGCACATTGCTGTATTACATGCAGCAATGCATATGACCAAGCCTGGACTGAAGTAATGTTGTGGTGGTTTGTGGGAATTGTTAATTAGTACATACATTTGTGGTAGAGTAGAATGAAGCATGGGTACTTTTGAACAGACCAATGCTTGTATATTTTATGCCACAATACTATTTTAACAGAATTTGAACAATTTTTGACAGCTTTAATCTCAGTTGATTAATTTTGAATCAGACATATAATAAAATGTTACCAAATGCTCAAAGCTTTAGAACATTTTGAGGAAAAAAGTGGGGGAATGATAAATTAGGCAGATTTTTAACTTTATCCAATCTGGAGAAAGGTCATTAAATGGTTTAGAATGTTGGGAACAGCTTTCTAAATAAGAAAAATTAGACTTTTTGCAAGGAAAGCAGAATTTAGCCTTTGATACATGTATCCCTCTGGGTAAGTCCTACACTCAGTGATAAACTGTTTTCACATATTTTCCCCATGTAAAAAAATTAGAAAGAAACATTTAATATGGCAAAATATCTATAAATGGCTTTTTTCCCACTGGTGATAAAATAAGGAAATAAAAGAATTTTGTTCCCGACCTTTAATAAATCTGCCCCTAAGCCTGATATCAATGAGCACTGTATTATACTATAGTAACTGTGGCAAGTCAGTACTAACAATGATGCGTAAATCCTTTCTGCCAAACTAACATCCAGGAAACTCTTGTGCAGTTCAGGGTTGTTGGTATCTGATGCACTATGTCTCTACTCCCAGCCACTGCATTCTATCAAATCTTTAATAAATTGTTAGACTCACAGTGGCGTCTAGTTTATTTCTTCTTTCTTGGAAATTCAGACCATATCTGTACTGCTTGTAACTATACCCCTGAACAGTTACTTTCACCCATGGAAGAAGAGATATTCATTATTTACATTCAGGGTCAAACTAAAAAAATCCTGGTGGGCCCTGACCCACTCCAGCCACCACTGCTTCCTGCTGCGCTTTCATTTTTAACAGTGAAGTAAGAAGCACAGAAGAGCAAGAGCTGGGGAGTGGTGATGGCTGGGCCCTTGAGTCAGATATCCAATGGATCCTGGTTACCCCAGTCCAACTCTGTTTACATTTAATGGTCCAAAAATATATTGATTATTTTATGTTTTTTAACATTTACTCTTTTCTGAAATGATATCACTTAAGGTAGCCATGCTTACCTGGATAATTGACTTGTAGGCTGAAGATATAAACATTATCCAGTCTGACCAGCCACATGGACTATAACTGGATCTGTTCACTGGGTTGAGGCCCAAATGACAAGATCTGGGCCTTGTCAGCCCCCACCAACACACTACACTGTGGCTTCCTATGGCACAGAAGCCACAGATTGCCAGTCTATAACACAATTATTTGTTTATGATTGATTATCTTAATTAGTAGTTGGAAATCAGACTATTAATTAACTAAATTCCTTATTAAAGAAGGCAACAGACTAAGGCAAAGTGCTCAGTGTGGCATACAATGTTGACTTATTTTAAGGATATTACATGGTTGTGGACTGGGGCAGCACCCAGACTGACCAGGATTTAATACAGTAGAGATTGTTTTTAATGTTTATAGCACAGCTGTAAAGGGCAGTCCCCAAAGTAGAAAGTAAAATCATAATGGTATACCAGCACAGATATTCCCGTGTATAGGCATAATTCTTCAGCAATATGTAAAGGTGCATTCCTTCTTCTTTAAATAATATCTATTATCCCTAAAACTAGGGCTGCCCGGCCTGTTCGATCAACAAATTGATTAATCCGTTAACGGGAAAATGGGCAAATTGGGCTGGGCTGGACATATATGGCCCAATCAAGCTGCAGTTTTCTGAGTTTGTCAAGGGGGATGAGGAACAGGAGAAGAGAAGGCTGGGGATTAGGGGGTGGGCCGGGGGTGTAACAACATTTTTACTGACCATGCCGGTAAAAAAACAGCCAGGTGGCAACCCTACCTAGGGATACTCTAGGGATAGTCTTGCTGAAATAATAGAAGATAATTTTCCATAAATCTTTATGAGTACAGCACACAACTGCAAAGAAATTTACTTCTTAGCCTAAACAACACATTTTATCAGCTCTGTTCTACTTAGCATATTGTTTTGTCTTACAAATAAAAATGTTTGACATTGATGATAGAGAATCCCTTTAATAGTTAAACCTCTCATTTGTCAGATTTTCCCAGAATGAGTGTAGACTTTTAGTGATAACTGTCATTAACTATCAATCAGTTGAAAAGATTTAGCAAACTGTAGACAGTAACACATGTAATATTTATTGTGATATAGCAAAAAATCTATACAGATTCTATAAATACTGCAATAAGAGCTGTTGAAATATTTCCAGTGCTTAACTGCTACTTTTTGTAACAATTCTAAATAAAGATAATTGAGGATGAGTTCTAAATACTAAAATATATATTTTTTAAATAGTGTGCAAGAACCTCATTATTCATCCATATATGTTTCCATATTGCAGCACCACAGAATATTATTATAAGATTTTAGACAGTTGTTTTCTGACAAATTGGTCTCTGAGACCTGTGTCGAATTTATACTAACGATTAATGATTTAAAACTACATTTCATTTGTGTGAAATAATAAAACAGAAGTCATTTAAGAAACCAGGGATGTTAGAAAAAAATGTTGTGCTCCTTAGTGCCCCTGTACTAGGGAATCGTAAGTACTACTATCTTATACTTGAATTTAACTAGACTAGCATAACCTAAATGGATCTAAATACTAAATGGGTTGTTCATTTTTCAGAAATACACATTATCCTTAAAACCCTAGGTCCGCAATGTTCCAGATAACAAATCCCATAACTGTATTTCCTTAAAACATCCAAAAAAGTTGTCAAAAGCCCCTTTTTTAAAAGTAAAATTATACATTACCATTGAAATAATTCATAATGAAACCAGTCATCATCAGCCTAAGCCAAAACAAACATGCATACATCATACAGGTGACCCCTTATCTGGGATCTTGGATCTTTCCATATAAGGGCTTTTCCAGTGGAAGGAGAAAGCAGGCAGCAACCCTTTCCCAAATCTGGCAAAATCCTGGCTTTGTAGTGAACTTTGTCGAATATAAGGATGTTAGACCCCCACATTGTGCCAAATTGTAGAATTTTCCATATGTCGCAGATTTGGAGAAGGGGTTCCTTACCTTTACAGTAAAATAAACTGTACTTTAACTCAGCATGTTCCCACAGCAAAGTCTATGGATGTTGAAAAGGGGGGAGTTTTATAAAAACTATCCCAGAAAGTTAGCAAGATATAGGGTAATATATAGCAGGTGCAACATTTCCTCCTGTTTTTGTAACCCATAGTAGACATGTGCATATATCAGCATATATCCTTTACCTGTCAGTTGTTTGAAGGCAAACAATTGGTTGCTATAAGTTCCTAGTCAGGGAGAAAACTTGTCACTCACAGTCACTCCCTACAACCGTGCTCATTTAAGCATCAAACTAACAATCGCTAGCCCAAAATTGTAATAGCCTACAATTTGAAAGCAAACATCTGGCTGGTTGCTATAAGTTACTAGACCTGGACCAGCTTAGCACCTGTTCTTACATTATGTCTGCCACACTTACCACAACAGTCCTCATTTAAGCAACTAAACATACAATTAACAGAATATACTGGTGTGCTATCCAACATCCAGTCGGTCACCATGGGTTTCTTGGCCTGGAATGTGTGCCCTTAATTACATTATACCCTTAATGTATGCTAGATATCTGAATCAAAGTAGAAAATGTATTGTTAAATAATATCTGACTTAACTAGCTGAGTATATATGCCATGGATACTAGACCTGGACTCAGGGCCGGTACTAGGGGTAGACGGAAGAGTCAGCTGCCTAGGGTGCAACGATTAGGGGGCGCCAGGCAGGAGCCTCTCTTGCCTACCCCTAGTAGCAACCCTTATTTTTTATTGTCCCTGCCGCTTGTCATTACGCGGTGGGGAGAATGAACTATTGCTTCGATGCGCAGGTGCAGGGGCGAGGTGGCTGACCGGGTTGCCTAGGGTGCCCAGTTGGCTCGGCCCGCCCCTGTCTGGACTAGGGTGCAAAATATGCCCTGGCATTTCCAAACAGCCCCCACCAGCCTCATAAATAGTGACTGTGTATGGTGTCTTACAGCAGCCTCTGATTTGCCAGAATCCACAGTCCAGGCCTGATGGATACTATTTTGTTTGCTGTTAAAAGAGTTATAGTTGTGTACTGACAGAAACTATTAAATGTATACAAGTATGGGATCTGTTAAAACAGGAAAAGGTAAAGGAACTAAAATGTTCTGAAAACTTGCTATGGTTATCTTAGTTAGCCAATAAAGGTATCACTTTTATATCACTTTTGTTATTTTTTATTTCAAAAGGGTTACTCCGTAATGGATGTTAAAGGAAATCTATTATCATGAATATCATTAATATAAATAAAGAATTATAATACTAAAGGGATTGCATGGACCCTCCTCTACCCCTTTTCTGGCAGAGTAATATATATTCATATATTGTGCACCTCTAAAGTGGTCTTCAGGTTTCCCAACGCTGTGTCTGCTGCCCGTGTGCAACATTTTCCCCAATGCCATATGAGCAGAATATTGTTCTGATTGCTATGTATTGCACATTAAAAGTCAGAGTTGCTTTAGGTTTAGAATGCGTAACTGGCTGCTCGGCAGTGCAGGAATTAACCTTTAAAGTTCATGAATGACTCACTGACCAGTGCTGCATGTGATTGTCTCAATGTATGATATAACCTTTAGTAATTAATTAAATACATCATTGCTAAACGGAACAGTTAGCCAAAGTCCAAGAGCCAAGTTTGAACCATTTTTCATGCATTGTGAAGAAAGTGCTATATATTTCAGTTGGAATCACATATTGCTTAAAGGTTCTAAGCAGAAATTAAGAAATATAACAGAAACACAGATGAAGCTATGTAACATTATTGATTTAGGATTTTAGTAATTTTGCTGTCAGGCATGTGGGTCTCTAACAAAATCCTTGCTCTTGGTGATATTGCAAAGTCCTATGCATTGCTGGAAGAGTGTCACAAAGAACTTCACATGAATGAGAGAATGTGGCTACAGTGATATCATGAGTCTCACTATTGTTCCAGATTGTCACTTCTCTATAGGTCAGCATAGGGATGTTGGCAGTGTTGTTGCATACCAACACTAAAAGATGGGGGAGGACTTTTACCTCCTGAATACATTTCATGCCATAGTACATTTACTATGTATTGCATTTTAAAATTCCTGTTGAAGTTGAAAGGTATATAATCCACATAGTGTTGCTCTTTGTAAATGTTGCTGCACTATAGCATTCACCATACCCCAACATAAAACCATATGAAAAACATGCTGGGGCTGTAGCCTGGCAACATTAGTGCTGGATGTCTAAAAAACTTTCTTCAAGACATCTGAAGCAAAAATCCTCTAGCAGAATCCTGGGTACACTTAGGTACATAGACATATTACAATGTCCAAGCGGTTTTCTGAGTTGTTTCCCTGTATCCATCCTACTATACACAATAGGGTTAATTTGTGAATTTAAACACTGTTCCCAAAAGTACTCTGCTCTATCTGCATGCTTGGTAGCAAAATGCTCGTTGCTTTCACTTTTCTGAATAAGGTGCAAAGAACAGGTTGCATGGATGCATAAGAATACCATTGGACTTTAAAAGGTTTAAGACTCCTTATAAGTAAATCTGTTGCAGTGCCCCAGTATACCTATAATGTCTGGGTCCTATTTGGCAATAGTTGAGGGTTCCTGGTTAAACAACTGTTGCAAGGTCCCATTATGCATATATTTATTTATGTATGTATATATATATATATATATATATATATATATATATATATATAAAAGTGCCAGCCGAAATGTTAGTCTCCTTAATAAAGTAACTTTTTCTGTATAAGTCCTGCGAGTGCTGACCCTTCCTCCAGCATATTCAACAATTTTGGGACCTGCACCCAGGCACCAGCAACCTATACGTGAGTGCCGGCATCTCTTTGGAAGTATATATATATATACATATATGGACTACTCCAACCAATGGATCATTAGCTGTTTTCGAACTACAACTTTATGCATAGCTAAATAACTTTGACACCTATCAGTTCTTGATAAAAATTACACTTCAAAAAATGGGCACTTAGAAAAACAGGGCAAAAAAATCTTGCCCTGCTATGGCTGCTATCCTTACTACCTACAAATGCTGATCTGTGGAAACAAAGGCCCTTGTTTGTACTTCCTAACTACAGGTCTTCATTAAAGGTTCATTCAAATTTACACCACATACTTAAATTGGTGGGACCATATCATTGTCTCCCTCGAGTTAGTTGTCTCTGAATAAAAAGTGTGAGAGTGGCTGAGAGTTATTCACTTGACTGCAAGAATCCTGTGTTATGATTGATATGTCAGCTCCTGGTCAGTATGGGAATACATGGTATTTATTAATTATTACATAGGCGCCGATTTGCACCACTGCAATTACTTATAGCTGCCACTTGATTAACTATGATTGGTGTAGAACAGCTGGGCTAGGAAAGCCAATGCCTGACTGCTATCAATTTTGATACTGCTTGAGTTTTTTCCCCTTAACCTTTTACACACAGGTCACCAAACTGTATAAATCTAATTGATCTGGCCAATCTGGCCAAGACTGTAATGTGCCTCTGTGGGATCCTCATGCTTATCTGGTGACTCCATACTGTTACTAATGGGCATAATCCTATAGAGTTTGCCATTTTGGGTAGTAACTTTGTGGTAGTTTGTTGTGTAAATCTGAGAGTGCAATATATACAGTTTTATTATAATATGATAGCCCTATAAAACTAAAATTATATGATTATACATTTTTTCAAGATCTATATTTCTATGTCATTGATATAGTTAGTTGGTAGGCACTCATTTTGGGCTCATATGGGCTCATCTGCTAGCAATGGTTGAACATGCTCTGCTCTGGCAGTGACCCTTAGTAACCAGTCAAATGGATTATTCTTATTTCTGTAGATTGATTAAAGCTAATTGATGACTGGCTGCTAAGGGTTAATGGTGTGAGACAATTTTTTGTTAGCAAATGACATTCATAGTATAAACAATTTTACATTAATAGAAAAATATTTCATATATATATATATTTATATACAGTATATATTTATATATCTGTCTTTATGGTTTATACATATGTAATGAATATTTTTTTTCCAGAGACCTTTTCTGGAAAAAGGGTCCCAGGCAAATTTTAACTGTGTCCTGCCCAAAAACTGTCCATGGCATCCTGCATTAACTGCTCACTTCTTTCTAATCCAAGTTAAAGAGCATCAGTTTAAAGGTTTTGTAGTCAATCTGTAACAAATGCAACAAACATCTTTGTAGTCTTGCTACATATATCCACAGAATATTATGCAATGTGTGAAAACACCTTTTCCGCTCCAGAATTTCCGAAAACCCCATTAAATGTCACACCAGACACTTAAACTGTCAGATGAATGCAGCATTTTTTTTACTGAATATCCATGAGAAACCGAGACCCCAGTTCTGCCTGGTTTAAATTAAAAGGAACTGAAAATCAAACTTATGGAGACTTTTGTTCATTTGCTCTTTCCTTTTTTCTTTTTTTTCAACACTTTTACTGTGATTTCAATGTAGAACTTACATTTTTAATTATGCATTCCAAATCATGCAGCAAGAAACAACCCAAAAGAAACCAAAAACACATTTTTCCCCTATTACACCCACTAATTTTGGTTTCCAAATCTGATAACTGTAGGATCTTCCTGGCACAGAACTTGCAAAACAGTCCAACAAGATAAGAAACCCTATGTTTGCCCTCAACAGTTCTACAGTTAATGCTAAATTGGAATTGCCATTCATTAGACCTATACAGCCTGCATAGAGAATAACCATTTGTGTATTGAAATCATAGTCCTTAAACTGACTAAATTATTATCATACCTAAGAATATCCCTTATTTTGTGGCTGCTGTGCAGGCATTTCTATTTATATGGTTAAATATACTCAGTTATCCAGCATGTAACAAAATGCAGCATTTCATACTCTTATACTGTGAGATATAAAAAATATATCCAACAATTCTCATCTATCTATTTGTCTGACTATCTATCTATCTATCTAGTTGAAAAATCCAATGTATTTACTGAAACGATTGATGAGAATGTACTCTTTACCTTTTTTTTTATAGCAAAACTATTTCTAAGGCAATTTCACGGGTATTTGTAAATGAACCCAGTGGTGCACCGAAACTCTCATTTACCAATGATTCTTACCTGTGCTGTAGTATCCACAAGCTTGTTTCTTTTTAGAAATCCCTGTTTGTCCAAAGAATACAGAACGAACCAAGGCAAGCAATCAAAAAGTCAAAAAGCAAAGACTTGTTTATATTTTCAAAAATAAAAAGCAAAAATTGACAATTTTTGTCAATAATAAATGCAGTGGAAAGTGCCTTGCTACCAAACACTGCTGGTTAAAGCTCCAAGTGGTTTTCACAGAGAGATCAGCCTGTGTCTGTATTGCAGTCTATCAGCAAAACCTAGTGTTCACTTCTGAGCAAATTGTCCAGTGAGAAAAAAAGCGTCTCCAGCCCCAACCACATTCATGTGCACGAGGCTGACTCCCTCTCTCTCTCTGTCTCTTGCTCTCTCTAGAGCATCTAGCTTTTCAGGGGCAGAGTGGGAGATATCTGTTGCATGAGAGTGAAACCCCCCTACTAAAAAGGAAAAGCTTTAACTCCTCTTCTGCTGTACAGGGCAGTAGCTTTTACAGTGTAAGTAAGCCAGTAAGTTGCTTGCTGTTGTTTTTTTTGAACATTTTATACTTGAAAGCTGCTTTACGGAGGAGGGGAGTATTTGCAATTTCTCACAGAGCCTATCATAAATGCGTGACTTTGGAAACTGAAACATTGTTGCCTTCTCTCTAAGTGGAACAAACTGTCATTTTTAAATAAATAAATAGTAAGTTCTAAGGTCTGAGTTAGCAGAAAAGGCTCCAGAGAAAACAGTTCACTAAAATTTCCCTGGCAGGCAGACGTGACATGCCATATCATATATTTTAAACACTGTTAAAGTATGAAATATTTACCCATACCCCGTGGATAGGCAATCTTTCACAGTCTAGATGATGTACTACAACTCCCAGAATCTGACCAACAGCATTTAAAGCACTAGAGTAGGGCCAGTATAATACTATTATATTTTAGTGCTTCTCTAAAGCAGGTACAACCAGTCTGGGATCCCCAACTGACACAGAACAATTGATTCCCTCAATCCGCTTTTAGCCTCTAGCTAGAAGCTGTAGCCATATACTTAACCCCATACCGTGTGGTTAACATACTTTGGTATCTGCATTAAGGCTCCTTAGATCAGAAAACAGTTTATAGTGTCTGCACAGACAGTATCCATTAATATCTAACACCAATGTTATCAATATCAATGTGGGACTTATGGCAGGCTTGTATTCTTCCGATGTCTGCACAGTTTAATGCACACATTGCTTGCCTCACCTGCCAGGAAACTGTCCTACAAAAGCAACAGACTTTTCCACCCCACATGTACAGTATAAATATATATATATATGCAAAGGATGTACAAACTGCTCACATTCCTTTATATTTGATTGTCTGCACAAGGGTAAAATAAAGAGAAAGAACTGCTTGTGAACACTGTATTCTCTTTTAAAATAACACTAACAGAAAGTAAACTGTCCCAGTAAAATGTTACCAGATATCAATGCTGTATCAGTGCCACAGGCATAGTTATTATCTCATATTGTGCAACTAATTATACACAGCATTGTAAGCAAAAAGAAAAAAAATCAAGCGCAGTGATTTCAACCCCTTCAGAGCTTCAATGTCTGAGATACAGGGGGATTGAGTAACTTACCCAAGGCCATAAGGAATTGGAGTTGACACAGTAATGAAACCCAGGCCTCTCTCTCTGCTTTAAAGTCCAGTGACTTAACCTCTAAGCCATTCCTTCTCCCCTACAGCAATAGTAAAGCTTGATATTGACAGAAACAGTAGAAACTTCAAACCACAATTCCACCAGGCTTTGTACATAAATAGAATAAAAGTCATCTTTATTAAATGCAAAATAATAGTATTAGGCATTGTTGAAAAATGGGACATGTCAGTACTTTTCTCATTACAGTTTTTTTAAGTGCATCAAGGAATATTTACTGTACCTCCACCCTAAAGATCCCAGTATTTTAAACCACAAAACATCCTAACGTACAGAGAAGCCGATGTGGATGTAGATCTTTTGTTACAGATGGAGTTCTCAATTTACTCTGTTGCTCTAATCCCCCATTGTAACTAAATGCAGAGGCAGTATGTCATTAAAAAAAAAAAAGATTCCATTCTCTTTCTTTTTCCAATAAACACATTATAATGAGAATTTACAAGTTCTGAAACCACTGTCATTAACACCTTAATTTAACGCCTGCCAGCAGAGATTGCAAAGAGAGGATCAGATCCCGCACAAGTGTCAGAATATGTGACAATAATCTAAACGGCTCAGAAGGAAAGCAATCTTTCCTGTTTCACCTCGTCCCTTCTGCGGGCATTATTCCCAGCTGTGACCTGCTTGTTCAGATTCACACTGGGAACAGCTGCTTCTCAGAAAGCCACTGATCACATGTCAAGGACCCTCAGTTTTAAGGCCTATTAAAAATGCAAAACTGGAAGTTACCACTTAACCCCTTTTCTGAATAATGAGTGCAATCAATGGCACTCAAGAGAAGATTTGTGTGACTGATGTCATCTTTCGATCTACCCCCCCTACCCTCTGACCTTGAGAAGTATTTGAGGCGGGTGGCTGATACAGCTTACATTAAAATGCCCCAGATGTGTCATGGTTTATCTCAAACCATATTGTAAAGGAAAACTATACCCCCAAACAATGTAGGTCTCTTTAAAAATATATTGCAAAAAATAACTCCTATGTAAAACCCTTCATCAAAAATTTCATATAAATAAACCATTTTCATAAAAATATACCTTTGATAGTATTGGGTAATCCTAAATAGAAAATTGTCATTTTAAGTACAGGTATGGGACCTGTTTTCCAGAATGCTCGGGACCTGGGTTCCGTATAAGGGGTCTTTCCATTATTCCGATCTCCTACCTTAAGTTTGCTAAAAAAATTATTTAAACAGTAATTAAACCCAATATGATTGTTTGGCCACCAATTAGGATTAATTATATCTTTGTTTGGATCAAGTACAAGGTACTGTTTTATTATTACAGAGAAAAAATTAAACCATTTTTAAAAATTTGAATTATTTGATTAAAATGGAGTCTATCGGAGATGGCCTTTCTGTGAACTTTCAGGATAATGTGTTTCTGGATAAGGGGTCCAATACCTGTACTAAGGGCTACACCCTGGGATCATAGGATTCACAGTGCACACAAACAAACCAAGGCACACATACATGCTAGGTCACATCAGCCAATTAATCTTTAAGGTTCTGTCTTTTACCCTCACGCTCCTTCCTGTTACAGTTAGAGCTGCTTTATTTCCTGTCAGCTGATCTCTGAGGGAGCACACAGCCCATCACAAAATGGTGGCTCAATGTAAAAGATGTAAAAGGGCAAAATGTTATGATATAAATATATACTGTATAGATATATACAGTATATATATATAGAACTGCAAAGAGGGTAGGCACTCATGATAAAGTCACTCACTGGGCCTGGGTGCAGTCCTCAACTTTCTGAAAGTAGATATCCGAACACACAGGACTTATGAAAAACAGCGTGGTTTATTAAAGTATCACAATGACTGAGGTTTTGGCTGGTATCCCAGCCTTTCCCAGCACTGCGCACTGTGAATTGTTGTTCAAAATACCTGAGCATTTCATGTCACTTGCGTTGATCTGTAAATGCATTCTGAAGTCATATATAAAACTGCATAAGCACTTGCATTTGAATCAGTTTTTATTTAAAGCTCCTGAATTTCTTATGGAAAAGTTTTTATACATACCTAGTAGCTTATGTGGAAAAAAATACATATGTCCATCAGCTATTCTCATATGTTAAGACTCTTTCCACTGTAATTTTAACGTGCTGTTTCCAAATGGTTTGAGAAATTTTTGCATCAGAAAAAAAAATCCTTCCTGGCTCTAGTCCCTGTCCTGATTTTTCTTCCACCTGAACTACATAAAATAATGGTATAAATTGTGGTGTTCGGAAGGCAAACTTCTCCATTTATTTTACACAGCGAATTCCATTTTACAGAACATAATAAATAGGCCCCTAAGTATAAATATGGCTAGCAAGCTAACTTGCCAAAAAGGCATGGCACCCTTTATCTGCCAGTACAGCTGCTGCAGGTAGTGAATTCTAGAACTTCAAAACTCCAGATGTAGTTACAAAGATCTGATTGGTTGCTATGGGCAGCATCACCGGTGATTTTTGTCTCCAATCTTAATAAACACACCAATAACTGTAACCCTTTGCACATTAAGATGAAACATGCTTTCTTCCAGTCTCAAGGGATGTCTTTATTTTTTCTTTGGAAAGATCTAATCACAAATAAAGTTCATTGCATGATCCTCTTATGTTGATACATAGAGATCTTATCCCCATTATAATCTTGTCTGTGTTTCTACAATGCCAACATAGCAAGCCTATATCAAGGATTTCCCTGTTCTAGCCCAGTAAATAGTATACGTAAACTGCATATTTATTAGTTCCTACCCCTATACTGTATGTAATAAAAGACAAATACAGTTTACCCAGGTACAGTAGCTCATAGCAACTAATTATATCTCCAGTTCACCAGTAGATGTTAGTTTGGGTCAATTGATATAAGTGATTAGTCCAGTAGCAAAATTTAATTTTTTTAATAACAGTTCCCTATTTTGCCTTCTGCAACTTAGCCACCAATAACACCAGTTTGTCAACATCCCTCTGCAAGGATGACATGCTAGATAGATTTAGTTGTAATGCATAATTATGTGTCTTTAGTAAACACAGATTAATTACTCCCAATGCCCATTTTAAACTCAATGCACCTCTGGTAGGGAAATAAAATTGTAAGCGCTACCGCAACAGAACTTACATGAGTGTACAAACATTTTCTTAAAAATGCTGCATAATATGTAAGAATGATATAAGTAAAGGATTGGGTAGGGGGGTGCTAAAAGTTGCTCCAGCAAAGAGTTACCCCCCCAGTTTACTGTATATTGAGCTAGAACCTTGGGCTATTATTCTAGGCTTAGAGGGATAAGGGTAGGTGTATTACCATGACAAGGGGACTCCTCAATTGACCCTTCGCCTTGAGGCACCCCACTGAACCCCCTTGTTACATATCTTAATGAAACACCAGGAGACAGAGGTGGAGAAAATGGCCACAGCATTTATTCACATTTTATCAAATAAATAGGACCTTGCCAGCCTAACCCAAGGCAATATTCTAAAGCCATAATTCCATAAGGGGTCGCTACTATGCTCTGCCGTTCCTCACTGAAGACTTGAATGAGTATTAGACTGCCTCTACCTACAGAGAAGATGGCCCCAAACTCTGCTACCAGCAGGAGCTGCATTACCAACCATGAGAGAAGTTCAGCAGCCCTGCTGCCGGTCCTGGATCTGCAGTGTCTCGATGATAGGAAATCCAAGCAGGCTGTCGCCTAGCACAAGCAGTAGTAGCGTCTGTATCTATCAATCCACCGAGCAGTCACAGGAGAGAACCTCCTTTCTCCCTCTGCTAAAATGACCTCTGCAGTACTCTGGCAAGGTCCTACCGCTGCTGTGACAAATACAACTTAAAATATATTATCATATATCCACTATTTTGATCCAGAGGAAGGCAAAAAACCCAACCTGAAGCTAGTGCCAATTATGCCTCAAGAGGGAAAGAATTCCTTCCTGACCCCCTGGGCGATCAGAAACATTCCCTGGATCAAGAAATCGGTTGTTAACATGAATTAAACACAAAGCTGACTCTCAAGTTTATACCATATAAAGATACAGAAAGCACAATATAACAATGCATTCAGGTAAAATTCCACATTCAGTTATTAATAGATAATATGAAAACCAGAAGAAGAGAAACTCCTGACATTTCGCAAAATATGCAAAAAGAGGGAGGGTGGGTGGGATGTTTCTACCTGCTCAGAAGATAAGGAAGTGAGTGCTTTTCTGACATCACATCCCTCTCTTTCTCCGCCCCTCCCCAGGCCAGCCTTCTCCTGCCTTAACTCTTTCCTTCTCACCTAATCACAGTTGCACCTGGTTCTGCCAATCTCTAAACATAAACCAGTGTAATCTGGCTGCTGATTATTCGGATCCCTTGTCATGCAGCCCCTGCGCTTATATCTCCAGGGCTTTCCTTCTCAGCAAGAAGAATGGTGGAAGTGTAGTACCAGTGATGAAATGGGTCTAAGAAGAGAAGATTAATCTGGAAAGCAGACCCTGCTAAATAAACCCACTTGTGAAACTGACCCCAAATCAAATTGCTACGTGTCCATAAGCCCGCAGTTGGGCATATTTCCACGGTCTATTAAAAATGTTCAGGCATGTGCATGTCAACCTTTTCAAGTTTCCTAGGCAGTATATTAACTATATGATATTAACCCTGTCATTCTCTGCATATCAGCAAACAGTAGCTCCAAAAGCGTGTAAAGAAGTACACACATCTTCTTTTGAAGATTACTGGGCAACCAGTATTGGTGCAATTGTCATGTAATCTTCTTCAATTTGCCTTGCCTTGGAGATGAAGAACAGTTCTTTGCACTGGGCTGTAGGACAACAACCACAAGGTGTTTATTAAATGCAGACGTGTAAGAACTTTGCTGCAATTAACTGAAGAAAAAAGTTCCAAACGAGTTGCCAGACAATGGAAGCTACAGTTTCTATTTTATGAATAATTTCCTGAGTTGTAGGACTTGCAGTATTAGTTTCAAGGTTGACACACATCCTATATTTAACCCTTTCAGTGCCAGCCAATTTTCACACTTCATTTGCGTTAACTGGCATCCGATTTTTGAACATTTTGTGCTCTCTTATTTTATAGGCCATTCCTGGCGGGAACTTTTACTTTACTAAGGAACACAATATACTGTATTGTTTATTTTTTTTTCAGGACAAACTAGATTTCTAAATCTGAATTTGTTTAGTGATTCTGCTTCTGTGACAATAAAAACTAAATTCTAGCTAAATCATGCATTGTGGGTAAGAAACTTGGTGATTTCTATACAAATGTAGCACTTTGAATATTGCACTGCTTTCACAAATGGGTAAACAGATAAAAGCTGGTTCTTGGGAATAAAACAAAAGTCTATGTGCACCCAAGCTGTTCTAGATTCATAGGATTTTATTCCATCCTCCTATTATTCCATCTCAACCATGTAACAAGGAAAAAAAATTAAAACACAGATAATGTGATAGATTATGCTTGCAGAAATCATAGAAAAAGTCTTGGCTTAAAGGGGATATTTTACCTCTATGTAATTTTTGCATGTTAAAATATGGTGCCTTTGAAGCAGGTATATTACAAAAATATTGGATAGGCTTCCTCTACATAAGGTTTTATAGCATTATATAATATTTGGAGTTTCTTCGGCAGAACATAACCTGGCACATACTAGTTCCCCTTGAAAGCACTGACTTCATTCTTTTTTAAGCAAAGACATTTGAGGAGATATTTATAGGTAGTCAACAAGAGTTGGTAGTTGTCGCCAGCTTTAGAACAATGGCTACTTTATTTGATTCAATAATGTCTTAATAAAAGCCATCATCACACTCATGTATTTATTTAGTGCCAGCAGATTATGAAGCACTTTACATTCATTTATAATGAACAGGGGTCTTATAATTTAACAATCAAGGATTGCATAATAGGATCAGAGGGCCCTGCTCACAAGAGCTCACAATCTAAAGGTATGAAACAAAAAGCAAAAGCATTCAGCTTTTGATTTTTCTATTGGACAAATACATGTTATTATCTGTATAACGCCATAGCATCCTGTGGGCACACAACACTCCTCCAGTTTATTTATATTAACAAGTTGGATGCTTTGCTGTAAATATCATTCTAGTCGACTTTAATTCAACATCTCCCATATTGAGCATAAATAAAAGTGGCTTTTTGGTAGTAGTGAAATCAATAGAGCTAGTCTTATTAATATGTATTTTATATGCACACTGTAAAATATGTAATTTACTGTTGTATTTAAGACTAAATGAAAGTAGCATAAATGCTACAGACTTTTTCTTTTTAGTTTATTGTTTAAGGTAAATTTGTCCATACGTTTCATGACTGGCCCATGACAGGAAAGTTTTAATCAGCAGAGACATGAAGAGGGTGCTGTATCCTTATCATCACATCCCAGCACAATGAGCACAAGAGGGCACTCTCTGCTGCAATGCACAACACATCATTTTTATGAAAGAATTCTGAGATTCCAGATCATTGTTTACATAAAACTCCAGTTCTTGTTTTCCAGTCTTTTTGCTTTAAAGTGGAGGCAAAGTCTTACACACCAGGGCTGAATCATTACTGTATCACAGAACTCACTTGGATTCAGCTGTTTTTAGCATTTGTAGCATTGAAAGTTACATTTTAATTTCCTAATTCAACTTTATTATATATGCGTCCTTTCCTTAAGTTTGTTTGACATAAAGCATGTGTAGGAATATGAAATAACTGCATTTATTTATTACCCATCTTTATTTCAATCTGCACACTAAATCCTTTACAGATATATTTATACATGCTCTAAAATGCCTTTTTACCCAAGATTAACATATATTAAAAGTGCTGTCACTTTGAAAGCGCAATGAAAATATATGAACTTTTATGCTGTGATAATGAACTTTTGATAATGACAATGAACAGTGAATGAAACTTGAACAGTTTCTAATACAGAGAGTCAGATTCAAATAAAAACAATGATAATGACAATTTCAATGACAATGAAATTAAAATGATTTTTAAAACAATACAATTTCATTTGTATGTTTATACAAATGAAATTGTATTGTTTTAAAAATCATTTTAATTTCATTGTCATTATCATTGTTTTTATTTGAATCTGACTCTCTGCATTAGAAACTGTTCAAGTCAACCATCATTCTCTAGCAACATAGTTTAAAAGGAAACTAATTTTTTTTTTTGGTTTGTCTTGTGTGTGTTTTAAAAACAGAGGGTAATACGGGAGCAGCATGGCTGACTGGTCTGAGAAAGTGCCTTTTAATGTTTTAGCAAATCCCAGTGGCAAAACTATAAGGGAGGCAGACCCCACAACTGCAGAGGGGAGGACACAGGATAACAGGGCCTGTAAGGAGAGAGGGGGAAATTGCTGGTGACGTGGGAGTGTGTACCCATTGTAGATCACTTGTGTGTGTGCATGTCCTGTGCATAGTAGAGGATATCTAAAAAAAGGTTGTGCCAATTAGTGATTTTACAACTTGCAAAGATCTGAGGCATTTTGCAAATGGGCCCTTTAGATTAGAAATAATTGAACATAGCATGTTAGCGCTTGTATATACCAGATATGTACCACCTTTGCTATAGTGCCCCTAGGTGTGTGTTGTCTCATGGCTGAAAAATACCTGAAAACAGCCTTTTGAATTTACTTATGGAAGTAACCATTGCTATGCTGTAGGGCCAAGACAAATTCTTATTTGCATATTTGTAGGGCTTTCATTTAAATCCATTTCCTGTAATGAGGATTTGACATCTTACAAATAAAGGATCTTCTGTAATGTCAAGCACCATTTGTTAAGGCTGCTAAATACATTTAAAAGTAGGATTGTTTTTTCATTATTATATCATTATTATGACAGAATAGTTAACAACAAGGCCAGGTATGCACAGGACCTCGGATTTTCCAGGTAAGGGGTCTTTCTGTAATTTGGATCTCCAAAGTCTACTAAAACTTATTTAAACATTAAATAAACCCAACAGGACTGTTTTGGGATCAAATACTGTTTTAGTATTAGAGAGTGAAGGGAAATAATTGTTAAAATATTTGAATTATATAATTAAAATGGAATCTATTGGAGATGGCATTCCTGTAATTCTGAGGACCCCATACCTTTACAAGTTTCTATCTCATTATTAAAAGGAAAAAGCAAATCAGTCAAAATTAAATTGTTTGTTGAAATAGGATACTATTGGGAATGTCATTGCTGTATGTTGAAACTTTCTGAATAGTGGGTTTCTGGATAGGAGAACATATACAGGCTTTGGTAACTAGAAAAGGTTTGGCAGCTTTTGACTATAAGTTCTAAAGATACTGCTCACTCATCTTATATATATATATATTTATAAGTAAGAATGATTACTACAGCAGATAGCTTCAAGCATATGAATGTTGTAAGACTGTCTGGCGTTCATAAAATGTGCAAGCCTTATTGTGAGCCTGTATGCAATACATCTAAACATTCCTGACTAGAAAATCAGGAAACTTGAAGTCATTGCCTGATTCAACCATGCCAGTTATGCAATGACACATTCCTAAGTCAGTACAAATCCCACTGAGTTTGTATGTCTCATCTTTTTAGGGTCCAGTCTTCACAGAACAATTGGTTGATTGTACCTGTGAACAATAAAAATATATTGTATAAACAACTTATCTGTAAAACCCTGCTTTATCTAGATAAACAATTTTCATAAAAATACTTTTTTAGTAGTATGTGCCTTGGAGTAATCCCAGATAGAAAATTGCCAATTAAAAGGAGAAGGAAAGTAATTTTGGCATTTTACTGCAATAGATTTGCCACATTAGTGCCACCTAGAATGTTATATTTATTCAGCAGAAAGCTTTACTATACCTGAGTAAAGAGACCTAGAAGCACACATTCCTAAGATAGGGGGCAGTGAGTTCTTATGCATTCTTATGGGAGGGGAGCAGGAGAAGGGAGGGGGAGAGAGGAGAGAACTGAGCAGACTCGTGCCCCAAACCTGAAGGAGCCCTAAATATGAGGAAGTCTGATACCAGACTTTAAGTACTAAGGGTCACTCCTTGCGATCATATTCATTAATCTACAGTGCACACAAACAAACCAAGGCACACATACATGTTGGGCCACGTCAGCCAATTAACTTACAAAGTTCTCTTATTTACAGCCACACTTCTTCCTTAGAGCTGCTTTATTTCCTGTCAGGTGATCTCTGAGGGCGCTTACAGACCATCACAAAATGGTTCCTCAAGGTAAAAGATGTAGAGGCAATATTTATTGAGATATATATATATATTCCAGTTTAGTAAGGTTCTCTAAAAAGACTCTTAATATGAAATAAACTGTCTATGGGTATTATTGGTATTGGTTCGAAATGCAAATAATATTCTGCTTTGCCAAATAAACCTGTAAGTGCACCAAAGAACCATGAAAGACAAGGAGATTTTCTAATAGCCTTTGCCCAACTGATATAATCTCACGTATGGCCAGCTTAATAAAAACTGACTGCTTGATTTATTATTGTACTGAAGCAACTATATAAGTAAATGAGCTGTAAATTATGAGTGAAACATCATGTTTATGAAAGAGTTTTATGCCACATTCTCCTCTCATGAGCCATTATGTACAAAAATATGTATAACATTTAGCTGGTCCAATAGGCTTTGCTGCTGGTATCACACCCCTTCAGGTCTAAAAATATATGCATGTATGAAGACTATGAAGAGAGGTCAACCCGGATCAAAACAGATCTCTGTTAGTTGTGACCCTGCCTGCCCCAATCCCATTCTGCCCCTTCCCAGCCCCCCGTGCTGTGTTCCCTGCTTTACTGTATTGGATGGATTTTGGTGGATTCTATACATTTAATAAAGCGTGATTTTCACTTCTGCCTGTATTTTGCCAATTGTGTGACTGTGCTCCATGTTTGTTTCAAGTTCTTAAGTTCTGCCTCTAACTGTATATTGCCATGTCACTCTAGGCCGGCCTCTCCTCCGCTTCCCATCACGTGTCCAGTAAAGGGCAATGTTGGTGGTTGAGACTGCACTACACTTTAGAACATATCCAAATCACTGCGATCACCTTTGCATTATGATGGTCACTGAGTAGAGAGGTCATAGTTTGAAACCTTCTGTGGCCAAAAAAATGTGAATAATCTTTCTGAGACTTCTGGATTGGAAGGCTGACAGCTTGGCTAAGTCACCTTCAATCATATGCCAGAACTCCAAGTGCTATACTGCATAGTTTCTATAACATGAAACTGGCCAGCTGGCAGTTTTTAAGCTTTAGTATGAATTTTGTGATCCATTATTCCCAATGAATTTTCTTCGGTTGTATGATGTGAGGGAAATTACTGACCCAATAACCAGAATTGGATTGGCTTTTCTGTGCACATGCCCTCCCATTACAATTATCTATATAGCACTTGTGAAATAAGCATTGTTATGTGTTGCACCAAAATATATGCAGCCCTCAACTGGCAAGATTTTGGGGAGAACATAAATACAATGAATACATATTTTTCTCTTTCCAAATAATCTTTCCTTTTGACATATAGGCAATTTTTCCCTCTACGTGTTACATGTCTGCTACAAAGTTAATGGAAAAAAAGTAAATTTCTTACTAGAAAAGTCAATATTTTACACAACAAAATTCAGCTAAAAGAATAGCTAACTTTGAAACTTTAGTTGGTAATTCCACATTTGGCAATCTTTACATCTAAACAAAATCAGTCACCACCTATAAACAAGGTGAAGAGGGAGGAAGGGTGAGAGACACAAGGGAAATGACTATCTGCTTTTTTATTTTAGCTACATATACATAGATTAGCAGCAAATGATAAGTGTCAAATATATCCTTTATTAAAAATGTTTGACTTCATATTGTGATGCTAGGCATCCTTAAGTTTATATAAAAGGGCCTCAAATTCTGTCTTAGAGCAGGCAGTAAGGACAGGGGCTTGATGCGGCCGGTGCCTCCTGCTACTCTGTGCCATGTGTGTCTGAATGATACAGGTCACACTAGATTCAAAGATCAGTCTTCAGGTCTCTGCACGCTCTTTGCAGAATGTCCCATGAAGTTGCCAAGAAAATGGCTGATTGCATCCTTTTTTGCACTTTGGATGCTGCAAGGGGCATTGGGAACAAGCCCTATTACTTCTAATGACGACATGACAAGTGATTTTGGCAGAACTCCTGTTATAATTGTTACTTCAATCTCCTTGCTAATAGCACTTTGTGAAATAAATCCCAAAATCCAAAAGATTTTAAAGGTCAACTGGCCTGTGGCTATACAAATTTGTAGTAAAAATGTAAATATATCTGATTGCTGGTTGTCAGATATTCCAAACAACAGCCCACATGCGGCCAATTTTACGAGGAGTTAAACAGGCTTTCATATTTAGAATATGTTCACAGCTCATTTTCTTCCCTGGAGCCTCCCAAGACCTTGTGTCAAATGAATTAAACTACAAATGATCCTTTATTCCTTTCTTGGCATTTCTGTTGGCCATGTGTGTTATTATTAGACTAATAATATTCAATAAAAATTCTGTAACATTATTCTTATGCTTTAACTGGTGGAATAATAATTATCACATAGTTACTTGCTAGCTAAGATGACATGATACTAAGCAGTAAAAAGATTTATGCATCAACAGGATCAACAAAATTGCTATCAATCTAAAATTCCTGCAGATCCATAAGGTATTTTGTTTCTCAATATACGTGGGAGATAAGTTGCAAACAGGCTTAGTCCAAGCCTCAGTTCTGGAACCTGTTGCCAACACAAACTCAGTATTTTCGTTTCCATCAGCCTGGAGGTGAGTTATTTACTCCTGTTAAGTTCCAAAGCAAACCATTTGCCCATTTTTAAGATATGTCTAGTTGAATCTTAAGACATTTAAAATGTATTATAATTACCTAATTAATGGTCTTCTTATTTTTGCTCAATTAAACCACTATAACCTGCCAGAAGTTCTTTGTCAGTTTAGCTCCAGCCTCAGCTGAGCACCATATCCCCTTTACATTGCCACACAAGTGAGAATCTTTCGGGTAATTTTGATCATGTGCCATATAATAATCAGGTATGCTGTCAAATCTGCATTCTAGGTCTAGTAATTCATAGCAACAAAAATGTGCAAAAGATGTGCACACAAAATACATTTTTTGTGTACATAGCTAAGATGGCATTAGAGGAAACATTAAACATGCTTATTAAATTGGATTACTAGACCTGGTGCAAATGTTATTACTTTGGTTACAATATATGTAGTACAAGTCAAATCAACCAAACTTTTTTTTTTTTTAAGACGTTTTGTCATCCAAACTGGCTTTCTCAATTCAAAATTACTTGTACAGAGATCTTCTTGCAATAAATACCCTGACCTGGATGAATGAGAATCTTCACAAACTTATTTACATTCAAAGCCCTAAGTGTAGTGATGGGCGAAATAATTTGCTGTTGGCAGACTGTTTCGCGAAACGGATGAAAAAAATCGCCGCGAAAATTTGTTGCCCATGTCAAAAGAATAGTCACGCGTCAAAAAAGAATAGTCGCGGGCGTCAAAAGAATAGCCACGCGACAAAAGAATAGCCACAGGGACAATTTTTTTTTGACACGTGGCATTTTCGCCGCTTCGCAAATTTTTCGCCATTTCGTGAATCTTTTGAGAGATTCGCGAACCAAAACGGGACAGATTCACTCATCACTACCTAAGTGTGCTGTCCATGTACTGATGCCTTTAAAACAGGGGTGGGCAAACTTTTTGGCTCACGGGCCACATTTACTTACCCCCGGGCCAGACCGGGCCAGGGCGGGCAGGGCCAGGCCAGCGTTACGCCCCCTTAGTCTGTCTAATTCCGGCCCGCCAATGACACCAAGTCTCGCGTGATGAGACTTGGCGTCGGCGGCGGGCCGGATTAAAAAGGCCAAGGGGCCGGACGTGGCCCGCGGGCCATAGTTTGCCCACCCCTGCTTTAAAAAATAGGTATTTACATCCAAACACGCCCCTCAAACTGTATAGTTATACTTGACACCATAGCATCCACTCCAGGCTGCCCTCACCTGTTAAATTAAGCACAATCATTCGATTGTGCTTAATTTATGTGCTCTTGATGGTAGGGAACAATGGAGCTACTGCCACATTGAATGTGTCTATCCTATGATTGTTCCGTTGATCTTGTTGCAGGTTCAGTTCCATCTAATTTGACTCGCAGTGAAATTGGTCATTAAGTTGAGAAAAATCATTGTATGTATGACCAGTTCTAGAAGAAGAACATATCTTCCTTCTGTGTCAGGTACCCTGACTCAGGATGATCACTGAATATTCTGTCCTTCAAGGCTTTATTAATGATGTCCTGTGACCTTTCACAATATTGTGGTGGTCTTTACTTGGATGACATTTTAATTTTTTCTTCTTTTGAACTAGAACAAAAAGAAAGAAATGCCCACCATCCAAATAACTCTTACTTTAGTATTAAACATATCATATAAAGTTAATGGTCTGGATACATACAGTATGTAGCAGGCTTAGTATCAGGATACATATCTCAGGGCTCAGCGCTACCCTGAGGCAACCAAATCAATACCGACCCTCTTGCACCACTGCACCTTGTTTCTTTTGAGTTGGAGCAGGTTATGGGGTGGCTGCATCGCTAATGCAGAAAGTGTACTTGAAGTGCTGCTTTTTGCTGCCCCTGGTAACTTGTGGGGTGCTGCCCCCTGAGGCGAGCTTCTCAACTCATCTCATGGGAGCAGTGCCCTGTGCATATGCCAAGAACTCTGCACAAACTCGCCACAGTTTCCTAACGAATGTATAGATGCAGATGTATAATATAACTCACTGGAGCTTAAATGGAACTGGTCGAACTGGTCAATGCAAAATCCAAAAAGGACAAAAAGTTGCTGGGCCATAGCTTTTCTCTAACATTTTTCATATGTAGCCTTGGTGACATATAAAACCTCCAAAACCATCATGAATCTCTGTTCTGTACTGCTTTCTTTCATAAAAGTTGGGTTTTACAACTTTTGCTCTTACTAATGATATGCTGTTTTGATAATATTGCTGTTCCTACTAGCAATAGGGCCAACTGTCCCAACTTGTACCTACACATTTTTACACTTGGACTTTCACCATTTTGTTATGTAGAAGAAAAAAAAATCCACTGGGCCAAAGGACCTACAAGAGCTTCATATGGAGCCTCAGAAATGTATTGCCAATGGAGTGAGGCTTTACATAAAGTCTAACAAAAACCATACAATTTAACAAAACGCTGTGCCCTTTACACTTGTAACATACAAATCTACACGATTTTTCTTTCTATGAATTTTGTTTTGTATATACAAAGTTGTCCTTCATAAAGCCATGGTGTTTACTGTATGCTTATTTAAAATTCCATTCTCCTGAACATGCTCTTAAATGTGATACCTTAACAAACTTTCAAATAACGTGCCCACGGCAGATGTCAAATTTACAATCCTATAATTGCCAAGCTGAGAATGTAATCTTTTTTTAAATATTGTAATTATATCAGTCTTCTTTAAGTCCATAGGTACCATATCAGATGAAAGTGAGCCTTAGAAAAATCATAAAAAGTGGCTTTACACTAAAAAACTATGACCCATCGCCTTATAAAAACTTTTGCAAGATATTTAATAATTGCTATAGTTTAAATGCAGATTAACAAATTGATTTACTTATTCTACTTTGCATTGACTATATCTGCCGTAACTATATTTGTTGCGGGGAGCCAAAAAGCTGCTCCTGATAACTTAAAGAGCTCAAATAGTATCTTTTTAAAATCGCGATCTTAACTATTCTAATGCAGAGAATTCAACTTCACTCTCTGCACTAGCGATCCTCCCACCAGACCCACTTTAAGAGGGGGGTAAGGAGGTGCAGCATCAACTAGGCCACTTCAGAGCACCACTGAGTGCCGAATCATCCCTGAATACTTAAAAGACAATATAACCACATATATAAGAAATGAAGACCAACTGAAAAGATGCTAAGAAATTAGAGGTGAAAAGTCACTATCCAACGCCAAAAATACAAGAATATTATTTTCCATAGAGTCCTACTGAAGAAAACAATTTTTTTTTAATTATTTCCTTTTTCTTATTACAAGACATTATCATAGTTAATAGAGGTATCAGACCCATTATCTGGAAACCCGTTATCCAGAAAGTTCCGAATTATGGAAAGGCCATCTCCCATAGACTCCATTATAAAAAAATAATTCACAATTTAAAAACATATTACCTTTTTCTCTGTAATTATACAACAATACATTGTACTTGATCCCAACTAAGATATAATTAATCCTTATTGTTGGCAAAACAATCCTATTGGGTTTATTTATGAGTTCTGGCAAATATGGCCTAGACATGGTCACATGGTATCAGGAGTGTGGCATACTGATAATTACCGGTAATGGAATTAGATAGACATACTTTCCACATAATCAACTTTCTAATTGTGTTCCTAGCCTTTAGGGCTCTGGCACACGGGGAGATTAGTCGCCCGCGACAAAACTCCCTGTTCGCGGGCAACTAATCTCCCCGAGTTGCCACGACCCGCCATCCCACCGGTGAACATGTAAGTCGCCGGTGGGATGGCACACGCGGCGGCGCGATTTCCCGAAATCGGCGAAAAATCCTCGCAAGTCTTTTTCGGCGATTTCGGGAAATCGCGCCGCCGCGTGTGCCATCCCGCCGGCGACTTACATGTTCGCCGGTGGGATGGCGGGTCATGGCAACTCGGGGAGATTAGTCGCCCGTGACAAGGGAGATTTGTCATGGGCGACTAATCTCCCCATGTGCCAGAGCCCTTACAGAAAGAAGGGAACCTTAAAACAATGTCAACATTAGTTAATTCTTGTAATAAGTTTAGTGTATGTTGGCTCTGTATACACTAAAGGCATTAGAGAAATTGAAAGTACTTATAAAATGACTGACTGCTGCTTTAAGTTGTTTTTGTCTCTATTTTGATATTCCAAAACAGTAATTGTTTTATTATTATTTACTTCTCCTTCTTTTTACTTTCCAAGAGTTGTATCATTGAAGAATCACCATTGATTAAAGAAAGAGTTAAGATGAAAGCAAGCCATTAAACATAAATAGATAATGACTGGGCCCATAGACTTTTATCTCTTTTTCTATCCCGCTATTGATTAGCAACCTGCTAAAGATAATTCACCCTATGTTAATGGTCTCTCCAATCCTTTTTGCAAGAGGGTTAGACCATAACTCCATGCTTAAATAATTCATTGCACTGTGCTCAGTGAAAAGAAAGTGAGCCTCTTCAAGGGACATGCTAAGCCATCTATCCTCAGAAGGGGCTTCCAGAACAATTAGATGGAATCCATTAGGCATGTTGTTTAGAAAAGAAATCCTGGAACGCTTCTACAGTGCATCAACTATTAGGAGATCAAAGCACCAATTAAACATTTTGCTTATCTAATTTATTTCCCCACTTTTCAATGTTTATTTATATTTTTCAGTCTGTGGTTTGGGAAAAAAAGAAATGGTAACATCTATTTTGCTGTACTGTACTGTGGTTCAATGCCTGCTGTAATATATAATTAGCCACCTTTACAGAATTAGGTACATTTTTGTGCTCTCTAAGCTGTGCGTTTGTATCTGTGCACAAAAATGATCACACCAGTGTACATAGAAAAAATAGATCACACAGAAAATTGTGTATATTCAAACTTCTAAACAAATGACATAATCTGTGATGTCTCTAACATCTTAAAATATTACAACATGATGTATTACACACCCTGTAGATTCAAAGACATAATAAAATTCATAACCAATATGCGTCTGTGCACCCTGCCACCACTGAGAAATTAAAGATTCATATATATGGCTTTAACTACAACCAAAGCAATTAATAAGGTTAGTGGCCCTGCCAGTGAGTTTGTTTATAAAGCCACAGAGCCATTACTTTACAAAACCATACCAGGTATTCCTTGTATTTTTTATAATGCTGATGTTTTGATTACTAGTGAATTATCTCTGCCTCTAGTGTGGTTGCCAAACATACCTGTCTGCCCTACAAATGAGCATTTTCTGTGTATTATATGGGCTGCAGAGAAGTCTAAAGGAAAAAAAGTTAAGTGGCAGCTGGAGTTGGAGCTGTTGTTGCCTGTTCAAACAAACTCTTATGGGATTTCTTGTGTTTTTGGAGGAGAGACACAGGTTGTAACCAAGTTAGAGGCCACTGGAGTCTGAGAGAGTGCCAAAGGACCAAAAAAGGCCCTGTAAAAAGAAAGAACCCATGAAGAAGCTGGTGATATGAAAGTCCACGTACTGACTGGTGAGGGAGCGTCTCTTTGGGGAGCTGCAGCTGAATGTAGGTAATGGAAATGTATGAAACACACCTTGTTTGTGTTTGGGTGGAGAAAACCCATATAGACCCCCTGAAGTGGGGGTCTTTCATCAGCCTTGGAAAAGTGACTGTAAGTGTTACTGTAAGTGTAACACTTTTGTGTGACTGCTGAACTGTTTATAATAAAGTGCAGTGAGAAAATGCCTTAAAATGCCCTTTGGTGTCCCTGTCTCCAATTGTCCTTCTTTCTGTGACTGCTGGTTTGAACAAGTCCCACATTCAGTGTTGGACTGGCCTGCCAGGGCTTGGGACTTTTCCCCAGTGGGTCCAGACCATAGTGGGCCTTTTACCCTTTATAGAGCACAGAGTATTAACTATTTTCTATAATTTCTAGGCATTGCTTGAACCTCTTCATTTATTCCTAACTGTGAGAAAGATAGGAAAGAGTAAGTTAAACAGTCTGTAATGGGGTCATGGGGGAAATGACTTAGGACAAATTTATTGTCACAGAAGAATCCAGGGAGGCTGTTAATTATATAGACCTGGCAGCGAGTTTCTCAGAAAGAATTTGCACAGTGTAAATGGGAGAACAAGAGCTAACAGATCTCTCAAACAACTATATAGTCTGAGCTGTAAACAGCACTGGAATCTGCCTGTGCTATCCTCTGCTGTTTGTCTGTATTCATTGTATTGCTCTGTGCTCTTACACAGCTCGTATAGCAATAATGCTACAAACAAAACAAGGAGGAGAGCACAGCTGCCCACATAGAATTAGTCCTGAATAAGTTTATTTGGAAGCAGCCACTTTTGTTGATGTGAAATGTCTATGAATAAAATGTTTCCCATAGACTTCAGTGAACTGGCATCAAATGGGCAAAAAACAGGCTATATTTATCATTTACATTTGAACAATGAACTTCTTAAACATGGGTATACCAGGGTTTTTCTCAATAAGAATAAAAGTGTTTATGGCTCAGGCTGACTTCTCAGGTGGGCCCTTGTTGTCCGTATCTGACACAATGCCTTCACTTTACCATTAGTGAAATTCTGATTAATAAAAATTTTTTTTTTTAATCACACTCTCTAGAAGTGATGGAAATGTTTCTGAAATGAAAATGCATACTCTCATTTTTTAAAGTAGAAGGAAAGCCAAAATCACTGGGGGTGACAAATGTCAAGCACCCTTCAGTGATTGTAATCACTTTCCTGATACCCCGGTTGGTGCTCCTGTTAACAGAAAAATGCACCTACCATGGGAATCTGTGACTGATCGATCCTCTTCCGTCTATCCTCGCTCTTCTGAATCCCAGGGCCGGTGCATGGACAGTAGAGTTAAAATGCTGACTTTCTTTTTAAAGTTCGGCTTTTCACTCTACTGCCCATTCACAAGCGATGCAAAGATGCGAGAGGATCGCTTAGCCCTCAGTGATTGTATCTTTCCTTCTCCTTTGAGGGCCGTGACCCTTGTGACAGGCGACTAATCTCCCCTACATGCCATCCCACCGGCTAGAATGTAAATAGCCGGTGGGATGCCATACACGACGCAGCGATTTGCCGAAATCGCTAAAGTTGTCTTGAGAGGAAACTTCAGTGATTTTGGCGCCACGTATGCCATCCCACCAACGATTTACATTTTAGCCGGTGGGATGGCATTTAGGGGAGATTAGTCACCCGCGACCAGGGAGATTTGTCGCACGACGACTAATCTCCCCATCTGTCACAGCACTTAGAGTTTGGTTTCATGGTGGCATTTTCTAGATTGCAGTATGTGATTTGCCTTATGAGGGCTTATGCATGGGGCAGGGTCAAAAGTGCAAAAATCAGATGCAAGATACAATGGCTCATTTACCAACACATCGCAGCGCTGTAATAGTCACAGAGACAAAACTTTTGCCCTGCGCATGAGCATATTTAACAGTATAGCACAAACATGGTTGCTTAAAGTTTCATGCACTAGTTTTGATGCAAACTGCTGCACCATACAAACATGCACATATGATGTCGCAAAACTGTGCATATGACGACGCAAAACTTGTCATAAATTATGTGCATATAGCATTAGCGCAAGCTAATGCTCTAATAAAACCATACCAACTACATGCTTCCTAACTTAACAACCTAGTCAGTTGGTGTTTGAAAAAAGATATGAAAGACACATTAACAAGGGAAACTGCCTTTATAGATAGAACAAAATTAACAATTATATTTTTATAATAATGCTACATATCATAATTTGACAAACATTAACATGGTTTTATTAATGACATACCTAAATTAGTTTATTGTAGCGCAAATCTGTGAATATACCAGCGTAAATGGTGAAGAACGCGCAGTCAGAAATACGCCACAAATGAAAGATCTCAATGCAGCCGTGCCTGCGCAAATCTGGCCATATATACGTGCAAATAGCACATATATACGAGCAAAGGGTGCACTCACGCAAAAATCAGACACTTAAAACACGCCTCTAGCCACACCCCCAAAAAACATGTCATTGCTTTCGACATTATTGGCCAGTATTTGCGACATGCGCATAAAAAGAACTGGTGGAAAAATAAATGAAGCGACGCAATGTAACTCATATGCAATTGCGTGTGCACACAAAATGGTGCATAATCATAATTGCGTTGGTTTGTGTGCTGCGATGCATTGATAAATAAGCCCCAATATTTTTGTACTTTGAAACCTGCTGTAGAATGAAGCACAAGGCCCCCATATAGTTATTTGTTTAAAGTAGTTATAATTGCTTTTAATTGGTTTATCTAGTACATTTCTCTCGCGCTTTTTTATAAAAAATGCTTGCTGTATATAAGAATAACGGTAGCCATCGTATTCAAGGTTTGTTTAAGGCCTTTGTCTCCCATTTCATGGTATGGCCAACCAACGATACATTGCTTAATTCCTTAAGTCAGTCCAAGTTTTCTGAAGTAAAAAGCCTAGGCCTAATTTCAAACAAACCGCTTACATTTTTATTCTGATTGTTCTCTGTAAATGCTAACCAGCTTCATCCAAGTGTTTCGGAGCAGAGTCTGGCTCAGAAATTCTGACATCACGACTAATGGAACAAACATGCTTACATATTTAACAATGATTAGATACATTTCCTTTCTGCCTTGTAATCCCATTTTAAAGCTTTTGTTGTTTACTTTTGAAATATTACAATGCAGTTAATGGATTTAGTACAAAAATGATAAGTAATAAGCTCATGGCTTCAAAGTAAAAAAGTCTGCAACCAACTTTTAGTTACGAGTGCTACAGTATATATTGCCTCATAGCTATGGAAAAAAATACAGTTGCCTTTTTATGAGAGCATTCACATATTAGACCAAAGTGAATGCAGATGAGATTCTATTACTGGCCACACAAATACTATAATAAAAGTACATCGATCATTCGATTCAGGCCTATATGTGAAATGAAGTTAGGCTGTTTCATTTAATAAAATCCTCTTTCCCCTCTTCCAGTTCTCTCCTGTTTAAAGGACAAGGGAAGGCTAAGTCATTTGGGGGTGCCAAAATGTTAGGCACCCCCAAGTGACTTTAACCACCTACCTTGTACCCCGGCTGGTGCCCCTGTTAGGAGAAAACAGCACCAAAAACAGTACCTGTAGCAATGCGCTTCCTCCTGCTGGCTTCGTTTTGCAAGGACTACACGACAGGCGCATGCGCAGTACAGTGAAAAGCAGACTTCTCTGTTAAAGTTCGGCTTTTCACTCAACTGCGCATGCGCACGAGCGAAGACGAAAGGAGGAAGCGCTGCGGGTACCCCGGGCTGGTGCTGTTCTCTCCAAACAGGGGCACCAGCCGGGGTAAAAGGTAAGCGATTTAGGTCACTTGGGGGTGCCTAACATTTTGGCACCCCCAAGTGACTTTGCCTTTCCTTCTCCTTTAAAGTGGTATTATGGGCTAATAATCTTTTTGTTTAATTCTGTAGTAATAGTTATAATAATAAATTTATTCTTTATGTCTTTTTTTTCCCTCTGACTATCAAGTACTGTTAGTATTAACCAAAAATAGGTATTACAGGTAGGGGATCCATTATCCAGAATCCTGTTATCCAGAGAGCTCCAAATTAAAAAGACATACAAGACATAGACATTTTAATTAAATAATTCCAATTTTTTATAATGATTTCCTTTTTCTCTGTAATAATAAAACCATACATTGTACTTGATCCCAACTAAGATATAATTAATCCTTATGGTAGACAAATAAATTCTATTGAGTTTATTTAATGCTTAAATATTTTTTTAGTAGACAAAGTATGGTGATCCAAAGTACAGAAAGACCCCTTTTTCAAAGATCCCAAGTCCCAAGCATTCTAAATAATGGATCCAATGGTATTTACCATGAATGCAGATCTTCTAGTCAACATCACGGATGTTTTATCCTGCATTGGCTATTACTGTGTTTTAGGACAAAAAAGTGATACATAATTCTGATTGGAGCATCTGTTTGTATCTAATATTTAATTTGTATTTTGGAGGTAGGGAAGATTTGGAGAAAAACAAAGTTTTTTGCAGATTTTTCTGCTGTTTTGCAAGTTTTTTGTGGGAATTGAAACAGCCTAGTTTTCACTTATCATTACATTGAACCACTGAACCCCTTTGCAATATGTTTACTTTGTTCAACCAAATACATAAATGCACTTGCTTAAATGCTGTTGCAAAGACCTGCTCTGCTTAAATACAACAGCCAAGCTGTATATGTGTATTAAACACTTGTGTAAAGGAGACATATCATGTAAAAATTAAGAATGTACCAGTGAATTATGCTCCTCTAGATATAGAAGGATTGTGCTTAAAAAAGTTATGTTATGACTGATTTATTGAGAAATTCCACCAAAACCCCACTAGTCCCACCCATCTGTTCCACTTCCTGCTGGCTAAATTCTCTGGATGTACAGGGGAGTGGGTGGCACTCAGTACACTGCACAGTAGGATAGGAACCAATCAGCAGCTAGGCTGACCTGATAGGGAACTGAAGCCTGTCTTTGGTTGTGTGAGTGCAAGGCTGTGATTGACTATCCCCTCCTGCTGTGCTTCTGGCAGGGACTGTTAGGACACACCCAACCTTCATTTAAAAACATGGACAGAGGACTGATAGGGTCTATAGGGAGCTCCAATACAGGGGCCTTTTTTACCGAAAGGATTAATGTTTAGCCCAAAGTAAAACCAGAACCATATATTGTTCATAATTGCCTACAAAATCAGTTTTTTTCATGTATCTAATATGTCTCCTTCGAAAGCAGCAGCCACACTTTTTTATTGCATGTTTACCAAACCATCTGAGTTGCAGCATTTATAGGATTGGAAGACTTTAGACTGCTCTGTTTGGGGGAAGGCTGTGCCCAGTTCTTTCTAAACATAAGAATAGGGTAATGTGTATCCTTCCAAGAAATGACTAGAGTTGCAATATGGCAAGATGCCATATTAACCATTGTCAACTTAGTGAAAAGCTTTGCTATTGATCTGAGCGTATGGTTTATTGCTCAGTTTTCAATAAACCCTAAGGTGTTTAACCACTCATTCCTTATTTAAGCACCACTATTCTTTATTATACACATTGACGCATTGCCTGAGTATAAGAGAATTTTAAACCATGCTCTTCTGTATAGCCATCCAGAGAATACATTAGTGATAGTTTTATTCGACATATGTGCCCCAACCATGCACAGACTAAATTGAATGAACTTTTTACTTGAGTAATACTTGGATCAAGTCACTTTTTTAGCCTAGAGTCTGCACAACAGAGAGCCATGCCAGAATTGTAAATAAAGCCATCTTTCCTGGCATGCTGTCATGCATTGATATGGGAAGGTTCAGAAGGTTGTTTTTTCCAGTAATTTAATGTGAAAATTCACAGATATTTTACCTCACAATTTTAGTATGTTACTGCAAGATGTGCTTTTCATTGTGCCTGGTGAGCATGTGTTTTTCCCTGAAAGGTTTTAGGAATTTGAATACTGTATTCAGTTGTAATTGAATGCAAAGTTGATAACCAATTTAATGACAATATCACCAAATAATTTATTCAAACTGTCCTATATATTAGCAAAAAATAGATGCTGCGGATGGTTAATGAATGCTTCACAGAACAGAAAATAAGGCTACACTATATTATTGCTAGAATACTTGTCCCATTGCTCCGGACAGGCATGAACAATAGTTTTTAACACACTAGTTCACAGACTATGGGGCTTTGTTTGGTCTGGAGCTGTGAGTAGGTAAGTAGGGTCAGATTTGAGTATAATACCTTGTTGAAGATACTCTTAGGTGAAATTTGGGGCAAATACCATAGCTATAATATTCCAATTAACCTGGGTTAAATGACCCTGGCAACAGATGTGTGCTGAGGTATTGCTGCTTGAAACTTTATACATATATTAATAATGTGTGTTACCCAGAAAAAAAAACAATACATAAATTATAGTATCTTTAGGAGATAAGTCTAAAGCAACAAAATATTTGGGGTGTTCTTGAAATTGTTTCTCCACTCATTCAAATGGTTACGAGTTAATACAGAGAAAGAGGCTAGCAACACTGCCAAACCATGGTGGTTAAGAATAAGAATAATGGCACCACTGTGACTAGATCCCACTTTCGTGAATTTTAGCAAACACCTACCTGAATATGATTATTATGATATGAGGACTATAATAATATACTGCATAAGACATCTTATATATAAAGCCTTGCTTCATTTAATAAAAATACACCTTTTTTAATAGTATGTGCCATTGGGAAATGAAATAGAAATTGCCATTTAAAGTACTATGGGCAGCCCACTGTGATCATAAGATTCACAGTGCACACAAACAAACCAAGGGCACATTTTGGGTGTATAGTTGGGAGGTATAGGCAGGGGAATATCCTTCCCTCATTTGAACTGAAGAAGCCTTTGAGATGAGTAGTGAAATAATTTCAAGAATACTGAAAAAATCCTATTGATTTCGACTTTTCCCTACTAGATACTATGGGGCCAATTCACTAAAGGCCAAAAAAACGAGTGATATTTATAACATGCGTTAAAAATATTATTACTTCTTATATTTTAAGAATTAACGCTTGATTCACTAAGGACACTTGTCTGAATTAAGAAGCGATGTTATTGTCGTTATTTATCTGGCGATGACAGATTTTTAAGCGATATATTAAACCATGCAATATATTTATGTGTTATTTCGTAACACTCGATATTAGCGCATGCTATTACACGCGTGACCGTTACTTTCTGAAAATTACCGTTTCCCTGAAAACTGGAGGATGCATCAACTTTCAAGGACGATCACATACTTGAAAAAATCCCACTGCAAACTCCATCTTGTCAGCACAGACAATCACCAGCTGCAATGTTGTTTAGTAACGCCTACTCCTGGGAGTAAGTTTCACAGTAATTATTGCCACATTTTAACACTTCAAATATGTCTGTGAATTATGTGTTAGTATTATTTCTATTTGATAATTACCTCAATGCGATGGAAATAATGCTTTGCGATAATCAGGATTTTTGCGCATGCGATTTGAGTAGTAATGCGTATGAAATGACTTTGATGAATCGGTACTTAATTATCGAACACTTTTTAACGCATAAAACTATGCATTAAGCGTTAACGACCTTTAGTGAATCATCCCCTATATACCATGAATAAAAACTTTTATAGAAATATTCATACATTCAGCTTTGAACGATTTGTAGATTTTCACACTGGATTTCAAATGATATGTATATATTTAAAAAAATGAATGTAAAATTGCTCAATTTTTTCAAAACAAAAAAAATCTGTGCAAAATGACATGCATAAAGTGGTGGGTTTCACAAAATGCAACTTTTCCTTATGAGTAAATACCATATATAAAAGCTCATACTCTCTCACTTCTAAAAGTGCATAGGATGAAATACTGCAAGTATTTACGCATTTATTGAAATGAGGGACCAAAATAACCAATGACTATGGTTGTAAAGTGGTAAAATTTATACAATTAGTCAAAAAATATTAGCACAATAGTGCAGTTAGAAAAAAAAGAGTTACAGAGTAGAGGAGTAAGATAGAATGATAGAGAAAATAGCAAAAAGGACAGAGACAGGGAATAAAATATTCAGAAATATAAATATTTCTGCTTCATGATTCACTGATGATGAAATCTGAACAGTATACAAATATGACTTAAGTTATACAAGTGTAACCTCTATTTCAGCTCAATAGCTGCCTTCCTAGGCTAGTACCAGTAGAACATGGGTTACACTAGACTCTCTCACTCAGAATGAACCTTCGCTAAGTGGTAGAGGAAGGTGAGGGTACCTACCTGCTATAAAAAAAAAAATAAAGACAGAGGGCGCCAGAGGTTCTTGCAAACAATAAAACAAAGTTTATTAAACATCCACAGGGTTTACTCATGGCACAGTTTCTCGGAGGCAATTGGTACATCAGGTGTAGAGTGTAATACAGGCTGACACTCCCCTGAGAACAGACTTGTCAAAAAAGTGGGTATCAGATTTTAAGGGAAGAGGGCAGTTGATGTTATGAGATTTTGTGCCTACCTTTCTCTAAACCTAAGAGTCAAAGCCTTTCTTATAACATTTTTTCCATTGCTAAAGGTTTCATATTTTGTGCATACCGCATCCTGTCTATCCCTGTCAAAAGACCTCTCTTTGCTGGTACAGTTTGTGTTTGTCATGATTTTTTAGATTGCCCCTTTGAAACATGAGTTAATAGCTTTTGAAGTTTTTGTGACTGGTGTGCCTGCAGTTAAAGTACTGACTGTTTGGACCTCTTGCCTCATTTTGACAGCTTAATGAATTTGCTTAAACACAAGAATGTGCTTTTTGTCAAACTTTCTATGGTGTTGACATATATCAACTTAATAAAATTCACTAGTCTAGGTGCTTTTGGGTGCTTTCCTTACTTGTAATGCACCAAATCCACTAATTTGGGATTTGGCTGAACCCTGAATCCTTCATGAAAGATTTGGCTGAATACAAAACCGAATCCGGATCCTAATTTGCATATGCAAATAAGACCACAGAAGGGTTAAAGAGAACTGCATGCTTTGCACATGGCGGAATGTTTTTTTTTTAACTTCCGTGTGATTATAAGGATTGGTTTGACCAGGCACATGGATTTGGCTGAATCCTGGATTCTGTTCATCCCTATTAAAAATACGATTACAGTCAATCACAGAACACTGATTGTTAGAGAGATTTTGTCATACAACAGTAGTTGGGGTTCAACATAATATTATGTGACAGCATACAATTTATAAAAAATTTATCAAAATTTATAGGAGGTAAGGAGACGATTTTCCAGACAGACTCCACTAACATACACAGACACCGGGAATAATAATGATAAGATCTAATTAAGCTACTTTGCATGTCATCTGAATTGAATAAAACAGATAAATTACATAATGTTTTAAAGCATAATTTAATTTTTTTCTTCTGGCATTATTTAAGTTATGTTTTTCTGATTTGTTTCTTTCAGAATGTGTTGTGTGCTGAACCTGAATTTGTTTTAGTATGATTGTGTCCTATTCCCTCATTTCATTTCTGTTTGTGTTTATTTTAAACACAGGTGAATGACACAAAAATGGCGAAAGTAGGCAATTCCAAAAATGTCATAGACCACTAATGTAGGTACTCCACATATGTAACCAACATACGGGTACACCATTTTATGTTCTTACACTCTGATTGTAAGATAGTGGTGTACGCAGCTTAAGAGAGATGCACAAAAGCTCTTTTATCTTCTGTTTCTGCCCATACACTGTATAGTCAGTAAATGGGCTGTCGCAACGAGGACTGCGTCAACGAGCCAACCGACGGGAAAATCAAACCTGCCAATCAAGATCCACCCAGTGTTAGGCCAGATATCTGTTGAGGAGACCTGTTATTGGTGCCCATACACGGTCAGATAATCTGCTGAATCGGTCTGAAGGACCCGAATCGGCAGGTGAAATCTGCCCGTGTAATCTGCCCGTGTAATCTGCCGTGAACCATACTGTGGAGATAAAGGGGACCAGCACGGTATCGATACGCACCACGGGACATGATAAGTCGGCTTTCACTGTTGTTCTTAGTTGCCACGGTAATGGACAGAAACTACCACCTATGGTCATTTTTAAGAGGAAGACGCTGCCAAAAGAAAAGTTTCCAGGTGGAGTCATTGTTAAGGCCAAACAAAAGGGCTGGATGGACGAGGAGAAAATGAGAGAGTGGCTGAGAGAGGTGTATGTAAAGAGACCAGATGGTTTTTTCCACGCATCACAGTCCCTGTTGATCTGCGACTCCATGTGCGCCCATCTCACCGCTACTGTGAAAAAACAAGTGAAGCAAATTAATGCGGAGCAAGTACTCCAACCGCTGGACGTTGCTGTAAACAGGGCGTTCAAAGTGAAGTTGCGAGCGGCATGGGAGCAATGGATGACAGACGGCGAACACAGCTTTACTAAGACTGGGAAGCAGCGCCGGGCGAGTTACGCCACCATATGTGAATGGATCGTGGATGCCTGGGCTAAGGTATCTGCTATAACTGTTGTCCGAGCTTTCGCGAAAGCCGGCATCATTGATGAACAGCCACCTGGCAATGAGACTGGCAACGAGACTGACTCCAACAATGCTGAGAGGGAACCTGGCATGTTTGATGGCGAAATTGCCCAGCTGTTCACTTCAGACACAGTAGATGAGGACTTTAATGGATTCGTGGGAGAAGATTGATTAAAAAATAATGTGAGTGTATTGTTAAATAGTAGAACAAAGTTCAACTAAACTCGCTGTCTTGCTTCCGTTACTGGTACTTTTTTTTTTGTTGTTGAATAAAGTTCAACTAAACTCACTGTTTTGCTTCCGTTACTTATTTTTTTATTTTGTAGACCGTATGTTTTAGCATGCGCCTTATAATCCAGTGTGCCTTATATATGGGTCAAGTACAGAAATAGACCCCATAATTGAGACTGCGCCTTATAATACGGTGCGCCTTATAGTGCAGAAAATACGGTAGTAATGATCCAGGCCTTCAAAGTTGTCAAATTGGGTCACCATACTGGAATCTGTTGAAAGTGCCTGCGACTCTCAGTGGGGTCTGGGCAGCTGTCGAGAAGCTAAGCTTAGTGGTCGTCACAAATTATCAAGCAGAAAATGAGGTTATAGCGGTTATAGAAGCTGATGTAACAGGACTGGATATTAAATTCTGATTTGCACTGGTTTCAGAGCTGCCATGTACAAATAATATGTATTATTTACTAATCAGCCTTATATTGTGACATTTATATTCTATATACACAGTATATTGTGAGTCTGTCCCAAAGCTCAGTAACTGACATTTGTTGACAAATGAAATATTCACAGCTTCTGCATGATCAAACCTGCATAACTTCTGTAAGCATTAAAATTAGACATTGCATTTTATACTAAACACTTTTGGGAAAAAAAAACATTTGGGACTAAACCTATCTCTAACTGTCTCACTAAACACATACAAAGTTTCTAACCCAAGGCATGCTGGGAATTGCAGTATAGGTGGCAGATGCTCAGAAAAGTCACATTGAGTTGATATGCATGCTTATATTAATGTAATAGGTGTTGCTTTAGCATTATAGAACTTAGAGTATCACCTGAAAATAAAGTATATTAATCTAGTATTTAAAATGATTTAGATATTAAAGCAATGCAGATTTAGAGCTGAAAATAATAGTTGCATAATCTATATTTACATTTCTTACAGGGGCAGCCATATATTTTCAAAACAATGATGGCATTTCCTCCTAATTAAACCTATAAGTACAAAGGATTATAAGTACAAAGGATTGCCCCTCTTCTGGCATGTCTGCATAATGCACTCTGATTCTGCTGGTAGAGGAGACGGTTGGTCAGAGTTGTACCCAAGGCTTTCAAATTAAGAAAAAAAGAATCCCCACCCCAAAAAATGTTTGCTTGTGATTTTTTTTTCATGAGGTTCCTTTTCGATTCAAATAATACTGCTGATTATTTATCTTAATAACAAGGCAAATACGTTCATTTTAAACAATTACCCTATAAGGATACATTTGTACAATATTTATCTGTGTATTTGAGCTTTAATTGGTCTCACCCAGACACAACACAAGGGAACAAGCTGCTTCCATCACACATGCCAGCTCTGTGCCACTTCCCAGTGTGACTCTTGTTTTCCTGCAGCAGAAAACTAAATTTGCACATCATTGGAAAAATATAATAGCAAAAACAAGCTGCCACACAGACAACCTAATCCCACAGTGATTGTGTGCTCTTTCTAATGGCGTTAGGCCTTCAATAAGGCTCTGCAACCTTAGCAAAAAGGCTAATCTTTTCGGAAGAAAAATGTGACAATTATTTAATGCCGCTGCCATGTCTCATATTAGATTTCTGCTTACTAATGTTTCATGGAAGTATTAAACAGGTTGTTCCAAACAGTGGTTGAACCTATGGTGCACATAATTTAATAAACCTTTTAAAGATAACAGCACTGACACACCTTGAAAAGCTTTTATAGAAAGTACTGACGTTTCCTTTAACTTTGCAACCCTTCTTAAGATATAAGGCAAATTTCATATCTATCCTCCCCTAAAGCAAGCATTCAGTTTAAATGCAACATTTTGTTCTGCATGATTCAATAATTTATGCAGCGTGGGACAGACTGCCTCATTGATCTCACTCTTCTAAACAAACACCATAAGATCTGAAATCATCTGGGACATTTATTGTGCAAACATTTTAAGACAGAAGGCTGGTACAGTTTTTCAGTGTGAAGAATATTAAAATGAATGATACTTGGATGCATTGCCTGGAAGAAGATAAAAATAATCAAAACACAAATTAATCATAATCAGAACACAAATTTATCATAACCAGAACACAATTAATCATAATCAGAACAAATGGTGGTTTTCCTGCTTCTGGGAGTGGTCCAGGCTATAAGAGGAGCAAAGTAATATTATAGTTATAGAGTCTTCTCCAGAACTCCATTTACAAAATCCTAACAAAGATACAGCACATCTTTTTGCTTTCCACAACCTTTATTATTCTTTATATACTTATACATTTTATAATGGGGTAAACTAAAGTCTCAGCAATCAAATAACTCAAGTAATATCACTTGCAATCTCAGCAGTGGGCACTGGGCAAATTTGGCCATGGGCAGTAACCCATAGCAACCAGTGATTTTTTTTTCAGCTTTTTTTAAGCCAGCTGCATTTGGAACAAAGAATAGCACAATTTAATTTGGACTACTACCCATACTGCCTCAGACCTAGATATGGAAAATAAGCACCATGATGTATCCATTCTGGACCTGAAAAACGGAAACCAACTCGTCCGGTATTAAAGGAATAAGTATAAACACCAGGAAAAATCTGCTATTATAACTCTCCATAAACTTTTTTGTTTCTCAAATCCAGTAAACCCTGTAATCCTATAAGAATTCACAACAATAAGAAAATGCATATAGCAGATGTATACAGTACATAACAAAATACAGTACATAACAATTTGACAGGTCTAGCAACAGCAGAAATAACTGCAGGCCTACAAACATGGTGATATAATTTAAGCTCTACAGGGCAGGGACCTCCTTCCTATTGTCTCTTTAAGCACTTGATATTTAATATAACTGGACTGTGTATTAATTTGTATTTACTATTGTATCGACCCCTGTCTGTATAATTGATTTCTTAGCGAAATTTAATAGTAGGGAGACGGGACACTGAAGAGCTAAACTGCAAACTTTCAATTTATTACACTACATGTTTCAAGCTTTACGAGCCCTTTATCAAGTGAAGCTGTTGCAGTTTAACTCTGCAGTGTCCTGTCTCCCTAATACTACCAGGGCCGGTACTACGGGTAGGCATAAGAGGCAGCTGTCTAGGCGCAACAAATGGGTGGGGCGTAAGGCAGGCAGGAGCTTCTCCTGCCTACCCCTTGTCATTGCCCCCGCCGATTGTCATTACGGGTTGGGGCAATGAACCATTGCATCGCGCCAAAAAACATGCAGGGGGTGAACCGGGTTGCCTAGGGTGCCTGGTCGGCTTTACCCGTCCCTGACATTTAGCTAATGATTATTACATGTTTGATGGAGCATGAGGGGATTGAATTGAGGACTGCCTGGTGTAAAGGTTCTGGCAAGCTACAATTACATAGTCGTGTTTTATTGATTTATAGTTCTGCTGTACATTGTTGTGTATATAAGCAGTGCTTTATAACTACAAGTATATAAATACAATGCCACTGAAAGCAGTGTACAAGTTCAGCAGCACAAGGTTCAAGATAGCTTGCTGCCCCTACACTGGCCGATAAGCTGCCGAATCGGTCTAAGGGACCGATATCGACAGCTACAATCGGCCCGTGAATGGCAACCTTTAGGCATGTCATACTCAACCAATATAGAGGGCCATATTAAATGGATAGTGAAGAATACTGTACATGACTTCTAAATGGGACTCCATATAGCCTAAAGAGAAAATACAGTTAACAATTTTTTACTGTTTTTGTTGATTAACGTTTTATATGCAAATCTGTGCCCGTTTTGCAGAAAAAATCAGCAAATGGTAAAACATGGAAATTTGCCGCAAATGGCTTTAAATCCTTGGAAGTACTGTATTAAAATAACAAGGCAATAAGCCCAAGAGCTTCTCTGAAAAAGGGATGTTTATCTAGTTGAGAAAGTGTTACCCTTATAAAGTACTTATTTAGTAACTTTTGCTTTCAATCTGTGCCGTTCCCAGTTTCATTTTAGATGTGTTTACTAACAGGAAGGGATTAAATTACAAATATATCTATGTTCTTGATTTTCCCGTGCCATCTTTTCCAGGAACACATCCTTCATGCTTGCCCATCAGAAAGTTTTGTGTACTTTTGTCCGGCTGGACCGTCTCTTCATGGCTTGTTGATATTGGCATCAGCAAAAGAAAAATGAAGTTGTTACTGCTACAAAAATAGAAATCCGTTGGCTTTGCTGTCTTTGAAAATAGCAAGGATTCATTTGTTTGACAAGCAAGGGATTAATTTCTGCTTCTCCTAATGTTTATTTAGATATATTTTCCACAGTCTTCTTTATTTAATTATTTAAAATCATGGGGAAGGAGAGATGAGGGTCAGAGTGCGGTGTCATTAGACAGATATTAGAAAACTGCCATGTCATGTCCTCTTTAAAGAAGCCTCTTCACGGGCATTCATTTTGTACTCCTGTTCACCAGGAGGAGATTAAATAGTTTGCAGTTCTTTATGTACACATCATTTTGAATGTAGTCATACATTATAGAAACATAATGGCAAGGGACCCAAAAATGTTTGCTATAGAAACCAGCAAATCTTCTAGGGATAATGGCACAAGCAAGCTGATTTAATAACAGGTTCAAAGTCTTCTAGTAAAGCATAGCAACCAATAAGCATATACATTAACCGATCTGTAAAGATCCGTAATCCATCATCGGTATCATTCTTTTATGAGACACATATGGGGATCTTGGCCAGCTTTGCCCTATCTGTGACTGGCTTAAAGGACAAGTCAACTCTAAAATCTTGACTATTTGTAAGGCACAACCCTAGATGCTTACACACTCTCCATGTAAAACATTTACACACTCACTTCCAGTGAACATTTACATATCAAACCCCTTCATACATGTTATTCCCTCTGACCCCATATGTTGTCAGTGATCAAGAAGATCTTGTTTACCCTTTGCCAGCACAAAGCCCAAGGCAAAGATGTAGGCTCCCTGATTTAAGGATAGCGAATGAGTTTATCCAGGATAAGGCTGGGCAATAATGAGTTAGAAGTAAGCTAGAAGAAATGCAGTTGATATCAATTGTCATCATCTTCCTATATGTGCATTAATCTCCTTTTAACTTCTCCTTTAAATAAAGACAGGCAGGATTCTTGATGGGAAATTATCTTGTTTACTTAATTACTTTGTGCTGCCTGTATGGAAAGTGTAAATCCCTTTTAACACAAAGAAAAATGTCTTGTGGACCTTAAGATATCATCTATGTAATATATTCGCTTTGGGTAGAAAAGAACATCTGGTATCTTTGATGCATAATCTAATTTCCAGCATTCTGAAATTTAACAGATCAACCAAAATTTCCAGGGGGAAAAAATGAAGATACTTTTTGGCAAACAAAAGAAGTGAAAACACACCATGGTAGACAGTGCACTGAAAATATTCATTCGGAGATATTACTGTAATGGTTCCCACCAAACAACTGACTTTCAGAATGAGGTGTCAAAGAAAAAAGTTGTAGAAGGTGACTGATTTGGATCATGACCCAGAGTGAACACTTCTAATCTAGAGAGTAACAGGGCTGGAAGGAATCATATCTCCGGTTGAACTATTTCTGGCAAGGCAAATAAAAACAAAATTACCTACACTGGAACAGAAGTATTACCGCATCCACAAAGAACTACATGAGCAGCACAGGCATCAAAAACAAAACATATGCAAGAGACAAACAATAAATCATAATACAAATTCAAACCCACGGAAGATGAAGTCAGAGTTTGGAATAGATCTACCTGGCAAGTAATTGCACATGTCCTATGCCTAAGCTCTATACAACCACATCACACAAGGTCAAAATAAAGAATGGAACGATGTCAAGAAGAAATAAGATATCTACTTCAATATCCAAAAGCGCAAATGTTGATCTACACTGAACTTATCAAATGTGTATGGTGTAACTTGAATTTAGGATATCAGTTAGACCTTCTTGAGTACATCAACAGGCTGCATGGATACTGACTTTAGAAAGGCAGCTTCTTTATTTTAGCACATTCTTTGAAACAGCATTAATGTAAAAATTGTACGTGTTTTATGCCATGTTCCCCTGGCACTTCTCAGAGCAATCATAAAACATGTCGTTAACGCATAGTTTTATGCGTTAAAAAGTGTTTGATAATGAAGTACCGATTCATCAAAGTAATTTTGCATGCGTTACTACTTATATCGCATGCGCAAATATCCTGATTATCGCAAAGCGTTATTTCCATCGCATTGAGGTAATTATCAAATAGAAATAATACTAATGCATAATTCACAGACATATTTGAAGCGTTAAAAGCATAAAATGTGGCGATAATTACTGTGAAACTTAACACCTCCCAGGAATAGGTGTCACTATACAAAATTGCAGCTGGCGATTGTCTGTGGTGACAAGATGGAGTTTGCAGTCTGATTTTTTTAGACAAAAGCATATTTAAAAATATTTTTATGTATACCTGTACAAGTTATACATACAAAATTAAACTGTTGTATAAATAATGTGCAATTTCATGACTATTTCTTAATATTTACAAAGTAGGTCCTATTTAGGAATGTTTTAAAAGAGAATTGCCAGCCAGGATGAGATTTGCATCTTACACTATGGCAGTCATATTAATATTAATAATATTTTCTATACAGGTATAAGACCCGTTATCCAGAATGCTCGGGACCAAGAGTATTCTGGATAAGGGGTCTTTCCGTAATTTGGATCTTCGTACCTTAAGTCTACTAAAAAAACAATAAAACATTAATAAAACCCAGTAGGGTTGTTTTGCCTCCAATAAGGAGTAATTATATCTTAGTTGGGATCAATTACAAGGTACTATTTTATTTTTACAGAGAAAAAGGAAATTAGTTTTAAAAATCTGAATTATCTGAATAAAATGGGGTCAATGGGAGACAGGCTTTCCGTAATTTGGAGATTTCTGGATATACCTGTATTAACATTTCATATCATATTACAGTAATGACCTTTGCTACTATATTCTCCTTTTTCCTAATTAAGATAGTAAATCTCTTACTATCACATCAATTTTATTTCCTTTTTTAACAGTTGTTTATCCACATCCACATTTTATTTTCCCTAATTTAACTGCTTCAATACCTTGAAATGTCACATAATCTGTATTAACATTATATTTCTCCAAAATATGTTCTGCTATTCATGATGTAGCATATTCTCTATTTATATAAATACCCACTGTCCCACTATGTATAGTACAGAGGGTTGACAGTAGCGACTGTTTGGAATACATAATGTGCTTTCTAGTACCGGAGGGGGTGGGCAGAAATGTATTTTATTACATATACATTGTTTCTTGCTGAGGAGGAAGGGTAGAATTTTACTGCCCCCTCCAAACCAAGGAGGTACAAATTAAACTGGTAGTATAAAAGGTAGTATTAAACACTAACGTGCTAAGGGGTGGAACCATACACTGGTCACCCACTCACTGTATGGCTTAATGCCTTTTGTTAAAATAATGTACAGTTGTCCATATTTTAAAAAATGTATTTTCTTCTTGGAATACAGTTGAATCCTACATAAGTCTTATCAGAGTATGCTTTCTAAATAGAGTTTGGACACAACTGAGCAGATGGGGCAGATTTAACAAAATTCAAGAAATGTTTTCTCTCACTTTCTTACCTCGAAGTTGAGAAATATCTAGTGCTGTTTCTTATGTTTTATTGATTTTCCATATTTACTATTTCTTGTGTCAAATTCCTGAGGCACAAATTTATTGATCGACTTGAGAATGAAGTCCACTGGTAGCATTATATCTTCAAAAGAATTGGTTGGTTTCCCTATAAATATGCTCCTTAATCTTTAATAATTAAACTTGGAAACACTGTTTTGGTTGTTCCACTGCATCAAGTTCTAGTGCTGTTTTTTCAGGATCCATTAAAATGGTGATATAACGATAATGTCTTTTTCAGATATATGATTTCTTATGATTTCTTTTTGCAAACACTGCACACCATTGTGCACCAACCTTACATTAGATTTCATTTCAAAATAGACTATGGCCAATTTTTTTTTTGGTTGCTTTTTGACAATCAGACTGCATTTTCACCTGGATTCTGGAAAAGTCCAGAATATCAAGACTACTAACTAAGAAAACAAATCAAGACGAAATTGAGACGTTGCTTAAGCTGGCCATACACGCACCGATAATATCGTACGAAACCTCGCAGGAGGCTGCTGATATCGGTCGACTCACCGATCGGGCGGGTTAAAAGATTTTGATCGGGCGCCATAGAAGGCGCCTGATCAAATTCTGCCTTCAGGGCTGAATCGGCAGAAGGAGGTAGAAATCCTATTGTTTCTACCTCCTTATCTGCCGTTTCAGCCCTGAACGTTAGTGGCCGATTGAACGATCTTGGCAAGAAATTTGAATATTTAAAGGGCCTTTGTGCTATTTTCATTTGCCCAACATTGGTCTATCCTGTATAGTTCCTGGGTGAGCTCCTGTCTGATCTTGTGTTCCTGACCCTTGCCATTGGTGTTTCACTGCCTGTACTGACCTATTGGCTGTTATTGACAACCCTTCTGGATTCCGATTCTGTGCTGCGCTATAAGTTTAGTTATTGACCTTGGCCTGTTTACTCAACTTCGCTGTGCTGTTTACCCCGTTACTGCTGCAACATGCACTGGTTCCCTTGTCTGCCCAGAACTTATGCCTTGTTTCCTGACCTGGCGGCATCCAATTAGCACAGGCCTTCTCTTGAAGGAAAAGATGGTTGTTATAGGCAGAAGCGTGAGCTCTGACCAGGATCTTGGCTTCGGTTCAGGGTTTTGGAATACCTAGACAATGTGTCATTTTGCTATTACTATTTAATATTAGAAAATTAAAATATATTCAATAATATTATCTAAACCCCCCACAGTGATATTGTTGCAAGGATAAGGAAAGACTCCAGAACTGTAAAGTCATTTCTAACTCTCACTGGACCATTATTGATGAAAGTAACAATTACAGTGATATCAAATGGTTAAAGATGAGCAGAACTATTTGGCATATTTCACACTCTGGATAAATCAATTGTTTCAGAGCTTCTGGATAGGTTTAGGAATGTGGAGCTGAAAATTGCTTTTGGCTCTTTCTGTTATAAAAAGATCTTTATTAATAGCCTTACACCAGGCAAATCCCATCAAAATTGTTAAGAAGACTCCAGTTGAATATCCCTAATAGTGATGGGCGAAATGTTTCGGCAGGCATGGATTCGCAGAAAAATTCGCCACACGTCCAAAAATTGTTGCCCGCATCAAAAAAATAGTCACAAGTGACCAAATAATAGTTGCGTGACAAAATAATAGCCGCGGGCGACAAAAGAACAGCCGTGCGACAAAAGGATAGCTGCAGGCAACAAAAGAATATCCGCGCGATGAAAGAATAGCCACGGGCGACGAAAGAATAGCCGCATGTGACAAAAGAATAGCTGCGGGTGACAAAAGAATAGCCGCGGGCGACATAAGAATAGCCACACGACAAAAGAATAGCCGTGGACGACAATTTTTTTTGACGTTCAACATTTTTGCTGTTTCGTGAATTTTCCGCAGTCTTTTGAAAGATTCGCAAATTTTTCTGTGAAGCGAAACGGGACAGATTCGCTTATCACTAATCCCTGTTCATCAGGCATCAGCATTCGCTGATACTCTCTTTCATAACATCCTGGATAGAAAAAGCATTAGTAACCAGGATTTTTCAACAAAAATTGCTTCAGAGAAGCATTTCTTCTGTTTTATTTTAGTTGGTAAGTCATAAATCCACAACCATAATCTGGGAAGGAAAGCCTGGACCCTATATGAAATGAGAGGCACAGCAAGGGAGGGGCTCCCTGTCAAAGGTGCTGGTTTTGAACGAATCAGGGTGGGGTTTGGGTTGATGCTTTTGGCAACCTTATAAAAAAACATATTAATAGAGCTTAATGAAGTAATCTTTTATTTTGTGAGAAATGCAACGAAAGGGTTAAGCAAAGACCAAGTTCAGGCACTGGTCAGGGCAGGCATAGTTTGGGATACAAGTTTAGGAAAACAAGCCAAAGTATTGCAACAGAAAGCTAAGCAAGGGCTTTCTAATAAGTAGGGCAAAAATAACATACAAACAGGCAATGTCATGACCATTCATGTGGTGGTTAAGTTGGATTGTATCAAGCTTGGCACTGGTGTCTATGCAGACTGAAAGAATGATAAATGTTTAATTTGTTCATAAATGACTTAGGAGAGGGTATTATGAGTAATGTATCAGTGTTTGCAGATGACACAAAACTCTGCAGACCAGTCAATTCTATCCAGGATGTGACATCCCTGCAGCAGGATCTTGACCAACTGGCAATCTGGGCAGCTAAGTGGCAGATGAGATTTGGTGGCTGAGATGTGGATAAATGTAAGGTCATGCACCTGGGATGTAAAAATATGCAAGCCCCGTATACCCTTAATGGGACTGCACTAGGCAAATCCATAATGGAGAAGGACCTTGGAGTCCTTGTAGATAATAAACTTGGCTGTAGCAAGCAATGCCAGGCAGCAGCTGCAAGGGCAAACAAGGTTTTGAGCTGTATTAAAATGGGTATAGATTCACGGGAGGAGGGGGTTATTCTTCCCCTTTACAGAGCGCTGGTAAGGCCCCATCTAGAATATGCTGTTCAGTTTTGGTCTCCAGGGCTCAAACGGGACATGATTGAGTTAGAGAGGGTCCAGAGAAGGGCAGCTAAGCTGGTAAAGGGTATGGAAAGTCTCAGTTATGAAGAAAGACTGGCCAAGTTGGGTCTGTTTACACTGGAGAAGAGGCGCTTAAGAGGTGACATGATAACTATGTATAAATATATAAGGGGATCATATAATAACCTTTCTAATGCTTTATTTACCAGTAGGTCCTTCCAACGGACACGAGGGCACCCACTCCGTTTAGAAGAAGGGAGGTTCCATTTAAATATTCGGAAAGGATTTTTTACAGTGAGAGCTGTGAAGTTCTGGAATTCCCTCCCCGAATCAGTCGTGCTGGCTGATACATTATATAACTTTAAGAAGGGGCTGGATGGATTCTTAGCAAGTGAGGGAATACAGGGTTATGGGAGATAGCTCTTAGTACTAGTTGATCCAGGGACTGGTCCGATTGCCATCTTGGAGTCCGGAAGGAATTTTTTCCCCTCTGCGGCAAATTAGAGAGGCTTCAGATGAGGTTTTTTGCCTTCCTCTGGATCAACTAGTAGTTAGGCAGGTTATATATAGGCATTATGGTTGAACTTGATGGACGTATGTCTTTTTTCAACCCAACTTACTATGTTACTAAATATGGGAACATTTTTTACAATTTACATTTTCAGTTGTGGATATGAATGTTTTCATATCTGTCATCTAGAGTCGTTAAAAGGCCAGTCAAAAATGGCCAGAGTTAGTAGGGTACTGCCCCCAGGTTAAAGGGCATATCTACAAAAAAAATTTATAGAGTATCCCAAATGAATCAAAAATTAAAGTTTATTCAAGTATCCATGCCTATGACTAATTACCAGAATTGCACGAAACATGTAAGGTGGATACTTTACAAATTTGTTTGATATATTTGAGTTACAATACAAAGTACAATAAAAATATTTCTAATTTTTGATTAGATTAAAGACTACTCTGTAGTGCTTTCATAGTGCAGACTTTTAGAAAAAAAACTGTTATATTAATCTTTATTTTGCTTCCTATGCATCACAGGAAGCATTACGAAGTATGGTTTATTAACTTACACACAATTTTAAAGGCTTAATGATTTGATGTGGTGAGCACTGTTTCTGAACTCTTACACCCTTAAGAACAGAATGTGTTCAACTGGTGTTGGAAGCAAAGTTGATTCACTGTATTAAATGAGGCAAGTTTCCAGTTAAACAAATTGCCAAAATTCAAACTGCTGGGAATACTTCTGGATACCCCTGAATTTTCATAAATCAGACCCAATGTATGTTATAGGAAAGTCCCAAAATATTCAGAACCGAAAAATACCAGTTATTGTGAATGTTCATTCTCTCAGATTACACATACAGTGTAGGGATAATATAACACACTGAAACTATTAAAAGTGAATGAATTAATCATAATCACAAATCAGATGTAGTCTATATGTGTCTATATAAACTTATATTGTGTAGAAATAAATATTTTTTAGAAAATATAAACTCAAATACTTAGCATGTTATGGAGTCAAAAAGTATGGCTACAATAAAAAAAGGAAAAGTTTCTGAAATTAATATAGGTTGGTACCAACTTTGTCAGGAAGAACTTTTCGCAATGTAGATAAACTGGAGAATAGATGTCTATTTATTAACCTGTCTGTCTATCATGTCTCTATCTATCCAGTCTTTGGGCTGAAATGTTTTGAAGTTAGTTATTGTTGGAAATCTCTGCTTCCCATTCAGTACATTTCTGGAAACATTTGCTCTTCTGGTCATAAACAGACAACTATCCGTTGATTTTCTCAGACTTGAATTTTCTTTCAGTCATTGAAGCAGATCAGAAAACACCAACTGGGGATTCGTAAGAGAGATGCACGTTTGCCAGAAATGACAAGTAATGTAAACCACTCAATCTGGTTCAAGTGAAGAGATAGGCCACAGTTTATCAAGTTGTGTTGTTTTGTGCCAACACTCTGTTTTTCATTGCAAAAATGAATTCAAGGCTGCTATGTAACTCGTCAGACTCAGTTCATGAACTATTTATGGGAATAGTTCTTCTTGGACTGCTTTCTCAAAAGGATAACACTAGTGAACGAGTGGCTTGTGTATATGGAGATTTTGTGCCCTGGTTCACTCTAATGCCAACATATGTCTTCCACATTCGGATGTACTCTAGATTTTGTTCAGTAGAAAACATGATATTTAAATAGATCTGATTGTGATTCCAAAATCAAAAGGACAGATGACTAAGATGTTGTCTTTGAAGGAGGAACCCTTCAGGCAAATTGGAAGTAACTGGTAACTGTATCATGCATCCAAGTTTAGGGTACTACTGTCATAGTTTTGGAAAGATGTCCACAAAGATTTATATGATACAGCTTTTTATCTACAAGCTGTGGCTGAGTAAATTACAGCCTAAAATATAACATATTTGAGCCCGGAGACAAAGAGAAAAAGATGGTGCAAGAATATACTGTAGATATAGATATTTGAGGGAGGAGGTAAAGCACATTATGTGACTTCTTAGTTCAGATATACATTAAGATATACATTGTCCATTGTCCCCATATACCAAAATACTGTCATTATAACTACCATGATTTTCCAAACGCTAAAGCACTGTAAATAGGGATCAAAGTAGGGAGTAGATCATTGAGTAAGTTACTTATAAAACTTATAATAATATTCCAATACATTCTGGTAGTATTCCAGTGACCTGCAAAGCTTACTGGAACACATTGGGGCTGATTTAATAACACTGGGCAAATTTGCCTGTGGGCAGTAACCCATAGCAACCAATGCAGAGAGCTGCAGGTATAACAATGAATACAACAGTTTGCTTGGGTTGCCATGGGTTACTGGCCATGGGCAAATTTGCCCAGTGTTGATAAATGACCCCCATTGTTTTTTTAGAGCACTAACTAATCCTGTATTTATTCATTAAGATATTTCATTAAGATTGTTTCACAAGTTTATTCACAACTTTATTTTATGCTAACAAAGTTATTCACCTATGGACTTGTGGGTCCTGGGAAGCTTAAATATTTTCTGGCCAGATGGTATACCTTTTTGCGACAAATAAAGTCATAGCGAGCAAGATTAGGTTAGAATATTTTTTTTAATATAAACAAACCTGTTGTAACATTCCTGTAATTAACACAAACAATATGAGGGGCATTTACTAATCCACGAACACTCCGAGCGTATTTTCGGTGACTTTTTCGTACTTTGCGACAAAATCGTATTGTCGCGCCCAGTACGAAAGTTTCGGACTCATTCAAGCTTCGTTATGGTGACTTTCCTTGGGCCAGGTTGGAGTTGCACAGTGCCATTGATTCCTATGGGAGGCTTCCAAAATCATGCACTGAAGGATCAAAGTCGGAAAGGTTTTTCCGCTGTTTACAATCGTTCAGTACAAAATACGATATTATCGTGACTAATATGATTTTTTTGTATCCATTTTCGTGATATTTGCGATCTTCAGAAATTATCGTATCCAATCCAAAATTGTCCCATTCGGGATTCGAACTCGTGTTTTCATGAATGTGCCCCTATGAGTGTCAAATTCATCACACACTTTGCATGGATATACAAGGGTATATATCTGGAGGGAACCTACACAGACATAGGAAGAATATACAAACTCTAACCCAGGTCAGAATAAAATCCAGGTTTCCAGCACAGCTAAAGTTAACCACTGCGCAAATGCACTTTAGTTTTGGTTTTGTAATTCCAGGTTAGGCACACTGTAAACATTGTTCCTAACGTTTCAAACTTTCCATAATTGACTATGTATATTATAAGCAGTGATATGGAAAAATATGAGTCATGTGTTTAGAGCTACTGAATTTCACAAAAGTCAGAAAAAACTGTATGAATGTGGGTTTTACTGCAGCTATAACTGCAGTAAAGTTTACTGTTCCATATACAAAAGTGTTTGTTTTTCCCCTTTCTCCTTATGGTTTTCTTCAACATCGCAGGATTGAAAACAAAGCTGCCAATGTCAGCAAAACATTAACATGCATCATAAATTTGTCAACTCTTTAGAAAGACTTTTGGAAATAGTTTAGCTCATAATGAATCCATAAATAATTGTCTAAACCAGTGTCGAACACTTTGAAAAGAATGAGGCAGGGCTTGTGTTGTTTTGCTCTAAATTAAGCATGCTGCTATTTACAGAAAGTCAAGGGTGGCTGAGATGGGGGAGTCAGGGCAAAGGCCTCTAGAAAATTTATATTTCAAACATTTTGTGGACAGTTCCCAGTCTCTTAACCTTTTTTTTTTTAATTTTTCTTGGAGTTCTGCTGATTGTATAAGGAGGGCACCAGAGGTAAGCATAAAGAAGTACGATAGAGAGGACAGCAGAAGTAAGGTTTCAGTTTATAAAATAGATATTAGGTAGCCAGTTTAGTGTCATGGAGACACTCAAGTGTAATAAATGTGCATGACATAAATACATAGAAAAAAAGTACCCTATCAACCTAAATTTCTCTTGAATTTATGTTTTTTTATTAGTATCAGTGTTTTGGCCTGTCACCAAATATTATAAGCTTTTTACATTTTTTGAGTTTGCTTATCTGAATCATTCATTTATTCTGTTACAAAATAGGTTTTCGCCATTGTGGTTCAATCAGATTATCAGTTACACATCTCTACATGCCATCAACTAGTGTTTTAACATATAGATCCTTTAATATGGTCCTTGCTGGGTTTTAATCATTTAATGCAGCCAGGGTCAGACTGGGCCGCCGGGATAATGGGAAAAGTCCTGGTGGGCCCCAGTTCTAGTGGGCCCCAGCGGGCCATATCTGACCCTTGCCGGTGGTCCCCCTCCTGACTGCTCCTTCCCTGATGCGTTAAATTTACGCACTCGGGGGAGGACGTCCGTTGGGGGGCCTGGTGGGCCCTTCACTCCCCAGTTTGACCCTAAATGCAGCAACCTAATTGATATCTCTAATGTATGTCCACTGCCCTCTGTTATTTCGAATTAATCTTAAAAAATAAAAACTCAAATTAAAAAATAGCTTGAATGTTGCTAATATAACTCCCATTGACTTCTACATGAACACAACAGCTTTTGGATTCCAAATTTTTATTTCTGAGTTTGACTATATTTTGTGCTTAATGAACTCAAATTGTGGCAAAAGTACAATTTGAATGTTGATAAATGTGCCCCTTTAAATTAATTCTTTAGATCCTACACAACCCAAAGTTTTAACTGTTGTAAAGAGCCACTTTTTATAGAAGGTCTAAAGGAATGGCCTGACTGTTTTGCATTCTTGACAAATAACACATGACACAAAAGTCATAGGATTGAATTGGCCTTTATTAAGACATATTATTTACCATTTCAATTAAAATATTAACAGTTAACATTTGAAACAATGAAAAACAATTCCAGCATATTTTACATCACTCAATTTCTATACTGTACTTCCACAGGACCAGCACCAGCTGCAAACCAAACCATATTGGTGTGTGTGCAATGGATCTTGCATACATGAATTTCCCTTGTTTTCCAAAACATTTTACAAAAAGATAAGTTATGGTTAAGATACCATGCTGTGACTTTTTTTTTTTTACACATACTCAAGATAAGTGAGGATCTGTCCACTTCTAACTATAACTTCAGCTTGAATAGCTTTCCAACACTATGGGGCAGATTTACTAAGACACGAATGACACAAATTTTTCGTTGCTTGCGCAACTTTTTTGTGCGCTTGCACGAAAAAATCGGAAAAGTTTTCCCGCTGTTTACAAACGTTCGGTACGAAAATTTCGTGACATTCGGATCGCCAATACGATTTTTTCGCAAGCATTTTTGTGATATTTGCGATCTTCAGAAATTTTTGTATCCAATACGAATTTATCCCATTCGGGATTCAAACTCTTGATTTCATGAATCTGCCTCTATGGCTTGGGCTGTCTGGATCTTTAAACTGTCGGCTACCTTCTATGCTGTTTGAAACACAAGACAGGCTTGAGCACAAACTACCACAGCACTTCTATTCTTATACTGTATGAAGTGAATATATTTAAGCATTGAAATTGCCCCTAATCATATTTTCTGTCTTTGACAACCGGCAAGTTTATGGATACTATACTTATCTAGCTTTTGACACTTCTTTGGCATTTTCATAAACTTTTATTTAAATTTCCGCTCTTTTTTGGCCAAGGTAGACTTGGGCTCTGTTGGCATATCTCATGTAAATATAATCGATCTAGTCTACATATATAGTGATGAGTGAATCTGTTCCGTTTTGCTTCGCCAAAAAATTCGCGAATCTTTCAAAAGATCCGCAAAACGGGGAAAAATTTGCGAAACAGCGAAAATGTTGTGCAGCAAAAAAAATTGTTGTCCGCGGCTACAATTTTTGGACATGTGGCAAATTTTTCCGCAGCAAATTTTTTCATCCATTTCGCGAAACAATCCGCCAATGGCGAAACGCAGAAATTTGCCGCGAATCCATGCATGGTGAAACATTTCGCCCATCACTATACATTTATATATATATATGTGAGAATATGAGCACATGTATGAAGCCTTACTAAAACTGAACTAATATAATCAGGACTTTACATGACTAATTAGCAAGAACTTGTTAAGAATAAATGTTTTGGCAGAAAAGTTTTTAATTTCCTAAGTACATTTGTTGATGTTATATATACAGTATATATATTCTGTTTCACAGTGAATTATTTTTTTACATATGCAAACCAGTACCCTGAAGATAAATGCCATACTTTGCTTAAAATGTCTCTGCTTTATGTAGACTGTTTGGTCATGGTTTATTCTCACTTCATGTGAGATGTGCTATGTGTAAATCTCACCTATTTTGTGGGATCCTTGCTAGTAATGAAGTCTGTGGTCTTACTGGAAATGCTAGTACAGTAAAAGTCTTCTAAAAAGCAGTTTGTAATGTAGATATCAGTGTTGTTGATTCCTAAGGTTGCTGGGCATGTCTCTTGCATATATTTTTGTCTAGAGAATGTACCTGTGTAATCAGGTAGAAAGAACCTGAGAAACAGACACTGGTAGCTGCAAATTCAGTCCTTGCACAGTTTTTGTTAGAGCCTTTTGTTGTAGGGTATTAAGATCACTGTACCCAGAGTTAAACTAAAGTGATCTATGGTGTTAAAAGCACACAGTGAGGAACGGTGTGCACACTGCCCTTGAGTGAATGGTAACTGGTGCCACAAATTGCATGGAGTATAGAACAGATATAAACCTTTTTAAATAGTAAGAAAATCTGCCTGCAGATGTTCCTAAATTATCTGCCTTACACTACTGACTGGGGCCAATATATTTTATAATATTTCATTCAATTTTATTTAGAGCCACAGCTATCTTATCTTCGGGGTGGACTCTTGTTAAAATGGCTGTTAAAAATAATTCTCTCCTTTTGCTTGATATTGTAATTTGATATTGTATAGTGCAGAAGAATGTGCATAATATAGCTTGAAAGTCAGTACGGACTTGAATCACCAGACATTGAGAAAGTGGGTCCTGCAACCATTACAAAACAAAAACTAAAAACAAAACAAAACACACAGCTATGGTAGATTACTTTAGTTTACCTAAATAAAAATTAATAATAATGGGCCTTTCATAAGCACACTGAATGTATGAAGCATATTATTCAAGAACAAAAGTTCATAATATGATGAAATATTAAGTCTTTGTGAGAAACTTAATGGGCCAGATTCAATTTAATGAGAAAAGCACATCAAATTCAATCTTAGATTGTCCCATAGAGCCAGATGCAATTCAATGAAAAAATATTACCTCACTGATTATCACATGAAAACACTATTAAAGTCTATGGGAGAAAAGTTTTTACTCTTCAAATTGAATCTTGCACATACGTTTTCATATGATAAACCATACAATAAAATTTTCTCATGGAAATGAATCTAGCCCAACATATGCTATTTAACAACATTTAGATTATCTGTTCATAACAGTCAAAAATTTGCCCAGCCATGGAATTAAAGATCAGATTAATATTAGTTAGTTATTGTTGTTTATACCCTGTTTTAACTCCAGTCCCTGGGAGTAGAATAAACTGTAACTTTGCAACATAAGAAGGTTACATAAGGGAGCATAGACACACTATTAATATCATTGACAATGTGCATTCATCTTCTACTGTAAAAATGTACCACACTGTTTACAGTAGTGTCATATAAATAAAGATGTACATAGATATACAGTGGTTCTCAAAAGTTTGTGAACCCTTTAAAATCTATATTTTTTATATGAATGTGACCTAAAAACAAGTAGATGAAGAAAACCTAGTCAAACAAATAAAACAAAAAATATTATATTTGGTCATGTATATATTGAAAAAAATAATGATCCAATAACATATCTGCATGTGGCAAAAGGAAGGTGATCCTTAGGATTATTATATATTTTGAAGGTGAAATCAGAGTCTGATGTTTTCAGTCAATGGGATGAAAATCAGATGTAAGTTAGAGACCCTGTTTTATTTAAAGAATGGGGATCCAGCAACGCCTGACCACACATACCACACATTTATGGATGTGTATATGGACGGCTCAAAAAAAGGAGGTGGCTGAGGACCTCAGAAAAGAGTTGTTGATGCCCATAAAGCTGGAAAATGTTACAAGACTATCTCTAAAGAGTTTGGACTCCACCAATCAGCAGTCACACAGATTGTGTACAAATGGAGGAAATTCAAGACTGTTGTTACCCTACCCAGAAGTAGTCGACCATCAAAAATAACTCCAACTGCAAGGAGTCTAAGAAGTTACAAAGGAACCCAGGGTAACTTCTAGACAACTGAAGGCCTGTCTCACATTGGCAAATGCTGATTTTCATGAGTCCACCATCAGGAGAACATTGAAAAGCAATGGTGTGTATAGCAAGGTAGCAGGGAGAAAGCCACTGCTCTCTGTCTACAGTTTGCTAAAGATCATGTGGACAAACCAGAAGGATACTGGGAGAATGCTTTGTGGATGGATGAAGCCAAAATAGAACTTTTTGGCTTAAATGAGGAGTGTTACATTTAGAAAAAGAAATACTGCATTCCAGCATAAGTACCTTATCCCATCTGTAAAACATGGTGGTGGGAGTGTTCTGATTAGGGCCTGTTTTGCTGCATCTGGGCCTAGTAGGCTTGCCTCCATTAATGGAATAATGACTTCTGAACTATACCATAGAATTCTAAAGGAAAATGCCAAGACATCTGTCCATGAACTGAATCTCGGGAGACAGTGGGTAACACTGACTAAGACAATAATCCTAAACACACAGTTGTTCTACCAAAGAATGGTTAAAGATGAATAAAGTGAATATTCTGGAATGACCAAGTCAAAGTACTGACCTTAATCCAATTAAAATGTTCTGGAAAGACCTATAAGGAAACCCACCAACATCCAAGAACTGCAGCTGTTCTGTATGAAGGAATGGGCTAAAATTTCTCCAAGTCGATGTGCAGGACAGATCAACAGATACTGCAATTGTTTAGTTGCACTTATTGCTGCACAAAGGGGTCACACAAAATACTGAGATCATGATTCACTTACTGTTGCCACAAACCGCTGACAAACTGCTGGGTAGAAGATACTCTCATCCAGTCAGGAAACTGTGCTACTGAACAGTAAAATATAATGCTCTCTTTATTACATGTAATTATTGTTTGTTTATAACATGTCAAATATATTCCATAACTCAGGTAATGGTCAATGTGTTTCAGATTTCAGATTAGTTGGTGGTGTTATGAAAGAATTAATTCAGATGCATTTAAAAACAATTACAGGTATGGGACCCATTATCCAGAATGCTCGGGACCAAGGGCATTCCGTATAAGGGGTCCGATACCTGTACAGAGAAATGTAATAAAAGTTGTAAATAGGGAAAATTTTGCAAAAATGAATCAAAATTTGCCTTTTGCAATATAATATTAAAAGTCATGGTTAAAGGTGGAGTATTTTTGTATTTTTCATGAAAAAAGTTACTACCTTTTCAGTATGTGCTTTATTACATGCACTGTGCACTGGCCCAAACTAGATATTGCAATCTTTTTTCCCCCATTAGGCTTAGCCCTATCTCCAAAGTGTCACAATTTAGTGGTGCAATTGTACCTTTTAGAGCCAGGTTAGTGGCAGCTGCTTGTTGTAAACTGACCTATCAATAAGGAGAATTGTGTTTTTTTTGGGGGGGGGTTAAAAACTTTGCACCTGAGCTTTTAGGGTCTTAGTTTATGGTCCTGCTGCTTTCTAAGTAAAGCACTCTACATGTGACGCTTTCTCAGCTGGGTCCTCACAGAAATAATAGAGGTAAAGCTAAACTATAACTTTCTCACACACTTTCATAACAAATCTTGGGCACCAGTGGTTCTTAAATAGGACAAAATAAAGGAACAATAATTCATATAGAACCCAGGCATAGCTTCAAGTTGTTTCAAAGGCACATCAAAAGGATAACTTATTCATTCTCATCAGATAGTGATGATAAATGACAGTTCTTAGGTAAATCTCAAAACAGATGCGTAGCCCCAGTGTAGTGGATATCCAGTGGTGACTTAAAGAGGATGTACTTTACCCTGAGATTCTATCCACTGTCCATCCTCAGTGAGCATAAAACTGCTCATTCTAGCTACCCTGACGTTCTCACACTCTTGTATGACATGAGCTAGACTACAAAAACCCTGGGCGGCAAAAAACTTTAATAGCCACAATATACTGCTTCAACTGGAAATTCATCTATAAGCACAACTGCACAGTGATAAGGCGCCTGTATGCCAGTGTCCTAAGCATGAAAGGGTAAGGTCTGTGGCATCAGGGATTCATGGAAGGAAAGGGGAATCTAGTAAAAGTAATATAATATAGACCATACTAGTTCTTATTTCTGCTGTTTCAGAACAAAGATTATCCATAGTGTGATTAAAGTTCCTTAATATAAATATAGAAATAAATCAGAAAACAGCAGTCCTTAAGTCTGCTATTTACCCTTTATTGGTGCATATCACTTAAAAAAGGATGTAGCTCCCCAAAACATGTTGTGATTTGCACCAGTAAAGGGTAAATTACAGACTTGCACTGTAATTTTCTGTTTTATTTCTACATTTATATTGTGAGACTGATAACTTGAGGCAAAGAATTCCAGAGACAGCCTGAGGGAAGACTTGCGGTCAGGAATGGGATAAAGTGATGAGAGGAGAAGCGCGAGGCAAAGGTCAGAAGCAGAGCAAAGGTTGCATGAAGAAGCGTATTTTAAGATCATTGCTGACACATAGGGATGGGCTTTACTGTTAAGTGCCTTGATGTGAGTGTTAGTAATCTGAATTTGATTTGAAAGGAGATTGGGAGATATGCATACGGAGAAGCTGATGTGGAGCAGAAAGATAGATAAATTAGTCTAGCAGCAGCATTTAGAACAAACTGGAGTTCTGGGAGATGATATATTGAAATGCCTCAAATAATAAGAGACAGATACAGTGTTTTAGTTGTATCTGGTTAGTGAAAGTGACAGGATTTGGAAAGTATTTGAATGTGCCTCAGGTGGCAGCAGCCCCAGACACAGCACGGAGAGGAGGTTAATGCTTTACATCCCATATAGACTGTTTAGTAAGTAGGAATAAAATACAGGTATACTAAGTCAGTAAGCCTCCAATCTATACACAGAAAGGACTGTTCTTCAGTTATGGTTTATAAATATACAGTATTTTATTATAATTGCAAATAGTTAGGCAATATTTCAGTTCAGCCAGCAGATGGCAGCAAGCCTTAAGGTGAGCCAATATGGTGAATTCCCCTAGAAGTGCATATATAAGGAAGTGAAGGAGTCAGGAACTTCCTTTTTGGTATAAGAACATCAGAGGGCAGGCGAGAAGACTGCAGAACCAGACCAGGTGGGAGGCAGTATGCTGTTAGGGCTAGAAGGTGAGTTAGGAGGTTGATATCAGCTCACTTTGAGAGTGAGAGATAGTTAGGCTAGTTAGCAAGGAGAGTCTGTTGTCCCAATGAGGGGTCAGTGTTTTGGGGTAGAACCCCGGGCTAATGTTCGCCAGTTAGGGAATTCAGATGTTCAGGAGTAGGTTAGTGGGGACCTATTGGAGAGCTTGTTCACTGTATGCTGGAGTAGCAAGGAGAAAGCTTTATTGGGACAGGAGACCCCTCAACAGTTAACGGCACTCTGCTAGTGCATTTTCCACATGACAGGAACATTGAAAGCTCCTGGAGAAGGAACACTGTATGAGTGCGAAGATCCTCCAATCAGATGTTTACTTTTTACAGACTACACTATTCCCTTTCCTGTGATGGGAGTCTGTCAGCCACACGTTGTCCCATTACACCCAACTGTCTTCAAATCACATTGTATGCCATTTCCATAGAAGAAGTAAGATAATGTGCACCTATATATGTGCTTTGCCTGGCTAATTGTAATATACAGAACACAATATACACTGAGCACCTGCAATATGATAATGTACATTTCCCTAGTGTGCTTTTAAGAAGACATCTACAGCAGCTCACATCAGTTAGGAAAAAGCTGGGTGGTACCATTACCTAGGATCTGTGATAAATGCACTTTATTGTAAATCCTAATTTGCCTAACTGCAAGTCAGAGTGCAAGACACAAATGTAGCACAGTGATCTAGGCCTTAGTGGTTTGGCAATACTTTTAAGTTCTCTAATTTGTATAAATCAGGCACTTAGGGCTTTGAAATCTGTGTGCTTATGTACCAGTGGGGGATTAAGGGGTTCGTGCAGAGAAAAAATGTAAATAAATAATCCTTTGAAAGAAAGAAAAAAAAAAAGTAAACAGTGCGGTTTCATATCCAATGTCAACACTTTGAATTAGTAAAAGCTAAGCTTGTAAGGCTCACAGTACATGTTGTTAAAATCAACACTAGTTGTTTTTAAAAGACTTTCAGTCTGTACAGTACTTAATAGGTGCCTGTCTTACAGATACTGCTTATGTGTGTAGCATTGTGTCCACATTGACTCATTTTGCAAACGGTAGCTTGCAACTGCACTCTTTCTGCTTCATGTAATATCAGGTTTTCATTGTTTTCTTTGGGGTGTAAGGGCCTATTCCCCCAACACCACAGACAAACAAGTAGCATTTACATTTAATTCTCTCTGGAAAAAACTTTAGGTCTCGCCATCCTAGCAAATTGTGTCATCATGCTCAAGGCTTGATATGCAACACATCAATGCCAGAGAGAATGACTACGCTTTGTGTGCAGCTAGTTTTCACGGGCCTTTCCTGCAAAGTCCAAAATTATGCAAAATGGGCTTGCACAGCCAACACTGGTGTAGTTAACTACAAACTGCACCTAAAACATGAAATAGGACCAAAATAGGTCATAACTGCCTTTGCTGCCCTACCTCTTACAGATTCACATTACATACATTCATGTATTTGTAAAAGTAAAGGGATTATTTAATAAAAGGCACAAAATGTGCCCAGGTACAGTAACCCATAGCAACCAATCAGCAGGTAGAATTTATTAGTTACCTGTCTAAAAGCAAATGTTTTAATAGTTGAAATAGGTTACTGTACTGAGGCACACTTAGTCCTTTTTTCTACATATGAGGGTCAATAATACTAAATATTACTGCCATATATATTAAGTACTGCCATATGTCTTATGACATAATAGCTCTTAAATTGAATATATATTTCTGGAATCCAAAGCCTGTTTTTTATTACTTCTATGATGATGCTTTGGGGTGGACCATGATATCATTTGGGGGGTGGGAATATGGCATAAGGGGCAGAAAAATGGGTGAGGAAAGGGTAAATTTGATTGGCAAATAGGCAGGGAAATGGTGGAAGAAGAGATGGGTGTGCCAGAGTGGGCCTGTGAGTATAAAGCCTGATCAGCGTGGAGAAGGTGAGGAAAGGAGGGGGATTTATAAGGTATTATTAAGTATATTGCTGGTAAATTTGTAAAACTAGTGCTGGCCCTAGCTGATGATTAAATACCAGCTGGCAACTCTACTAATCAAATACTCATTTTTACATTTCTCTATGCTGCTTGTTAGAGGATTCTGGGAAGAATATATCTTCCCTCTATGACTTTCCCAGTAATAATGCTCGACATTTTATATACGTTTTGCTGATATTTCAAATATGGTTTAATTTATAAAAAATTGGAAAACTTTAAAACTGCATTTTGGGGGTTATAATAATTTATTGTTATGTATTGTATTATGCAAGTTTGCTACAGCTGCAGATTAGTAGTATTCTCACTAAAACATTTAGCAAGAACATGCAGTAGCCTGTTGGAAAAGGAAAGTAAATTAATTACAGTACCACAAATCCTGAAGCATTGTTTGTTCTGTATCTGGGCTAGAAATCCATGACAAAGCATGACTAATCCACACAAATTGCCATTACAGAATTACTGTTAATTACCCAAATGCATGGGCCACTGAGCTTAATTTGCTTTTTCAAGTCATTTTCTGCTTCTCTCATTTTAATGATCTGTGTAAACTGTGGGAGGGAATTGTGACAAATAACTTTGTATGATTTAATGTAGAGTAGCTGCAGTCTATAAATATTATGAGCTACAAAGGCAGGTGTAAGTTACATAGTTAATATAAAAGACAAAAGTCCTTCAAGTTCAATCCCTCCAAATGAACCTTAGCGCACTTGTAGCACACATATAAACTGTTGTCTACAACTGTCTACATACTCACTAAACTGAGTAAAATTAAACTGTCTGTATCAATACCTATTGGAAACTAACTGTAGATCCTAAGATCATTATCACTGTGGATATTATACTTGTTCAAGAAGTCATCCGAGAGCGAACTGAGAACACAGATGTATAGGGATCATCTTACTGGTTGTTCTGATGAGGAAAAACATTGCTACTTCTGCAGCTTTTGAATACTACTTTTGAAGTATTTAAAAGCACATTATATATTTACTTGCAAAAGTATTCAATAATTCTACACTGATAATTTCTCTATGTGATATATGTGATCAAAGAACTGAAATTCAAGATTAGAATTTTAATGTGAAATTTATGTAAAAAAAACCCATTAAATCAGTTGTTTGCATAAGTTTTATTCAAAGTTTAGATGTTTAAAAAAACAGCAATAATTAGGACACTACTGCCTTTTGAATTCACATATTAGCTTTGATAAATGTGTTCAGTTAATAACAATGTGTACAATCATTTTCCTAAATTCATACTTTTTTTTTAGTAGTATGTGCCATCGGGTAATCTTAAATAGAAAATTGCAGTTTAAAGTACTAAGGGCAACCCCCTGGGATTGTACAACTATGCACACAAACATGCCAAGGGCACACATACATCAGTTAATTAATTGACAAGGTTATGTCTTTTACTCCCATACCCCTTTCTGTTACAGTTAGAGCTGCATTATTTCCTGTCACGTGATCTCTTAAGGGATCACACAGACCATCACAAAATGGTGGCTCACTGTATTTACAGATACATATATATACCAGTTTGGTAAAATTCTTAATATGATATAAATTATCTGTTTTAAAGTGTTCATTCTGGGGATATACTGTAGTTCTCCTTTAAACAATTAGAACTATATCAATGATCAACAATATTCTGAAGGGTAGTTTTTAATGTATGTGTCTAAAATAAACAGGTTCCCCACACATTAAAAAACCAAGCTAAAAATGTCACTGTTTAACTTATACCAACTATAGTTTATACTGCTTTTCCCTTGTTCTAGTCATTTTCAATAAACTTTGTTAGAAAACAGTGCCTACAAAAATGAAAGGCCAACCTGTACCATACAATTATGGGCCATATGTACCATAAATGGATCCCTTGGCTGATATTTAATACTGTCGAGGACTTTAAGCCTATCGTACAAGTCAACAACCATTTCCACCAAAAAAATTTTAATCTAGGTTTGGAGAGGAGATAAGAGTCATGCCTTTCTGATAGATTAACATCTGAGTCGTGAAATACTGAAAAATAATCTGTAATGGATCACCAGCATAATAAAAAAAATTAAAGGATTGACCAAGAATGTTGGCACAATGAGAAGGAAATTGTACCTTAGAGATCATTGAGAGGATATATTACTGTATTGTATATATATGAAGTATATTGTTTAAATATATCCTTCATTAGAAGCTTTATAATCCATGGTGCCATGAATTCATTTGAAAGGAATTATGTCTGGCAAGTTATATCAGAATTCTTAACATTTCTCTTAGCCACTGCATGATTAAGCATCTTTAAGCAACGAAGGGGGATAAAATAAAAAGGGAAAAAACATGGGTACAACACATGCATTTAATTAAGGTCAAGACAAAGCCTGTTAATGAAACTGCAGACTGGTGATATTTGTTTGTTCCTCTACTATTTACAAATAACAGAACTGGTGGGTAACTGCAGTTATGATTCTTAAACCCACAAGTTTATGTGGTGAAATTCTTCTTAAGTTGTGTGTAGTGTTTCATGTTTCCATCAACAGAAGTACTAGTTATCCCTAAAATCATGGCTTTCATATTCTGAATGTAGTTCAGACACACTGGATATGTCACTTGCATATTTTGCTGTTACTTTTTCTTCAGTAATTGTGTAGTGTCACAATTATTCCGTTTCCATTTTTGTGTACATACGGATATGTATGGAAATTAACAAATACAATAAGCGTAGTCACACTCAACAAATTGGAGCTGATTTTTATTTCATCTCATTTATGTCAAATGCGGGTGTTTACAAATGTGCAATGTACTTTTATTTTGAGTGGGTGTTAAATTCTTGGCTTTTGCATGCATTGTTTCTGGGTTTCTAATTCTATTTCTACGAATAAAGTTTCTGAATTTTTGTAATTGTTTGAATTAGTGTATTTTTTCCCCACACATATCCCTTCTATAAGTTTTTTGGCTACCTGGTCTTCACATTTTAAGGCCTATTAAACAGTCATTCATATGGAACACTTTCTGCAATCACCACTCACATATTTAGCACAGTCCAGAGGGCTGTACATGTGGCCAAAGGGCAAATTTGTCTTTACCAGCTGTCATAGGGCATGTGCCTGATTGCAGACTGCACACGCAAGTTGGGGGAGGGGGTAGAAGTTGGGTCCCTACTTGACTGAATACAGTGCTGCCAAACACATATTTAATTAGCAGGTAGTGTACTAAGGGCAGAAACAAGGAGGCTTGCACATTTATTGCACTTTACAAACTACATCTTATGTCTCTTTATGACCAAATGCACATTGTCCGAAATTTTTAGCTAGAAAATAGGTGATTAAACTTGAGAAGCCTGAAAATCACCACATAGTTATTAGTTGTGCTTTTAACCTACTTTTAAACACAATTGATGATAATAAAAATGTGTTTTTTCTCAAATGAGGAATCAGAACTGTTCAATGAAAAAAGCTGTAGTGCTAAACAAAACTGTTTTCTTATGGATTCACCATAAAATACAAGGATCTCCATGTGAAGTTTTTAATAAAAACACATAAAAACCTTCAAGTCTACTAAAAATATAATTTAATCACTAAATAAACCCAACAGGATTGTTTTAATACCAATATGGATTCATGCAGCTTAGTCATCAAGTACAAGATACTATTTTATTATTACAGAGCAAAAAGAACCTGTTATCTAGAATGATCAGGACCTGGGGTTTTCTGGATAAGGGGCCTTTCTGTGATTTGGATCTCCATACATTAAAGGGATACTGTCATGATTTTAATGATGTACTTTTTATTTCTAAATTACACTGTTTACATAGCAAATAATTCACTCTACCTTTTAAAATTGTATTCTTGAACCAACAAATGTACTTTTTTTAGTTGTAATATTGGCGTGTAGGCAGCCATCTCAGTGCATTGTGCCTGAGTCTGAGCTTTCAGAAAGAGACAGCGCTACACATTAGAACTGCTTTCAGGTAACCTATTGTTTCTCCTACTCACATGTAACTGGAGGAGTCCCAAGCTGGACTTGGATTTCTTACTATTGAGTGCTATTCTGATATCTACTGGGAGCTGCTTTCTTCCTACCTTCCCATTGTTTTGCTGATCGGCTGCTGAAAGGGGGGTGATATCACTTCAACTTGCAGCAGTAAAGTGTGACTGAAGTGTATCAGAGCACAAGTCACATGGCTGTGGCACCCTGGGAAATAAATAATATTGCTAGCCCCATGTATAATTTCAAAATTAAATATAAAAAAATCTGTTTGCCTTTTTGAAAAATGTAGAAGCTCTATTAACTGATGTGTTTTGAAAAAAAAAAGTTTTTCCATAATAGTATTCATTTAAAGGACAATGAAAGGTTAATATAAATTAAAAGTAAGTCTAAAGGCATTCTTTTTAAGTACTTACTGCATATCTAAATTCCCAGATCCCTGTTTGCTTCTCTGAGATATGGTGCTGGCAGCCTACAGCAGTGTGAAGACTACAGTGACATCACTGAAATCTCTCTGTCCTTCCTGTAGGCTGCCAGCGGCAGCCTTCCTATTCTCTGAGCATGTGTGTAACTTGATCCTGTCTGCTGTTCTGAGCTACACATGCCCACCAGCCAATCAGAAGCAGATCTGCCAGGGGGGGGAATGAAACACATGTGCAGTATGAAGCAAGGAGGGAAAGGAAGGGAGAATACCTTTTTAGAGATGGCTGCCTGTTCTAGAAAATGTGAAGTAAGTGTGACTGAGTAAATATTTGATTAGGTGAGCCAAAAGTGTGGCGTTTTTACTAAACAATAGGAGGACTATTGGGCAGTATGCTTTTTAAATTTTGATTTGCATTCTCCTTTAAGTCTACTAAAAAATCATTTCAACGTTAAATAAACCTAATAGAATTGTTTTGTTATCAAGTGTCATTCAGCTTAGTTACCATCAAGGTACTGTTTTATTATTACAGAGAAAAATGAAATCATTTTTAAAATTATTTTATGAAAATAGAGTCTATGGGAGATGGCCTTTTCATAATTCAGAGCTTTCCAGATAATGGGTTTTCAGATAATGGATCCCATACCTGTAATATGTTTACATTTTTTGCTTAAAATTGACTCTGTGGAAGATGGCCTTTCAATAATTCATAGATTTCTGTACATATAACATAAATGCTTTACACACCATGTTAAAGGTATAAAAAGTTAAAGACACTACGAGTTCTAAACTATGCTGTAAAGCTTGAAAGATTGACAGTCTTCTATAGACATACATACAGGGTCATATTTATATATAGGCACCCAAGGATCTCTACTAAGGGGCAGCTTTAGTGGTGCCTATTTTATAAAAGATATGGTAACACAGTAATTTGATTACAATACACATCTACCATACTCAAAATGGAGTTTGCAAGCCCATCGGCAAACCCTTAAAAATAAAACATTTAAACACACATGGAAAAAAAAGTTGATGTTTGAATGAACTTTTAGGCAAATAATCATCAGAACAGTAAGTTCAAAGCTGACTAAAATACAATTGAAATCACACACATACAGTTGGTCTTGTCCATAACCCCAACTGATGTTTTCAGTCTAAATGCTCTGCCCCTTCTGTGTGCAGTGGGTGCATGCCAGTTATTGCCCAGGACACAGATGCTAGCGAATCCTAAGATTCAGAAGTTTAGAAGTTCCAACACATGTATTTGTATGCGCCAACAATTTAGGCAATGCTTTAAAGAGACTGTTAATCATTGACATAAGTCTCTGCCTCAGTGTAATTCCTGTATCACATTCACACAACACAGACATTAGGGTCAGTTTAATCAGGACCCATAAAACCATCACAGTAAACCAAAAATATGGTTGCTTTGGTAAAAGAAAGAAAAGAATGACTTGTAAAAGTAAAATATAAATATAAAAATATGAAATATTCCTAAATATACATGGGTTTTAAAGGGATTACATAGTCAGAACATAACACCAGAGCAATTGCTAACAGTGCTCAGGCAAGCTAATATTTTGGTTCCGTGTTATAATGCACTCCTGCTTCCAATAAACAAGGCAGATATTCTGATTTGAATGGACCTGACAATTCAAAAAGAACAAGGGGAAAAAATCTAAATAGGCCTTTAATTATCTCCTTTGTATAGGCTGACCTCAGCCTTCGTGATTTCACTTATTGCTTAACGAAATCAATAGCAGATACAAAACACAGCGAAATGCCCTTTTAATGACAGTTTAGCAGGAGCAGATGTGCAGTTAATAGGAAGCATGGAGTGCGCAATGAGGCCAAGATCTTTTCCACTGAAGAACTGCTAAGGAATTCCTGCACCGTCCATCTGTAACCTTTCAGAGCTAAAACAATACAGCAATATTTTATGAATTTATAGACAGATCTTTTAACATTAACTGCAGTGTTACTTTTCTGACCCTTGTCAGCTAAGCCTAGATTGTAAGAACATAAAACGTAGGAAGCTGGATATAATAATAAATACAATTGCTGCATTTTTTGTACTTTTTAAAGGGCATGTAAACCTAAAAGTTGCTGTAGTACAATTCCAAGTATCAAATCACTTCAAATTCATAGACCAGATATATCACAGCTGTTTTCTTAAAGGGGACACACACTAAAACCAACCTTTGTACCCTTTCCTCTAAAAAGCAGGCATCCAAAATTACTTGCTGATGCAAAAGTGTTCTACAATGAAAACCACCCACTCTACATTTACTACTTCATCTTATTACTTAACACATTGAAATTACCCTGCATTCTTTCTTTAAAGATAAAAGCCGAATTTACAGATTATAAAAATAATTTTAGGTCTTAAATGTATCTTTTTGCTGCCTCTGGTAACCTGAGGCAGCAGAGTTTGGGTACCACCGTGTTACGTAATATATATATATTACCTCTATTATCATCTTGGCATGATGACCTGAGGGCTCCTTTATAAGTGCAAGTGTAGTGTGCACTTACCCACAATACAGATTTTTTCCCTCTAATTTGATAAGGTGGCCATGTGCTTAAGACACAGTTGTGTGGTTGTGCTTTTATGCCAAGATGCAGTTGCACTGAAATTCTTCAGGTCAGAATATTGTCTTTTCTGACATATGGAAACATAATAATATCTAGGCTTGACTTTTAGGCGCAAATGCAAGAAGCAGCTTTAGATGCAAGTACCTGATGATAATTTGCGTGTGCAACAGTTTTACTTAATAAATGAGCCCTACAATCTAACAAGGTTTCTTGATAAGAAGGCCACTTGTAACCAATTTAATTCTGCTTTTCTCCATCACAAATAGAAAGACCTCAATAAAGTTTTAATGACGAAATTGTCTTTCAGCATTACTTCCAAGATGTTCTATATTAATGGTGTGTTTAACTTTGCTTTGCATATACACGTCACTTAATTCTACATGCTGTTCTACATATAAGAGACTATGTAATATTCCTGTGTTGCCTTAGCAAACTGTTGCTAATAACACAGATATCCTAATAATGCAGAATGAGCATATGGAAATGCTTACGTTGTGCTTTAGGATATCTTTTCCATGCAATTAAGCTACAGTATATCCTGATAATAAGAAAAAGAATAAGAATCATCAAATGTTTTCGGACAAAAATAGTAACTAGAGCAAGGAAGAAATTAGCCACAAGGATAAAAAAGTTGTAATAGCTTCCTAGAACACCGGGAGGCCCATTTATCAACATTCTCCTTTTAGTGGTTTTGGAGGTTTTTGAAACCACGCAAAAAACTTATTTTCTCCAAAACTATGAATGCCAAGTGAAAATTTAAAAGCCTTTTAAAAATAGCACAAACAAGAAGAACCATGGAAAAATGCAAAAATGCTAATTTTTGTGGCCAATATAAATATAAACCCTTCAGTAATACCCCTTATAAACAGTTTAATTAGTGGAAATTACTATGATTATTTGAAACAATGAAATTGTAGATGATTACTACAATCAAAATTAAAATTACTTCTTTTATATATATAAAATCATACTTGTATAGCTGAGCAAAATGTGTATCTAGATGTTGACTCTCAAAGCAGATAAAGGGGCTTTTCATACTTAACTTTGCCTAATGGAACAAATTTCTTCCATGCTCTGGAGCACACCATAAAGATCATGTTGAAAGCATGCAGAGCCAAAGGCTTATATTTTTGTGTGTGCAATAAACTTTATTTTGGCTGGCCTTGTAATTCTATCAGCACCAATTATGCAAGATAAGCAGAATTAATGTTTGCATGTCATCAAGGAATCTCAAGAGCAGCTCTGTCCTCCACGTTCTGGATCCTCTCTGGATTATGGTATGAGAGCTGCACAGTGTGTTAAGTTGTATAGCTCTTGTTGAACTGTAATATTTTTTTGTACTGAGGAGGCATTGGACATTATAAATTGTTCAGAGAGTGATGAGTGACTTAGAAATATTGTTGAAGTAAACCAGGCCATGTTTCCATACTAACTTGTTAACCTCCAGTAGGCCCATTAGCACATACCAATGAAATGTCTGACTGTCTCCAAGTCTTTAAATTATTCAAGCATAAATTTCCTTCCCATGGTTGTCTTTATTTCTGCCTTATATCCTTAGACACCAATTTAAGCTTACAATCAAAGTCATGGTTTATTGCAACACATGTATATATTCCTTAAACGACTGGCTTTTTCCAAAGTGGCATCTAGGAAAAGTTCTGTCAGTGCCCATTTTGTAGTGTCGAAAATAATTTAGTGTTAGTAACATTAGTAACATGTTTTTATGATCATTGTCATAAATAATCAAATGTAATTCAATTCATGCACAGCAACTGAAAGCTTTCATTATGCCAAAAAAATACAAAGTTGACTGTAAAAGTAGTTTTAAACGCTCTAACTGTTGCAGTAATATAGGAGGTAATCATTATAAAGGAATTAAGGTCCCAACTCACAGTGGAGGGATATTAGGGTATTGGAGAAGATAGTGAATAAGAATAAATTGTCCCTCTATCTGTTTTCCTACCATTACAGGTATGGTGTGAATTACAAGATAAATACAAATGGGATGCACCCATGACCTGGAACTTCCTCCCTGTTCGATTACACCCCCAGAACTTAAAAAACTTCAAATAATCATTTAAAAACTAACTTTTCATTGAATCCTTTAACCAAAGTCGTGAGCAACCTGACCACCCACCCAACCCCAATACTTTTCACTTACACAAACACTACTGGTTTTCCATTTTTCCCCCATTACAATTTTAACCAAGAGGACCTTACAACTACACTTAGCTTTCCTAAACTCTCTAATACCTGTGGCCCCTTGCATGTGCGAAGCACCAGAGTGACATCAGACATCTCACTGTTGTATATACAGTAAGTATTAGTTACAGATATTCACCAACGTGAAGTGGCACTGCTGCAAACTCTGAGTGCAAAAGCACTTAGTCCGTTGGTACAGGCTCACATACAAAAATCCACCAAAAAATTCTTGCACTCCAAACACTTTATTGTTAAAAACACATAAAAAACAAAGGCAACATTTCAGAGCTTCCCACTCCTTTATCAAGCCATGTATAATACAATAGATGTCACACTTTTTAAAGGTCCTACCCCACCCATCCCACCCCTTTATTGGATACCATTAACCCTTTATGCAAAAAACACATGATCTCCAACTATTATAGTATAGTAGTATCCATTTATGAGTTCCCATGCCAAATACCAGAACCTCTTTAGATGAATCCAGTCAGATCATATTCGCAATTCATACCTCTCGGCTCAATCGTTTGTAAGGTATGTATCCAAAATTTTTCTTGTTTTTGTAAATATAGAAGCCTGTTACCCCCTCTTCTCAGAGGGGGCACAGCCTCTATAACTAAAACCCGGAGTGATGCAATCGAATGTTTGTGTTTGTGAATATGAGCTGGTACTGGCAACTTCAAATTATTAGTTCTAATAGTAGATTTATTTTGACTGATCCTGTCTTTAAGACTCTGTGTGGTCTCTCCTCCTACATAAAGTGACCCACAAGGGTAAACCATATACTCAGTAAGACATGTATAATAACTATTAGCATCATATCTTTTGCCAGAATAAGGGTGTGTAAAATATGATGTTAGATGCAAAGGACAGACACACAAGGCACACCATATAGGAAATTAAAATAAATATTTATTTCAATTGCTTCTAAAAAATTAATTTAAAATAACAAATAGGGGGAACAAGAAAGGTTAAAAAAGGGAAAATATGATGTTCTGATCACATGGGAACACTGTTAACATTGTAGACATGGAAACATACCATTAAGTACAGGGCTAATGTCTGCTGTAAGGGAATCATATTAGTCCCCATTATATATATATATATATATAATTATTATTATTTTTTTTGCAGTGCTTAGCAGACATTTGCATCATGTAGTTTATTGGTCTATTGCAGGACGAAAATGAGAATCTGACTAGCTAGGTAGTGTTTTTAAATATTTTTCTTGCAATATACCTGCTCATTAGACATATGTAGTCTGCTTAGCCTTTGATCATAAAATAATCAAAAATAAACACTTTTTTTCAAGAAAGTGAGACTTTCTTCCCTCAACTGAGACCAGATGCTTAACTGCACAGTGAAATTAAAACCATCTGAAACAATTTTTCAAGCTAAAGTGTAAAAAGTATACCTTTCATTGTGCTCTTGGCATGATATGGTGAAGGGATAGCGGGTCTGGCCTGTTTAATGTGGGCTTTGTAAAGGAACAAAAGTGGAAATGGAACCACTTAAAAAGAAATTATGATGTCCTACTGGTTTCTACAAGAAAATCATACAGAGTAGGAAACAATTCTACGTCACCAACGTGGACATAAGGGGATAAGGGATACGTATATCATAACTCCTGGAAAATGTGAACATTTAACAGGCATATAATCAACTAATTTAATAAATATAAATCATATATATAAAAAATCTGGCTTACATCATAGATCTTATTTTTATTCCTATAAACCAAGGATATCTATCAAGGTAGACTGCATAAATACATACACTGAAGATTAGTAATTCTTAATCTTTTTCTTATTTAGTAAATGAGGTTTTTGATCCAAGATTGACAACCAGTTATGAACTTAATTGTAATGACCCTTTCCTTTTTTATTTAAACAAAACCTTTTAACTACTTTATCAAAGAGGATCATGATGGTTTACATTCAACAGAATGGGAGCCAATGTTTGGATCCTAACCCACAGTAACCTTTCCTGCTGTAGATGCAAATTATAGTGACAGTTTACAGACTATCATTTCTACATAACAGAAGAAATAACCACATATAATATAAGTATAGGATCTATTATCCAGAATGTTTGGAACCTGAGGTTTTCTGGACAAGAATTATTACATTTAATATTGTGGACAATGATTCCCGTTCTTTTAGAGAGATGGAACAGATTGTATTGGTGCTAATGTCGAATGGCTTTGGGGTATGGCTTTGTTTGCACAATGATTCATTAGACATATGTAGAAATGTTCATTAAACATTTCCTGGAACTATTTTGCACCCAAAAGCTCTCCAGAGTAGGTTTGTCATTGACCAAAAAAAAAAAACTCCAATAAGAAACTTCCCAACAATCGCATTGCATGCTGTTATCTAACATAGGGAAATTACTTTGCATTTATGGGTTTGTGATATTGCAGATATAGGGGTGTTAAGGTTTAGAGTCCTTTAAAATAATTTATTTAATGTTTTCTGTTTAATTTTAAGGAACAAAAATTAAAATCTGTTGGCCCTGGAGAACTGGAGAAAAGTTTTATAGAGGAATACTGATCTGTTCCTAAAATTGTCAGACTACAGTTTGCAGTATTAGGTTTTAAAGGAGAAGGAAAGGCAAAGTCACTTGGGGTGCCAAAATATTAGGCACCCCCAAGTGACTCAAATCGCCTACCTTTTACCCTGGGCTGGTGCCCCTGTTCGGAGAGAACAGCACCAGCCTGGGGTAGCTGCAGTGCTTTTTCCTGTTCGCTTGCGCGTGCATGCGCAGTAGAGTGAGAAATCTAAACTTTAACAGAGAAGTCGGCTTTTCACTCTACTGTGCATGCGCCTGTCATGAGGTCCCAGCAAAACAAAGCCGGAAGGAGGAAGCGCTTGCTCGCAGGTACCCTAGGCTGGTGCTGTTTTCTCCTAACAGGGGCACCAGCCCGGGGTACGAGGTAAGCGATTTAAGTCACTTGGGGGTACCTAACATTTTGGCACCCCCAAGTGACTTAGCCTTTCCTTGTCCTTTAAGTCCCCTTTATGCCTTTTTTATTTGGATATAATGTGAGCTGAGGTTGGAATAATTCACAGTAATAGCCTGCAACTGAACCTATTACCATAGGCCAATGAAAGTATGTGATGATGAGTTATCAGCAAATCACGACCATCATTGTTTTAGTTATTTTTAAACAACACATAAATAAAGCAGTTAAAAACAAAGTAGCCCCTCTACAAGGAAAAGATTAAATGCATCACCCTATACTAGTTTGTTATGCAATGTGATCCATGTGAGATGCCTAGATGATTCCTTGCAGGCACATTGCAAGAGCAAGAAGAACATAGACCTGCTATGTCTCAGTTATAAAAACTGTGAGCGATGCAATGGAAAAGGTCATTATTTGGTGTATTTCCACCAGTGTTTAAGGTGGGATACAAATGGCACCAGGTAAAATACCTGGTTTTACAGCAAGTAATGCTGTGTTGGAGTAAATCTCCCTTTAAGGTTTTGATTGGGCCAGCTGTAGGGAGCTGCCTGATTAGGCTGCAGGTGAGCAGCCAATAAAAAGGGCTGTGTGATTACACAGAGGGGTAGAGTTGGAATTGAACCATGACTGAGTGAAGGTCACTCTCAGAGCAGGGCACAGGGCAGGAGGGCTGCCTGTGTCAGGAACTCCCAGAGGAGCTGGGGGTGCCACCTGCCACTGCAGGGAGCAGAGGGAGTTATGACCCGATGGATGAGTGCTGAGAGGGCTCAGCAAGGCTTAATGTGACGCCTGACTGTTCCAGAGTGTGGAACTAACCCTGGAAGGTGAGAACCCTGAAGAAGGGACAAATCACAACCCTGAACTGTATGTTTATGAACTTATGTCTTATGTTTCTGTTGGGAAGAATTGGCCCTGAATAAACCTGTGTTTTGCCTAAAGACGTGGTGTCCCTGTCTCTATGCTCCAGATCCTCTGCATGCCTGCCTGCCTACCATTGCTAATTCCCCCAAAATTGCATGTTCAGGCATTCAGCATGTCACAAAACACATTTATTCATGGCACATTAATCCAATTAATATGTCTACAAATTATATAGAGTAGTTGTTTCTGTAGAGTCTGAGTAAAAAAACTTTATTATAATAATCTATGGAACTAGGCATATTACAGTATACACTATATTGACTATTTATCCAGCCATTTGGTGTGTGGCTCCAATGTACCTCTATAGGAAACTTGCTCAAGATGGACCATCTCAGGACTATTTAAAGGGGAAGGAAAGGCAAAGTCACTTGGGGGTGCCAAAATGTTAAGCACCCCCAAGTGACTTTAACTGCTTACCTTGTACCCCGGGCTGGTGCCCCTGTTAGGAGAAAATAGCACCAGCCCGGGGCACCTGGAGCGCAGCGCTTCCTCCTTCCGCTTTCCACTTCCTAAACTGCCGGTGGCCGGGCATGCACAGTAGAGCGAAAAAGCCGTCTTAAATGTTTAAGTTCGGCTTTTCACTCTACTGCGCATGCGCGCGCAGCGAAGCCGGAAGGAGGAAGCGCCGGCAGCTACCCCGGGCTGGTGCTGTTTTCTCCTGACAGCGGCACCAGCCCGGGGTAAAAGGTAGGCGGTTAAAGTCACTTGGGGGTGCCTAACATTTTGGCACCCCCAAGTGACTTTACCTTTCTTTTTCCTTTAAGGATAGCATTGGGCAGCTGATACTCTCTCTGTAGACTCTCTCTTTTGTAGAAAACAATCTGACTGACTAGGCCTAAAAATCCCCTTACACTGGTGTATTATTCTTTTATAATGCTGAATTTTTGAGGTCAGCAGGTGCCAACTTTAAGGCCACCTTAGCTAATCTAAATTTAAAAAAAAATCTTTTAATCTTACCAACACTCAAAAACTCAGTGTTATAAAAGAATAATACACCAGTGTAAAGGGATTTTTAGGCCTAGCTAGTCAGAAGGTAAGCTTTCTACAAAACAAAGAGTCTGCAGAGAGAGTATCAGTTGGCCAATGCTATCCATAGATGGTCCTGAGTAGATATAAGAAGTCTCCCATAACATATAATGAGACGTCTCCCTGAAAATTTACTGAGAGAACGTTCTGAGTGCATGCTATGAGCTGCTTCTGTCTTTTTTTTTTTTGCCCCAAAGGATAAACAAGTGGTTTTTGTTTTTTGTTTTTTTTTAAATAAGTTGTTAAAAATGCCATTGCATTACACGCCACTAAATATAGAAGTTTTGTTTTAAGTTGTTTGCTTTACCACTCATGTCCTCAAAAATCTTGATAGCACCACCAGCCATTACACTTCTGACTGTCAAGGCTGTGCAGGGCAGCTAGTGGCACTCAGGACTGCACTGCAACTGCCAATTAACCCCTACCTGGTGGAATTTAAGACCTGACATGGAATTGCAGTTCATCTTTTCCTGTATAAGGCTAAAGCTGTAACTGGCTACTGACATCCCTTCTATTTATGTAGAAGGACCATTAAGACATGCCTACTACTCATTTAAAATACAAACCGGGACCAGAGAATATCTATGAGAAGCCCCAATAATAGTATAATTTTTGATAAAGTCAATGATCAAATTTATATAAGGTGTCATAATTATTAAAAATTGCCACCATGACAAGTAATATTTTTTAAAAAAAAATAGCTACTATATGTTCACTTTTAGGACACACACTCCAAGTAGTAGTACACTTGCTCTGAAACTTACACTGTATGCTTCCTTGAAGGGAAAAGTTTTCAGCTGCTATCTATACTGATGAGTAAAACATTTAGAAACGTATCTGCTGAAATGTATTGGAGTCAATAGGAAAGCAAAATTGTGTATTGTGGCCATACATGCACCGATAAAATTGTACAAAACTATGTTTTATATGATTTTCGAACCGTGTGGGCTCCGAGTTATTGTCCCGATAATTTTCATATCATTGTGATCAGTCATTTAGTCCATCAGCCAGGTTAGAAAATTTTGGTTGGATAACCATAAAATTTTAAAGATTGTGTATCAGACAAAATCCTTGGGGGACCTACAATGCATTTCCAGGAAGTCACTTTTGTACAAGTGGTGCCTGACAACTATTTCATGTTCAGAACATTCTCCAGTTTGTTATTTTTATTTGTTTATGCTACAAGTTCAGTCTAAATGTTAGTTTTAGATCATTGCATGTAAACGTACGATCGATATCCAAATGTTCGTCCGAAAAAGACTAAAATCTGAATGTGTATGGCCACCTTAAGGCACCTGCAATAGCATATACATTCACTAAACTTGATGGAGAAGCTCCTTTTCACTATCCTTTATCTGTCTTCATAGAAAAAAAAGACTCCTATGTTGCCAATTTCTGGACAGCTCCTTAGATAGACATGGCAAGGGCTTATATTCAGTTCGTTGATGCTGATGTTTTACCTAAAAGGATCACCAGCCCTGATAAAAAAAGTTAGTAATGGATTCACTGGGGTATCTCTAACATAATGTCATCATCAGTGAATTTGACTTTCCTTGTCCTTTAAGGAAAACAGACTCTAGGATCTCTTCAAATAGAGATATCTGAAAAGTGTGTTAGCTATGGCAGACATGGCCAGGACCAAAAGACTGCTCTTCAGAAACTTTAAAGTGAGATTCTAACTGCTTTAAAAAATAAAATCTGTTTGTGTTTAAATATAATTGTCTGTCTTCTAGTATTTCTAAAAATAATCTAGCTAAAGCAGATACTGAATAGTCTTATCCTACGGGTATGTAAACAAGAATGGCCCATGTTTAACCTTAGTGCAAACAAACCTTGACAACTCTTCCTGAGAAAAAAAAACAATTTTAACTGGCTTGAAAGCCAAGCATTTAAGCCTTTACATTTTCCATCCTGCAAACTCATAGAAGTACAAATTATAATATCACACATTCCATTGCAACTGAACAACCTTTAACACAGGGGTACCCAAAAGGTAGATTGCGGTCTACCAGAAGATCACTTTAAAGTTTCTATTAGGCCTCGAGGTGGAGTGCAGTAGGATGACATCCCACTACTTCTTTTTTCCCCCCCAGCATACTGGGGCTTTTGAGTGCGGCTGCTCAAGCCATTCGTCATTGTAGTTTCATCCCAGTGTAGAAGATTGTCCCCACTGGGCTGCTGTATATATTTGTTCCTTCTTCATATATGTTTCTGTGTGCAGACTACAAAGTGGGCCATGAAGAAGGGAAGTAAAAACTACTCCAATCCTTTCACATAAAACTTGAAGTTGGCACTTGAATAATGTTATGTGGGCATTAAATGTGAACTTGACACTGCATTTATATATTGCTATGTATATTTGTTAAACATGGATTGATACATTTTCTTTTTTATTACAACAAAGGATAGATTATTTTAACTGTGGTAGATCTCATGACAGAGGCCAGGTGGCAAGATTAGATCACAGGGTGACAAAGTGTGGCACCCCTGCTTTAACACATGTTTTAATTATGTGAATAGTAGTTTGTTGGGGGTATCCTTAATGGAGAAGGATCTAGGGGTTTTTGTAGATAACAAGTTGTCTAATTCCAGGCAGTGTCATTCTGTGGCTACTAAAGCAAATAAAGTGCTGTCTTGTATAAAAAAGGGCATTGACTCAAGGGATGAAAACATAATTTTGCCTCTTTATAGGTCTCTGGAAAGGCAACACAACTGTGTGTATCTACATTGTATTCGTGGGGTGGTGTTTAATATCCCTAGTAGTGCTAGAGCAGGCGTTAATGGGATGTTGATCCTGGTTACACTGTAAATTAGTTGGGCCACTTTAATCCGAAGAGGTTGTAGTTGGAGACAGGACCACTAGATATGTAAGCAGTTTCCAGTACCTCCACAGTTACTCCAGAAGATATTTAGTGTATTCAAAAGGCAGTGTAGTCTTTTTGGTCTAAGGTGCCACCTGTATGTTAGAATAGGCTCAGTTTTCATTAGAAGCCAATTAACCTTTATTTACAGTTTGGTAGGAAACTCCTACAGACACAAAAAAATCCATAACCTTTCTACCAGTACATGATGGAGATTCCTCAGGAAGATTCAAAGGGCTGGTTCAGACTGAAGGGTCCCATAAACACTTATGCTACTTCTTACAGCTAACAAATCTTCTATTTAATGTGCCATAGACCAGTTAGATTCCAATGTACAGTATATTATATATAATGTTATATTATATTTAATATTTTGGCACTATGTACAACAGTAATCATTCATATAACCTACTGTAACTTGCCTTTTGCAAGAGTTTTTTTATATGATAACCAAAAATCCATATCCCTATATGATTGTTTGCAGGAACTCTGATGGGAGTCATTTGCAGAATAGGTAGGAGACCCAGGGAAGCTTGGGAGTTGTATGGGCCATAGAAAGGAAGAACAACTTCACAACCTGATTCATTAGACAATAAAGTAAAGATGTCTGCTTTGTGGTGAGACAGCAATGGGATGTAGGGATGGTAAAAAGCATCAGTGAACAAAAAATACTGCTCTCCATTTTTTTTATTGCTGTCCATATTAAAGATGATTTACATATGTGGAGAAAAAGGAGTAAAGTAGAGCGTGCTTGGGAAATTCTTTAGTGTGAAACACAGTTCCAAATACTGAATTAGTACTGGTTCGCTTTGCCTTATTAAAAGTGACATGATTAAGTGCATTATTACTTAGTCTTCATCTCCATGTCTCTTGGGCTCTGCCGTTTCTTGTTGATCCACCGCTGAGGCCATGTTCTTAGCACAAACGTTGAACAGAATATCAATAAACACAAAAACAGAGAAGGCGGATTTTGTTGCCAACTCAAATAAACAGTATCTCTTTCACTGAGACTCATGTATCTTTCTTTTTTTTAAAGCAAGTTTTATGTCCAGCTTTGCTACCTTGTCATTTTTTCCCCACGGCTTGTTGAAAGCTTAACAGGCATTTTGTAGACATTAAAAATTCATATATATTCTTTGAATTTTAGGAATTGATTGGTTACTCTTGCAAGCTGTAGTCTGGAATAAAAGCCATGTGCTTCTGATTAAACACTTTAACTATTTCAAGACAGTCCGCAAAGTTACCAGTATTATTTAAGTTTAACAGCCTTGCTCCTGTGATACATGCTACCTGTCAAACCATGCCTTTTGTGGCTTATTTATTTATGGAAGGGGAAGCACATTTCTATAAACTTAGTAAACCTTGAATAAATATGTTATTCTTTTGTATCTCAGCAAATACTGAGCTTTTGCTTGGTATCATTCTTGATTTGATTATGGATGATGCAACCAGGATGTGATATAATGAATATAGGAGAAATAAATTATATTATCTTGGCCCTGATTCCCCTCAGAAAATCAATATTTTATTAACTTTTCTTGCTCTATTTCATTCAAATTTGAAAAAAAAATTGGCAGAAAAAAAGCCTTTGATTCTGAAAAATGATCAAAGCAACATAACAACATCTATATGTATTATCTCAATTTTATGAAAATATTTTTGACCAATAACATTTGTAAGGGTGAAGAGTTATTGCAGCTGCAGCTCATCCAGTACAAAGGAACAGCCCTTAGGAAAGATTAGAGTGAAGATATAATGGGCGTATACTGGCAGGCAGTATGTTAGTCAATCTCTACTAAAGGTAGACAGGCTAGAAAAAGAAGAACCACTCATCTGATACCCATTCATAGGAGCCCTTATTGCACTGAAGAACCGAAGTAGCTAGATATCAGAATTTTTCAACCCTGTGTATTGTTTAATGTTTTGCTATGAAGGTTGAGAAAACTTGTTTGTCATTTCAGACAATATATTCTTATATATTCTTTTTGGAGAGTTTACTCACCCACGGTAGCAGAGATTTATCGTGGACGACTAATCTTTCCCCGGGGCATTAATCTTAAAAGGCGATGGTACCCCAAAACCACAATAGTGTTTGCATTCTAACAGGTCACTACTCAATTCAACCTGCTAATGATAATTATTGGTGACAGATTTGTAATTTATTATTACATCATCCCCTAAAATGTGTTCAGTAGTCACAAACCAGAATGCTTCTGAAAATGCTACCCAGGATGGCTTTGTTGTTCATGTTCAAGTTAAAAGTGAGTTGTATTATATAGTAAATAATGACCCCCATTGTAAAAGAGAGGTGAAACAGCGTGAGAAAGGGTTTCGATTACACTGTAAGCCTGTAAGGCTTCCTTTTAGTCTGTGAGATCAGGTATATCTGGGTAATTATATATATATATATATATATATGCCAAAGAAGTCCGCACTCACTTAAGAAACTATAATCATATTCGTAATCGGGTGCTGCATGTAGTTGTACTAGACATTTTACTGCAGAGACACTGCGCACTCCGTTCTCAGTCAATCCAATTTATTGTTCCATAAAATCACATCGACGTTTCGGTCCTGGTCTAGGACCTTAATCAAGATGTTATAACATCTTGATTAAGGTCCTAGACCAGGACCGAAACGTCGATGTGATTTTATGGAACAATAAATTGGATTGACTGAGAACGGAGTGCGCAGTGTCTTTGCAGTAAAATATATATTATATATAAAGCAAGACAGTGAGCTGCACACACCAGGACTTGGTTTTTTTCCTGAGGAAGAGCACAGTTAGTGCTCGAAATGTTGGATTTCTTTGCTTAAATAAACTTATAATTTTTTTGCCAAGTCCTGGTGTGTGCAGCTCACTGTCTTGCTTTATATGTTTTTGCTAGCACCCTGGGCATTTGAACTTTAATAGGGTGTGCTCCGTTAGTTCCTGTATATATATATATATATATATATATATATATATATATATATATATATATATATATATATCTTTGAAAGTTCAGATAGTGTTTATACAACACACATAAGCCCTACTGAATGAGCTAAAAGTGAGAAGCTTACATTTTAATTACTGTAATTAGCAGTGCTTATGGGTATTCTGTCCTCTTACCACCTCTTTCCATTTTAGGCAATTTTCGTGGACAGGGGAAACATATCTTCTAAGTACTAACCACATATACACCTATATACATACTTATATGTTTAATAGGGACGGAATACATTTGTGCTGCTAATTGCACTGAAAAAGAAAGAAAAATTAAAAGGGAAGTAAAATTTAAATTTCTCTTTGCGTCTAATAGAAGCATCTATAACACAAAGAAAGTAAGGGTGGGTTGAAAGAAGCCATGAAACTGAATATACGATGATCTATTACATCACTGTCTACACTGTCTAAAAAGAAGATTGGAGTAGAAACTCTAGAGTCTGTTTCCCATACAGTGAAAGTGACCAATACCTTTTCTAGTGTCTTTAGAAAAGCACATTTTAAAAATTAATTGCTATAACACTTTCCTATTAACCATTTCCATTTTCAAGGCCAGGTCTCCAATAAGCCACTGGCTTAAGGGCATAACACCTTTACTAAACTAAGACACTAAAGATACATGTAAATGTTTCTGTCTAAAGTCAGAAATTAGCAAGAATGGAATAAGAAGAGGAAACCCTGTGTAACACAGGTACGCCGAGACCCTAATCTAAGAGGCAATGATATATGCAATCAGATATATATATATAATACTTATAAACCATTTTGCTGTTCTTTGCCTACAGTTTGGACATAAGATATGTATACACAGTGAAAACATGTAGGATTTGCCACACATTATAGGGGGCATTATTGACCTAATGGGGACACAAGTGCAAGAGTACTAAAGGAATTTTTCTAATTCCATTCCTGCTCATTTCCTAAGCATTTGGACCACTGGGATGCTGTGCTTTGCAGTGAATGAAGAAGTCAGTGTTTCACTCATGGCATAGCAATGTAGCTTTTTTTCATGTTGCCCACTGCATGGGGTGTTGTACATGAACCTTTGTTTTTTTTTTATAAATTTTATTCTAACCTGGTCCTGGGGGCTTACGCAATTGCATATCTGAACACAAGCAGAAATTAGATTTATTCTACTTAAAACCTAAAAGGTAGTTGATGAGTAAGTATTCTTTAAAGGCAAGAAAATGGAAAATAAAGTCCTATTATAAATAACATTGTTTTACCAAACATCCATTTCATAGTGAGAAAAAAGACTTAACCTTGGAAAATGCCAGTAGAAATGCCCGGACCACAATAAAAGATGATTAGAAGTCCCAGTACTGTACCTGTTCCATACATGTTTTAAAGAAAAGATTCTACGGATTCTTTCCAATTTGTAAATATAATCCAGTGATTTAAATAGCATTTATCAAAGCCTGAAGAGCCTTACTTGGCATGGGCTTCAGGATGGGCCCTTGTCTTTCTTTGAAAATAACATGCAGCAGATTCTTCTGTAGGGAGGTGATCCTTCTGCTTTGAATTTTAACCATCTGTGCAGATAGCCCTCCTCCCTAAAAGATGGGGACATTTTAGGGATTGTTATTTCTACTATTTTAATAGGCTACAAATGTACTTTGACATTCCAACAATATATTGCCAAAAAAGACATGCAAGATTTCTAAACAAGAATACAGCTGTTCTCCCATCCCCTGAGTCTGCTCAGAAGGGTGTACAAATAATCTTTCCCTTTGATTTCAAGGTAGAACTGGCTTTTGCAGCATGTGTTACTTTTCACTTCTCTTGTATCTTTGAATACAAATGGCACAAGAGACACAATTTCCATTGACATGTGGTTTGATAGTCATTACTTGCCAGCCAGTTTTTAAAAAACTTAAGGTTTACTGCAGAAGCCAATCATACTCATCTTTGGATGCACAAAGATGACATGAAGATGAATTTTGTTCTTTTCCAATCAATTCCTTTTCCAATGCCCAGGCAGCATAATGCCAATATAATGCAGAGCAAAGCTTTCAACACCTTTAGGTGCATGTTTTATTCTTTGCCACCAATCCTTGCTCTGTAGTTCTCAGATACTATGGAATGGTACAATATGATTTGTTAGATAGTGTAAGTAGATGGCAGATTAAAGCTCAGCACTTTGAAAAAATCCATAGAGAAATGTTTTGTGTTGTGCTACCACGTACTGCTATGTATTTCTTCAAACTGTGGAGAGGAGCAATTTGATAGGTCAGATCAGATATGTGTACCTGTGGAGGTAAATGCATGGCAGACTCCAGTTCAGCACTGGTCTTCATTAAAGCAAACAACAGCTTGAGCAAGGAACTCAGTAATTCAGAGCCAGCTTGGCCAAGGGTACATTGCAGAGTTGGGAAATTAAAGGGAAAAGAGCAGCAAACAGGGAAAAGATGCATGAGCATCAAAAATTTGAACCAGTATCATTCCCGCTGGAGCTAATGTCACTATGTATGCCACTGCAAAATGATGTGGCACACGAGAACTGAAGGAGTAGGGGCATGCATGTGCAAAGGCAATTGGGACTGGCAGGTAACGGGACTGGCAGGTAACAGATTGTGTTGGTAAAACTTTATCTGTTTTCAATATATGTGCACAGAATCTTACCCACAGAACACTTTAATTGTAGAATCTTATCTTGTGTAAACTAAAAACACACTAGCATTCAGATTCTGGGCCACATCAGGCTAATTTGTCTCAATTAGCATTCAAATGAAATTCTCCAATAAAAATCTGATCTGTATAAATATAGCTCCATGTTGTTTATTCCTGGAACTGGAGCTGAAAACTTTACACAAAGTTTTCCTGATCACAGAGCAACTAAACAGCAGTATGTTTTTCTCATGTAGTATTATAGTGTTATACCATGAAGCAAAATTTACACAATAATCTCCATATGCTGGAAAGTAGCAATAACTGGTGAATTTCCTTAAATCTGTAGTTCTGTTTTGGTCATCTACAATATAAAGCCATATATACTGTGGGAATACTGTACTATGGGACAGTATTATGGTGGGTTTACAACACCTTAAAGGATGAATTGAGTCCCTATGAAAGGTAAGCCGGTAAATAGATTTTCTATCCATTCTCAAGTGTTATGAGAATGTATGTAAAGACTTGTTTGCTGTATCTATAGCAGTATGCCTGTTGTTTTCATGCGTCTATAATGCATGTAATTTGAATCAGCATGAACTGAAGGGGCTTGGACAAATTTTGGCAATATATAGCTTTTTCACAAATAAAATAGGTAGTATTGGCCTTGTGTCTGATTGCCATATGTTTTTGGGGGAGAATAAACTAATTCATTTATCTCTATTACCAGTATTAACTATGGCCAGATTAGATTTGATGTGAAAAGTACTTCCTAATTCAGTTCTGTAATTCCTAACAGATTACGATGACATTTCCATCAGATAAACCATGATATATGTTCCTTTCACAGGACAGATTCTGGCCTTATGTTGGAAAAATGGACCACATGATAGATAGAGAGAAGGTTTTCAACTTTTGCACTAAAGCAGTTCTGATGAAAGCCTTGCTAGAATGAAATGATTTAGTAAAGTCCTGTTCTATAGTGCTGTTTTCGATGACTATAACTGCAATAAAATCAGGAGCTCTCCTTGCTATACCATAAGTACCAGTTATATTGTTTGTGACCACAGCTGTAACAAAAAAAAAGTTGATAAAAACTCAGCCACCATTGAGGTGCCACCATAATTTTGTATTTTTTTTTTCTTGATGACTTTGCCATGGTATTACCAGCTCAACCTTTTCTCCCTTAGCCTTGTAACATTCATACCCTGTCTGACAATCTGGCATCAGCTTCAGCTGTCCCAAAAGAATTGAATATTTTGGGTCTTTCATTTTTTAGGAAACCATTTCCTGAAAGGAAGATGAGGAAGATAGGTGAAGGAGGGTGCATTGGTGGCAATGACAACTTTATTTGCTTGGGTAAGGAATTGTTTGATCTTGAGTGTATGACTAACATATATAGGCTCAAAATATATTTAGCATGTGTATTTAATAAATGTGTATCTACTGAGGTAGAGCAGAGGAATTTTTCCTGCAGTTATCAGACTTGCTTTAAGTGTTACTTGCTTTAAAATGAGTTGGGTACATTAAGTCAATGATGTTTTCATTAAAATCATTGGAGATGAAGAAAACCTCTAGCAGATAGAACTTTGTATGTGACATTAGCCTTAGCTGTGAAAACTGTGCATGCAACTCAAGTGAAAGGAAGCTGCATGCCAGAAAAGAGTTGTGTTTGATAGTTAGTCTTTGCTGGATACAAAACAAAGAGATAATGGGTATTTTAAGGGTCCCTTTTTTATTTGCGCACATACATAAGCTTTATCTGTCATCTACAAGGCACTTGTAAGAATCACAAAATGTCTTTTAACTAAATGCCTTCCAAACCATAATGCTCATTCCAGAACATGAATTTGTATTAATAACAGATTTCTTATGTTCTCTGCCAAAAATATCATGCCCTGCATGATAAAAGGAAGGAAAATGTAATTGACAAAAGAACGTATAATATCTGTATTGCAAAAGCACCTGTTGCACAGCATCAGGAGTCATACCAGAGTCTTGAATTGGTTTCTTTTGGTGCTATAAGAGAAAAACATGTTTACAAGACACATTAATGTAATACCTATAGTGGCTAACTATATAGATACATATTACAAATCAAGCTTACTATAATCTAATTTCCCTTCTTCAGGCTGATATATTAAAACTGGGCACAGATACATGTACAGAAACCTTCTGTATACATGCATTACATTGTTTAAACACAACAGAAAAGGAACAGTAGCCCTTTACATAAGTAATACAAAGTAACAATAACATTTTAGCTTTACAGAGCAATATATTTTTTACTGCTGGGGAAAGTGACCCCCATTTGAAAGCTGGAAAGATTCAGAAGAAAAAGGCCAAAAAGGCAAAGAGAATAAGAAGGCAAAAAAATGACCAGTTGAAAATTTGCTAAGAATAAGTCATTCTATAACATACAAAAAGTTAACCTGCATGTGATTTTTTTGGTATACATTTTATTATCCCTCCAACTTGCAATGCAGCAGTAAAGAGTGACTGAAGTTTATTAGAGCACATGGCTGAGGTCACCTGGGAAACATCTCTAGCCCCATGTTAGATTTAAATGTAGTTCATATTTAGACATCAGATGGGGCACAAGGTGAAAGTACTTGAAATCCTTTTTTCAATTGGAAATGCTTATTCTATCTGTGTACAAGCTGGAAGGGCTAGTGATAAGGGAAACTGCCCTGTGTTGCTTTGCCGAAAAAAATTGCTGTGGAAAAATTAGCAAAATGCTGAAATTTTGCTGAAATTTCACCAAATGCATTGGATTCAATGGGTATTTTTTTGTGCTTTTTCTCTTTCATGAATTGGCACTTTGTTTTCTGTACAAAAAAATTAATTAATTTTTTACAGCACAAAAAAATGCATGGGTGAATTCTGGTGCATATTCATGAAAATTTTGCCAAAGCATGAATTTCACTGCAAATCTGTATGAGGTGAAACAAATTTACTCATCCCTACTAAGGGCATGTCAAAATTCCCCTGTCCGAAGGGATCTTGAAGTCCAGAAAGCTTACTTTATAATATTTCTATATATTTAGTGCAAAAGTTTTTTTTCTGATCCACTGGTTAATGTGGTAATACCTAGCCACTATAAGTAATCCTTCCCAAGTTGAGTTTCTCCTAGCTCCCAAATATGATAATTGATGCAGAAAGAACTTTCCTTCTTCTGACACAATATACCATAACTCACATGGCTACGTTAGCCATTAATAGAACTTGGGTGTCAGAAAAGGTCCTGGTTAAAGTGATGTTCTTTTTAAAAGCAGGGCTTCACATTGCTTATTCCCATTATACTAATTTACTAATTATGTATACATTTTTATCTTTCAGGCCCGTTTGGTTCATGGAACACACACTGACTCAGGAAAGGATGTCAAATTGGATTAGTTTTCCCTTTAAAACTGACTCCTAATCTGTGGATATTAGAGAATATGTGAGCACAGAAAATGCCATACTCTTTAATTTTTTCAACCGAATAACACTGTAGTGACCCTTATTTAGTGACCCTTTCTATAACTGAATCATTTTTAGAGATCACATTCAGTTGACATACTATATAACATGTTTGTAATGCCCTTATATTACCTAATAACCAATCATATACAAATGAAAATGTATTGATCATTTGGAAAAATAAATACATTAACAGATATAATTGGTTTAAGGAAAGCAGAACATATGCAGGTTATATCTGCCTCAGATATAATAATGAATAACCATGAGCAATCATATGCAGCTGAAATACATCAGTTTTAAGAAAGTTCTTAAGATAAATAAACATTTTCAGTATATTTCTTAAATTAACATTTCTTTCATAATATTTTGCTCACAGTACACTGAGCATATCTTAGCAATTATAGCTTCCTAGTCCAGAAAGTATACATTTCAAATGCTGGCACATGATCTAAAGATGCCATAGATACCCTATGCTAATCTTCTAAGAGCAGAAGAATTTGTATGGGTGCTTTACATCCTTACCATGGTTACTTGCTTCTAGCCTTTTTTAGTGCCCTTTCTGAACATGTGCTGACATTATGCCTTTGAGTTGAAGATAAGTGGGTGCATGTATGTCTGCAACTGCAGTAAGCAAAATGCAATTTCAAGCACAATCGCCATTTTTCTTTCCCCACAATGCAGCCCTTTTCCCCAGAATTCTGACGCCATTTACCAAAATGACTGCGACTGCACGTGTGCTTCTTCTCAAATTGGAGCAAATATTTTCAAAGTGCCTGGTGTATTTTATGGAGTTTGGGGTGTCACCTATTCTTTCAATGCAACAAAACTGTGGCGACAAAGGGCACTGAGAGAACCCTGAAGTTATCGCTTGGGAAGAAGGTGGAAGTAGCTTGAGGAGCAGCAGCACATGATTTTGCAACAAAAGGCAGGAAAGACTTAGGGGCTCCAAGCACAACAATAGGGAAGTGAAAGGTGTGCATTTTGACGCAAGTGCCTTTAATAAAAGTCGTTTTATGTGCAACTGACAACACAAAAGTATTGTACGAAACGGTAAGTGTATGGCGGATAGATGAGACGAACAATATCGCAAAGGCTGCGAATATTGGTCGTCACGTCGATTGGGCAGGTTTAAAGAAATTGACCAAAATCTACATTAAGGGCTGAATCGGCAGATGGAGGTAGAATTCCTGTTGTTTCTACCTCCATATCTGACAATTCAGCCCTGAACATCAGTGGGGAAAACAAACTACCAATAGTTGCAGGATAGATCGTAATTGCTACATGTATGGCCACCTTTAGGTGTAAGAATATAGACAACACACCCAGTAGCTGTCAAGGATAATAAGGATTTGAGATGTCTTTTATACCTTGCTTAGTATGTGTAAAATAGCAGTGTTTGCTCTCACTGTATGCCAGTTAAGTTTCTTTTAAGGTTTTAATTTCTCATTAATATGCACATTAAAATCTTTGTGGCTATCTTTAGATTCGGGACAGAGTTCAAAATTACTCAGCTGGTGATGTAGGCCAACAACTATTGTACAAGATATAAATAAATAAGATCCAGATGGCCATTTATACAGACGTAATTTGCTTAGTATAAAGGGAACTAAAATTACTAATGGATTAAAGAAAAATTGCTCAGGTGATATTTTATAACATCTTGTTTGTTGTGATATGTGAATTACATCTGCGTCTTATTCTGGGGGGTAATTTACACACTTAAAATAATATAAAATATCACTTTGGCACATTTAATTTCCCCTATTGAAATGTTCATTTTCCCTGTTGAAATATTTTAGATTTTACTTTTTCATTGCAAATCTGGCAAATGAATTTGTATTCTCTTTGATTATTTAACAAACTTAATCAATTCATATACATAAGCAATTACGTATGGTATGCCGTAGATTATAATTCCCATATACTCCATTATAAGCAAATAATTCTCATTTTTTTAAAATGACTTCCTTTTTCTCTGTAATAATAAAACAGTACCTTGTACATGATCCCAACTAAGATATAATTAATCCTCATTGGAGGCAAAACAATCCTATTAGGTTTTTTTTATTATGTTTAAATGATTTTTTGTAGACTTAAAGTATGGAGATCCAAATTATAGAAAGATCCCTAATCTGGAAAACCCCAGGTCCGACGCATTCTAGATAACAGGCCCCATACATGTACTGGCTTCAAGTGGGAATTTTGCAAGGTAGCAAATAATTCTTTATTGAAGGATTAAATCCAGCCTTGTCTTTTTCTGACATGTTAAAATGTTATTTCTTTATTTTTATGACTGTGCAAATGTCATATTTATGATGTTATATTATATATATATATATATATATATTTATTTATTTATTTATTATACATTTTTCAATGAACATGGAATTTCAATGTACAGGTTTGGGATCCCTTATCCAGAAACCCGTTATCCAGAAAGCTCCAAATTACGGAAAGCCCGTCTTCCATAGACTCCATTTTAATTAAATAATTCATAATTTAAACTGATTTTCTTTTTCTCTGTAGAAATAAAACAGTACCTTGTAATTGATCCCAACTAAGATATAAATAATCATTATTGGATGCAAAACAATCCTGTTGGGTTTAATTAATGTTTATTGATTTTTTAGTAGACTTAAGGTATGGAGATCCAAATTACGGAAAGACCCCTTATCCAGAATACCCTTGGCCCCAAGCATTCTGGATAATGGGTCCTGTACCTGTACTGGAATTTCACGTCTTTCATGTGAAAACCCCATGAGTTGCAGGAGACCAATACTTTATTCTTGAATTTCTAATCTCTCCAAGTCAAAATGGACAGCACCTTCAAAACCAAGAGGCCTACAAGCAATTGTAAATGTTCAAAATATTTTCAGGAACCAAAGGAATGTTGATTTTGTCTGGAGAAGTGATTAAGTTCTATGACTACCTTAAAAGGATATTGGCTCTTATGCCTCCCCTGGGCTATGAATTCATAAAGTGGAGGTTTAATAGACTAAAGAGAAGTCATTTGTTTGTTTGAATAAACCAAACACTTTCCAGTTGTAATTGCACAAGGAGAAAAAAACAAAGTCCACTGGTTTTGAAGAAAATAAATAAATAAACAATCTTTCACAGCATGTGGTAATCAGAGCTGTTTTCACAGTGGTTTGCAGGCCTGTCTAGGGGGTTAACCCTATAACTGTCATTTGGAAATCAAAACACTGAAAACAGTTTGAGGAGACTTAGGGGTTGTGTATGCTTTTATATCCCATACCATATAGCTTTCAATAGCCTAATAAAGAAAGCATGTCATCAAATTTCAGCCAAGAATGAAGGTGATATGCATAAACATTTCTCTCCTGGCAAAGACTAAACTATACATGTCCATGGGAAATGACTATTCTGCACTCCATCAACATCAATTTTTATTGGTGTAAAAAATCACATCAAATACTCAGAGGTATTAATTCCTAGAAACGCTGATGGAGAATGTCTGTGTAACTCTTGCTTCTTTCTTTGAAACGAAGTAAAATAAAGTGGCCAATTTAAGTTCACAGAGAGAAGAAAAATCCTTTGTGATTTCATACATGCCAGTCAGATGGATCAATCCCCCATTTACTAAGTATAATAAGCTTTAAGAAAGGCATTAAATGCAGTTTATTTTAAAGAATTTAGTGAATTTAAAGAAGGTTACGCAGGAAAGATTTTGTTTTGCAAGAGATCTTTACAAAACTAGTTTTACTATTGTTTGGGGAAAACAATCATTTTCAGTATCTTTATTAATTAGCAGTATAGACCTTTGTTTAATAGTCCAATTAAGGAAAAAGGAAACCCAGATTCACTTGGGGGGTGCCAATGAATCAAGGTTTTTCCCTAGACCAGTGGCCATTTTAGAAAAAAAAAATGCCCCAGCTTTGTGGGAAGAAATAGCTTAGTGATGCACCACCATTTTACGTACCTTTTGCAGACATCCCTAGGCAGGGAAATATTTATCAACATTTGAATTCATGTAGTTACCCTGATTCAAGATTATTTGTGGCAAAAATCATGAATTCAAATTTGGTCTCCAAAACTTAAATTTACAATATTCACGAAGCTCAAAAATCTGGGAATAATAATGAAAAAATCGAGTTCTGGTGAAAACCCATTCATAAACCTCAAAATTATCTAGAAGAAAGTAAAAAATTGGGCTTTATCTCATAATTGCTTAGTAAATGTGCCTCCCTAATTTTTTTAATTGGAGTTTTTGAGGTCAATTCAAAATTTGACACTCATTGGAAAAATGTGATTTCATTGAATTCAGTTGTATTCTCATGTTTTTTTTCTACTTTATTTTTAATGTTTTTCTAATTTCCATATACATACTGCATCAAATTATTAACATCAATAAAAGAAAGGAAAGACATGACCAAAAGAATAACTGTGTGAATCACAATGAGCGTTTGGTATATAGAATGCAAGGGGTCCATATGTCAATAAATTTAGCTATAGTGTCTTCTACAGATGTCCTCATATTTTCCATAGTGAATTACATAGTTACATAGGGTTGAAAAAAGACCATTGTCCATCAAGTTCAACCCATCCGAGTAAACCCAGCACACAACCCACACCTACCAATCTATACACTCACATACATAAACTATATATACAACCACTAATACTAACTGTAGATATTAGTATCACAATAGCCTTGGATATTCTGCTTGTCCAAAAACTCATCCAGGCCCCTCTTATAGGCATTAACAGAATCTGCCATTACCACATCACTAGGAAGGGCATTCCACAGCCTTACTGCCCTCACCGTGAAAAACCACCTACGCTGCTTCAAATGGAAGCTCTGTTCCTCTAATCTATAGGGGTGACCTCTGGTGCGCTGATTGTTTTTATGGGAAAAAAGAACATCCCCCAACTGCCTATAATCCCCTCTAATGTACTTGTACAGAGTAATCATGTCCCCTCGCAAGCGCCTCTTTTCCAGAGAAAACAACCCCAACCTCAACAGTCTAACCTCATAGCTTAAATCTTCCATCCCCTTTACCAGTTTAGTTGCACGTCTCTGCACTCTCTCCAGCTCATTAATATCCTTCTTAAGGACTGGAGCCCAAAACTGCACTGCATACTCAAGGTGAGGCCTTACCAGGGACCTATAAAGGGGCAAAATTATGTTCTCATCCCTTGAGTCAATGCCCTTTTTTATACAAGACAGCACTTTATTTGCTGTAGTAGCCACAGAATGACACTGCCTGGAATTAGACAACTTGTGATCTACAAAAACCCCTAGATCCTTCTCCATTAAGGATGCCCCCAACACACTACCATTCAGTAGATAGTTCGCGTTTATATTATTTCTACCAAAGTGCATAACTTTGCACTTGTCAACATTGAACCTCATTTTCCAGTTTGCTGCCCAGTTTTCCAATTTTGTCAAATCGTTCTGCAAAGCGGCAGCATCCTGCATGAAGTTTTGCACAATTTAGTGTCATCAGCAAAAATAGAAACAGTACTCTCTATGCCCACCTCCAGGTCATTAATAAACAAGTTAAAAAGCAAAGGACCAAGGACTGACCCCTGCGGTACTCCACTAACCACACTGGCCCAATTAGAAAATGTTCCATTTACCACCACTCTTTGTACTCTATCCTTCAGCCAGTTCTCTATCCAATTACAAATATTATGTTCTAGGCCAATATTCCTCAATTTGATCATTAACCTTCTGTGAGGTACAGTATCAAACGCTTTAGCAAAATCTAAGTAGATGACATCAACTGCCATTCCAGCATCAAGGTTCCTGCTCACCTCCTCATAAAAGGCAACTAAATTAGTCTGGCAAGATCTGTTACGCATAAAACCATGCTGGCACAAACTAATAGTATTGTGAACTGCAATGTATTCAACTATCCTATCCCTTATTACCCCTTCCAGAAGCTTTCCTACTACTGATGTCAGACTTACAGGCCTATAGTTTTCAGGCCTTTTTAAATAATGGCACCACATTAGCAATTCGCCAGTCTCTCGGCACCATGCCAAACCTCAACGAATCCTGAAAAATTATGTGAAGAGGCTTGGCAATCACAGCGCTCAGCTCATTTAATACCCTGGGATGAATCCCATCCGGCCCTGGACCTTTGTTTACCTTTACATGTTCAAGTCTCTTTTGAATTACCTCCTGAGTGACCCACGCGTCAGTAGCTAAATTACTAGCACTGGGTATATTAAAAGGGAAGCCTTCATTAGGTGGCTCCTCAGATGTATAGACAGATGAAAAATAAGAGTTCAAAATTTCTGCTTTTTCCCCGTTCTCATCAACCAATGTACCCCCCCGTGATAATAAAGTTCCCACCCCTTCTTGCTTCATTTTTTTACTATTCACATAATTAAAAAAATAATTTTGGATTCTTTTTACTCCTAGCTGCAATATCCCTTTCCATCTCTATTTTAGCTTGCCTGATAGCTTTTTTGCATGCTTTATTTGCTTCCTTGTACCTGATGAAAGTTTCCGCGGTCCCAGCTAACTTGAATGCTTTAAAAGCACGTTTTTTATTACCAACCTCGACCCTAACTCTTTTATTCAGTCATAAAGGTTTTGCTTTGCGATGCCTCTCCTTGCTTACAAGGGGAATATACTGTTGTGTATACCTGCAAAGCAATGTTTTAAAGATGTTCCATTTTCCTTCTGTGTCTAACCCCATGAAAAGCCTTTCCCAGTTGACACATTGCAGAGATGCCCTTATACTGGCAAAGTCTGCACGTCTAAAATTGAGCGTTTTAGTAAGTCCCTTATAGAGCTGTCTCTGTAGCATTATCTCAAAGGAGACCATGTTGTGATCACTGTTCCCCAAATGCTCACCCACACAAATGTTAGAGATGAGTTCATTATTATTAGATATTACCAGGTACAAAATAGAATCATTCCTAGTAGGTTCTTGAACCACCTGAAATAAAAAGTTGTCATTTAGCATGTTTACAAACCTACTAGAATTAGTTAAATACAGCTGAAACTCAAGGCTATCCCTCAGCCAAAGTAACGCAAGAGTCAATTCTGACTACAGAAAACATGTTTGCACAGGATATTACCTGCCTTGTTTAAGCCTTTAATGCAGGGGTGTCAAACTCAATCAGAGAAGGGGCCAAAATCTAAAATCCAGCTTAAATCGCGGGCCGAATGGTTTACTGAACCCCCATACAAAGTACCCTCAATTGCCCCCATAAACAGTGCCCCCAAAAATAAGTACCCCCAATTGCCTCATCATACACAGTACCCCCCATAGACAGTAGCCAGCCCGCACACACAGAGCCCCCACAGAAAGTACCCCCAACAGACCAGTGATGTCGGCGGCTCCTTCTCTCTTATGCCCCGGCCACAGGCACTACTATAAGGTTGCGCCTCGTCGCTGACGTGTGACGTCATACGCACGGGTGCAACCTTATAAAAGGGCCTGTTGCCGCGGCATAAGAGAGAAGGAGCCGCTGGCGCTGACGAAGAAGGTATGTTTTTGCGCAGAGTGCGTGCAGTGATGACAGCGCGGTGCGGGCCACATTGCAAGGCCTGGCGGGCCGGATTTGGCCCGCGGGCCTTGTGTTTGACATGTATGCTTTAATGGGTAAATTAATCAATAGAAGGAGTGGTGAATTCGGAATGTTGTAACTTTCCAAAAATCAAGTTTTTAACCAGACAGTAACTTAACTAACTTTGGCCAGGCCCGGGTGCAGGACATGCAGTTGGTCCCTCCATCCCCACATCTTTAGCAGTGGCATGCGCACGCAAAATAATTCTCTTCCGTTCTGCTGTTCTAGAAGGCCCACAGGGTGCAGTCATGCCCCGCATCTTGGTAGTTAAACCACTTTATTTAGAATTCTTTAGCTATGGGACACCATAAGATATGTATCAAAGAGCCAGTGTCTAAACACCCTCTAAAACAGATTGGTGAAGCAGATAAGTCTATTTTAACTTTGCTTCCAGGGTTCAGATACCATCTTTTCAATAGTTCGAATAATAACTCCTTGGTTGCAATGTTCCTAGAAGAAGATCTTATTCTATCTCAGTAATATTATTCTACTAATTTATAGTTGTTTTCAGGACTAAGTCCTGTTTCCCACTGCTCAACATATGTAGGGTCAGACACAGTTGCAATTAGGAGAAGGTTATAAACTCTAGACAATGAACCGGGACCATTTGGAGATGTTTCAAATAAGGTTTCAAAAATAGATAAATTGAAGTCAACACCTCATTGTGATAAAGAATGAATGGAATGTTTAACCTGGGGGTATCGGTACTGTTCATCCTGAAGGAAATTGTAAAATTTTGCAAAACTATAAAGATTTAATGGCATTATTATAAACTAAGGATTTAAATGTTGTGCGGTTATGTTTATCCCATTAAGTAAAGCTCCTGAGTATAAGCCTGGTGGGAAAGAAGGATTTTTTATGATAGTCTGTAAAAATGCTCATGCAGATATTAAAGGAGAAGGAAAGGCTAAGTCACTTGGGGGTGCCTATATGTTAGGCACCCCCAAGTGACTTGGATCGCTTACCTTTTACCCCGGGCTGGTGCCCCTGTACGAAGAGAACAGCACCAGCCTGGGTAGCAGCGAGCGCTTCCTACTTCCTATTCGCTTGCGTGCACATGCGCAGTACAGTGAAAAGCCGAACTTAAACAAGAAAGAAGGAAGCGCTCACTACAAGTACCCTGGGCTGGTGCTTTTTTCTCCTAACAGGGGCACCAGCCCAGGGTACAAGGTAAGCGATCTAAGTCACTTGGGGGTGCCTAATATTTTGGCACCCCCAAGTGACTTAGCCTTTCCTTCTCCTTTAAGTGGTTTTCAGCCCAAATAGCCAGTAGATGGGACACTGCCTTATTGGTATTTGGATAGAAGAAGAATTCACCCAGTGAACCATGCTGAGCTTTATAGGTAACATATCACTTGTTTAAAATTCTAACCAATGGAAAGAGACCTTTGGGAGATGCCATTTAGCTAGAACATTCAGTTGAGCCGCTTGATAATAGAGAGATAACATGAGGACTCCAGACATCCGCAAAGTTGTTGTGGTACCCTGGAACACTTGTTTGAGCCAGTTAAAGTTAATACTTCTTTTTAAAGATCAGCTAATACCTTAGTGGGGACATGAGTATGGAGTAGTGGAGAAGTTTTGGCAGCCAGGACATTTTAACTGTACAGTACATATCCTGTTTGTCCATGAAATGAAATACTTGTTCTAGGATTCAAATATTAACTTAAGTCTATTTTTATCAAAGGAAAGAAATTGGCTGTAAACAGTTTATTTTTGCATGGGGGCTAACTGAACACCAAGATGTGGCATTGTATTGTATATCAAAATGTATTCATCTCTGATTTTCACATGGGACCAGAGAATTGACAAAATGTTTGTAATAATTTTTGTAAGTTTGGCAGGCTAGTAAGGGAACTTTGAAGTGTCAGCAGCAAATCATCTGCATAGAGACTTATTTTATTATCCTTATCTGCTTTTTGGTAGCCTATCCAACTTGGGGGGGTTGGGCTAGAGGTAAATCAAATGTAAATATGGACACTTAAGGGAGTCAAAGGCTTTAGTGATATCTAAATTCAACAAAATCACTTATTTATATAAAGTTTTTGCAATTTTTCCTGTCTTAAGCATTTGAGTTTTTGAGCACATTAGAGACTTTTAAGTTTTCTACTTTTTTAAATTTGAGAAATAGTGACCCTAAGGGGCATACTTATCAAAATGTGAGTGTATGAAAAAAAGTGTGAAAAAAAATGTGAGTGGCTATACCAGGTTTGTATTTTACCTCAAGCAGCGCCAGATTTGTCTTGCCGGCGCCCCTAGGAAACCCCATCCCCCCACCCCCGTGCGCGGACACCCCGTGCCTCCCCCCAGCTGCGAGTGCAAGTGCGCATGCGCAAACATTTAAAGTCCATACGGAGCAGTGGGGAGAGGTCCCCATTGCTCCGTATGGGAGCCAAATTTAAAAATTATGTTGCGGCGGGGCGGCATGCCGCCCCTAAATTTGTGCCGTCCTAGGCCCGGGCCTTTGTGGTCTCGCCTCAAGTGACCTCAAGTGCTACATTATTTATGAAAGAACTCAAACCAAAAAGTTACTTTTTGTCAGGGAAAATGTTTTACACCAACAAGAATCCGAATACAAAAAGTTTTTGTACTGTGCAAAACTATTGAGTATTGTGAAGCAGGTTCAACTTGTGCACAATATTTAAACAGGTGCAAGTGTTGCATCTGTTTCCCTTTGTCGCTGCAAAATTCCACATTTTGTCATTGGCAAATTTTTTCACAAAACTGCCACAAAAAATGTAATTGAATTATTAAGCAGTTTCTCGAATTGTTTGGCGAAACGGGACAGACTCACTTATCTCTAAACACAATTCACTGATTCAGGCAGAGAGCTAGATCACAGTGCAAGTTCCAGGGAACAGTCTGAACCGTTAAACAAATATAATTATTGACAATATTAAATTCAAAAGTTACGCAAAGTTACACTGCCATCTACATTCTGGTTGAAGAATGTGAGTCAGGTTTATAAACACTCTTTAGGACAACTCCCATTGACCTCTGTAGAAACTTGTAAGCTTTTATATGGCAAAGTTTTACATTTGTATTTCTGGGTTTTTTGCACTAAATACTGTACTGTACTTGAACGTTGATAAATTTCCCCCTTACAGTGTAAGGTAACTGCATTATTATTACCTTTAAAGCATGTGAAATATGCTGTTAATTCCCCCTCTTTACCCCAGAACAGCATCTTTTTGTTATCAACAACAAGTAAAATGGTTCTAATCACTTGCAGGACCATCTAGGGCAGATGGGATACATTAAAGCAGTATGAAAAGCATGGTGTGATACAGTGGTAGTAGTATTAGAGTTAACAAATTTATATACTAGTTATGCTCTCCTTTTCTAGTTCTAACACATCTAAACACTTCCACATGTGCATTAGCGCATGCACACCACATTATAAGTCTGTAGATAGAATAAGATTGGTGGCTGGAGCCATTGAGATAGAAGATACCAGATGGAGGAAACATATCTGCAGAGATTTGTCTTTAATCTGTCTTGATAATGTATTGTGGAAGGCTAACCCTAGGCTGGGAAGCAATAAAACAACAAATACATCACTAGTTCTAATAATTTTAAGAATGGGAGTACTTAGATTCTCACCATCCCATCTCTAATCGCTAATTATTTTCCGAATGGCTTGCTGCTTGGGGCTTTTCCACACAACAAGTAGAAGAATAAACTGCTAAAACTAAATGTTGTCATTCTTCTTTTCAATATCAGCTTAAATATTCATTTAGCTTGTTAACAAGTTCTTTCTGGTTTTCTGAGAAATCTTTCTTGAAAACTTTGCTGGAACGGATGATGTTTGTAGTAATTTATTTTGTAGGTGAATATAATGAAATTGGGTTGATATAATGTGGCATCACTATAAACAAAGCATAATAAATCATAATTAGAACATAACTCAGGATAAAGGTAGAATGACTGGACCAGAGGATACGCTACTTTTATCCATATAGCCCAGCAATAAATAATTCACACGTAATTTATAATAACTGTTGGGAGGTTGTTAGAGTGACAATTTACTTTCACCCTAGGTCCAAGTGCACCAAAGGATACAAAAGTACATCCCTTAGTACTCATTTAAAAAGCTTTTGCATCTGGGGTATGGTGGCACTCTGCACCTAGTGCTTGATTCGAAATCTCGCACTAGATGCAGAGCTATGTTGCTGCCTGCATCCTGAATGATGTGCAAGGATGGGGAAGGGAAGGAGGAGGAAAGGGGTAGGAAGAGAAAGGGGAAACAAAGAATGCATAGTCCTATAGAAATTCTGCTATGTGCTGGGCAGGGGCCAAAGTGCAAAAAAACATAGTGTATTGTGTCTGAATCTAAAGAAGACTATAGCAAGAGAAAGCATATTAGAGAGACTTTTTCTGCTGTGTTTATCAACAACTACAGCATAGCCCAATCCATTCCCCACTACAGAAAAAAGTAGATTATTGGAAAAATATTTTCCCATTGTTATATACTCTTTATTCATATTACACAATATAAATGGTCTATATCTGTATACACTTTTGTGTACATGAAGACAATGATTAGAATTTTTGATTCTGTTAATTAATAAAATATACATATTCCTCTTTTTTATTATAAAGCATTTGATAAATAATTTTCTGTATAAACAAACCTTTTCCTTCTCCCAGACCCATTGTGTATCATGCTTTCAGATAAGAAGCTCAGTATACAGAGGGCTTATTTGTGGCAAAATGTAAATTCAGCAGCCGTATTCATTGAACTCATGTTGAAAAAGAAGGCATGCTGCTACATATAACCTGAGCTGAATGCTCGAGAATAGATGGAAAGAAGACTCAGTAGAAACCAAATCACCTCTACCATAAATGTCATCATAACTATAAAGCAGTGATCCCCAACCAGTGGCTCGTAAGCAACATGTTGCTCCCCAACCCTTGGATGTTGCTCCCAGTGCCCCCAAACCAGGTAGTTGTATTCCTGACTTGGGGGCAAGTTTTGGTTGAATAAAAACAAGATTTACTACCAAATAAAGTCTCCTGTAAGCTGATAGTGTGCAAAGAAGCTACCTAATAGCCAATCTTTGCCCTTTTTTGGCACCTCCATGAATTTTTATGATGCTTTTTTTACTCTCCGAGTCTTTTTACATTTGATTGTAGCTCACGAGTAAAGGTGGCCATACACGCACCGATATTATCGTACGAAACCTCGTTTCGTACGATAATCGGTGCGTGTATGGCATGTCAGCGAGCCGACCGATATCGCAGGAAGCTGCTGAAATCGGTCGGCTCGCCGATCGGCCAAGTTAGAAAATTTTGATCGGGCGCCATAGAAGGCGCCTGACCAAAATTCTCCCTTCAGAGCTGAATCGGCAGAAGGAGGTAGAAATCCTATTGTTTCTACCTCCTTACCTGCCGATTCAGCCCTGAATGGTGTGTGGCGGATCTGACGATGTTTCGTGCGACCGACGGTCGTACGAAACATCGTGAGATCGCCACGTGTATGGCCAGCTTTAGAAAGGTTGGGGACCCCTATTATAAAGCATGGCGCGTTTATTATTTTATTGCTTACATATAAGTGAAAGATTGTGGCATGGCATACAGTATGTTATCAAGAAACACATTATCCAGATAGCTCCAAAATACAGGTATGCAATTTTGTCCCATTTAAGCAAACAACTGTTATTTTTTATGTACTTTACACATCTTTGGAATAAAAAATGCGTTATTTATTGTTAACAAAATGCCACACAAAGTAAACAAGCAATAAGAATGATTAACAGCTTTCTGGCTTGCTTATCTATTTCTGCTGCAGATAAAAAAAGCCATTGGCCAAGAGACTGTACATTTTCATAGTTAATGAAAAAAGCTTTGCTTCTGACCAAACATATGAAGTATTAATGAGAAACCTGGCTCCCACCAGCATGAAGTACCAAGAAAAAAAGCCACAGAGGCAGCAGGGAGTACGTGAAATCAATTAGATCAGCATAATTGCCATGAGGAATTCTACTGTAGGCAAAAACAGCAAGTAGACTGAGCCAATAATTAAAGTGTAGTGTTTGCCATCCTTGGAACAAAACCACGCTGTGATCTAGTTAAAATTGGATCACATAAAGCTGTATTATAAGCATTGATTTAACATTTCACACAGTGTGAGGACTTGTTCAATTACATTTTCTGCCATTTTAATTTCACAGAGGCTTTTGATCTTATGTATATATTCAGAATATAACCTGTTGGAAGTTGCACCTTTAACACCCTTGAATAATTTCCTTTTGTTGTTCTTTTTTTGGAAAATGTATTCTCAGTACGAGTTCAGATTATTTGAAATCAGTGTATCGGCTTCAATGAAAAAATGAAGATAGAGAAATATTTCTTGCTGAAGTCATTAAGTGTTAGCAACACAACTTGCTATTCAACATTAGTGTTGGGTACAAAGTAGTCCAAAAGGATACATTATTTTAGGCCACTGCATAATGGGTCTTTATGTTGGAAATAAAATTGTTAAAATGTATGGCTACTGTAGCATCAATGGGGAGATTCTAATCTAGACAAAGTGAGAAAATGAGGGAATCTGTTTGCAGAATAGGGTAAGTTAAACCCTTTTAGCTCTACACTAAAATTTTGATATAATAACTAGATGAGTGAACAAGATAAGTGAATCTGTTTGCATATATAAAAAATAATATTTCATAAATTAGATTTCTGTAATCTGATGTACCTAAGAATAAAAGGAATTATCTTGCTGAGCTGACACATACTGGTCTGAATGGCAGTTGGCCAATATTTGCTTATTTTGTTTCAAAACTAAGAAATGTGTCACAAAATCAGTTCCTCCTTAAATATATTTGCACATATATGTTAATCATTTCAAGCAAAAAACGGTTATGGGTGTGGACCATAGGATATCAATCACTTACAACTGGGAATTAGGATTATTAGATAAATTATTTGCAGTGCTTCCACTGATTTTGTAGAACTGACTACCTCAACATTAGACACAGGGGTGGAGTACGAAAGTTTCAGATTCATTCAAACTTTGGTATCGTGACTTTCCTTGGGCCAGGTTGGAGCTGCAGAGTGCCATTGAGTCCTTCCAAAATCATGCACAGAAGTATTAAAGTCAGAAAGGTTTTCCCGCCATTTACGATAGTTCGGATACGAAAATTTTGTGACTTTCGGATCGCCAATACGATATTATCATGACTAATATGATTTTTTCGTAAGCTTTTTTGTGATATTTGCGATCATCAGAAATGATCGTATTTAATCCAAATGTTTCCCATTTCGGGCTTCGAACTCGTACTTTGATGAATCAGCCCCACAATGTCAATATGAACTGAATACCACCAGATGTTATCACTGTCTGGGCTGGATTAACTTTTTCTTTAACAGTGTTTCATGCTGGTGGAGAAAATAGCAGGTGTTATTAAGGTTGTTAAGGTGACATATGCCTTTATGCAGAAGATCAGTTTCCAGTTGGGCTAAATTCACAAGTCATTTTGTCAGTGCTTCTTTCTTCCACAAACCCATTAGGGGCTTTCTTAAAGCGGTTGTCCCACTGTGCCCTCTTGTTCTAGACTGTAGATATCAAATACATAGCGTAGGCTCTCCTATAACCTAAACCTAAATGCTCAGTTTTGTCACTCGTGCACAATTCGCCTTAGACTCTACCCCATTCTAAGTACTCCTTGCAGGGACAAAATGCTGTCCTTTCTAACCATCCCTGACTACATTTTACTCCTGGAGTCACTTGTCACTGCTGTTTCTAGCTAGTCTACGTACCAACCTCCCCAAAAGGCCTGGGCACAACGTTCTGCTGCTGCCCCTGATGCCACAGCAAAGTACTCCCTTATATAGGCTCAGAGATGGATCTAGCTCTAGCTTAAAACTGTGTTTAAAGTTCCCAGCTCCAGCTGCAGGAACAAACAACATGGAGCCAAATTTACACAGATCAGGTGGAATTCTAATTGGAGAACTCCAATAAATACTAATACTAAATACTAATTTAGCCACTGGCCCTTTAAGAGATGGGGAAAAGTTTTATTATGCAATACATTTCTTTACGCATACAACCCTGATGTTACAGGGCTACAGCTCCCAGCATGCTTAAACCAGTGAAGAAGACTGTTGATCTATGATGATTTGTAGTGCAGCTAAATTTGGGAAAAGTTTGGATAACAGTGTTTAAATCACCTTTAAAGGTTAAGAAAAATTAAACATAGCAAATTATTAATGGCAATAAAAGCCTAAAAGGAAAGGCGTTAAGTCAACCTTGGACATTTTGTTCTTCTCAGCCTAGCATATCATCAAGCATAGCCGAATATAAAGAGGTATTGGGAAACCATCCAAAAATAGTTTTTGCCTATTGAAAGAGATTATCATTTTAATCATATTTTACATAAATTTTTTTGTGTTTTTAAAGTTATCTTTAAATGTACCTGCTACAGAGAGGCTCTGCTGGTTCTGACCTCTGCAACAATGTAGCAAAAGCCAGTTGACCTAAAAAAAAGACTGTCTTCTGCTACAATGTTTCAGGACCATGTAACAGAAGGGGGTAAACAAATGCTTCTTTCAGTTGCAATGACTTACAAATAACTTTAAAACAACTGAAACTTGTTTGTTAACATTAAAAGGTTGCTTAGAATGATATATTATACTTTCATTATGCAAAAAATCTGTTTTTGGTGGAGTCACATTCAACAAGTTAAGACAAATAGGGAAATTATTCCAATGTGTATTTGATGTGCCTTGAGATTTTATGCTGTTAAATAATAACTAATGTCATGAACATTTTGAAGCTTTACTTCTTGAATATCCTAATGGGGATATGCGTAAATCGTTCTTGTTTGGCAAAAAATTAAGCTTTTACACAAAGGTTCAGATTTAGACATTAATGTATTCTAAATGCCATATTTCACAATATTGTTGGGAGATGTGTGTCAGAGTCCACTTGGGATTAACGATGATGATGCCTGATTCCTGGAAAGTCCTACACAATTTTTTTCACAAACATTTCAAAATAATAATCCCTATAATAACTTTTTCCAAAATAAGGAAATATAGTCATTAACTATATTAGACTCTAACATTGGAATACATTTTGGTTTTTGGAAAACACTGAGCACATAAACTTTTATATTTAGTAAATATGACAAGACCCATCCTATAGTAAATATTTTATAGCTCATTGCAAATAATATATTGGTATGTGTGTTTTTAATGTTAGGAAAACATGATGTTACACCTTTAGAAAATGGGTACCTTGTGCTCTGAATTACCCCTGGCTAAGAGAGCTACAACTTCTTGTAACTCTTGGTAGAGCAATGGTTACATTGACTCTTTAGTTTCAGGTGGGCCCTCGCTGAACTGGTTTAGGAAGGATTAAAATTCCACACACAGAACTTTATCTTAAAAATAACTTGGGTGCCATTGGTCTTAAAAACTTTATTAACTGAATGGTTTACAATCTCTTTGGCTGCTGTTGATAAAACACTTTCCCTGGGATCGTATTCTTAAGGTGCCCAGTCATGCACTGATATTATCATACGAAATAAGGTTGGTGGGTTAACGAGGCAACAGATATTGCAAAACCCTTGGATATCAGTTGTCTAGTTGATGGGGCAGGTCCAAAAATTTTGATCGGGCACAATCGCGCTCTTTTTGATAGAAGAGCTACATTTTCAGTTTAATGTGTAAGCAATTGCATGCTCTGCTTCCACTATTACGGATGCATTATGGTAAACACTCATGTTCTAAAATAACAATTTACCGAATGGCATGCATTTGCATGGAAGCAAAAAAAAAAAACATTTCTAGGAAATTGTTTGATAACTGTTTAATAATTCTTGCCTTATATGGCTTTTATTTGATCAGCTCCCTTTGCACGATTGTATACACAGTTGTTAGGCCATGCATACCATTTATTTGTCTTTGAGAAGTTTTGAAAGGTTAGAAAAACATCAGGCCAACTGAAGAGCTAACCTTAGGTGTTATGGAATATACTTCACAAGGCTTAGTGGCAGACTAGTATAACATTCCCTTACCTCATCACTGATGTTATGGTGGTTTCAAATCACCCTATTGATATTGCCTGGTGAAACTGAAAAGATTTACCAAAACGTAATTGCCCTAGCCATACTGTATTTGTTTCATAAATGCAGCTGTGAGTTTGTTTTTATTTAGTACATTCTTACAAAATTGTCTTCTCTGTGTAAATGCAAAGCATTTGCATTTACTGTCAATATGCCTATGCTGTCTTGAAAAGACTGTTTTAAGAAGAACAATTTATATAAGGTTTTCCGTGACAAACGATAATTGTATTCTAGTCTTGGGTCTAGAATTAAAAAGCAAGGGTAAATTTCTGCACACCTGGGCCTGTGTTACCCTTAGCTACTTTTAGTCTGAATATACTGAATATTTTCTAGAAAAAAATATAGAAAAAGTATAAAAATAGAGCCACTGGACTTTACAAAGCTTTAAAGAGGGTATTAAATTGATTAAAACAAAACAAAAAAAAATGTAATACAGTATAACTGTGTGGCAAACATTATCCTTCTTAAACCCATGACAGTGTTTTGACTACATTGAGGACATATGAGGAAATCAGAGGCAGCTGGGGTAGGTTTTACAGTTTTCTTCGGCTGTATCGCTAACACTTGAAAATTATTATTAAGACCACTGTACTATTAGTTACTTGAGATATTTGTATATGAAAAGTTCAAACTGTTTATATGAACAAACACAGTTAATATTTATATATTTTTATATTTTAAACTCAGTTGGTTTTGGGTATGTGGTTTCAGGAAAATAGTTCAGCTTTCATTTAAAACTATTTTAGTAGTGGTGCATTGGGCAGATTATATAAATGAGTGGCTTCTAAAGTGCTGTTTTCCAAGGGGGCTCAGACAACAGCAACCCTAGTGCTGCCTCAGCCATCTTGGCCCACATGGCACTGAGGCAAGTGACACACACACTTACTTTTACATTAGCACATATGCAATTTGTTGTGAGGAACTTTATACACTCACAGAACACCCACATACATACACAACACACAAGACTTATGAGGTTTGTTTACATGAAAAAATAAATGGATTATTCAGGAGTCCCCTTTAGAAGACATGAGTACCTAGATAATGATTAATGTAAAAATATGACTGGATAATAATGTTACTACATAATTTATGAATGTTAGACAAAGTCTAGTCTGCTGCCATGATTAATTAACAGTTGCTGAGTTATATGTGTCAGGGCCAGCACACAGGTACCTTTTTTTCTTTATTCTGAGGGTTAGTTTTAATTCCCTTCTGCCCCTCTCCCCACCAGCCAGGAAACAGTATGAAAATAGTTAGGGGAACATGAAGTCACAGCACAGAAATATGAACAAAATGCAAGGTTACTAATAAAAAAGGGAACCTGTAAGGTTGGTGAGTGAAGGTAAATTGACTAAATGAGAAACTGGAATGTATAGGTGATGATGATGATGGTGGAAAGCAGTATAAAAAGAGAGAGAGAGAAGAAACATGAAATTAAGAGGAATAGAGTAGTGGCACTGGCAGAAGAGGAACTAATCAGAGGGCAAAAGGATAAAAATAGAAGGATAACATGGGGCAGCAGAATAGGGAGTGCATCTTGAAAAAATGTAAGTATCTGTGCTGTCTGTTAATTATGCATGGTATCCAACAAGCAAAAAACGGATGCCACTGCGTATAACAAATGCAACAATTGCAGTACTACTACTAAAAGTATTCCCCTTCCCATGGGGGGTCATTTATCAACACTGGGCAAATTTCCCCATGGGCAGTAACCCATGGCAACCAATCAAAATCAAAATATTTAATTCGTTGTTCTACCTGCAGCTGGCACAATCAAATTTGCCCAGTGTTAATAAATGAGCCCCAGTGTTTGTTATTGTGTATAATGTGCCTGAAGAGTAAGTACCGACAACCTTTACTGTTTATTATGTGCTTGTGGTGCTTCAACCCAATGTCAGTGTACACTGGATCCTACCCAAACCCTCCACTTCAGCTGCTTTCGAGCTTCATCCTGCTGCCCAAAGCATGTGTTAAACTACACATCTCAATATCCCTAGATAGGCAAATGGGTTTTGTTTGAGAATAATAGAAGTTTCAAGGTGAGATAGGGTAAAAGGTAAGATAAAATTGTCCTGGCAAGGAATGGGTTAAGTTGCCTCCCCAAGTACAAGAATTACCCTCTGCCTATGGAAAGTTGTACTCACCACCAAACAATTTTAAACCATTAAGTGGGTGCAATGAGGGTGTGACCACAACATTTATACAGACAAAGATCCTCTGCCCATTATTAATATTTTAAGGACATTATTATATTTTGTGCATTAAGTTACCAAGAAATGTCCCCCCCCCCCCTTAAGCAAAACAGGGATTGTTTGTCCATATATTGCAATGTACTTCAAGCTGGCCAGCCACATAATCATATGACTATTGGATATCAATCGGTTTAGAAGGCCGCCAACATCTTTGATAATAATCTGGATCAGTGGTACTGGTGGAAACATTTATGCTAGCTAGAAATTCCAGCTGATTGAAAAAGCGTCTAGAAAGGTTGCAATTTCTCTTGGTAGCCATCACATCTATTTGGGAGCTCCCCACTTCCTGACTAGCTGCAGAAAAATTCCTTTGTTAAGTGTCCACTCCCTCAGCACTGTTTGTTTGCTGAGCTTGTCTGCCCATTTGTTGTCAACACTAGATACGTGAAATGAACTTGTTGCCAACACCACTTATGTGGATCGCCAAAATTAGCAAGACCTTCACCTAAAGCCAATCCATAATCTTGGCACACTGCTTGATTAAACTATTACAATAGACTGCACATATGTTGTTAAATAATCACATTCACAATTTGCTTGTGAAAACACTTGTGTTCCATACAGTCCTCAGCTCTCAGTAGTTTGAGGATGCCACATTTTTCTTCTGTGAACACAACCCCTGCACCATCCAATTCCCTAGGTGGGCACCCCACCATCTCAATGACACATCTGTTGCAATATTCACTGGAGCCTGACACAAAATCTTCTTCCCTTTGTTCAGATTCTTTCCTTGAATCCACTCTTTGAATGCTACTTTCATTCTGGGTGATCCCTCATCCTCCTGTTCATAGCTGATTACTTCCGATTCCACAACTTCAGAATAAGAAGTTAAAAGCATATAATTTGTGCTTTGGTCCAAGGCACTGCTTCTATTCCCGTAATCATGTGACCAAGAACACTTGCGGCTTGCTGGATGGAAAAAAAATAGCTTTCCAATATTTATTTTATCTCCTGAATAAAAGTTTACCTTTCCTTCCGAAAGGAAAAATCTTGATGCAATGAGAATCCATTATGAATCCCAAACATCTTACAGAGGTGGATGGATGCAGATTAGATTTTTCTTTGTTGATAATCCACTAGTGGGATTCCAGAAATCCTAGGGTTCAATGTACGTAGCTTTCTATTTCTTCCAAATAGGAGGCTTTTAAGAGCCAGTTGCATAAATAATGGATTTGATTTTAAAAATGCCTACTTTCCTTAAGGCTGCTCCCAACACCACTTTAATCTTTGTAAAACTCTTGGGGCAAATGTAATCTCAAACAGCAACACCCTGAATGACTAATCCTGTTGTCTAAAAACACAGTCACTTAATTTTTTTCTGCTATCTTGATGCATTGGGATATGTCTATAGTCACCATGGTCTATGGATCTATAGTCACCAGGTCTTTGTTGGCGGAATCTTCTTTTGCGAATAAACCCATTGAGATGCCTCAGGTATTTAACCAATCTCACCTTGCCCCCTGACATTAACGGAATGTCTTCCAAACATTTGTGTGAATGAACTCTTGTACTTTTTCTTTGCTTGGATAAAACAAATCTTAGTTCCCATTGGTGATAAAATATGAGATACCCTGCCTCTGACAGCTTTGGGTGTATGCCTGGTGTCAGAAATCCATTTTTGGAGTTCTTGGACTTAACTCCTTTTGTGTTTTGGTCAGACTCAGCAGGTCTGGACTATTTGGTTCTTCTGAAATACTCACTGTTCCTGAGTCTGTATCTGAAATGCTAAGATCTAGGAAACCAACTTCTAGATCTTTGATGAAAAACAGGTCTCTTAAACCTATAAGAGAGTTTTACATTTACTAACTTGTAAACTTTCAATAAGTTGATCCAGTTTTGAGCCAAACAGTTCCTTGTTTCAAAAGGCAGTGAACAGAGTGAACAGAGACTATTCTTTGATGAAAAATCCACCATCCATGAGGCTGTTGAACCCACTGAAGAGAGCGCCATCATTCTAGCCACTAGCTTAAACGATTCTACCACTGCATTACAAATAAAATTGGTGATCAATATTATGTATTTAAGGAAATCCAAGAGCTTATCTCTAGACTCCCCTGTGTCCACCTAACGTTTCAGAGTTCTGGAAACAGACACTGCTGCAATTGATGGCTTAGCCTGTCCTGTCTTTGCAGTATAAGGTCTTCTCAATCAGCTCTCCTGTCCATGGGTTCTTTAAGACCAGATGTGTCTTCCATTGGAATAGTAGTCCTTTATGACATCTTGGCTATGGGAATGTCTAATGAAGGAGGTTCATCCCACTTTCATCAATGTCTTGCTTATGTAAAGCAAACATATGCTTAAACCTTTTGAAGAAATCTGATCTCCTCCCAGGGTCTTTCCATTTTGCTTCCATTAATTTCTACATGATCTACAGCAGTGTTGTCATCTTTTGGTTGAGCAAAAGAAGAGAAATGTATGCTTAAGAGAGCTTTGTTCTTCTTTTTCCCCTGGTCCTCCATAATCCTATTCACTGCTTTTACGAGTTTTCTCTGGAGGAAAACAGGTCAGCAAAGATAGAAAAAGCAGAGGAAGAAATCTCGCAAGAATCAAAATCTCCAGACACCTAATCAATCACATCTTACTTATTCTCTTAAGTGGAAGTAGTGCTTGTCTCATCTCATCAAATGTTTTTGTCATCATAGATTTAAACCAATATGTCTCGCTCTTACCTCAGTAAGCATCCAGCCTGTGTGGAACTTCAGAACTCCAGGATGCACTAAAGGTACAGGCTAAAAATCCCCCCAAAAGGACGCAAAAGACGCATATATTGCCCTGGGACACTGCATTCCCCCAGGGGGTTAACCCTCAGGTAACCCCCAGTTGGCCATTAAGCTCCTCCTGGATCTTCTAATCTTCACCACTTTGTCTACAGGTAGGACAGGAAAAAACATACTGGAGGAGGGGCTATCGGGGGACTTTAAAGACTGCTAATTAATTATTTAGAAACACAAAAAGAAGTTGTGGGAGCACTCCAAGGCTAAATAAAGTATACAAATACAATGGAAGTGCAACTGATCTGGCCAAATTAACTACAAACATACAAAAAGAAAAAGGAATTGATCAATGCACATTCCCTGGTCCCCTGTTTCATAAGTAAATTGTCTGTTAGTTTCATGCTAGTGCATATATTGACAAAAAACAGGGGTTTTTAGTTACAAAATTATGATCATAAGATTGGTAAGCCACCATACCACGTCAAGGTAAACCCTGTATGGTGTCAATATATGCACTAGCATGAAACTAACAGACAATTTACTTATGAAACAGGGGACCAGGGAATGTGCATTGATCAATTCGTTTTTCTTTTTGTAATTAATTATTTATGCTGCCAGCGAGACACAAAAGTTAACCCTTGGAATGCTGCCTGTTGGATATAATGGAAGTCAACATTTAAAAAGTCTAAACCAGTGTTGTCCAACTTCTGTGGTACCAAGGGCCACAGTTTTTCTGGCATACATGGTGGAGGGCCAATAATGAAAGACAGTTTTGACCAAACCCAAATGGTTCGTGCTCAATGCAGGAATATCACCCATCACTCATATGTGAAAAAAGTTCATGTCATATTACGATATACCCTTAAATCTATATACTCCCTACTCTCCATTGGTTAGCTAGGCCCCAAAGCACATAATTACACACCGTAGTAACTTCCAAACAACTATTTCCAAATGCTAACAAACTCCTAGAACAACCCCTGCCAGGTTCAACTCCCATAGGCAGCATAGGGCAGGCAGAGTATGGCACACACAAGCAGCATAGGGCAGGCGGAGTATGGTGTGAACTATACAGGGGATTACAGCCTGAATCTGAGGTAAGAATAATGCAGGGCAGTTTATCTCAGTACTGATACCATTTAAAGCTTACACAAAGGTAAGCTGTCACAGCAGCCACACAGATTGGGGGGGCACGGGTGACCAGTTGGACAGCACTGGTCTAAATAATAACACAATTCTTTGCCCTGTTCCAAATTGTTTCTATAAGCCAGCAGTCATAGAAAGTGTTTTTGTGCACAAATAATATTAAGTCATGCGTAAGAGACCACAGATCTTTGTAAGAAATGTAAAGTCACCGTGTTGCAATTTCTCCTTTCAAGTTTTGAACAGCCTATATGATTAAAGATGCCTTTTCATTGATTCAGAGATGTGTTTCAGTTTAACTGCATTGCACATGCCTCAGTGTGCAGGGATTGTTATTATGCTCTAAAATTTTAAATACTTTGTAATAAGTCAGCTATTTAACTGCTGTGTCTGAATTCTTTAGTTTCAGGTGGAGCCTTAGAATGGGGCCCAGCTTAGAGGATTTATTTGGGAGATGGCTTTGTATATGCAGGTTTGGTGTATGAGGTAGGTTTGGGTTTAATGTGTATTTTTATTCCATTGAACATAAAAGAGATGTAAGCCATATTGCTCAGACATGGTTTGCCCATTGGACAACAATTTCCAGCAAAGTCACACATTTGTAGAGGGTTAAACAATTCCAGGGACTGTAATGGACTGGCATCAGGGTTAAATACTTAATGTACTATTGGATACTTACTGCGCTGCAAGGACCTATTGGCCTACCTGGCCAGTCAGCTTGAGTATACCATGAGTCCTACACTTCATTAGAGTGACCTTTCTATATAAGTGTTACTCCGCCCTAATATTGCCAGACTACAATTCCCAGCATTTTCCAGCAACTGCTTTAGTATGATAGGAGTTGTAATTCCGCATCCACTGCAATAGGTTTATAATGTAACACTACAAAATAAAGCCCTCTGAGGCCATAAGCCCAGTTGAGGCAAGAGGAACCTCCAATGAAAATTCTCCAATGAAACACTAATTCATAAGTGTGAATTTGATTGTGTAAGGGTTATTGCACAAAACATTTACCAGTACAAGCAAGCAACATTTTCACAGCAAGCTCACTATGTTACCAGCAAGATGACTGATGTGCTGCTGTCAATGGAAGAAAAAATGCTTCTGGCAAATAGTTCTTGGGCTGGCATTGCTTCCAGTGATGGTTTGGATTAGCAGTGAATATTTCAACTAAGGACATATAATCTTAAAAGAAGTGTCTGGATACTTTTGGCCATATAGTGTAAGTCACAAGCAACAACTTTCTGAACTTTTGGGTTCCAATATAAATGTATAACACTTGCCTGGCAGTCATTATAATAAATAGAAGTGTAAAAAATGGCATTGCCCTTTGAAGACTGTTTAAAACTTTGCAGAAGCCTCAACAATAATTACTTTCCTTCTTTCCGGTCATCACTTAAAACATGCAATGTTTACTAAAGGAAAAGAAACATCAGTGCTGAATATGCCAGCTATGTAACTAAGTGTAGAGGTTATTTATTATGTATTATATGTTGTGGGTAATAGAGCAGAGCTATAACAGCATTAGTTTCCATTCCAGGACTTCACTGAACACATTTAACTACAAGCAGGTACCCAAACAATTTTTGTACATACACATGGGCAATAACAATGTGGAGTCTACTACACATTCATGGGTATATTTATCATGCTGAGTAAAAAGTGGAGAAAAACATCACTGGTGATGATGCTCATAGCAGCCAATCAGATGCTTTGCTTTGGTTTTCTAACTGTTGAAATCTAATTGCTGATCGGTTGCTCTGGGCAACATCACCAGTTATGCTTTACTGCACTTTTTACACAGCATGATAAATATACCCCTCATTGTGCGCTGTACAGCGCACTAAAATGTTTTCTTTTGGATGCTTATAAACAGTGGTGTGTTCATGAATTTGGCTTTATTAATCCTTTAAAACCTGATGTGCTTGGCTGCCATGCTTTTTGAAGGCTACAGAACAGGTGGGAGTTACAAGGACCTTGATCCTGGACAACTGGAACAATGTTGCAAACAGCACTCATTTTCAGGCACTTTCATTTGCTAATTTATTTGCTATTGTATCAAGGTTTGTGTATAGGTATAGCAAATTTTCTATTCTAAACAGAGATCCATGTGTTTGTGTATAGTGTTTGTGTATAGTGGTTGCTATGGTGGATGTGTGGACGTGCTTTCTTCTGTCAATGTACACATTGTAGTGCAACTGCACACAGGCTCCTTGGTCCTGTATAAGTTAGTGCGCTCGCTCTCAATACATACACACATATACATACACACATACACACACATATACATACACACACACACACATATACATACACACATATACATACACACATATATACACATACATATACACATATACATACACATACATATATATATATACATACATATACAGTGGAGGAAATAATTATTTGACCCCTCACTGATTTTGTAAGTTTGTCCAATGACAAAGAAATGAAAAGTCTCAGAACAATATCATTTCAATGGTAGGTTTATTTTAACAGTGGCAGATAGCACATCAAAAGGAAAATCAAAAAAATAACTTTAAATAAAAGATAGCAACTGATTTGCATTTCATTGAGTGAAATAAGTTTTTGAACCCCTACCAACCATTAAGAGTTCTGGCTCCCACAGAGCGGTTAGACACTTCTACTCAATTAGTCAACCTCATTAAGGACACCTGTCTTAACTAGTCACCTGTATAAAAGACACCTGTCCACAGAATCAATCAATCAAGCAGACTCCAAACTCTCCAACATGGGAAAGACCAAAGAGCTGTCCAAGGATGTCAGAGACAAAATTGTAGACCTGCACAAGGCTGAAATGGGCTACAAAACCATTAGCAAGAAGCTGGGAGAGAAGGTGACAATTGTTGGTGCGATTGTTCGAAAATGGAAGGAGCACAAAATGACCATCAATCGACCTCGCTCTGGGGCTCCACGCAAGATCTCACCTCGTGGGGTGTCAATGATTCTGAGAAAGGTGAAAAAGCATCCTAGAACTACACGGGAGGAGTTAGTTAATGACCTCAAATTAGCAGGGACCACAGTCACCAAGAAAACCATTGGAAACACATTACACCGCAATGGATTAAAATCCTGCAGGGCTCGCAAGGTCCCCCTGCTCAAGAAGGCACATGTGCAGGCCCGTCTGAAGTTTGCCAATGAACACCTGAATGATTCTGTGAGTGACTGGGAGAAGGTGCTGTGGTCTGATGAGACCAAAATAGAGCTCTTTGGCATTAACTCAACTCGCTGTGTTTGGAGGAAGAAAAATGCTGCCTATGACCCCCAAAACACCGTCCCCACCGTCAAGCATGGGGGTGGAAACATTTTGCTTTGGGGGTGTTTTCCTGCTAAGGGCACAGGACAACTTATTCGCATTAACGGGAAAATGGACGGAGCCATGTATCGTGAAATCCTGAACGACAACCTCCTTCCCTCTGCCAGGAAACTGAAAATGGGTCGTGGATGGGTGTTCCAGCACGACAATGACCCAAAACATACAGCAAAGGCAACAAAGGAGTGGCTCAAGAAGAAGCACATTAAGGTTATGGAGTGGCCTAGTCGGTCTCCGGACCTTAATCCAATAGAAAACCTATGGAGGGAGCTCAAGCTCCGAGTTGCATAGAGACAGCCTCGAAACCTTAGGGATTTAGAGATGATCTGCAAAGAGGAGTGGACCAACATTCCTCCTAAAATGTGCGCAAACTTGGTCATCAATTACTAGAAACGTTTGACCTCTGTGCTTGCAAACAAGGGTTTTTCCACTAAGTATTAAGTCTTTTTTTGTTAGAGGGTTCAAAAACTTATTTCACTCAATGAAGTGCAAATCAGTTGCTATCTTTTATTTAAAGTTATTTTTTCGATTTTCCTTTTGATGTGCTATCTGCCACTGTTAAAATAAACCTACCATTGAAATGATACTGTTCTGAGACTTTTCATTTCTTTGTCATTGGACAAACTTACAAAATCAGTGAGGGGTCAAATAATTATTTCCTCCACTGTATATATACATACATATATATACATATATATACACACACATATATACATATACACACACATATATACATATACACACACACATGTACATATACACACACACATGTACATATACACACACACATGTACATATACACACACACATGTACATATACACACACACATGTACATATACACACACATGTACATATACACACACATATATACACACATATATATATATATATATATATATATATACACACACACATATACACATATATATATATATATATATATACACACACATATATATATATATACACACACATACATACACACATACATATACACACACATATATATACATATACACATATATACATATACATACATATACACACATATATATACACACACACACATATATATATACACACACACATATATATATATACACACACACATATATATATATACACACACACACACATATATATATATACACACATATACACACATACATATACACATATATACACACACACACACATATATATATATATATACACACACACATATATATATATATACACACACACACATATATATATATATACACACACACATATATATATACACACACATATATATATATATATATATACACACATATATATATACAACATATATATATATATATATACACAATATATACTATATATAAATATTATACACACTATAATAATACACACACATATATATTATAATATACACACAATATATATACACGACACACATATATACTATACACACACATATATATACACACACATATATTAATATACACACACACACATATATATATGTACACATATATATATATGTATGGTCACATATACATATATAGGTACATATATATACATATAGATATATGTACACACACACACATATATATATATATACACATATACACACACACATATACACATATATATACACATATATACATACATATATATACATACATATATACATATACATATATACACACACACACACACTACAGCTGTTTATTCCTTTTTTTAATAAAAAACTTCACCACAATACATTAACAGGAGTTGAACGATTAGATTTCTAATTTGAATGTATACTGTTAATATGATTAATGTGTTACTATGAATATATAGTCACTACAATATGCACAAGTAGGGGTTAAAAGAATAAGCAAAAGATATACAGAGAGGTATACCTTCCTATATTTTTATCTTTATTAATACCATTGGGATCAAGCATCATTTTTACTGGACAGGCTGGTAAAATGTTGTCCTTGGTGTCCTGGTGCATGGTGTCCTTTTGGTTCTCATCCAGTCTTCAACCAAACTTGTAATGTTGACTTTTTGAAAAAACACAGTGCAAAGTCATTATATACAACTGATGGAGAAACTTTGAGTAATGTAAATGTACATTCACTTTATTTAAAATAAATGTTCAGAACGTTCAGTTAATTCTCATCAGTAAGAACCACCATGATTTCTCTGACAAGGTAGCCTGATGCACAAAGTTGAATAAAGAGCGCCCTCCTGTGGCTAAATTACCATAAAACATTTTACTTATGAATTCAGTATATAAAGCAATCATTTCTAAATGAAATATCTCTCCAAAATGGACCCACACAAAGCATGTATGTTTACTACATCCATAATTTGTATAATGTCCCTTTGCACTATGTATTGCCAAATTAAACAATGGTCTCACATAGTAACATAGTAAGTTGGGTTGAAAAAAGATATACGTCCATCAAGTTCAACCATAATGCCTATATATAACCTGCCTAACTACTAGTTGATCCAGAGGAAGGCAAAAACCCCCATCTGAAGCCTCTCTAATTTGCCGCAGAGGGGAAAAAATTCCTTCCTGACTCCAAGATGGCAATCGGACCAGTCCCTTGATCAACTAGTACTAAGAGCTATCTCCCATAACCCTGTATTCCCTCACTTGCTAAGAATCCATCCAGTCCCTTCTTAAAGTTATATAATGTATCAGCCAGCACGACTGATTCGGGGAGGGAATTCCAGAACTTCACAGCTCTCACTGTAAAAAATCCTTTCTGAATGTTTAAATGGAACCTCCCTTCTTCTAAACGAAGTGGGTGCCCTCGTGTCCGTTGGAAGGACCTACAGGTAAACAAATACATATGGTGTGTCATAAAATTACCACACAATCATCATGTGCATAACTTATTTTAAGTTCAACACAAATATAATAAGGTATTAATTATTAATTAAATTAATACTTAGATTCATTATCTAAGCATTTTCCAATATAAATTCATTTGAAAACAGTTAATTATTTTTAACGTTATTTCTGAGTGTGTTTACTACTGAAAGCAGAAACTGTCTTTCCTTTTGCTATATGCCTCACAGCTTGTCTAACTACAAAATCAGTGTAGCAAAATCAGCTCTCCTCCAGCCAAGACTTGGGGTCCCCCATTGCCTCACATGCTTTTGTCATTCTCTTTCTCTAGGTCTGTTTATCACAGAATATGCAAAATATTCTGTTAATTGCAGTGTTGGCTGGAGGAAATTTTTCAATAGAACAGAAAAAGGAGTAAAGAATATATGCTATATATAATATTTGCTATGCTATAATTTTTTTTATAGCAAATATATTTACAAATAACAAAACAAATAAATACAAACAAAATATGTGTATAAAATTTGGTATACACCTATCTCATATTTTCTATTGCCATTGCGGACAAGTGACTTGGAACATTGTACTAGGAAACAAGATTCATCCATGTATCTAGCACAAGTGCTGTTGTAATTCATATTTCCATCATCCACTATGGGAGAAAATATTTATTGCCAAGATGCCACCTGTAAAAAAAATTATATGCCAAGGTACCTAATTTTACCTAAGAAAACTGGAAAAACGTATTAACTCGAGTATTTGCCTAGGGTAGGAAATACAGCAGCTACTGCTAAGTTTCAATAATCAAATAATTAATAAAGGACACTCAGCGTGACCCCATGTGAACTCTTCATAAATATAAAATGTTGGCAGCTGCAGATTAGGGAAAGGTGGATGGAGCCTAAAATAATTACCCTTTTCTATAAAAATTGGAGCGGCCTGGGGTATTTGGCAGGACAGCCTAAGCCCATGCAAAGAACATCAGGGAGAAGAAGAAAAGGTGCCGTGCCCTCCAGTAATGTACCCTTGGGCATCCCAGGGCAAAAAGTTACATTTTACAAATTATATATATATATATATAAATATATTTAATTTAATATCATGATACTAAATTATCTATTTTATCTATAAAGCTTATTTAGCATGTACAGGGCCTATCTCTGACATAACAAACGCCCAATAACTATCTTATCATCTGTATCCTGCCTTGTCGATGAAGGTCAAACCTACAAAACCTTAACTCGCAAGTTTCCGCGCTCGTCAATCGATTGTTCGCCCTTGGCTTGGCGGCAATCAGCTTGCTACTTGCCTGCTACCGGCCCGGAGATGGCTGCTCTCGCACCCCACCTGCGCACGTTTCGCAGTCTTTTACGGGAACTTCGCTACATGAATGGGGTGATACGGCAGCTTATAAGTACATTAGAGAGCAATTCAGATGGAATCAGGTGAGGAATCCGAATGCGGGGATGGCAGCGGCGCCGCCATTTAGGTGTAAGAGCGAGTCGCCAAGCTAATATTGGGGTTCAGATACGGACAGCGCCTCATTATTGGGCAATGGGCATGTGCTTGTAGTCATGTCAGCAAAGAATGACCATATACTCTAGATGTAGGTTTCAACTTAAATGTAGGTCACACTGAAGCTGGATGGTACATAAAGTAACGGATGAGTTCACGTGAAGGGGGGGGTGTGGCGTGCGCGCCGAATGCCAGCGAAGCCGATATTCATTCGTGCATAAGCCGAGCATGAGTTTTTAAGCACATTTTTCGTGCTGAAAAACTCGGCTTATACTCGAGTATATATGGTATATCATGAAAAGCCATTTTTTTGTTTTGATCAGTTTCTGAACTAACAAATCTAACAGCTAGAATACATATTTTGTGCTTAAAGATGATAAAAAAAAGTTTGCTTGCTGTAAATAGGCAATGCAATATCAGCACACTTAGGGCATGAAGCACTTTTAAAGCTCTCTGGAGAGAGATATTACTGCTTTCTAATTAAACAGACCGTGGGCTACAACTTAAACTGGCAGACAAAGTGGCGGCACAAAGATAATCATTCATTTGAAGCAACCTTGTCCTTCCTATCCCAAACTAATAGTTCACAGTTATCAGGTACAGCAGCCTGCAACACATCAGGGAAGTTGTGTTTACTTTCTGGAAGGCATGTTTAGGACATCTTGGCTTATATGAAGCCTCTCACTTCTGAAGGAGTGAAAGGCACACTCGTTTGTTGAATATTTGCAGCGACATTTGGCTTCAGCCAGTGTCTCTCTTGTGATTAATTCAACCATATGGAAGTGTAAAGTGAGATGCAAAGAACCAAGTTGTAAACATAGTTGAACGGAAACTGAGCTGTGACCTAAGTAGTTTAAGAAGTTGAAAGTAGACATCTTGGCTAAAATATGAGCAATTTTATAAATAAATCTGACCTCCGAGAGTAGTATAGTATTACTAGTATCTTAAGAGATTCTTGGATTTTGTATATTTCATTGTTAATAGCTTTCCAAGAGTGCTCAGGATAAAAATGATCTAAACTTGTGGGTGATAAGTAACAAACCATTATCATAAATCATTAGTGTGATGTTATAATCTCATACCTAATTTTAGTTGCTTAAAGGAATACTAAACCCTAAAAATGCAGGGCTGTGGAGTCGGTAGATAAATTCTCCGACTCCTCAGTTTCTGATACTTCCGACTCCGACTCCACGACTCCAACTCCTCTGTTTTTAATATGCTACCCTATGCTGCCTGTGTGTAGGCAGCATAGGGTAGGCAGAGTATGGCACATAGGCAGCATAGGGCAGGGAGGGTATGGCACAAACAGGCAGCATAGGACAGGGAGGGTATATGGCACACATAGGCAGCATATGGCAGGCAGAGTATGGCACACACAGGCAGGGCAGGCAGAGTATGGCACACACAGGCAGCATATGGCAGGCAGAGTATGGCACACACAGGCAGGCAGAGTATGGCACACACAGGCAGGGTAGGGCAAGAGTAATGGCACACACAGGCAGGGTAGGGCAGAGTATGGCACACACCAGGCAGGGTAGGGCAGAGTATGGCACACACACAGGCAGGGTAGGGCAGAGTATGGCACACACACAGGCAGGGTAGGCAGAGTATGGCACACACACAGGCAGGGTAGGGCAAGAGTATGGCACACACAGGCAGGGCAGGCAGTATGGCACACACAGGCAGCAGTATGGCACAGGCAGGGAGTATGGCACACACAGGCAGTATGGCAGGCACACACAGGCAGGTATATGGCAGAGTATGGCACACACAGGCAGCATATGGCAGAGTATGGCACACACAGCACAGGCAGGGGTATGGCACACACAGGCAGCAGAGTATGGCACACACACAGGCAGCAGAGTATGGCACACACAGCAGTATGGCACACACAGGGCAGAGTATGGCACACACACAGGCAGGCAGCAGAGTATGGCACACACAGGCAGGCATATGGCACACACAGGCAGCAGAGTATGGCACACACAGGCAGCATAGTATGGCACACACAGGCAGGGCAGGAGAGTATGGCACACACAGGCAGGGTAGGGCAGAGTATGGCACACACAGCAGGGTAGGGCTATGGCACACACACAGTATGGCAGCACACACAGGCAGTATGGCACACACAGGCAGGGTAGGCAGAGTATGGCACACACAGGCAGGTATGGCAGGCAGAGTATGCACACACAGGCAGCAGAGTATGGCACACACAGGCAGCATATGGCATACAGGCAGGTAGGCACACACAGCAGTAGGCAGAGTATGGCACACACAGGCAGCATGGCAGCAGAGTATGGCACACACAGGCAGGGTATGTATGGCAGAGTATGGCACACACAGGCAGGGTAGGGCAGAGTATGGCATATGGCACACACAGGCAGGGTATGGGCAGAGTATGGCACACACAGCAGTATGGCAGGCAGAGTATGGCACACACAGGCAGGGTAGGCAGAGTATGGCACACACAGGCAGGGTAGGGCAGAGTATGGCACACACAGGCAACATATGCACACACACAGCAGCACAGTATGGCACACACAGGCAGGCAGAGTATGGCACACACAGGCAGAGGCAGAGTATGGCACACACAGGCAGGTATGGCAGCAGAGTATGGCACACACAGGCAGGGTAGGGCAGAGTATGGCACACACAGGGGGCAGGGGTAGGGCAGAGTATGGTGCTCACACAGGCAGGGTAGGCAGAGTATGGCACATAGGCAGCATAGGGCAGGGAGGGTATGGCACAAACAGGCAGCATAGGACAGGGAGGGTATATGGCACACATAGGCAGCATATGGCAGGCAGAGTATGGCAAACACAGGCAGGGCAGGCAGAGTATGGCACACACAGGCAGCATACGGCAGGCAGAGTATGGCACACACAGGCAGGGTAGGGCAGAGTATGGCGCACACACAGGCAGGGTAGGGCAGAGTATGGCGCACACACAGGCAGGGTAGGGCAGAGTATGGCACACACAGGCAGGGTAGAGCAGAGTATGGCACACACAGGCAGGCAGAGTATGGCACACACAGGCAGCATATGGCAGACACAGGCATCATAGGGCAGGCAGAGTATGACAGACACAGGCATCATAGGGCAGGCAGAGTATGGCACACACAGGTAGGTAGGGCAGGCAGAGTGCTGCCTGTGTGTCCCTAAGGTGTGTAATTATATGCTGGGGGTTGTTGTGCTATCCACAGGGGAGGAGGCATATGGATTTTAGGGTGTGTCTTAATATGACATAATATAATTTTTTCACATATGAATGATGGTTGATATCCCTGCAGTGAGGACCAAGCCTTTGGGTTTTTGCTGCACTACCACCATTGTGATAAAATGGGTGTGGTTTAAAGTGAGTGTGGTTTAAAAGGGGGGAGTGGTCAAAACTGGCTTCCATTAGCGGCCCTCCACCATGTATGCGCGAGAAATTCCGGCCCTCGGCACCGCAGAAGTTGGACAGCACTGTGCTAATGTATTTTATACATCCAGGAAGGGGCACTTAAAACACAACTGAACTGATAATAAACTGATAAAATTGTCTATCTATACTCCTACTCCTAATGATTTCCCTAGAATCCCATCCCGTCTTAAACTAATGACTATCCATTCCCTTCACGTATACAAGTATTTCTAGTCCTGCAAATTTTTTTAACTTAGTTATCAGTGAGAGTTAGGCTAGGTTCACAGTGGGCATTGTGTTCCCAGTAACAGAGGAACACGACGCAGTGGAGCTGCCGCACCTTAACTGTGCGTTACGTCCCATTTAGTGAAGCATACAGCCAATGAAAAGCTTTATGGTCACTCAACGTGTTCGTTTATGCACTGCGTGCATTGGGCTTTATTCTTATAGCAGAGAAGTAATTTATTATGACTGTTTGTGAATTGGGACATTTAAACTTGCTTTGTTTTTTTTTTTTTTTTTTATTCCCATTTAAATTTAGTAGGAGTGGAGTCGGTTCATTTTTTGCCGACTCCGACTCCAGGTACCCAAAATTGCCTCCGACTCCACAGCCCTGTAAAAATGAATTTGGCTAGAAATTATATATTTTATATACGAAACTTATTGCACCAGCCTAAAGGTTCAGCATCACAGTAGTAGTAATAAACAAGGCATTCAAAGTTGTCACATGAGCTCCCCATCTTGGGTCTTAGATAGCTGTTGAGAAGCTAAGCTTAGGGGTCATTGCAAATTATCAAGCAGAAAAGTAGGTTTGCATGTCAAATAAGCTGATGCTACAGGGCTAATTATTACATTTTGATGCCAGTTACACATGTGTCTGAGCTGCCATGTAATCAGAATCTGAATTAGTGACTAATCATTCTTGTATTGTGATATTTATATGTTATATATACAGTACATTGTGTGTCAGTCGCTATGTGCAGATAACTGACAGTAGCACAGAGCATGTACAGTGAATCAGAAGAAAAGAAGATGGGGAGCTAGTGGAGCATCTTTGGAGGTCACATATTCACTGCTAAAGGGCTATGGTGGAGACATGGTCTGGTACAGAAGTGTGATAAGCTTAATCGCATTCTTTTTTGTGTTAAAATTGACGTGCAAAAAAATGCGTGATTCGCTAAAGTATTATCGGATATCGCGTGCGTTGAATAGTGCGCAACCGCATGTGTTAATTTTCGCACAGAAATAATACTAAGGCATGATTCACAAACACTTAGATGCGCTAAATATCCCATTAGTCTATGCAAAAATTAACACCAACTTGGGGCAGGCGGTAATTATAGAAAAGTACAGTTCATGAGCTTTTGGCAACACAATATGGACTTTGCAGTGTTATTTATTCAAGTATGTGTTGGCCCTAGAGTGATGTATCCTCCAGTTTGCAGGGAAATGGTCATTTTCAAAAAAAGTAGTTTTACGAACGTAATGCTGTGTATGGCTAATATGGCGTGCGCGCGTTAATTAGCACATGCGACAAGTAGCACGCTGCGTTAATTAGCGCGCGTTGCATCGAATGCCGCACAAAAATAGTATTCGCGACTTAAATAACACAAACAGAATCGCGTCTAAATTAACGCAAATATCCATTTAGTGAATTGTGCGTTAAGACGCGGAAAATTAGACACAATAACATTTTTACCGCATGCTATAAATAGCTCTCGTCTTAACACACTTTAGTAAATCAACCCTATAATGTTCAAGATTTTTGCCCATCTTCATTAGTTAAGCTTTAGTTCTCCTTTAATATTTCACCTCTATCCTGCAACAGCAACCCATTTAAAAATGATGTTGACAAAAAGAGGACAAGGTGATGTTTGCATTTCTACACAAAGAATACAGGATTTAAACTGACACAGCAATTGTATGTAGTAAGTATGAGGCTTGAATAAATCTTATAGCAACTAAGGCAACCAACCACATTTTGATAATTCAAGTAAGGTAGTATAAATCCTGAGAATACCGTATATACTCGAGTATAAGCCGATCCGAATATAAGCCGAGGTACCTAATTTTACCTAAGAAAACTGGAAAAACCTATTGACTCGAGTATAAGCCTAGGGTGTCACCAGTAGGGCTGGTGCGAGTGAGCCAGCACACAAAGTGTGCTCACACTTTGGTTTAATTGAGTATCCCAAAAAGATTTATTTATTATAGCCAAAACCAAATGCACAGTTTCATTTAGAAAGTCATTTTCTCAGTTATGATTTTGTATAAACAGCAGCTCAAGGTCATGGGATTCCAAAGTCTATATTGATTACCAAGAAAAGCACATTTAAGATTAGCAGAAATAGTACAGGAGTTGGTGCAGCCATTGGTAATCTGTGATGTTCTACCAATACCTAAGGTAATAAAAACAGCAATGACAATAGCCCTTTCCAGTTTGATACTATAAATGCATGGATTACAAGTGTCGGTGAAACAAAATAATTTTTTATTAACCAGAAACCATCAATCTAAAATTCAAAGATAAAGTTTCCCCTGACTCCTACATAGCAAAATCGTTTAGGATTAATTGCATACCCTTTAGGCTCTGTAAATTGTTCTAAAAATTACAAGAGTTATTTATGATGTGGTGGCAGCCATGAAGTAAAATCCACCTCAGTTCTAGGACCAGTCTTTGAAGGAAGTATAAAATAGTCAGACTAATACAGACCAGTGTCTTTTACCACACAATCCCCCAAGTTTGTAAATGTTCGGTCTTGCAGTTCAGTTTGGATTTACTGCAGACCATTACTGGCGCCCCCCGACAGACTTGTGTCCTTGCGTACCTGCGCCCGCGCTCTCCCTATGCCAGCTTCCCAGAACGCCATCCTAACTGTTTGCTCTTCTCCTGTGCGCTCTGCTCTTCTCCTGTGTACGCTTCTGATCTGCTTGGCGCCGCAGTCGCGCCAGTGACGTCACGCGCCCCCTTCAGTTACTCATGGCCTGATCTTAGACCTTGTAAGATCAGGCCATGAGTAACTGAAGGGGGCGCGTGACGTCACTGGCGCGACTGCGGCGCCAAGCAGATCACAAGCGTACACAGGAGAAGAGCAGAGCGCACAGGAGAAGAGCAAACAGTTAGGATGGCGTTCTGGGAAGCTGGCATAGGGAGAGCGCGGGCGCAGGTACGCAAGGACACAAGTCTGTCGGGGGGCACATCGGGCACATCATGCCATATACTCGAGTATAAGCCGAGGGCTACTTTTTGAGCACATTTTTAGTGCTCAAAAACTCGGCTTATATTCGAGTATATACGGTAACATGTTAACATTTTTAGCTACCAGGGTTTTAGCTAAACAGGGTTCAGTTAAGGCACATTTATCATACTAAAACTATTTTTAAAAAAATGTTCCTGCCTTCTTTTACAAGAACAGTCAAATGCTCAAACAAAAGAAAACCTTACCAAAAAAATGACTGAAGCATGTTTTTCCTTCTGCAGTTTAGTATGCCCATATTTACAAAACAGGATATTTTCATAACCCCTATCCTACGTCTATGAAGATTTTCATTCATCCAGGTCATGGTATATCTAGTATAAATAACTTTAAAGCAACTGGACTTGTTTGGTAATCATTGAAGACGTTTCACTACTCATCCGAGCAGCTTCTTCAGTTCAACTGACTGGTATGGGAAGTCCTCAGCATATATACTCTTCCACTAATCCAATCACAATGGCACTTTGTAACTCTTCAGAAAGGTGACATCTGAAACTCACAGAGGTGTGAATGCTGTGGAGTTACTTTGAAAGGATTAACAAAGTATCATGCAACTCTTCAAACAGGTGTTACTTTTTGGAGTTGCATGAATGGATGTGTGAAGAGTTCTGAAACTGCCGGGGTACAGATGTTAGAACAGCATTGTATGTAGCAGACAGATGGTGTCGAAGTCCCCCGCCTCTGTTAAGGGATGGTTTCTCCACTTTGACATGAATGGCCTCTTTTACACCTCTTTCAAACCAGCGGTCTTCTTTGTCCAAAATTTGGACGTTGCTGTTTTCAAAGGAGTGTCCCTTGTCTTTTAGGTGTAGAAATACAACAGAGTCCTGGCCTGTAGTGTTCTCCCTCCTATGCTGAGCCATTCGCTTGGAGAGCAGTTGCTTTGTCTCACCAATGTAAAGGTCGGTTCACTCCTCGCTACACTGGACTGCGTATACAACATTGCTTTGTTTTTCCTTTGGTGTTGGATCCTTTGGGTGTACAAGTTTTTGTCTCAGTGTGTTGCTAGGTTTGAAAAACACAGGGATGTGGTGTTTGTTGAAAATTCTCCTGAGTTTCTCCGACACTCCTGCTACATATGGGATGACTATATTGCGCCTTCTCTCTGCCTCAGGACGGTTATTCCTTTTTGGTGTTCCTGTTGGGCTTAGTTGCTCTTGTTTTGACAAATGCCCAGTCTGGGTAGCCACAAGCTTTCAGTGCTCCTCTGAGATGTTTACATTCCTTGTCCTTGGACTCTGTATCAGTTGTCACACTTTCCGCCCTGTGGTGTAGAGTTCTAATGACACCCAGTTTGTGTTCCAGCGGATGGTGGGAATCGAACAACAGATATTGATCCGTGTGAGTGGGTTTCCTGTATACTTCTGTTTTCAAGATACCCCCCTCTTGGATGGATATCAAACAGTCCAGTGGTTGAGCTCATCACAGCCACAGAATCTGCCATCAATAACAACCATATAAAGGTGGAGGAAGCAGAACAACTTAGACTAAAAGTGTCAGCTGCATTGTCAAGTGCCAGAGCACCCCCCTCTAACCTTACTAAACAAGAAAGGAGAGCTCTCACATCCCTTAGTAAGGACCCGAACATCACCATCCTGCCAGCAGATAAAGGGCGATGCACAGTGGTGCTAAACACAACTGACTATCACTGCAAAATGACCTCACTTCTCATTGATAGCAATACATATGAACCTTTAAGGAGAGACCCAAGCAGCAGTTACAAGAAAAAGGTGATAGATTGCCTACAACAACTTGAAAAGGAGGAAGCCATTGATCGGAGCTTTATACCACCGCCTGTATCCCAGAGAAGCTACACCATGCTTATATGGACTCCCCAAGATACATAAAGATGGAGCACCACTCAGGCCTATTGTCAGCAGCATCAATTCAGTGACTTACAGCATTGCAAAATACTTGGCCAACATCTTAGCTCCATTGGTAGGTAAAACAGTGCATCATATCCAAAATGCCAAAGAGTTTGTCACCAAGATTCAAGGAGTTAAACTAGAGGCAGAAGAAACTATGGTATCATATTATGTCACTTCACTATACACATGTATACCTACCGCAGAGGCTACTGAGACTGTAAGAAATCGACTGCAGAAAGATAACACCCTCAGCAGCAGAATGAAACTCAGTCCCAACCAAGTATGTTTATTGTTAGATTTGTGCCTTAACACCACATACTTCAGATACAAGGACCAATTTTACAGGCAAAAACATGGCTGTGCAATGGGTTCACCAGTTTCTCCCATTGTAGCAAACTTGTATATGGAGGAAGTGGAAAGGAAGGCCCTACTCACATTCAATGGAACTACACCAAGTCACTGGTTCAGGTATGTAGATGACACGTGGGTTAAAATCAGATCCAACGAAGTGGCGGCCTTTTCAGAACACATTAACTCAGTGGACAACAATATCAAGTTCACAAGGGAGGATGTCCATGAGAACAAACTTGCTTTTTTGGACTGTTTGATATCCATCCAAGAGGGGGGTATCTTGAAAACAGAAGTATACAGGAAACCCACTCACACGGATCAATATCTGTTGTTCGATTCCCACCATCCGCTGGAACACAAACTGGGTGTCATTAGAACTCTACACCACAGGGCGGAAAGTGTGACAACTGATACAGAGTCCAAGGACAAGGAATGTAAACATCTCAGAGGAGCACTGAAAGCTTGTGGCTACCCAGACTGGGCATTTGTCAAAACAAGAGCAACTAAGCCCAACAGGAACACCAAAAAGGAATAACCGTCCTGAGGCAGAGAGAAGGCGCAATATAGTCATCCCATATGTAGCAGGAGTGTCGGAGAAACTCAGGAGAATTTTCAACAAACACCACATCCCTGTGTTTTTCAAACCTAGCAACACACTGAGACAAAAACTTGTACACCCAAAGGATCCAACACCAAAGGAAAAACAAAGCAATGTTGTATACGCAGTCCAGTGTAGCGAGGAGTGCACCGACCTTTACATTGGTGAGACAAAGCAACTGCTCTCCAAGCGAATGGCTCAGCATAGGAGGGCGAACACTACAGGCCAGGACTCTGCTGTATTTCTACACCTAAAAGACAAGGGACACTCCTTTGAAAACAGCAACGTCCAAATTTTGGACAAAGAAGACCGCTGGTTTGAAAGAGGTGTAAAAGAGGCCATTCATGTCAAAGTGGAGAAACCATCCCTTAACAGAGGCGGGGGACTTCGACACCATCTGTCTGCTACATACAATGCTGTTCTAACATCTGTACCCCGGCAGTTTCAGAACTCTTCACACATCCATTCATGCAACTCCAAAAAGTAACACCTGTTTGAAGAGTTGCATGATACTTTGGTAATCCTTTCAAAGTAACTCCACAGCATTCACACCTCTGTGAGTTTCAGATGTCACCTTTCTGAAGAGTTACAAAGTGCCATTGTGATTGGATTAGTGGAAGAGTATATATGCTGAGGACTTCCCATACCAGTCAGTTGAACTGAAGAAGCTGCTCGGATGAGTCGTGAAACGTCTTCAATGATTACCAAACAAGTCCAGTTGCTTTAAATTTATTTATACTAGATAACCCCTATCCTACGTTTTATTTATTTGGATAATACAGAAATACATTCATTTTGCACCACACCCCTAAGGGGTTTGCTTCATCCACAACAACATTTTTTGATATGCCAGAAATCTGGAGATTCCATGCATTTCCTGGACAAATCATAAACTTAAATCAGAAGTGGAACTGTTAAAAATCAAACAGCAGTCTAAACTGATACAGTTTTTGTTTTATACTGGGAATCTGCCATAAATGATTATGACAAAACCATAGGTCATTAAAAAAAGTATTGATTCCTTTCCTGGAATCTTTATTGTACCCATTCCCTATACAAGGCACATTCTACTGTTTGAATTTGGCAGTTATATATAAAAGACAAAGTTTATTGGCAATTCTTTATAAAACAACAATGAATTCAAGAGAAACATTTTCTTTCCCTCATTTGCTTAGGCTTCACAAGTGGGGATTTTTTTTACAGCAAATTTGAGGGTTTTGTTGTATATATACAGTGGCAATACATAAGCTTCGAATTACGGAAAGCCCGTCTCCCATAGACTCCATTGTAATCAAATAATTTAGAATTTTAAAACGGATTTCCTTTTTCTCTGTAGTAATAAAACAGTACCTTGTAATTGATCCCAAATAAGATTTAAATAATCCTTATTGGATTCAAAACAATCCTATTAGGTTTAATTAATGTTTTATTGATTTTTTAGTAGACTTAAGGTATGGAGATCCAAATTACGGAAAGACTCCTTATCTGGAATACCCTTGGTCCTGAGCGTTCTGGATAACGGGTCCTATACACACACATTATATATATATATATTATATACACACACACACATACACCTTTTTTCTGACTTCTGCATAAGGAATTTCAATCCTTAATTCCCGTGCCAAGAGTCTGCGCAGTTCTGTCCTCTCTCACCTCTCCTGCACCCCTCCCACAATAGAAAGCTTCTAGGGCTCTTTACTTAGGTATGGCAATGCTTTCTGCAGAATAAATATAATGTTCTAGGTGGCACTAATGTGGCGAATCTATTGGCAGTAAAATGCCAAAATTACTTTCCTTCTCCTTTAAACAGCTAATTTTACAGTTTAAAGGGGTTGTTCACCTGTTCAGAATAATATTCTAAGACAATTTCCAATATTTCAAAATAAGTAATATTTTTCCCCACAAAGCAAGTAACATCAAAAGTAAAATGCAAACCTAAAGGAATACGTGTGTGTAAATAAAAAATTCAGTATACTTCTTGATTATGGAGAAGGGTAAGGGTATCTCCTCCTGCCAGTTTTTACCTGTTCTATCGTTTGTACTGAAAAGGACTTATCACTGTTATTGCACTCTGCAAAATGTCTAGTGACATTGCTCTTAAATGCATACTTAGTATTACAAATTTGGCTAATGTGTTCTCTTACTCTGTCTTTCAGGGATCGCATTGTGCACCCCACATATTGTTTTTTGCATTTTTGGCAAGTCACCAAATATATTACTGCTGTACTATTGCAATTAATAACTACCTATTTTATAACTTTTATTCGTAATTGAATATCGAAATTCTTTTGAAACTTCAAGTATGTGGCATGTAGGGGCCCCAATGTGAACATACCCCCATATGATCTATCATTTCTGTCATTTCAGCTCCTGCAAAATCAACACATTTACATCATTATATGTGGGATAAAGCTAGTAAAAAGTACACTCACCCCAGAAAGTCATATATTTTTGGAAAGTACACATTCCCCTGAATCTAAAATGGGTGCCCATGTCTATCTACTCCAAAGTACCAAGCCGCAAAGCATTTCTCAAGTTAGCAATTTTGATGACATTTCAAAAATCCGCTCAAAGTTTCCACTTTGCAGCATCTTATCTCCCACATAACATTAGGTACCAAGATAAAACACCCTGAATTTGAATGCCAACAGTTTGATGCCCAATATGTATAGGTTTACCTAAATATGTGGCATGTAGGGGGGCCCCAATGGGAACATACCCCCATATGATGTGTCATTTAAAAAAAATCAACACATTTACATCCTTTATGTGGGATAATGCTACAAAAAAGTACGCTCACCCCAGAAAGCCATATATTTTTGGAAAGTACATTTTCCCCCGAATCTAAAATGGGTACCCATGTCTTTCTACTCCAAAGTACCAAGCCGCAAAGCTTTCCTAAGTTTGCCTATTTTTATATTTCAGAAAATCGCCTAAAAATGTTGAAGTTTGCCGCATTTATCTCACACAATTTCTTGAGTACAAAGGCAAATCACCCCAAATAGGAACTCCTAAGGTCTACTGAACAGTTTGTGGTCTGTGGTATGTACTGACCCCAAAATGAAAATAGCGCATATGGATTTCTCGCCTGCATACCCAGCTTTTGCATACAGAGCCCCCTGTCAGTTTATTATGTGCTGTAACACCCCCAAACTATACAGAAAAATCCAGAAAACCATATAGTTTTGGAAAGTACACATTCTGACAAAACCAACATGGGTAAAGAGTCCTTTCTACACCAAAGTACCAATCTGCAAAGCTTTCCTAAAGTTAGTGGTTTTTATGACATTTCAGAAAATCGCCTAAAAATGTTGAAGTTTGCCGCATTTATCTCACACAATTTCTTGCGTGCAAAGGCAAATCACCCCAAATAGGAGCACCTAAGGTCTACTGAACAGTTTGATGCCCAATATACATAGATATACCAAAGTCTGTGGCATGTACTGACCCCAAAATGAAAATCGCGCATAAGGATTTCTCGCCTGCAAACCCAGCTTTTGCACACAAAGCCCCCTGTCAGCGTATTATGTGCAGTAGCACCCCCTAACTATACAGAGACCTCCAGAAAACCATATATTTTTGGAAAGTACACATTCTGATGAATTCAAAATAGGTAAAGTTATTTTCGTACACCAAAGTTACACCTGGCAAAGCTATGCTAAAAACATATCAGGAACACTACAGGGATAAAAATGCAATAAAACCACAAAAATTGTGGAAATCAGCGAAACAACAAAATAAGTCACACAACAGTGTAATTAGTGGTCAGAATATCTGATCCAATAGTCACGCTGTCAAAATAAACCATTTTTAAGGAAAATAAACTAAAAACAAGCAGTAAAATGGAAAAAAAAAATAAATACAAAAAAAAGTTTGTGTAACACGTGTGTACATATGTAAAAGTAGTGTGACAGTATGTAAGTGTGTATGAGTGTATATTAGTGGTGTGCAAAATGGGAAAAAAAAAAAGTGCTAAATTGTGTGCTGTATGTAGGTATAAATGTGTGTAAGTGTGTAAATACAACAAATAAAAACACACTTACCTGTCCAGAAGATCCAGATCGCATGGCTGGCCCTCCTGCTGCAGTCCCGGTGAGTGGGGGGAGTGGAAGCAGGACATGGCAGCAAGCAGCAGACGCGATCGCGTCTGCTGCTTGGGGGGGGGCCCTGCGACGATCGAGTCGCAAGGCCGACATGACAGCCCCCCTGGCTCGTTGCCCAGGGGGCTGTCATCAGTAAAAACTCTCTGCAGAAGCGGCGCATCACATCACTGTCAATCTTTGCCAGACAGGCAATTATGTCCTGGAAGGAGTCAGCATATTGGTGTAAGTCAAAATAGATTTGCCACATTAGTGCCACCTAGAACAATATATTAATTCTGCAGAAACCATTAAGATACCTGAATAAACAGCTTTAGAAGCTTTCTCCGTTTGCTTAAGATAACAGCTGCCATTTTAGGTAGCTTCCTTCCTGCAGTCTCTAGCTGTTATAGCTGAGATCACACATTCCTAAGGGAGGGAGGGAGTAGCAGGAGAGGGGAGAAAAAATTTTAAAAACATTTTTCCAGTGCACTGACTATTGCAGAAAATCTAGCACCCACTTATTTAGGCACACTTCCTACTACAGGTTCCAAAATAAACATCCTGTAGAAATAACAAACAAATGTAAGAGTAATAAAACGATTAAAAATCAGCTAAAAAGGGCATTCTTAGGCCAGGAACAGGAGAAGTAAATATAGTGTAAAAAGTAGCCAGAAAGTTATACCAGCTAGCATGCCAACCCCGTGAAGGCTGCAAAAGTATACCTGTTGCTTGGAAAACACAAAGCTCTCTGTTAACTGCAGGCTATGGCCATTGCTCATAACCCATAGGGCTACAGCCACTTGAGCTAGCTATATATTTAAAAGACAGGCTCATTTGTCAAGATCATTAAAATATGCCCACTTTGAGGTGGGCAATATCAGGCTGATCAGATTGTCTGGCCCTCGCGCCAAATGCTTGGATCACAACGACAGTAAGGTATGCAGGTTTTCTCGAGGCCTGCATAATTGGACAGATTCTGTCCTTGCCCCAATGTTTTTTTGAAACTTCTGCTCAATATGTTGCTGATTTTCTGCAAGATATGGGTCTGGCAGGCCCACCAGAGCTCCCTATAAACAAAAGGGCGGAGTCTTCCACTTATATTGGCCTGTGTATGGCTACATTTAGATTGTACAGGGACTTCTATCCTAGTGTCTCTTAATGCACTTGATCTCTGTAAAGTTATAATTACAATGTTTGCCATTCCAGTTCATACTGTTTTTATTGTACAGAGCTGCATATCCTTGTAGTTCTTTATAAAGTAAGTTATACACAAAGAAGCACATCTAAATCGCTGCAATTCTAGGTAGTGTAGCTAATGTCTTTGTCTACCGGGAAATAACAGAGGCTTCTAGCACTTTACAAACTGATACTTATGCACAGTTTTCAGTCCTGTATATGCCTCTGTACCAACACAAACATTCCAAGTAAATGTGTTGCATATTACAACAGAACTGGGGAAAGCAAAACACATCATGTTAGATGTTTAGATGACCAGATTGACATCAACACCTTCATTTGTGCAGTTTCCAGCTGTGCAGACAAATTAGGCAACATGTGTTCCCTCAGCAACAGCCAACGCAGGAAAGTTGTACAACTCCCATTGTCTCTAAGAGAATAAGGGAATATTGGTCTACGAGCTGTAACCCAAGGGTGGGAACCCAAGCGTGCGGCAAGACACTATTATATAAATTAGAAAAAAAAATGTCAAATTGCCCACTATCATCTCCAACATCTTTACTGTGGCTTTTAACACTACACACTTTCGTCTCGCAACTATCCAGCCATTAGATAGACCAAGGCCTACGTTACGGGTTCAGAGCTAAAGTCTCCCCCCCTCCTTGCCTCTACACTATGAACGCTACATAAACATCCAAATTCCCGCATCCATCTTGGCTGCCTCAATCTTACCACACGCAGTACAGGGCCCAGTTACCCACAAGCCATTGATTTCAGTCATGTGACTAAGGGGGGCGTTGTGATTGATTAGTTGCGCGCTTGAAAATGTATGCACGCATTTATCGGTGGCGTACTTTATATAGTTGACACAGCGCGTTTTACCAATTTATAATGAACGAGAGTACAAGAAGATAACGGGAGAGCAGACATTGAATAACAATCTGTGGATTACTGGCAAATGCCAGAGGGCTCCTGTAAAGTGCCACAGAATGTCACTAATTAATAGGCTGGGGGCGAAGTTGTAGGTTGTTAGGCCGATAGGCCTCTATGTACTTGAATCTCAGGCCTGGGGAGAGTAAAGTGGAAAGGGTGAGAAAAAAAACCAAATCAGGGCGGGCAGTGTAGGTGGTATGGTACAGGCAGGAAGTAGAATGTTGCTCATGGTACCCCTGTTCCTTTGGCCCTCGCCTGGTTGTGTTGCATGGTAGTTATGACACTAATGGTTAGAGCAGAAGGTTCAAACGAGTAAAGTAAGAAATGGGTAGAACAAAAGGAAAACAGCAGAGGTAAAGGAGAGGAAAAACTAGAATAATAAGTTTAATGGGCATGTGATAGGAAAAAATGTGGAAGATGGAGAGAACTGCAAAAGGGGCCAGGAAGGAAAGAGAAGAAATACACTTCCACAGTTAAGAACTGGCAAGAGAAGAAAGACAGAAATAAAAATACATTTGGCAGATGGAAAGTAAGTAATTATTAAAAAAATTAGCAGCTTGAGAAACTACTATACTTTACATAAATAAGCTGAGTCAGCCATTTAGTTTGAATAAGGACAAAAGCCACTGGTTACTTAACAGATTGCAGATAAACTCTGTAGTAACACAATCGGTCTATACCTATTGTGTTACTACAGAGCTTATCTGCTATCTGTAAGATTATGTAAGAACTAATATTATACTCTATAGAGCATATCTGGTGTTTATCCTGTGCCAGGGCCAAATTTGGTGAATTCTTGGCTGCCCCAATGCTCCAAAAAAGCTTATTTAAGTGCCTGCACTTGGAGCCATTGCGTTGGTCTGGGTGTTTTGGCACAAAACTGCTTGTGTATTGTTTTACATGCAATAATGATGAATTATATCTTAGTTGGAATCAAGAACAAGGTACTGTTTTATTATGATAGAGAAAATAATTTTAAAGGGGAAGGAAAGTTACAATCGCTGGGGGTGTCAAAATGTTGTATTTGATGGCCTATAACCCCCGGCTAATGCTTCTGTTAGGAGAAAACTGCACCGGCCAGGGTGTACTTGAGCGAGCGTTCCTCTTCACTTTGCTCATGCTCAGTAGTGAAAAGCCTAACTTTAACAAAAAGAAGACGGCCTTTTTTGCTAAACTGCACATGGGATTGCTGAAAAAGGAAGGAAGAGGATTACTCGCCTGCATTTACTCAAGGCTGGCGCAGTTTTCTCCTAACAGGAGTCCTGGCTGGGGGTTTAAAGAGGACCTGTCACCCTAAGAAATAATTCAAAATTCTCTTCTGTTGTGTTTGTTAAGCAAAATAAACTTCACTTACCGTATATACTCGAGTATAAGCTGATCCGAATATAAGCCGAGGTACCTAATTTTACCTAAGAAAACTGGAAAAACGTATTGACTCGAGTATAAGCCTAGGGTGGGAAATGCAACCGCTACTGCTAAGTTTCAATAATCAAATAAATAACAGATCAAAAAATAGATAACTTTAGGGAAAGAAAAATGCTACAGCAGCAGACAAACGCAAGTTTGGGAACGCTAAGGAAGCTGCCATACTAATTATCAAGTACATGGACACCAGTATACAAGTCCCACCACAGTACTACAATAGTAGTTACAAGGGCAAAATAATTCTTGATGCTGGACTTAATTCAAATTTAATTTTTGTAAATAACAATTTATTGTACCAATTACTGCACTGTAGGCTCTCTCTATTGCTCTGTCTTTTTCTTGCACATATTCATGAATGGCCTCAGCGTGTGTGTCTGTGTGTGTGGGTAAGGAGGAGGGAGCAATATTAGAAGCGCTGCGCACATAGTTGCCACCCCCCCATTCTCCTGACAGAGATAAAGACTGGCATGAGCGTCGGCTGGCTGGCTACGCGATAGGATAGCATGGAAGGTTACCCAGGGGCCAGACTGCTCGGCCGTGCTGTTTCCTGTTTGGCCTCATATTGTTTTGTCTCCATTCACCCAGCCTCTCACAGGCGCTTTTAAAATGCATTTAATTAAAATGCATTATCTAAACTTAAACAGTCTTGTTGCTACACTTTTAATGTGTGCGACATCGACTCCTGCCCACAAATTAGGGTTTTGGACTGTGAGAGCCTCTGTTATCTTACCTTTAATTTAGCATCCCTATTGTGCACAGATTTCCTTGACTGCCCCATATTCACACATGCAGATGCTTTACAATTGCAAACAAGAAACTACGTGTACAGTATATTTCCTTGCTGCACATCTTAAAAGTCATTACATTTCTGCAAAGGCAGAAACGGGTTTAAACATTTAAAGGGATACCTTTTCATTAGCATCATGCGAATAGTGGGCGGTAAGACAAATGGATTACGGAAAGGTCACCCAGGTGCCAGACTGCCCGGCCGTGCTGTTTATTTCAGTCCTGGAATTACACAGTCACATCAAATAGGCAGGCGCCATTTTGAGGACACTGTTATTAAGGAAAGCTTTGTATTTTGCCAAAATCTTGTTTCTGTGCCAGTATGGGGGGCCAGATGCTCATGCCTGTGCAATGGTTACAAAATAGATGGTGAGGAGGAAGGGGGAATGTGAGGAGAGCAGCAATATCTAAGAAGTTCTGAATTCAAAGTGAAAGTAAGGGTCTGCCCTGCCTCTATGCCTTAGGCATAGAGGCGGGGCAGGCAATATATGATTGACAGCTAGGATTTTTAAATGCTTTTATAATGAGTATGGATGTGTTAATATAAAAATGAGTTTGGGTTTCATGTTTAATTTGAAAAGGACTTTTATTATACAGCTTTTTATGCCTGGGTGATAGGTCCGCTTTAAGGCAAACGATAACAATCACTGGGAGGTTCCTAAGATTTGGCAATCCCTAGAGATTAAGGCCTTTCTTCTCCTTTTTCATTAAAATGGAATGGAGATGGAGCTTTCTACATAACGGGTTTCCGGATAACGGATCCCATACCCATAGGTTTTACTTGCGGCAATCTTAATGTTACGCAATGGAAAGTCTTTTTTAGGAGATTTGTTGCCCGCAACGCAACTGTGGGTGACAACTCTGCTTGTGTTACCTTTAGTAGCCGAGATTAACCACAGGGGAGTAAATTGCCCTTAGTTGTTGCTGCTGCCACCTACTGAATATTATACAGTACAGTAAACAAGATACACAAGATACATTTCACTTCTTACATGTGTACACAGAACTAACAATACTGATTGGATCTAACTGAGGCATAGTTAAAATACACTGAAAGTGAATTATGGGGGAGGGGGGGGGGCAATTATTACACCAAATCATCAAAAGTTAAAAACCACCATTGCCAAAATAGGTTAATAGGAAGCCCTCCACTTTAATGGAAAACATGCCACAATATCTATTTTCTGTATAGATTAGTTATGTATATGTTAAGAGCTAAATGCATATTTATCATTATTTGTTTTGCTATAGCCTTTGTGGTGGACTTTCCACAAATTTCCCTCTCATATCTCTCCTATGGGGTTATATACACTTATAGAAAGCCAGATGGGAACATGTTCTAGTCTGTGGTTGCATCTAGTGATGAGTGAATCTGTCCTGTTTCACTTCTCTAAAAATTTGTGAATCTTTCAAAAGATTCTCGAAAACGGCGAAACAACAATTTTTTTGACATGGCCGACAATTTTTATGCAACAAATTTTGTTGCCTGTTTCGCTAAATAATCCATCGATGAATCGATCTCGAATCCATGCCTGCCGAATTATTTCACCCATCACTAGTTGTGTCCAGTCAGTCCCACAGTTCACTTGTAATTAGCAGTCCACAGACATAGTGAGCCAGCCTTAAAGGAAAAGTTACGTTACGATATTTATGGTTAAAAATGTAGCAGTTAAAGGAAAAGTAACGCTAAAAATTTTTAACTAAAAAAATCTATTCTACCCTCCCCCAATAATTGCCCTATCCTGAAAACTATTTGTTATGTTGAATGCTTTAGAATAAAATACCTGTTAAACGTGGCTTCCTGTCATTTGAACAAAGCCGATATGGCCATGCAGGAGAAAGTATTGGGTGACTCCTTCCTATACAGAAGGAAGACTAGGCTCGATCAGTCGATCGCCGCATAGTGAACGCTTACCCTGGAACTTTCCCGGCATCGCCATATTGCCTTTGTTGAAATGACCGGAAGCCAAGTTTTTTACAGGTATTTTCTTCTAAAGCATTCAAAATAACAAATAGTTTTCAGGATAGGGCAATTATTGGGGGAGGGTAGAATAGATTTTTTAGTTAAAAATGTTTAGCGTTACTTTTCCTTTAACTGCTACATTTTTAACCATAAATATCTTGGCAGCATGTATAAAGGCTAAATTTAATTCAGCATTTGGGATAAGTAAACTTTTCGAGGGGAACAATTTTTTGGTAACATTTTGAGTTTTACCATGCATCTTTTGCCCCCAAAAAACCAACGAAAAGGAAACATCGGAAATATGGGACACTTTTTTTTGTTTTTTGTTTTAAATAAATGCAGAACAGTTCTATAATTTAAAGGAGATGCAAGATGTGTGCTTCATCAAAGTGCAGTCTGAGCATGTGCAGTCAGTGGTGTAACTATTGTGCACCAGGACTCCCTGCAAAAAGTCTTTGTAGGGGCCTTGTGCACAGCTATCCATACCAAGCCCATCACCCGCCCACTTCACGTCCCCGCCAAGGCCTTACAGATGCCCCTACTGGCCTCTTCTGCCCCAGCGGCTCCACTACTTGTGAGCAGGGAAGGAAGACTACAACTATAAAGGAAGCAGACCCTGTGCTCGGGCCCCCCCTACGGGTCTGCTTCCTATATACAGTCATGGCCAAAATTGTTGGCACCCCAGAAATTTTTCCAGAAAATCAAGTACCGTATATACTCGAATACAAGCCGAGTTTTTGAGCACTAAAAATGTGCTCAAAAAGTAAGCCTCGGCTTATACTCGAGTATATGGTATGGATGTGCCTGATGTGCTCGATGTGGCGATGTGCCCCCCCCACGGGCATCTGTCCATGCGTACCTGCGCGCTTGCGCCCGCGCTCTGCCTATGCCAGCTTCCCAACGGCCATCCTAACTGCGCTCTTCTCCTGTGCGCTCTGCTCTTCTCCTGTGCGCATTTCTGATCTGCTTGGCGCCACAGTCGAGCCAGTGACGTCACACGCCCCCATCAGTTACTCATGGCCTGATCTTAGACCTTGTAAGATCAGGCCATGAGTAACTGAAGGGGGCGCGTGACGTCACTGGCACGACTGCGGCGCCAAGCAAATCAGAAACGTGCACAGGAGAAGAGCAGAGTGCACACTCCTTCATTTGCATTTCCCAGTAGAACTTGCTGATTCTAGCAGAACAGGTGTTCTCAGAGGCTACAGACTGGCGGCTGGGAGGTGAGTTCTCAGAAACAAAACAGCACTTTGAAACTCCTTGGTGACTGCAGCAGCCTCTTCTTAACCCTTTCCGAGCTCACAGTGTTCCTAGGCAATGTCTCAACAAAAATGATGCCTTTTCAGCTTGCTCTACCAAATTACCAAATCAAACAGACAGAAATGTGGGGCCCCAGATGCACAACTTGCTTATTTTAACCTTATTAGAATTTATTTTTTGAATGTTTTTAAATTATTTGATACCAGAAATCCTTGCAAACAGAATACCTTTGGGGTTAATATTAGTTGTTAGTCGAGCCCAGAAACATCCAGTAGGGGGCCCTTTATCCCCTTTATCCATAAACTGAGTAGGTTATGGGGGTCTTTATGGACTTATGAAGGGTAACAAGTTGAATATAACCAGATTCAGACTGAGATTTAAAATAGACCCTCTCCTGATCTTTGCCCACTCCACCATGTCTAGTCCCTTTCTAGTACCTTTCTTAAGCCACCACTGTCTAAAACACTCTATACCCTATATATATTTCTTAAGCTAGACAGGGGGCAATTTTTGGGATTCTCAATTAAACCAAAGTGTGAGCACACTTTGTGTGCTGGCTCGCTCGCACCAGCCCTACTGGTGACACCCCAGGCTTATACTCGAGTCAATAGGTTTTTCAAGTTTTCTTAGGTAAAATTAGGTACCTCGGCTTATATTCGGATCAGCTTATACTCGAGTATATACGGTATTTCTCACAGAAAAGTATTGCAGTAACACATGTTTTGCTATACATGTTTATTTCCTTTGTGTGTATTGGAATAGAACAAAAAAGGAGGGAAAAAAAGCAAATTGGACATAATGTCGCACAAAACTCCAAAAATGGGTTGGACAAAATTATTGGCACCCTTAAAGGAGAAGGAAAGGCTAATAAAGAGTTAATCCCAAGCTTTTGATTTTGACTTTCCTTCTCTTTTAACTTAATATTTGGTTGCGCACATTTTGGAAAAAATAACTAAAATCATTCGCTTCCTATAACCATCAATAAGCTTCTTACACGTCTCACTGGTAATTTTGGACCACTCTTTCTTTGCAAACTGCTCCAGGTCTCTCTTATCTTAAGGGTGCCTTTTCCCAACAGCAATTTTATGATCTCTCCACAAATGTTCAATGGGATTTAGATCTGGACTCATTGCTGGCCACTTCAGAACTCTCCAGCGCTTTGTTGCCATTCATTTCTGGGTGCTTTTTGACGTATGTTTGGGGTCATTTTCCTGCTGGAAGATCCAAGATCTCGGACGCAAACCCAGCTTTCTGACACTGGGCTCTACAGTACGACCCAAAATCCTTTGGTAATCCTCAGATTTCATGATGCCTTGCACACATTCAACGCACCCAGTGCCAGAGGCAGCAAAACAACCCCAAAACATCACTGAACCTCCACCATTTCTCCCACGTCTAGGGGGACACAGGGACCGTGGTAAAGGGCCCCTCCCATCAGAAGGCAGGACACAGAAAACAGAGATGTGAACCCTCCTCCTCCTCTCCCCTTTATCCCCTATCACACCGGAAGGGATTCAGTTTTTTCAGTGTCCTGCCTCAGGAGGTTAGGAGCTGCCTCTAGGTAGGCCCAACAATCATCCTTCGGTTAGCGACTAGCGCTAACACCTGGGGTGAGGCCGTGTCAGCCTGGTCTGTTCAGAGAGAGCTAGCCCCCTCTGCGGGATTACCAGTGCGTGCCCAACTAGGGCACAAGTAAGGGAGACAAATGCCTTGCATCAGCGCTCCCCCTCCATGAGGTAAGGGGAGCGCTTCACCCCGGAGAGATCCCCCTGCATACCTGCCTGTGCCCGCACCCTGCCTGCACTACCCGCACAGCCCAGTCTCCCCCATGTCGGCTCTGCTACCCTCCTTCCTGGGCTCCGTCTGGCGGCACTGCATCGCCGGTGGCGCACCTAGAGTGACGTCACTCACGCGCGCCCCTCTCTTCGCGCTACTCATGCGTCTCCCTCACTTCTTCCTCCACTCGGCAGCGATACAGCAGCCAGCACCCAGGGACGCAGCAGCCGGAGACACGAGTGCGGGCACCTCTCCTCTTCTCACAGCACCTACGGGTCACATCAAGCAGCCACACAGCACGGTATTGCGATCCAAGGGCTGCACACTCAGCATGACGATAGGGGGGATCTGTTCTCCAGGGGGTGCAGACACACTAACCACGCAGTTTCCTTTTTTGCCTGCTCAAAATGCCTCACCAAATTTAAAGGAACAGTAACACCAAAATATGAAAGTGTTTCAAAGTAATTACAACGTAATGTACTGTTGCCCTGCACTGGTACATCTGGAGTGTTTGCCTCAAAAAGGCTACTATAGTTTATATAAACAAAGCTGCTGTGTAGCCATGGGGGCAGCCATTCAAAGGAGAAAAGGCACAGGTTACAAAGCAGATAACAGATAAGCTCTATAGAACATATTGGGGTTTTATCTGTTATCTGCTATGTAACCTGTGCCTTTTCTCCTTTTTTCCCAGCATAAATGGCTGCCCCCATGGCTACACAGCAGCTTATTTTTAAAAACTATAGTAGTCTTTATGAAGCAAACACACAACTTTTACCAGTGCTGGTCAGCAGTACATTATATTTTCATTACTTTTAAACACTTTCATTTTTTGGTGTTACTGTTCCTTTAAAGAGGGCCAAGCTGAGCCGCTGTCCAACTTGCAGCCCATCCCAGTCCCTACCATCAGACACCACTGCCCCATGCACTGTGGCATCCTCAGATGGGGCATCCAAGGCTCCTTCCCCCACAAGGACCACTGATCCTCAGGGCACCGCTGATGCCCCAGGATGGGCAGTCACACTGTCACAGTCCCTGGCCAGCTTACAATGCATACCGCAAATAACATCATCCATTGACAAGATGCTAGTCAAACTAACTTCCTCTCCTAACACTAGCAAGAAGCGAAAGAGGACGCCCAGCCGTCCAGCACTAACCACCAGGGACTCACTATCTCTCCCTTCATCTGACGAGGAAGAGGCGATCGAAGGAGAAATATTTTCCTCCCCTTCCACGTCCAACTCAGACGAAGAGGACACTGCCACTAGCGCAGCCTCCAACATAGATCGCCTAATCAGAGCAGTGCTAGAAACCCTACAGATTCAAGAGGATGAGACCTCAAAGACAAAGTCCTCGTCATTATTCAAGAGACAACACAAGACCTCAACAGTCTTTCCAGCTCATTATCAGATGCAAGCCATGATATCAGAGGAATGGAAGACACCAGACAAAAAGTTCCCAGTCTCAAAGCACTTTAACCGACAATATCCTTTTCCTAAGGAGGCTGGGGAGAAATGGAGCACAGCTCCTGTGGTTGACGCTCCAGTAATCACGACTCTCCAAGGCCACTGCCCTTCCGGTGCCGGATGCCTCGGCCGTTAAGGACCCTACCGATAAAAAGATGGAGGGTCTACTCAAGGCAAACTTTCTCTCTCCGTGGGATCGGCGTTGCGACCTGTATTAGCATCTGCCTGGGTGAGCCGGGCAGTCGAAACCTGGTCCGCCTCTCTCCTACAGACTATTCAGGTGGGTGGATTCAGGGACCAGATGACCCAGTTAGCTGCCTACATTCAGGAAGCCAATCAGTTCCTAGCAGACTCCTCTCTGGATGCAGCGCAGGTCCTGGCCAGGGCTTCCGTTCTCTCGGTTGCAGCTCGCAGGGCCCTGTGGCTGAAACTTTGGACACAGGAGGAAGCACGCCTGCCAATAAACATATTGGAACTACGAGCCATACTCCTAGCACTCCTCTCATGGGAACATCATCTGAGAAACCAAGCGGTGCGAATTCAGTCAGACAATGCCTAAGAATGATAAGGAGACCAGACTCCATCGATTGGATGTGGTCAGAGCGCTTAAGACATACATTGCCCGCACCTGATTGTTTAGGAAGACAGATTCCCTATTCGTGATTCCGTCAGGAGCGAAAAAGGGTCTCCCAGCTACGAAGACCACTATTGCACGTTGGATAAGACAGTAAGAAGAGCTTACCTGGCACGGAAGAAGGTACCACCAATCAAGCTCAGAGCACACTCTACCAGAGCCCTGGGAACTTTATGGGCACACAGGAATCTCACATCGGCTGAACAAGTTTGTAGAGCGGCCACTTGGTCCTCTCTTCATACCTTTACAAAGTTCTACCAATTCAACACTTACCTGTCGGCAGAGGCAGCCTTTGGAAGGAAGGTGCTCCAGACAGTAGTTTCCTAAATGGTTAGAGTTCTTCCCTCCCTACTGTGGGGTGGCTTTGGTACGTCACCACGGTCCCTGTGTCCCGCTAGATGTGGGAGAAAAGGAGATTTATGTACTCACAGTTATTTATCCACAATTTTGAAAGGGTGCCAATAATTTTGTCCAGCCCATTTTTAGAGTTTTGTGTGACATTATGTCCAATTTGCTTTTTTTTCCTCCCTTTTTTGTTTTGTTCCAATACACACAAAGGGAATAAACATGTGTATAGCAAAACATGTGTTACTGCAATACTTTCTGTAAGAATTACTTGATTTTCTGGAAAAAATTCTGGGGTGCCAACAATTTTGACCATGACTGTAGTTACGCCACTGTGTGCAGTGGCCATGTCCATACCATAATGATTGACCAGCCTTTAAAGATGGGAGTGGACCCAAAAAATGATGTAAGCTATGTCTTGCTTTGGATTCATTCTTTTAACATTAGGAGAAATCTTGGTTGTATACCTTACTAACCAAACTGAACTACATTACTTACGTAGTCTGCAGGGTAGTGGTGGGTGGTGCCCCTTTAAATGGTATTGTAAGAAATCGGTGTAATTAATCCATGACACTGCCCATTAACTTCAGAGGGCCCCAACAAAGTTGTCCACAATAGTGATGAGTGAATCTGTCCTGTTTCACTTTAAAATTCGCGACACAACAAGAAAATTTGCGAAATGGCGCACAATCTGCGAAACACGTTTGTCACCAGCCTCTTGTTTTGTCGCCTGCGCCCATTTTGACACGTGAAGTTTCACGAGACAATTCACCAATGGCGAAATGCAGAAATTCACTGCGAATCCACACCTGGCGAAAAAACTCGCTCGTCCTTAGTCCAAAATTGTAAACACTAGCCTTTTCCTTTATGAGAATCATGTCTTTTTAAATTCCCTAGTTCCCCTCAGTATTTCAGGTAAGGTTCCTGGTTTCTCCAGCTAAAGTCCATGCAGCTTAACTCTGGTTTGGGTTGTGATCTAAAGTTTATTGGGATTATTGATAGAGGACTGAGTGCTCAAGATCTGAGTGCAGAAAGTAGCACCCCTTAGAGAAAGCCCATTAACAGCCACCCCCTCTAAAACAGGGCCATTTGAATTTAGCTCCATTTTTGTTTCAGTAATGTGACTGATTATTGCCCCTCTAATTATTGTCCCTCTGAACACTAAACATTGTTTTATATATGTGCCAAAAAGCAGTAGGTGGCATTCTGTGCAAAGTAAAACCAGCGGTTATAAAAGTGGGTAAAAACTATTTTTGAGAAAGGCAAGGTGTAAAGGTTGGTGTAAAATAGTGGCATATTTATAAAGCTCTGCTTTGGTCCTTACATGCAAATTCATGGAAATCGTCCGTTCATTACAAAGTTTGGCCACAACATGCTTATTACTAACAAGCCAATGCAGATAGAGTTACGCGTGTATGCAACTGCTATTTGTGCATCGGTATAGGTGGCAAAAAGAACTATGCAACACTTTTATCCGTGTACTTGGGTTCTGCTGTTTGTTTATTTCCTTGTATTTATAAAGCTCTGAAACATCAACACAGTGCTCTACAAACATTACACATTATTTGCATCAATGGCTGCACCAGTGGAGCTTACAGTCTATGTCCCTATCACATTCACACGCAGGAGGAGCCAAATAACTTGCCTGTATATTTTTTGACCCAGAGGAAACCCGTTCAGACAAAGGTAGAACGTACAAAGTCATTAGCAACTTAGTCTTTGTGGTTTAAGGAAGGGTTCAAATCAGTTTGTGATGTTACTAATCGTTGGACCTAAATATGTTATTTTAAGGGTTAGATTCAGTTCAGCCAGGGCACTTGGATTCTGCCAGAACCCTGCTGAAAGAGGCTTGGATTCAGTTGAATCCAGGATTCAGTTCATCCCTAATTTGCCCATTGTGGTTAAAAAGTCTGTTGTGAATATATTCTGAAGTAATCTAAGGTGTCTGGGGTCAAACTGACTGTATGGGTGTAAAGCAATAAATGGTCTAAAGCTTGCTACTTGCTTGGTAACTCATGTCAAGCAATCAGCAGGAAGGATTTACTGATCAGCATTTTGAGAGCACAAGTCTTATTGGTTGCTACAGTATTACCAAACATGGGCGAACTTTAATCCATTTTATTTTACATGAAATACCAATAGATAATCAGAGAAGTCAACTTCCCGAATTGGTTTCTGACCACACCTTGGTCCTATGGAGTTGCACCCTGGCCATTCCCCAACCACTAACAAGTAGACTTATGCAAAATACAGGAATAGTTTCAGCTTCATCAGTGTAGGGTCCACTCTAACCTGCAGCTATGTGTAGCTGTGCCGACAGGCACAGCATTGGCCAAAGTGCAGCTACATGGAGTGAAGATCGGCCTAAAAAATGTGAACGCATGCATTTCACGCCAGGCAGCAGATGTGAGACTGCCTAGAAAACACAGTCCTGCAAGGTGGGCTTATTGGGTATGAATTGCAATCAACAAAATATAATATTTTTGATACAGTGCTGATTGGATTTTTCAACTTTACATGGGCTAACTTTATTCCTTTTATTTTACAAGAGATGCCACTAGATCATCAGAGACGTCAGCTTCCCAGATTGGGTATCTTACCACGCCTTGGCCCTATGCAGTTACACCCTGGCCATTCCCCAACAATGAAAACAGGACTTATGCAACAACAAAAGAATTATGCAACATACAGGACAAATTTCAACTTCATCAGTGTAAGGTTTACATTTGCTTTTAAGAGAAAGTAAAAAGAGAGAGAGAAAAAGAGGTTCCCCTACATGTACTACAGTAAGTTGCAGGGAAGCCTCTAAAGGCCACAGTTACACTTGGCGTACCATCCAATCTGCAGCTACGTGTAGCTGCACTGACAGGCACAGCATAGGCCTGAATGCACCTACATGGTGTGGAGATAATTTTGAAAAATGTGAAAGCATGCATTTTCGGCCAGTTTCCATGTAGGTGTACGATGGCAGTGTACAAGAGAGTTCAGCAGAGAAAAGTGGACTGTACACCACGTGTGACTGTGGCCTAACTGTAGGGGTTAATTGTAGGGGTTAATTTGCTGGGTTTCTACCATACTGCCTTTCAGTCCAAATCAGAATTTGACTGTGAGTGTTTTTTTTATACAACTTTTTCTTTATGTTATGTGTTGGTGAATATAACAATTTGGGATTTTTATTCCTTATTAAAAACATAATTCACTGTTTGGTATTACTTTCCTTGTTGATTGAAGGTTTAGAAGATTATACATTTTGGGATTGATAAAATAAACACTGGGCAAATATGCACCTGGGCAGTTACCCATGGCAACCAATCAGTGGTTAGATTTTTCCAGCTAGCTGCAGGTTGAACACTGAAAGCAATCATCTGATTGGTTACCATTAGTTACTGCCTAATGTTAATAAATGACCCCTATTGTGTTTGGCGCATATACCTACTCCATGGTGAGTAGGTAATCTCCCAAGAGAGGCACATATCACTTTCAGTAATTGTATTCACTGTCACACATGGTGTGTGGTTGTGTGCACTGGAAAATAATCTTACTGGTTTATAATGCACCAGGAATTTTTGTTGTGTGCTTTCCCACAGTTTATGTGACTGTTTTGAAAGGTGGACTTGTGTGGGTGCGAGTTGCAGTCAAAAAAGTTAATATTTTGGATACAGTGCTGATTGGATTTTTTCTACTATACATGTGCTAACCTTATTCTTTTTTTTTTTTTGATTTACAAGAGATGTCAATAGATCATCAGAGAAGTCAATTTCCCAGATTGGTTTCTGACCACGCCTTGGTCCTATGCAATACCCTGGCCATTCCCCAACAATAAGCAAGAAGACTTATGCAAAATACAGGAAGAGATTCAGGTTCATCAGTGTAAGGTTTACATTTTCTTTTAAAGGAACAGTAACACCAAAAAATGAAAGTGTATAAAAGTAACTAAAATATAATGTGCTGCTACCCTGCACTGGTAAAAGTTGTGTGTTTACTTCAGAAAGTCTACTATAATTTATATAAATAAGCTGCTGTGTAGCCATGGGGGCAGCCATTCAAAGGAGAAAAGGCACAGGCACATAGCAGATAACAGATAAAACACTATTGTATTCTACAGAACTTGTCTGTTATCTGCTATGTAACCTGAGCCTTTTCTCCTTTTTTCCAGCTTGAATGGCTGCCCCCGGGGCTACAGAGCAGCTTATTATATAAATTATAGTAGTGTTACTGTAGCAAACACACCAGTTTTACCAGTGCAGGGCAACAGTGCATTATATTTTTATTACTTTAAAGCTCTTTCATTTTTTGGTGTTACTGTTCCTTTAAGGGAATGTAAGAAAGGAGGTACTACTACAGGTACTACAGTAGGACACAGGTTGCAGAGAAGCCTCTAAGTTCATAGTCATGTGTGGCGTACTATCCACTTCTCTCTGCCTGTGTTTTTATTGGCAGGCGGAGGAAGCGGATCCACTCTAATCTGCAGCAGCTACGTGTACAATCAAAAAAAGTTATTATTTTGGATACAGTGCTGATTGGATTATTTCCACAATACATTGGCTAATTTTATTCCTTTTATTTTACAAGAGATGCCACTAGATCATCAGACACGGCAACTTCCCAGATTGGGTTTTCTGACCATGCCTTGGTCCTACGCAGTTACATCCTGGCCATTCCCCAACATTGAACAAGAAGGCTTATGCAAAATACAGGAAGTTTCAACTTCATCAATGTAAGGTTGACATTTTCTTTTAAGAGAAAGTAAGGAAAGAGGTACTACTGCAGGTACTACAGTAGGTCCCAAGTTGCAGGGAAACGTCTAAGGCCACAGTCACGCGTGGCATATCATCCACGTACTTGTTTTTTGTGTCTGCATACAAAATGCAGGCCGAGAGAAGCGGACTATACACCAAGTGTGGCTGTGGCCTTATTGTGGGGGTTTCACTATACTGTGCTGATGCATTGCTTAAGTAACTTTCTCTCAGAAGAGAGCCCTTCAAAAATGGACACCAGTGAATTTGCTAGGATAACAACTAACTCCGTGTCATCAGTGAGATAATGATCAAATCCTGACATTTCTGATATTTACATGTAGAACATAAATACAGGAGCGAATACAGTGAATAATCTTTATTGCTTGATTTGTCTTGCAGAAACTGTTTTACAAACCAGAGAGGGACAGTAGAATTCCTTATTTTTTTTTGTTTATGGCAGAGAAATGCCTACTACCCTCAGTTTGCATTCAGCTAATATACCATACTTGTACTTTAACATGTTTCCTGCTCTTTACCTCGTTATTATTCTGACTATTATAAAGATTCTGCAGCAGTGGCAGTTGTATCAGTCATAACACTAGTAGCATCAGGGGAGCAGTGATAAAATACAAAGGTGATTATGTAAATATCTTAAAAGTGCCCACATCTAGAAACCTATAGCAACCAATTAGATATTTGATTTTTCTATTATTGTGCGTTTTGTTTGAAACCTCACAAAAAATGCTGGCTGCTGGTTGGTTGCTATGTGTTATTAGACTAGGCAGGTTATTAGAAAGGGCAATAGGGCACAATACATTTGTTCTTTGAATAAGGCAAGAAAGTCAAAGTACTAGGTTTACTAGGAAGACACCTGTGTGTAAGCAACCTTATAGAAAATAAGCATGGTAATCAGTGATACTAGGCTCACCAAAATAGGTTTGTCATTGTCAAGAGTTAATTTGACATTTACCAGATAAACATGGGGAATGATGATTATAAGCACCCTGGATTAGGAAGGTGGATAGAGGAATTCAGCTTAATCTGAGTGCACGTGGAGTCAAGGCCATGGGGAAGCAGTGAATTTGGGCTTATGGAAGTGCAAGTGGAACAGAGATTACTAGCAGGACATTAGGGTCAGAGCTTACTGGGTGTCAATGGTACATTAAGAGCGGTTACCTACATTTCAGGGTTTGCTATTGGGTGAAGTGATCTGTTGCTTTCCAGGAGATAACAAAATCCACTGGAGAGCCATAAGGGATTGCTGTGCATCACTGAAAAAGGCACACAGAAGTTGCACATGCATGGCTCTCCAGTTATTTTCAAGTTATATGCTGTGTGTACTTGGCAAACCCAAACCACTATTGGATCGAGCATTTAACTGAATGCTATACTTTAGTGGTTTCAAATAGCTGTGTTGGTGTTGCTTTCCAGGAGGTTTTACAAAGAGGACAGTGTTCCGGAAGCACAGAACTAGAACACAATCTAAGAAGTTAAGTAGAAAGTTAGGGATATATTTATCATGCTGTGTAAAAAGTGGAGTGAGGCATTACTGGTGATGTTGCCCAGAGCAACCGATCAGCAATTAGATTTCAACAGTTAGAAAATCAAAGCAAAGCATCTGATTGGCTGCTATGAGCAACATCACTGGTAATGTTTTACTCCACTTTTCTCTTACAGGTGTCTGTGGGACACAGGGACCATGGGGTATAGCATCTACCAGCAGGAGGCAGGACACTAGAAGAAGACAAACCCCTCCCCCCTACTGCTATACCCCCCTTCACTTCTTGCCTTAACCAGTTTTTTTCTAGTGTCCCACCAGGAGACAGGATCATTTCTACTCTCTACATAGTTCAGCCAGACTCAGTCTGGCACCAGGGGTTGACCCAGAGGTCTCCAACAGGAGCCCCTCAGCACAGGCTACCCCCTGTGTGGGAAAGAAGATTGCTAGGCTATTCAAGTAAGCCAGCCATGCAAACTCTCTGCCTCTGCATACAGAGAGCAGAAGCTGCACAGTAATCTTATGTGCCATTTATGTGTCTTATTAATGTGCCATCTCCTGCCCAGTCTCCCCTGTCTTTTGCTAAGCTCTGCCCTACCTTGCCTCCTCTCCGGCCAGCATAGTTACTTCCTTCCCACTCTCTACCTCCTTCGGTTCTCCTGCCTTTTCGGATGCGTTCCACCTTGCGTCTCTGGCCGATGGCGTCACGTGCTCTCCTTAATATAGTTTGCGCACCTTTTCTCCTTCGTGCCTTTTTCACCGCCTGTCATTCTGGCTCTACCTTCCTCTGGACTGTGTCTCGTACTCCCGCTCTCCATCTTGAGTACCTCCACTCTCCATCCTGAAGTGCCTCTTCATCCTGACAAGACTTCTTAGTCGGGGAATGTGCTACAGGGACCGGTATCATTACTGCAAGTTAGGAGCTGGCTAGAGGGAGATTAGGCATAGTGGTTGGGTGGGCAGTAAAGATCTTGTACTTGCCTATTACTTCAGGCTTTGCATACCTACTGGTATAGCATTAGCTTATCAAGGGCATTGCCTTGGGCATTGTACTGTACTGGATCTGTACTGGCTCTGTACTGATACTGTACTGAGACCGCACTGGCACTGTACTGGCACTGCACTGACATTTTATTATCTACGCTAGCACTGCACTGACACTGTACTGTCACTGGGCTGGCGCTGCACCTCTGTTAACCATCTCTCTTAAGACATTCTCATTGTCTGACACTGTCATTGTCTCGTTGGTCTTTGTACTCAAACTCTCCATTGAGCTATGGCAGAGGGCAACCCAGAGGGTTCCTTTCCCAGGGGGGCTACTAGTTCCTCCAAAATTAAATACTTAGCCTGCGCCAGATGCTGCAAACGCCTCCCCGCAGGCAGGAAGGAAGCCAAGGTTGCTGCCCAGGCCCAGGCCCCTACACCCCTGGTCCAGGCTGAGGAGCCAGGGGCAGGGTCGAACCCCACAGGGTCACATGAAGCTCAGCTGCAGGTTTCACCTCCCAGCCAGGAACCTCCACCATGGGCCATTTCCCTCTTCACGTGCATTCTGAATTTGGCAGCATGCCTTGATAGGTTGGATAGGTTGCATCAAGGAGAGTCGGAACTCCGGCCCAAATCTCTTAAGCATCATATTTCTCTTCCTTTCGAATTTTACAGTGATTCTGAATCTCCTCGGGCACATGGGAAGGACAATCCCAAAGTGAAGGAGAAATCGACGACATATTAACCAGGACATTACCATTCCCTCCTTCTGCCCCCACCTGGCTTCCCCTAAGGAGGTGGCTGTACACTCCCTGGACCCGATAAGGGCACTAAAACTCTACCTGCACTGTTCCAAGGACCTACGAGCTTCTTCATCCCTATTCGTTCTTCCCTCCGGACAACGAAAAGGGCTTCAGGCCTCCAAAACCACCATTTCCTGTTAAATTCGTAAGACCATATGCAGAGCTTACATTGCCCGTGGGAATTCTCCTCCCCTTCGCATTACGGCTCATTCCACCAAGGGGCATAGGCACCTCCTGGGCCTTCAGGAACAGTTCCTCAGCCGAACAGGTCTGCAAGGCCGCTACATGGTGCTCCATTCACTCATTCACAAAATTCTACAAATTTGAGGTCTTCGCAGCATATGATGCCCACTTTGGTAGAAAGGTACTATAAGCTGCAGTTAACTAGACCATATTCATTCTAGCATATCATCTGCTTCTCCCACCCTGGAAATTACTGGGACAGCTTTGGTATGTCCCCATGGTCCCTGTGTCCCACAGACACCTGTAAGAGGAAAGGAGATTTTGTCATACTCACCGTTAAATGCTTTTCTCTCAGGGCGTCTGTGGGACACAGGGCTTCCCCCCCTGGAAGCGGATTCTCTGCATTCTCTCTGCCTACATGTATATAGTTAATACTTCTTTTTGTTCGTTCTTTGTTGACAAAACTGGTTAAGGCAGGAAGTGAAGGGGGGTATAGCAGCAAGGAGGAGGGGTTTGTCCTCTTCTTCCACTTCTAGTGTCCTGTCTCCTGCTGGTAGATGCTATACCCCATGGTCTCTGTGTCCCAGATGCCCAGAGAGAAAAGGATTTAAGGGTGAGTATCACAAAATCTCCTTTTTACATAGCATGATACATTTTCCCCTAAATGTCTTTGTAGTAATGCATTCCAAGATAATGTGCCCTTCCTGCTGCCTTGTAATAATAATAAACTGAGGAGTTTGGCTGCTGGAGATGGAATGTCACACCAGTCCCCATCTTCTTAATCTCTAACAGAGTTTCCCAGCAACCCTTGAGACATGAGGAGATTAATTGGCCTGCGATTAATTTCCTATAGTGGTGGGGACTAATCTAATAGCAAATGTGTCACTTGGGCTTTTCAAAGTGGCCCAAAGATGCCTCGTGAGGAACCTTTGGGTGACTTCAGAAAGCCAAAGCAACACGTTTTCCTACTAACAATATGCATTTTTTGCTGGTAGGAAAGCATTCGAGGAATTTAGTAGCCACTGCTAGAGGAGATTAGTTGTGGGCTGACAATTGTCCTCATGTGTCACAGTGCTTACAGTTATAGGAGTTTTAAATGAACAATAGTTGGGGCATTAGTAGGATATCCAGAATATTGTGTCTATGATTGTAGTAATGGACAGTATTGCTAAATTGTAGATAATACTAGCAGATGAGACAGCAAGCCTGTATGTTGCTACTCTGACTAGGCCTTTAATGGCCAAACTACTTTTCTCCTGCATTTGACAAAAACTATTACTTATAGACACCCCAGGTCCTGATAGGGGTTGGTTCCTCAACAAATATCTGTAAGCCAAATAATAATCCCATCTATGGTTCCTATAGAGACAAGTTCCCACATTGGGCCACCAAAACACTAGGGGGCATATTTATTATGCTGTGTAAAAAACGGCGAGAAAATTCGCCACACATCGCCAGGCTTCGCCATGTAAAAACGGCGTAAAATCGACGTAATTTTTTACGCGTTTTTTCTTCCACCGGAATTTATGGAAAATAATGGCGTAATATCCGGCGTTCAGACGGCGATCTTTTCCATTTATTTTACACAGCTTTTTACTCAGTTTTTTCGGCGAATTAGTTTTACACAGCATAATAAATACGCCCCTAAGGGGCGTAAAATAATTACACCGATTTTACGCCATTTTTACACGGCGAAACCTGGCGAATTTTCTCACCGTTTTTTACACAGCATAATAAATATGCCCTTAGGATGTCACAGTTCCACCAGTCTGCGTGTTAGTGATGTGAAATAATCCTGACAGACTGCAGTTTTATCTTTTGTCCTGCTGTCAGACTCGGGTTTAAGAGTGTGAGAAAACTCTATGGTATGTATGGTTTTTCTCTTTTCTTTTTCTCTCACATACTAATGAAAAATGTCAATTAGTAGGCTGTCAGAATGTTTTGGAAGGTACTGTTTCCCAAGCAATTTGTATTGATACTCTAAACCTGGCAAATAAAAAAATCTAAGGTACAAAAAAAGAGAAAACTCTATAGTACAGGAGTAACTTAGGGAAGGCAGTAACACCTCATGCTTTAATGATTTTCATAAAATGCAGCTGCTTTTGCGTTTAACATTCTTAAGTGACTGGGTAATGTTGGAAAAGTGAGATTTTTAGATGCCTACCCCTGTCTCTAGCAAAGAATGGTAGGGAAGAAACATCAGTAAATGTCTACTAGCAGTTAGTTACTGTATATGCCAAGAAGGTAACAACTTCTCATTTTTATTAATCTCTTGTACTTGATGTGCTGCTCTGTTTTAGCCTGGCAGGGTAACGACAGTAGGTGATAGTGGCAGTGGCATAACTACCACTCCACAGACCAGTGTAAAAACTTAGCACCTGCCTCCCCACATGCCTGAGTGAAAACTTGCAAATGGCCAGCTTACCCCTGGTCTTGGGCCCTTCTATTCCCCCCCACACACACTTTGCTTCCACCCCTGCCAATTGAAGTAAATTTGAATTGAATAATCTGAGGCCGTTGACCTGCACTGATGTCCTGTTAATGTTTGCTCACAGCTACTATTGCTGACAAATGTCTGCAAATTACCTTTATCGCGTTCCATCCTGGAAAAGATGTAGCCCATGGTGCTGCTGCCATGAGGTGTGTAGAGATAAAGACATTTCTCTTCTGCATTTCCATTATGACAGTACCATGGTTACATGACACTGGTTTCTAAATGGTGTTTATATGTCATTTTAGTGAGGTGAGACAAAGAGAAAATTAGGAAAAGGAGAGAAATCGGATAACAGAAGGAAAGTAGAGGAGAACGCTAGGTAGAAGATGCAATTTTAAATAGCTAAAATTATGCACATGGCAAATGTTTTTGTATTTTTTCTTGTATATTAGCTGTATTTTATATTTTAGATTTTGCTGCAGCTTTTGTTTTAACAATATATGTTTTTGGAATAGTTTTCTCTATTTCTGGGGAATTTGTTTATTAAGGATAAACCATTTGTTAGTTAATTAGAAGGTTGGTTTGATCAACTAAATACATAAAATCCATTTGCATATGCTGGTACATATATCCCTTCTTTGTTATTATGGGATGCTGCACGCAATTTCTAGTGGCATTAGTTTTCAACTGTCAAAACAGCTGCCATATTTAGACAGTAAATGGAGAGTGAACGAGAGAGACTAGCAAACAGCAGATATTCTTTCATGTAGCAATGAGATAAACAAGATTGATTTTTATAGAGATTCTAGATGCAGTTTCACATGGGCAATGCAATGCCATTTTATTTACCAGGGGAGACATTTGAAATTCGGAAATCCAGGAAGTGGGCATGTTTCCATTTCTAAATGTTGATAAATATGTTCCTGCTTTGTTATAATGTCATGTGCATGCACCAAGGTATGGTGAAACCTGATTTATATGTCAAAGAGCTATCATATTAAGTAGATGAGTAGACAGTATAAGAGAGGCTGGGCCCAGACCCTCAAAAATTGTTAAAAAGAGAGGGAAAGGAGCAATTATCGACAAAGAGAAGAAGAGGAGAATGTTTTGTAGAGAGAAGAGCAAGATTTTTTGAAAATCTGTAGAGGATGAAAGCTAGCAGGGGAGTGAAGCAAGTAAGCTGCATTTTACAAAGCTAATTTTATGCATAGGGTAAAATTAATTTGTTTTTTTTTCTTGTAAATCAGCTGTATTTTAAATTGTGATTTTGCTGCAGACTTTGGTTTTTCAACATATGATTTTGGAATAGGTTATTCTATTTCTGGGCTAAATGTTTATTTAGGATGAACCATTTGTCAGTTATTAGGAGGGTTGCCTCAGAGCTATCATATTGAGTAGATGAGTAAACAGTGCAAGAGAGACTGGCAAACAACTTTTTCAAAAATTTTTATTTAACTTGGGCCCAGACCCTCAAAAATTGGTAAAAAGATAAGGGAAGAAGCAGATGAAGAGAAAGAGATAAAGAGTAGAACGTTTCAAAAAAAGAAGTGCAAGATTTTTTGAAAAATTGTAAAACATTAGAGCTGGCAGGGGAGTGAAGCAAGTAAGTTGCATTTTCAATAGCTAAGTTTATGCATTGGGTTAATTCCTTTGTTTTTTCTTGTAAATCAACTGTATTTTGTATTGTGAGTTGCTATTTGTTAGTTAATAGGGTTGGTTTGATAAACTAAATACATAAACACCATTTGTGTATGCTGGTACATATACCCCTGCTTTGTTGTTATGGGTTAGTGTCTGGTGACATTAGTTTTCACTAACAAAACAGAGCTGCCATATTTAGTAGGTAAATGTAGAGTGAAAGAGCAAGACTAGCAAACTGCAAATCAAATGTACTTGCATGCAGAGATGAGATAAACATGATTGTTTTTTTATAGAGATACTAGGTGCAGTTTTACATGGCCAATGCAAAGCCATTTTATTTGCTAGGGGAGACATTTAAAATGAGTAAATTCAAGAAACAGGCACATTCTTTATCATTATGTCATGGGCATGCACCATGGTGAGGTGATACTGGTTATTAACTGCCCCAGGACTGTCATATTGAGTATATGAGTAAACAGTGTAAGAGACTGGAAATCAACTTTTTTCGAAACATGTTTTTGGAATAGTATTTTTCAATTCTTAAAATTGTTTATTTGAGATAAAACATTTGTCAGTTTTAAGGAGGGTTGGTTTGATAAACATAATACTTAAAAGTGGTTTGCATATGCTGGTACTTATGTTCCTGCATTGACATTATGGGATGCTGCACACTGTGTCTAGAGATGTTAGTTTTCAACTGCCACAACAGAGCTGCCATAGTTATTAGGTAAATGGAGAATGAAAGAAAGAGCTGAAAGCGAAGTGAAGCAACTAAGCTGCATTTTTAAAAAGCAGTTTTACTTTTACACTTTTTCTATGAAAATTAACTTCACGTCATTATAAATATGCCCTTATAGGCTGCACTGCTATAAACCCTTTAAAATGAATATGTTTCTGCTTTCATCTTCAGGTTTTACTGGCTAAAGTACAGGGATGAAACAACCTTTCGAAATATCAATACATCTGCAACACTGTGAGAGTGGCTCCTGTTCATGCACAGAGAAAAGGAATTTCTTATTCAAGTTGTATACATAACACATATATATCAGAAGGTGATTACCATGTCCCCAATGGAGTTTTTTCCTTTGAAGTGGAGACATGTTCATGACTAATGAACCTCTTTGGGTGGACATGTCATCCCCTACAAATGTACCTATCCCCTTCTCAAATGTATTTACTGTCAAATCTATCAGTAACTTTAACCTATAAGTCAAATTTAATATCCTATATGAATATAAATATACATTCCCACACCTTATCTTTAAAGTGATACTGATACCTATTAAACCTGTTTTTTTTTTTTTTTTTTTTTTATACCTGCCATTGTGTTTATGTTATGAGCTTCTAAACTGTTATTCAAAAAAATTCCAGTTTGGTCACATTACTATTAGGAGCAGATCAACTACTGCTCCTCAAGGCAGCCATGTTTGCTCTTCTGCACGGCCATGTAAACACCTCCATCAAAAAAAAATCACCCAATCACATTGCCTGCTTTAGGGGGCTCTCCTTCTCCCTTCTGTTACACACACAGAGAAATAAACTTTCCTCTTGCTGTCCGTTGTCTGCTTCAAAAGGACTCTCCCTCTCCCCCTCCACATTACATATAGACGCCATCAATCAGAGTAAAGCTGAAGTAACCGTTCTCCAAGCTTGTATTGTGGTTGGAATCGGACCTCAACTCTGAAAGATTCTCTGCATGTAATGCGGAGGGGGAGAGCATTTTGAAGCAGGCTACCGGACTGCAAGAATGTGAGTGAAAGGGGAAAGAGAAGCATAAAAAGCTGCAAAACAAACTCACAAACAGCGAGGGAACACATCCACAGGTAAATGCTGCAGGCTCACAAGCATTAGGAAGGGAGGTTACATGGTCATGTTTAGTTATGCTGCTTAAAGTAATGTTAGGATCCTCCCAGTTTTTTGACGTCAGCTACTCCACTTCTGACAGACAGCTTCAGAAGCTACAGTCGGCTTGCCAGACAGTCGGGGCCAGCTATCTTTAATAGGATTTACTTAGAAAACCAGAACTTTCAGAAAAAAATGGTCAGCATGACCTATAGGTATGTTTGGATGTAGAATCATATTTTGAAAAGTACTTTTTTTGCTGTCAGTATCACTTAAAAGTATAAGTATAATTTAATATTTACATTGTTAAAAAATGAGGTATAGGATTAGAATGATATGACAACTGCATGGCCCCCCAGCAGAGTATTATAATAGGTTGTCTAAGAGAATATTGGGAGCAACAACACCATGAAGTCCAAAGAACACACCAGACAGGTCAGGGATAAAGTTATTGAGAAATTTAAAGCAGGCTTAGGCTACAAAAAGATTTCCAAAGCCTTGAACATCCCACGGAGCACTGTTCAAGCGACCATTCAGAAATGGAAGGAGTATGGCACAACTGTAAACCTACCAAGACAAGGCCGTCCACCTAAACTCACAGGCCGAACAAGGAGAGCGCTGATCAGAAATGCAGCCAAGAGGCCCATGGTGACTCTGGACGAGCTGCAGAGATCTACAACTCAGGTGGGGGATCTGTCCATAGGACAACTATTAGTCGTGGACTGCACAAAGTTGGCCTTTATGGAAGAGTGGCAAGAAGAAAGCCATTGTTAACAGAAAACCATAAGAAGTCCCGTTTGCAGTTTGCCACAAGCCGTGTGGGGGACACCGCAAACATGTGGAAGAAGGTGCTCTGGTCAGATAAGACCAAAATGGAACTTTTTGGCCAAAATGCAAAACGCTATGTGTGGCGGAAAACTAACACTGCACATCACTCTGAACACACCATCCCCACTGTCAAATATGGTGGTGGCAGCATCATGCTCTGGGGGTGCTTCTCTTCAGCAGGGACAGGGAAGCTGGTCAGAGTTGATGGGAAGATGGATGGAGCCAAATACAGGGCAATCTTGGAAGAAAACCTCTTGGAGTCTGCAAAAGACTTGAGACTGGGGCGGAGGTTCACCTTCCAGCAGGACAACGACCCTAAACATAAAGCCAGGGCAACAATGGAATGGTTTAAAACAAAACATATACATGTGTTAGAATGGCCCAAAGTCCAGATCTAAATCCAATCGAGAATCTGTTGCAAGATCTGAAAACTGCTGTTCACAAACGCTGTACATCTAATCTGACTAAGCTGGAGCTGTTTTGCAAAGAAGAATGGGCAAGGATTTCAGTCTCTCGATGTGCAAAGCTGGTAGAGACATACCCCAAAAGACTGGCAGCTGTAATAGTAGTAAAAAGTGGTTCTACAAAGTATTGACTCAGGGGGCTGAATAATTAGGCACACCCCACTTTGCAGTTATTTATTTGTAAAAAATGTTTGGAATCATGTATGATTTTCGTTCCACTTCTCACGTGTACACCACTTTGTATTGGTCTTTCACGTGGAATTCCAATAAAATTGATACATGTTTGTGGCTGTAATGTGACAAAATGTGGAAAATACTGAATACTTTTGCAAGCCACTGTATATATATACATATATATTTTTTTTCTTATAAATAATCTTCTGTAACAAATATGGTTTCATTTTGTAAGTAAGGATTTGTAATTTAAACATAGATATATTTTATTAAATATAATGTTTTATTACAGTGTTTAGTTCTGTTGTTATAGAATATATTATATATAGTTAAATTTTAATAGAAAGAAATGTTTAATGTATATTTAATTATATTTATGATGATATGATAGACCTCTTTGGTTGAGTATGTCACCCTCAGCAATAAGGAAAGGGTAGGGGTTCCCTTGGGGCCTTGCAATTCAGTTGTTGCTACATAAATGTATATAGTTGTGTATAGCTATTTAGATTATTCTTCCTCATTTTGTAGAATAGATAGTTTTAGAGTTGTATTGTTGTAGTTTAGGTTTTATTGTCAGTAAGGATTTATAATATAAACATAGATATATTTTTCTAAATATAAGGTTTTACAGTGTGTAGTTATATTTTTATAGAAAGAAATGTTTATGGTATTTTTAGTTATAGTTTAATAGATAAACAATTGAATTGCTTTGTCCCCCAGGGAGTATTGGTCCTTTTTCAGGGGAATTCATGCCCAAAGAGGTCCTTCATTATGGGTTGGTAGAGGGCAGTATGATGGACCTCTTTGGTTTAGTATGTCACCCCCAGCAATAAGGAAAGGGTAGGGGTTCTCTTGGGACCTTGCAATTCAATTGTCGCTACATAAATGTATATAGTTGTGTATAGATATTTAGATTATTCTTGTGTATGTTTTAGAATAGAGTTTTAGCATTTTAGTTTTGTAGTTTAGGTATTACTGTAAGTAAGGATAAACAATTGAATTGCTGGGTCTCCAAGGGGGTGGGTCCTTTTGCAATGGAGTACATGCTCAAAGAGGTCCTCCTTCATTGCAGGTTGGTAGAGGGAGGTATGATGGACCACTTTGGTTGAGTATGTCATCCCCAGCAATAAGGAAAGGGTAGGGATTCCCTAGGGGCCTTGCAATTCAATTGTTACATATATGTATGTAGTTGTGTATAGATATTTAGATTATTCTTGTGTATGTTTTAGAATAGATAGAGTTTTAGCATGTTATTTTTGTAGTTTAGGTATTACTGTAAGTAAGGCTAAACAATTGAATTGCTTGTTCTCCAAGGGGGTGGGTCCTTTTGCAAGGGAGTACATGCTCAAAGAGGTCCTTAATTGCGGGTTGGTAGAGGGTGGTATGATGGACCTCTTTGGTTAAGTATGTCACCCCCAGCAATAAGGAAAGGGTAGGGATTCCCTAGGGACCTAGCAATTCAGTTGTCGCTACATAAATGTATATAGTTGTGTATAGATATTTAGATTATTCTTGTGTATGTTTTAGAATAGATAGAGTTTTAGCATTTTATTTTTGTAGTTTAGGTATTACTGTAAGTAGGTATAAACAATTGAATTGCTTGGTCTCCAAGGTGGTGGGTCCTTTTTAAAGGGAGTACATGCTGAAAGAGGTCCTACATTGCGGGTTTGTAGAAGGCGGTTTGATGGACAATCTTTGTTTGAGTATGTCACCCCCAGCAATAAGTAAAGGGTTTGAGTTCCCTTGGGGCCTTTTCAATTCAATTGTTGCTGCATAAATGTATGTAGTTGTGTATAGATATTTAGATTATTCTTGTGTATGTTTTAGAATACATTGAGTTTTAGCATTTTATTTTTGTAGTTTAGGTATTACTGTAAGGATAAACAATTGAATTGCTTGGTCTCCAAGGGGGTGGGTCCTTTTGCAAGGGAGTACATGCTCAAAGAGGTCCTTCATTGCGGGTTGGTAGAGGGCGGTATGATGGACCTCTTTGGTTTAGTATGTCACCCCCAGCAATAAGGAAAGGGTAGGGATTCCCTAGGGGCCTTGCAATTCAATTGTTGCTATATAAATGTATATAGTTGTGTATAGATATTTAGATTATTCTTGTGTATGTTTTAGAATAGATAGAGTTTTAGTATTTTATTTTTGTAGTTTAGGTATTACTGTAAGTAAGGATAAACAATTGAATTGCTGGGTCGTCAAGGGGGTGGGTCCTTTTGCAAGGGAGTACATGCTCAAAGAGGTCCTTCATTACAGGTTGGTAGAGGGCGGTATGATGGACCTCTTTGGTTGAGTATGTCACCCCCAGCAATAAGGAAAGGGTAGGGATTCCCTAGGGGCCTTGCAATTCAATTGTTGCTACATATATGTATATAGTTGTGTATAGATATTTAGTTTATTCCTGTGTATGTTTTAGAATAGAGTTTTAGCGTTTTATTTTTGTAGTTTAGGTATTATTGTAAGGATAAACAATTGAATTGCTTGGTCTCCAAGGGGGTGGGTCCTTTTGCAAGGGAGTGCATGCTCAAAGAGGTCCTTCATTGCAGGTTGGTAGAGGGCGGTATGATGGACCTCTTTGGTTGAGTATGTCACTCCCAGCAATAAGGAAAGGGTAGGGATTCCCTAGGGGCCTTGCAATTCAATTGTTGCTACATAAATGTATATAGTTGTGTATAGATATTTAGTTTATTCTTGTGTATGTTTTAGAATAGAGTTTTAGCGTTTTATTTTTGTAGTTTAGGTATTACTGTAAGGATAAACAATTGAATTGCTTGTTCTCCAAGGGGGTGGGTCCTTTTGCAAGGGTGTACATGCTCAAAGAGGTCCTTCATTGCGGGTTGGTAGAGGGCGGTATGATGGACCTCTTTGGTTTAGTATGTCACCCCCAGCAATAAGGAAAGGGTAGGGATTCCCTAGGGCCTTGCAATTCAATTGTTGCTACATAAATGTATATAGTTGTGTATAGATATTTAGATTATTCTTGTGTATGTTTTAGAAATAGAGTTTTAGCATTTTATTTTTGTAGTTTAGGTTATTACTGTAAGAGGATAAACAATTGAATTGCTTGGTCTCCAAGGGGGTGGGTCCTTTTGCAAGGGAGTACATGCTCAAAGAGGTCCTTCATTGCGGGTTGGTAGAGGGCGGTATGATGGACCTCTTTGGTTTAGTATGTCACCCCCAGCAATAAGGAAAGGGTAGGGATTCCCTAGGGGCCTTGCAATTCAATTGTTGCTACATAAATGTATATAGTTGTGTATAGATATTTAGATTATTCTTGTGTATGTTTTAAAATAGATAGAGTTTTAGCATTTTATTTTTGTAGTTTAGGTATTACTGTAAGGATAAACAATTGAATTGCTTGGTCTCCAAGGGGGTGGGTCCTTTTGCAAGGGAGTACATGCTCAAAGAGGTCCTTCATTGCGGGTTGGTAGAGGGCGGTATGATGGACCTCTTTGGTTTAGTATGTCACCCCCAGCAATAAGGAAAGGGTAGGGATTCCCTAGGGGCCTTGCAATTCAATTGTTGCTACATAAATGTATATAGTTGTGTATAGATATTTAGATTATTCTTGTGTATGTTTTAGAATAGATAGAGTTTTAGCATTTTATTTTAGTAGTTTAGGTATTACTGTAAGGATAAACAATTGAATTGCTTGGTCTCCAAGGGGGTGGGTCCTTTTGCAAGGGTGTACATGCTCAAAGAGGTCCTTCATTGCGGGTTGGTAGAGGGCGGTATGATGGACCTCTTTGGTTTAGTATGTCACCCCCAGCAATAAGGAAAGGGTAGGGATTCCCTAGGGGCCTTGCAATTCAATTGTTGCTACATAAATGTATATAGTTGTGTATAGATATTTAGATTATTCTTGTGTATGTTTTAGAATAGAGTTTTAGCATTTTATTTTTGTAGTTTAGGTATTACTGTAAGGATAAACAATTGAATTGCTTGGTCTCCAAGGGGGTGGGTCCTTTTGCAAGGGTCGACATGCTCAAAGAGGTACTTCATTGCGGGTTGGTAGAGGGCGGTATGATGGACCTCTTTGGTTTAGTATGTCACCCCCAGCAATAAGGAAAGGGTAGGGATTCCCTAGGGGCCTTGCAATTCAATTGTTGCTACATAAATGTACAGTATATAGTTGTGTATAGATATTTAGATTATTCTTGTGTATGTTTTAGAATAGATAGAGTTTTAGCATTTTATTTTTGTAGTTTAGGTATTACTGTAAGGATAAACAATTGAATTGCTTGGTCTCCAAGGGGGTGGGTCCTTTTGCAAGGGTCGACATGCTCAAAGAGGTACTTCATTGCGGGTTGGTAGAGGGCGGTATGATGGACCTCTTTGGTTTAGTATGTCACCCCCAGCAATAAGGAAAGGGTAGGGATTCCCTAGGGGCCTTGCAATTCAATTGTTGCTACATAAATGTATATAGTTGTGTATAGATATTTAGATTATTCTTGTGTATGTTTTAGAATAGATAGAGTTTTAGCATTTTATTTTTGTAGTTTAGGTATTACTGTAAGGATAAACAATTGAATTGCTTGGTCTCCAAGGGGGTGGGTCCTTTTGCAAGGGAGTACATGCTCAAAGAGGTCCTTCATTGCGGGTTGGTAGAGGGCGGTATGATGGACCTCTTTGGTTTAGTATGTCACCCCCAGCAATAAGGAAAGGGTAGGGATTCCCTAGGGGCCTTGCAATTCAATTGTTGCTACATAAATGTATATAGTTGTGTATAGATATTTAGATTATTCTTGTGTATGTTTTAGAATAGATAGAGTTTTAGCATTTTATTTTTGTAGTTTAGGTATTACTGTAAGTAAGGATAAACAATTGAATTGCTTGGTCTCCAAGGGGGTGGGTCCTTTTGCAAGGGAGTACATGCTCAAAGAGGTCCTTCATTGCGGGTTGGTAGAGGGCGGTATGATGGACCTCTTTGGTTTAGTATGTCACCCCCAGCAATAAGGAAAGGGTAGGGATTCCCTAGGGGCCTTGCAATTCAATTGTTGCTACATAAATGTATATAGTTGTGTATAGATATTTAGATTATTCTTGTGTATGTTTTAGAATAGATAGAGTTTTAGCATTTTATTTTTGTAGTTTAGGTATTACTGTAAGGATAAACAATTGAATTGCTTGGTCTCCAAGGGGGTGGGTCCTTTTGCAAGGGCGTACATGCTCAAAGAGGTCCTTCATTGCGGGTTGGTAGAGGGCGGTATGATGGACCTCTTTGGTTTAGTATGTCACCCCCAGCAATAAGGAAAGGGTAGGGATTCCCTAGGGGCCTTGCAATTCAATTGTTGCTACATAAATGTATATAGTTGTGTATAGATATTTAGATTATTCTTGTGTATGTTTTAGAATAGAGTTTTAGCATTTTATTTTTGTAGTTTAGGTATTACTGTAAGGATAAACAATTGAATTGCTTGGTCTCCAAGGGGGTGGGTCCTTTTGCAAGGGTGTACATACTCAAAGAGGTCCTTCATTGCGGGTTGGTAGAGGGCGGTATGATGGACCTCTTTGGTTTAGTATGTCACCCCCAGCAATAAGGAAAGGGTAGGGATTCCCTAGGGGCCTTGCAATTCAATTGTTGCTACATAAATGTATATAGTTGTGTATAGACATTTAGATTATTCTTGTGTATGTTTTAGAATAGAGTGTTAGCATTTTATTTTTGTAGTTTAGGTATTACTGTAAGGATAAACAATTGAATTGCTTGGTCTCCAAGGGGGTGGGTCCTTTTGCAAGGGTGTACATGCTCAAAGAGGTCCTTCATTGCGGGTTGGTAGAGGGCGGTATGATGGACCTCTTTGGTTTAGTATGTCACCCCCAGCAATAAGGAAAGGGTAGGGATTCCCTAGGGGCCTTGCAATTCAATTGTTGCTACATAAATGTATATAGTTGTGTATAGATATTTAGATTATTCTTGTGTATGTTTTAGAATAGAGTTTTAGCATTTTATTTTTGTAGTTTAGGTATTACTGTAAGGATAAACAATTGAATTGCTTGGTCTCCAAGGGGGTGGGTCCTTTTGCAAGGGTGTACATGCTCAAAGAGGTCCTTCATTGCGGGTTGGTAGAGGGCGGTATGATGGACCTCTTTGGTTTAGTATGTCACCCCCAGCAATAAGGAAAGGGTAGGGATTCCCTAGGGGCCTTGCAATTCAATTGTTGCTACATAAATGTATATAGTTGTGTATAGATATTTAGATTATTCTTGTGTATGTTTTAGAATAGAGTTTTAGCATTTTATTTTTGTAGTTTAGGTATTACTGTAAGTAAGGATAAACAATTGAATTGCTTGTTCTCCAAGGGGGTGGGTCCTTTTGCAAGGGTGTACATGCTCAAAGAGGTCCTTCATTGCGGGTTGGTAGAGGGCGGTATGATGGACCTCTTTGGTTTAGTATGTCACCCCCAGCAATAAGGAAAGGGTAGGGATTCCCTAGGGGCCTTGCAATTCAATTGTTGCTACATAAATGTATATAGTTGTGTATAGATATTTAGATTATTCTTGTGTATGTTTTAGAATAGAGTTTTAGCATTTTATTTTTGTAGTTTAGGTATTACTGTAAGGATAAACAATTGAATTGCTTGGTCTCCAAGGGGGTGGGTCCTTTTGCAAGGGTGTACATGCTCAAAGAGGTCCTTCATTGCGGGTTGGTAGAGGGCGGTATGATGGACCTCTTTGGTTTAGTATGTCACCCCCAGCAATAAGGAAAGGGTAGGGATTCCCTAGGGGCCTTGCAATTCAATTGTTGCTACATAAATGTATATAGTTGTGTATAGATATTTAGATTATTCTTGTGTATGTTTTAGAATAGATAGAGTTTTAGCATTTTATTTTTGTAGTTTAGGTATTACTGTAAGGATAAACAATTGAATTGCTTGGTCTCCAAGGGGGTGGGTCCTTTTGCAAGGGTGTACATACTCAAAGAGGTCCTTCATTGCGGGTTGGTAGAGGGCGGTATGATGGACCTCTTTGGTTTAGTATGTCACCCCCAGCAATAAGGAAAGGGTAGGGATTCCCTAGGGGCCTTGCAATTCAATTGTTGCTACATAAATGTATATAGTTGTGTATAGATATTTAGATTATTCTTGTGTATGTTTTAGAATAGAGTTTTAGCATTTTATTTTTGTAGTTTAGGTATTACTGTAAGGATAAACAATTGAATTGCTTGGTCTCCAAGGGGGTGGGTCCTTTTGCAAGGGAGTACATGCTCAAAGAGGTCCTTCATTGCGGGTTGGTAGAGGGCGGTATGATGGACCTCTTTGGTTTAGTATGTCACCCCCAGCAATAAGGAAAGGGTAGGGATTCCCTAGGGGCCTTGCAATTCAATTGTTGCTACATAAATGTATATAGTTGTGTATAGATATTTAGATTATTCTTGTGTATGTTTTAGAATAGATAGAGTTTTAGCATTTTATTTTTGTAGTTTAGGTATTACTGTAAGGATAAACAATTGAATTGCTTGGTCTCCAAGGGGGTGGGTCCTTTTGCAAGGGTGTACATGCTCAAAGAGGTCCTTCATTGCGGGTTGGTAGAGGGCGGTATGATGGACCTCTTTGGTTTAGTATGTCACCCCCAGCAATAAGGAAAGGGTAGGGATTCCCTAGGGGCCTTGCAATTCAATTGTTGCTACATAAATGTATATAGTTGTGTATAGATATTTAGATTATTCTTGTGTATGTTTTAGAATAGAGTTTTAGCATTTTATTTTTGTAGTTTAGGTATTACTGTAAGGATAAACAATTGAATTGCTTGGTCTCCAAGGGGGTGGGTCCTTTTGCAAGGGAGTACATGCTCAAAGAGGTCCTTCATTGCTGGTTGGTAGAGGGTGGTATGATGGACCTCTTTGGTTTAGTATGTCACACCCAGCAATAAGGAAAGGGTAGGGATTCCCTAGGGGCCTTGCAATTCAATTGTTGCTACATAAATGTATATAGTTGTGTATAGATATTTAGATTATTCTTGTGTATGTTTTAGAATAGAGTTTTAGAATTTTATTTTTGTAGTTTAGGTATTACTGTAAGTAAGGATAAACAATTGAATTGCTTGTTCTCCAAGGGGGTGGGTCCTTTTGCAAGGGTGTACATGCTCAAAGAGGTCCTTCATTGCGGGTTGGTAGAGGGCGGTATGATGGACCTCTTTGGTTTAGTATGTCACCCCCAGCAATAAGGAAAGGGTAGGGATTCCCTAGGGGTCTTGCAATTCAATTGTTGCTACATAAATGTATATAGTTGTGTATAGACATTTAGATTATTCTTGTGTATGTTTTAGAATAGATAGAGTTTTAGCATTTTATTTTTGTAGTTTAGGTATTACTGTAAGTAAGGATAAACAATTGAATTGCTTGTTCTCCAAGGGGGTGGGTCCTTTTGCAAGGGTTGACATGCTCAAAGAGGTACATCATTGCGGGTTGGTAGAGGGCGGTATGATGGACCTCTTTGGTTTAGTATGTTACCCCCAGCAATAAGGAAAGGGTAGGGATTCCCTAGGGGTCTTGCAATTCAATTGTTGCTACATAAATGTATATAGTTGTGTATAGACATTTAGATAATTCTTGTGTATGTTTTAGAATAGATAGAGTTTAAGCATTTTATTTTTGTAGTTTAGGTATTACTGTAAGGATAAACAATTGAATTGCTTGTTCTCCAAGGGGGTGGGTCCTTTTGCAAGGGTGTACATGCTCAAAGAGGTCCTTCATTGCGGGTTGGTAGAGGGCGGTATGATGGACCTCTTTGGTTTAGTATGTCACCCCCAGCAATAAGGAAAGGGTAGGGATTCCCTAGGGGCCTTGCAATTCAATTGTTGCTACATAAATGTACAGTATATAGTTGTGTATAGATATTTAGATTATTCTTGTGTATGTTTTAGAATAGAGTTTTAGCATTTTATTTTTGTAGTTTTGGTATTACTGTAAGTAAGGATAAACAATTGAATTGCTTGTTCTCCAAGGGGGTGGGTCCTTTTGCAAGGGTGTACATGCTCATAGAGGTCCTTCATTGTGGGTTGGTAGAGGGCGGTATGATGGACCTCTTTGGTTTAGTATGTCACCCCCAGCAATAAGGAAAGGGTAGGGATTCCCTAGCGGCCTTGCAATTCAATTGTTGTTACATAAATGTATATAGTTGTGTATAGATATTTAGATTATTCTTGTGTATGTTTTAGAATAGATAGAGTTTTAGCATTTTAGTTTTGTAGTTTAGGTAGTACTGTAAGGATAAACAATTGAATTGCTTGGTCTCCAAGGGGGTGGGTCCTTTTGCAAGGGTGTACATGCTCAAAGTGGTCCTTCATTGCGGGTTGGTAGAGGGCGGTATGATGGACCTCTTTGGTTTAGTATGTCACTCCCAGCAATAAGGAAAGGGTAGGGATTCCCTAGGGGCCTTGCAATTCAATTGTTGCTACATATATGTATATAGTTGTGTATCGATATTTAGATTATTCTTGTGTATGTTTTAGAATAGATAGAGTTTTAGCGTTTTATTTTTGTAGTTTAGGTATTACTGTAAGTAAGGATAAACAATTGAATTGCTTGGTCTCCAAGGGGGTGGGTCCTTTTGCAAGGGTGTACATGCTCAAAGAGGTCCTTCATTACGGGTTGGTAGAGGGCGGTATGATGGACCTCTTTGGTTTAGTATGTCACCCCCAGCAATAAGGAAAGGGTAGGGATTCCCTAGGATCCTTGCAATTCAATTCTTGCTACATAAATGTATATAGTTGTGTATAGATATTTAGATTATTCTTGTGTATGTTTTAGAATAGAGTTTTAGCATTTTATTTTTGTAGTTTAGGTATTACTGTAAGTAAGGATACACAATTGAATTGCTTGTTCTCCAAGGGGGTGGGTCCTTTTGCAAGGGTGTACATGCTCAAAGAGGTACTTCATTGCGGGTTGGTAGAGGGCGGTATGATGGACCTCTTTGGTTTAGTATGTCACCCCCAGCAATAAGGAAAGGGTAGGGATTCCCTAGGGGCCTTGCAATTCAATTGTTGCTACATAAATGTATATAGTTGTGTATAGACATTTAGATTATTCTTGTGTATGTTTTAGAATAGAGTGTTAGCATTTTATTTTTGTAGTTTAGGTATTACTGTAAGGATAAACAATTGAATTACTTGGTCTCCAAGGGGGTGGGTCCTTTTGCAAGGGTGTACATGCTCAAAGAGGTCGTTCATTGCGGGTTGGTAGAGGGCGGTATGATGGACCTCTTTGGTTTAGTATGTCACCCCCAGCAATAAGGAAAGGGTAGGGATTCCCTAGGGGACTTGCAATTCAATTGTTGCTACATAAATGTATATAGTTGTGTATAGATATTTAGATTATTCTTGTGTATGTTTTAGAATAGATAGAGTTTTAGCATTTTATTTTTGTAGTTTAGGTATTACTGTAAGGATAAACAATTGAATTGCTTGGTCTCCAAGGGGGTGGGTCCTTTTGCAAGGGAGTACATGCTCAAAGAGGTCCTTCATTGCGGGTTTGTAGAGGGCGGTATGATGGACCTCTTTGGTTTAGTATGTCACCCCCAGCAATAAGGAAAGGGTAGGGGTTCCCTTGGGGCCTTTCAGTTCATTTGTTAAACAATTTAAGGAGAAAATATGTCTACGTAGATTTAAACTTTTGCTGAAATAAAGCAATAGTCACTGTTAAATATTTTTTTCTAAGGTAGTGTATAATGATAAATTAATAAAAAAGAAGGAAATACAGGATTAAGCTCAAATTAAATCTAATGTCAGTTGGGTCATTTTCTAGGCTGGCGTATAGATGTTACCGGTCCACTTCCTTCTGCACCTCTTATGTTATGTGTGATTAGCCAGTTAGTGCACACACAGAGCAGATCTCCGCACTAAAATGCTTACATTTTTTACCAAAATCCCTCTGTGTATGCTAACAAGCTTAAACAAGCACTGGTGTTTTGGAGGATAAATACCAGTGTATGAATACGTATGGCTATAAGTTGAAGCAATAAAGTACATGCCCAATATGTACTTAAAGGCACTATATTTACCTATGTGCAGTAACCCATAGCAACCAACCTTTAATTAGCCTTTTTTAACCAGCTGCAGATAAAAACATAAAAAAGACAAACTGTCAGTGGATGCCCAGGTGCAAATTTGCCCAGTATCGATAAATTAGCTCTAGTATCTATTATTTTATAATCCCATGAGAGTGAAGTAGCTGTTTTGGGAGAAAAGTTTAGCAGCTTGCTTCTTATAGGTTTATGCAATACATGGTTTACTACAGGCTACAAAAAAAAGGAGGTAGCATTTACTGATCACATGTTTAAAAATAAACATCCTTTTGCTTGTTATGCACATGAGCTAACTTTGGACCTTATATGTCATATGCAAATTACCTTTAATCAATTGTTGCCTAAGGCAAAAGCCTATAGTAAAGGAGTAGAAGGGGCTGAACGGGAATTTTTTTCCTTATGTGGGAGAATACCTTGAATTGCCTGTAGCTGAGCTGAAGTAATTCTGAAAACTCTTATTGACCAAAAAAATAGCAACAGTTAGTCATATGAATACGGTGATACTTCTGTTGCATCCCTGTTGACTAATGGCATACATTGGTGTAGACTACTAAATTAAAAGATTAACATTTTCTTTTAAAGATTTAGAATAGGAGCTTGCATGGATCAAACAGAAGCCACTCTAGGCGAATAAGGAAATTCTAATGTATATTCATTCCCGAGGTGATAACATGTTCCGGATGGACATTAGAATGCATAGCCATACCATTTAGCAAAAACATCTTACTTACTATTTGTATGCATCCATTATTCTCAAAGGTTACACACTTTATATTATTTTATACAAGGGGCATGGCAGCTGAAGGACCAAAGGGAATCTATATTTTTCCAAATAACAAAATATTGCATTATTTTAACCACCTGTAGGAGTGTTTATTTTTCTAATGTTACTATATTTACACACACACACATACATACATATACATACATATACAGTGGCTTGCAAAAGTATTTGGCCCCCTTGAACTTTTACACATTTTGTCACATTACAGCCACAAACATGAATCAATTTTATTGGAATTCCACGTGAAAGACCAATACAAAGTGGTGTACACGTGAGAAGTGGAACGAAAATCATACATGGTTCCAAACATTTTTTACAAATAAATAACTGCAAAGTGGGGTGTACGTAATTATTCAGCCCCCTGAGTCAATACTTTGTAGAACCACCTTTTGCTGCAATTACAGCTGCCAGGCTTTTAGGGTATGTCTCTACCAGCTTTGCACATCTAGAGACTGAAATCCTTGCCCATTCTTCTTTGCAAAACAGCTCCAGCTCAGTCAGATTAGATGGACAGCGTTTGTGAACAGCAGTTTTCAGATCTTGCCACAGATTCTCCATTGGATTTAGATCTGGACTTTGACTGGGCCATTCTAACACATGGATATGTTTTGTTTTAAACCATTCCATTGTTGCCCTGGCTTTATGTTTAGGGTCGTTGTCCTGCTGGAAGGTGAACCTCCGCCCCAGTCTCAAGTCTTTTGCAGACTCCAAGAGGTTTTCTTCCAAGATTGCCCTGTATTTGGCTCCATCCATCTTCCCATCAACTCTGACCAGCTTCCCTGTCCCTGCTGAAGAGAAGCACCCCCAGAGCATGATGCTGCCACCACCATATTTGAAAGTGGGGATGGTGTGTTCAGAGTGATGTGCAGTGTTAGTTTTCCGCCACACATAGCGTTTTGCATTTTGGCCAAAAAGTTCCATTTTGGTCTCATCTGAGCAGAGCACCTTCTTCCACATGTTTGCTGTGTCCCCCACATGGCTTGTGGCAAACTGCAAACGGGACTTCTTATGGTTTTCTGTTAACAATGGCTTTCTTCTTGCCACTCTTCCATAAAGGCCAACTTTGTGCAGTGCACGACAATAGTTGTCCTATGGACAGATTCCCCCACCTGAGCTGTAGATCTCTGCAGCTCGTCCAGAGTCACCATGGGCCTCTTGGCTGCATTTCTGATCAGCGCTCTCCTTGTTCGGCCTGTGAGTTTAGGTGGACGGCCTTGTCTTGGTAGGTTTACAGTTGTGCCATGCTCCTTCCATTTCTGAATGATCGCTTGAACAGTGCTCCGTGGGATGTTCAAGGCTTTGGAAATCTTTTTGTAGCCTAAGCCTGCTTTAAATTTCTCAGTACCTTTATCCCTGACCTGTCTGGTGTGTTCTTTGGACTTCATGGTGTTGTTGCTCCCAATATTCCCTTAGACAAACTCTGAGGCCGTCACAGAGCAGCTGTATTTGTACTGATATTAGATTACACACAGGTGCACTCTATTTAGTCATTAGCACTCATCAGGCAATGTCCATGGGCAACTGACTGCACTCAGACCAAAAGGGGGATGAATAATTCCGCACACCCCACTTTGCAGTTATTTATTTGTAAAAAATGTTTGGAATCATGTATGATTTTCGTTCCACTTCTCTCGTGTACACCACTTTGTATTGGTCTTTCACGTGGAATTCCAATAAAATTGATTCATGTTTGTGACTGTAATGTGACAAAATGTGGAAAAGTTCAAGGGGGCCGAATACTTTTGCAAGCCACTGTATATATATATATATATATATATATATATATATATATATATAATACATATTATATATGTACAGACCTGCCATCACAGGGGAAGAGAAACTGTCATCCTGGCCCTGGTCTCAATGGGGGCCCGGACGTGCAGAACCTCAATAGTAGTACGTGCCCACCCTCGGTCTCACTTGTCATTGTATTAAAATGAAGTGGTGGGCAGCAACTACCTCCTATTGCTTCTGTCTATAAACTGTAAGACCAAAAGCAGCCAGTCGCATACAGAAGGTAGTGGAAACAGGACATCACAGAAGGATTCTGCAGACTGAAGCCATCCAGGGACTTTGAAAAATAGCTTCCACTGGCCACCAATGTTTTTAAGTGTTATGTCTCCTGGCTAGCACTGGAATTTATTTAACCTTTGGGGACCCCTGACCCCAATGTTTTAAGTCTTAGGGCCCCTGGTCACCAATATGAATTTTTTGTATCCTTTAGGGGCCCCTGGCTACAATTGTTTTTAACTGTTAGGGCCCATGGCTGCCAATGACTTTTTTAACATAAAGGCCCCAAATGCCACCATTTTTATCAATTATGGCCTATGGCCAACAATGTTTTTTTTTTGTAACTTACAATTTTTAATGTTTTTTTTTGTAAAGTTAACAAGGCATGTTAAGACATTCTATATAATTGTTCATACGTTTATTATTATTGCCAACAATGCTATAAACTGTTTCAATGAGCAAAAAATTAACATTCTTTTTTTTTTAAAAAAAATTCAAGAGCTATAGAACAGTTACTGTTGAACGCGAGTACGCAGTGGGAGTGGTTCTGCTGTCTGCATTACATGCATTTTTCAGCTTTGGACCCCCCCCTGCTTAAGGAATTGAAGAAAACAGCAGGAAAGTTGGTTTATTAGGCAAGGCAGGTGCGTGTATATAAATAGCTGCTCCTATAGACAGAAGTGGGATGCAGTTAGGTCGCGGGAGGGTTCAGGCCGAGCTCATCCTGCCGATCCAAGGAACTTTTGTGTGTGTCGGCCCAAACTCTCCTGACCCGCGGTTGCCTGGCCGGCCCGCACATCACTAGTAGTGACCACTTCCTATCATACTTTAATTACAGTGAATAAATAGGGGTGGTTCTTCCTCCTTGGCCTTCTGAATGCTGACTCAGGAGGAAGTGGCTGGAAAGGCTGGTGTCAAGAGGGGCAACCCTTCAAGAGAAAGTCGGGGAACAGGGACCCCATGAATGAGGTTAAGTCAGATTGCATGAGTAAGTTGTTAGTAAGTTTAAGGAATGAAAGACAGTTAGGCAAGCTTAAATGGTATAGTCTTGTGCTCCACCTAAGGATTGATAGCTGGAGGTAGCTCTGCCTTAGGTATAAATGGACTACATTTGAGGGAACCACAGTGTGAAGTGGTTTCAAGCTGTGTATTACTGCCTTATCAGTTTCCACTAGCTGGTAGCCTTAAAAATGTGTACATTAACTTACCAATTAATCTCTTCGTGGTGTCACAGTTGCTGGTTCTATCGATAACTGTATCTGTACAACAATACTGGCTGAACTTATTTGTGAGTATTAATACTGTTGCACTTTAACAATAAAGCCTCTGTTTGTTTGCAAAAACCTCTGGCATCCTATTTTTATTTCTACGCAGCAGCAGAGAGGTGTAGTTGCCATATAGTGCACAATAGCAGTGGATAAAGTCCTGGTATTATGCTTGTATGGTACTTGGGAAAATCAAGTCTGTGAAGCACAGCTCTTTCCCTTTTAGGGAGCAGCCCTTCTGTTTTCTAATGTTCCAATAATAAGGTATACTAACCCATGGAAGGTCTGTTTGGGGAAGGGGTGCATGAATTTAATGATTCGTAAAGCCATTTACAGTTCTACGATTAGTCATGGAATAGGGCCTATAGCTATATGTAGTGTGCTAGGAATCAGTGGCTTATACTGTAAATAATTTGTAACTTTGTATAAAGATATAATATAAAAAGCGTGTCATTAATGACACCATCTGATAACTGCATAGGTGTGTCCACAGGGTCCTGCCTGTTACCACACCGTAAACTTGCAAGGCTCTTATTTATCTATGTACTAAATGCTGATACAATACACACATAGCTTATTTACTTAGCATGCATCTTCTACATATCACGGCCATCTATTTTCCATACCTACCTCAAACCATTAATGGGGCACACATATGATTTACAAAGTGCATTTAGTGACCTCCTTCTGCACCCAAGGGGCAGATTTATTAAAGTGTGAAATTATGCAAAATCTCACCCATTTTCTATTCATTTCTATGATATTTTTAGATACGTATTTATCGACGGGTTAAAGTTCACCCATTGGTAAATATAATTCTAAAACCATAGGCATGAGTGTGGGTGAAGAGTGGGTGAATTTTTTAATTTCATACTTTGAAATCTGCCCCAAAGTCAATAAGGGATATAGAAAATATAATTATGTATAATTTGTATTGAACCAGCAAGGATTTGGGGAGAATGTTCCTTTGTCATTTGCCTATATACTAAATGTAAGTGCTAGTTATTAACTTGTAGTTACTCTTGTAATATTTTGCCCCACGCTAATAGAAAAATAAAACAAATGTAAGCATTAAACCCTAAAAAGAAGTATTTCCTTAAAAATATTAGTTTGCTAAATGATGTTATCAAAATTGTTGTGTAAACGAACCTTAAAGGAGACATATACAATAAATTTTCACTTTATCTTAAAAAGCAGCTAACACAAAAAAATTGAATACAATAAAGTTTATTTTCTACTTACTCTTCAAGAAGGCTGTTAAATCCCTGCTGAAACACTGCAGCCCCTCCCATCCACAGGGCTTCCTGCCAGAAGCAAGTCTCTATCTTCAGCTCGGGCCGCCGGCCCTAGCTTCTTTCCCATAGACACACTGCAGCCAATGAGAGAGGAGTGGGCGTGAGATGTGGGCGGGGACTTTGGTGATGTCATTTCCCCGCCCACGTCAGTCACGCTGGGGTCCTTCTCTCTTGTTCTGCTCCCAGCCCCGCCCAGCCCTCCTGAAAAGCTGTTCACTTGGCTGGCAGCGTGTGTGACTCGATCCTTGTAAGTAAGCCTCTTAAATCTCTTTATTGAAAAATAATATTTTGCCAAAAAAAACGTTTTTCATACTAAAGGAGTCTATTCTATAGACTGTACCTAATGAAAAGAAATGTGTTTGTTTTTACATGCAATTCCCTGCAACTTGTACTTTGACACCTAAACTGTTTTTTTTTTGTATTTTCTCCTGCAACAACTCCCTGCAACTTCTACTTTGACACCTAAACTGGGTTTTTTTTGGTATTTTCCCCTGCAACAACTCCCTGCAACTTGTACTTTGATACCTAAACTGGTTTTTTTTTGGTATTTTCTCCTGCAACAACTCCCTGCAACTTGTACTTTGATACCTAAACTGGGTTTTTTTTGGTATTTTCCCCTGCAACAACTCCCTGCAACTTGTACTTTGATACCTAAACTGGGTTTTTTTTTGTATTTTCTCCTGCAACAACTCCCTGCAACTTGTACTTTGATACCTAAACTGGGTTTTTTTTGGTATTTTCTCCTGCAACAACTCCCTGCAACTTGTGCTTTGACACCTAAACTGGGTTTTTTTTTGGTATTTTCCCCTGCAACAACTCCCTGCAACTTGTACTTTGATACCTAAACTGGGTTTTTTTTTGTATTTTCTCCTGCAACAACTCCCTGCAACTTGTATTTTTATACCTAAACTGGGTTTTTTTGGTATTTTCCCCTGCAACAACTCCCTGCAACTTGTACTTTGATACCTAAACTGGGTTTTTTTTGTATTTTCTCCTGCAACAACTCCCTGCAACTTGTACTTTGATACCTAAACTGGGTTTTTTTTTGTATTTTCTCCTGCAACAACTCCCTGCAACTTGTACTTTGATACCTAAACTGGGTTTTTTTTGGTATTTTCTCCTGCAACAACTCCCTGCAACTTGTACTTTGACACCTAAACTGGTTTTTTTTTGGTATTTTCCCCTGCAACAACTCCCTGCAACTTGTACTTTGATACCTAAACTGGGTTTTTTTTTGTATTTTCTCCTGCAACAACTCCCTGCAACTTGTATTTTTATACCTAAACTGGGTTTTTTTGGTATTTTCCCCTGCAACAACTCCCTGCAACTTGTACTTTGACACCTAAACTGGGTTTTTTTTTGTATTTTCTCCTGCAACAACTCCCTGCAACTTGTACTTTGACACCTAAACTGGGTTTTTTTTTGTATTTTCTCCTGCAACAACTCCCTGCAACTTGTACTTTGATACCTAAACTGGGTTTTTTTTTGTATTTTCTCCTGCAACAACTCCCTGCAACTTGTACTTTGATACCTAAACTGGTTTTTTTTGGTATTTTCCCCTGCAACAACTCCCTGCAACTTGTACTTTGACACCTAAACTGGGTTTTTTTTGTATTTTCTCCTGCAACAACTCCCTGCAACTTGTACTTTGACACCTAAACTGGGTTTTTTTTGTATTTTCTCCTGCAACAACTCCCTGCAACTTGTACTTTGATACCTAAACTGGGTTTTTTTTTGTATTTTCTCCTGCAACAACTCCCTGCAACTTGTACTTTGACACCTAAACTGGGTTTTTTTTTGTATTTTCTCCTGCAACAACTCCCTGCAACTTGTACTTTGATACCTAAACTGGGTTTTTTTTTGTATTTTCTCCTGCAACAACTCCCTGCAACTTGTACTTTGATACCTAAACTGGGTTTTTTTTTGTATTTTCTCCTGCAACAACTCCCTGCAACTTGTACTTTGATACCTAAACTGGGTTTTTTTTGTATTTTCTCCTGCAACAACTCCCTGCAACTTGTACTTTGACACCTAAACTGGGGTTTTTTTTTGTATTTTCTCCTGCAACAACTCCCTGCAATTTGTACTTTGACACCTAAACTGGGTTTTTTGGTATTTTCCCCTGCAACAACTCCCTGCAACTTGTACTTTGACACCTAAACTGGCTGTTTTTTGGTATTTTCTCCTGCAACAACTCCCTGCAACTTGTACTTTGACACCTAAACTGGCCGGTTTTTGGTATTTTCTCCTGCAACAACTCCCTGCAACTTGTACTTTGACACCTAAACTGGCTGTTTTTTGGTATTTTCCCCTGCAACAACTCCCTGCAACTTGTACTTTGACACCTAAACTGGCTGTTTTTTGGTATTTTCTCCTGCAACAACTCCCTGCAACTTGTACTTTGATACCTAAACTGGCCGTTTTTTGGTATTTTCCCCTGCAACAACTCCCTGCAACTTGTACTTTGACACCTAAACTGGCTGTTTTTTGGTATTTTCTCCTGCAACAACTCCCTGCAACTTGTACTTTGATACCTAAACTGGCCGTTTTTTGGTATTTTCCCCTGCAACAACTCCCTGCAACTTGTACTTTGACACCTAAACTGGCCGTTTTTTGGTATTTTCTCCTGCAACAACTCCCTGCAACTTGTACTTTGACACCTAAACTGGCTGTTTTTTGGTATTTTCCCCTGCAACAACTCCCTGCAACTTGTACTTTGACACCTAAACTGGCTGTTTTTTGGTATTTTCTCCTGCAACAACTCCCTGCAACTTGTACTTTGATACCTAAACTGGCCGTTTTTTGGTATTTTCCCCTGCAACAACTCCCTGCAACTTGTACTTTGATACCTAAACTGGCCGTTTTTTGGTATTTTCCCCTGCAACAACTCCCTGCAACTTGTACTTTGATACCTAAACTGGCTGTTTTTTGGTATTTTCCCCTGCAACAACTCCCTGCAACTTGTACTTTGACACCTAAACTGGCTGTTTTTTGGTATTTTCTCCTGCAACAACTCCCTGCAACTTGTAAAGATCAGGCAGCAGCACAGGACAGCTATGTGCAGACTGGTAACAGATACACAGGCAGGGAGGTGGGAGGGGTTTTCCCTGCTACAGCAGAGTTCAGCCTGTCAGTCAGTGCTGTGACCATTTCCTGTGGGAGAATGAAGAGACACTCCCATCTCTCATTTCAGTTTAGCTTCAGAGGAGTGAAGATCTCTCTGCAGCTCTGATATAAAAACGATTTTAGCAGGTAAAATGCATTCAAATCGTTTTTTTTCTGCAAGATTACATAGATTGAAGAAAGATGAATCATATAACTGAATATGAAGGTGATATGAAATGTCTCCTTTAAAAAAAAATTTAGGCATATAGATAGTAGGCCTTAGGCCTTTGTATTGACTTCACATTGCGCTATTTACATATAAAGACAGGACTAGAAGACATTTTGTTCATACAACATGCTGAATGGGGGAGGGTATGCCTTTTGACACAGAGGGAGACTGAGCTTGCTAAATAAAGACATAAATATTTTAGAATATTACATTTGCAAGTATTTTTCCAAGCATAGCAAATATATATTTCTCTAGTGGCCCTCCTGTCAGTGCAGACATAATGGGTTTTGTCTTGAATCACCTCTGGAGGAAGGACAGAGAATTGAAACTTACTTGTAACTGGGACACGGGCACTCAGAGCTGTCCCCCCTCTCCACTAATTACTTCAAAGGCTGACACACAGGACACGCAGAGCTGCATGCACAAGTGTCACTCCCAGCACAGGAGAGCAGCTGGGAGTATAAGGAGGGTGAGTATAGCTAGGGCACTTTTTTATTCAAGTACTGATGAAAGGGGCAATTACAACAGCAAGAAATATGGTTTCTACAGAGACTCACGCGAGCGCATATATCTAATGAGCGCAAACCCTGGTAGCAACAGCAACAGGAGCACACCTTAAGAGATTTGCACCAAACACAGCGGCGCAGTGACGTCACACATGCGTCCTGGCCCAGCCAAGACCACACGGCTATACAGGAGGCGCACAGCAGCGCTCCTACAGGAGATAAACACAGCACAAAGCTGCTTCCCAGCAACTTATAAAGCCACTATAATGTTCAGTAAATACACAACTCCATAGCATACACTGCAATTAACATGGAGAAGGCTGATTCACTCAAAGACCTCAGAGAGGTAATCCAGTCAGCTAAAAAGCAAAAGAAACAAGATATGTAAGCACTCATTACTCAAACAGCCCCCTGACTAACTCACCATTATCACCAACTCCAGCCATTACCCAGCCTCCTGTAGCGGATGCACCTGTACCCATGCCCTGGGATCCACTGGCCCATACTTCTGCTCAAGTACCAGCCCAGTTTGGGGAATTTTTACAATGAATAATGAACACAGCCCAATCACCACTTCCCCAAGGGGCGCAAACAAAAGCCCGAGATAACAGGAAGCGCAGGGCCACGGTCACCTTAACCTCTTCCTCAGAATCAGAGGAGGGCCTAGCTTCAGACACAGAGAGAGACAAGACATTTAGTCAACTCAGACTTCTCAACCCACTCACAACCTCATCAGACTCTGAGGAGGAAGGGGAATCTGCAGCCACACCAGAAACCTCAAAGAAAGTGTTTAGGGAAATGATGCAAACACTGGAAATCAAGGATGAGACAGTGACCTTGTCTAAAGCAGATAAACTTTTGGGAGTTTAAAAGAAGTCTAAATTAGCCTTCCCAGTGTTTAATTCACTCACTCAAGCAATTGAGGCGGAGTGGGCACAACCCGAGCGTCGCATTGCACTCACACCAGAGGATCACCAGAAAAATGGGATAAGGCCCCAAAAGTGGACTCAGCAGTTGCCTAGTTATCCCAAACCGCCCTACCAGCAGAGGAAGCGGCATTCAAAGATCCCTTAAATCGACGGATGGAATCGGTGCTAAAACTGTCCTATACACAGGTGGCAACAATACTCAGATCAACGGGCCTAGCCCGCACAGCCAGACATTGGGTATTGGAATTAACATGTCACCCGCCAACCTCTAGACAACAACTACAGTTGGAGGTTGAAAAACTGTCCACCACGTTAACTAGCAGAAGCCGCAATGGAGATCACTAAACTAGCAGCCAAGGCTAATGCCAATGCAGTGGTTGCATACCAAGCTCTATGGCTAAGACATTGGACCGGAGACACAGCATCCAAGCTCCGTTTACTATCTCTAAAGTTCACAGGGGAATCCTTATTTGGACCCTATTTAAAACAAATTATATCGGATGTTACGTGAGGAAAAAGTACCTTCCTACCCATGGGGAAGAAACCTAAATTTGACTCAACTAACAGATACACAGGAAAGAGAGGATGGGCCCCACAATCTGGGTCATTTCGCTCCTTTCGCACGAGCTCCAGAAACTCCCCAACCGACCACCCAATTCTGCCTGACTCAACCAGGTAACAAGGGGCACAAGAGGTAAACTTCAACACTTTCTGGGGACATGACAAACACATGTCACTGACACATGGGCCTTAACCATAATACGGCAAGGCTACAAAATCCCCTTTTATCCACATCTCCCAAGAGGAAGATTTCTCCCACCCTCCACTGCACCTCACAAGGAGCAGCTACTCCAACAGGCAGTAAACACACTACTACTTACAGGAGTGGTAGAGAGGGTTCCAGAACACCACAAATTCAAGGGATTCTACTCCAATCTGTTTCTAGTACATAAAAAAGAAGGGTCCTTCAGACCAGTCCTCAACCTAAAACCCTTAAACCAAATGGATCTGAATCAAAGATTCAGGATGGAGTCCATCAGATCGGTAGTGGCGGTCATGGAACCAGAAATCTTCATCCTCAAAAGACCTACAGGACGCCTACCTGCACATACCGATATGCCATACCCTTCGCCAGATTCCACCTCAGGCCTCTACAGCACAATTTCCTGAGACACTGGGACAGGAACCACCAGAACCTGCAACAGGAAATACCTATCTCACAGGCGACCAAAGACAGCCTTCTCTGGTGGATGAAGGACGACAACCTCCGACAAGGGAGGAGCTGGGTGGTCACTACCTCAGAAGTAGTAACCACCGATGCCAGCCTCAGAGGATGGGGGGCAGTGTACAAAAACCTCACACTCCTAGGGACTTGGTCCTACCCATAAATATATTGGAACTACAGGCAATTGCCCTAGCACTAGAAAATTGGTCACCAATCCTGCAAACGTGGGCAGTCCGAGTACAGTCCAACAACAGTAGCGTATATCAACAAACATGGGGGCACTCACAGCAGATTGGCCATGCAGGAGGCCTCCAGAATACTTACCTGGGTGGAACACACAATACCAAACATCTCCGCAGTATTCATACCAGGAGTACAGAATTGGGAAGCAGACTACCTGAGCAGAACAACTATAGACCACGGAGAATGGTCCCTCAACACGGAGATATTTCAAACACTCATTCAGAGGTAGGGGACCCCGAATGTAGACATGTTTGCATCAAAACACAACACAAACCTTCCACTTTACTGTGCCAGAACAAGGGACCCAAGGGCAGCGCTAGTGGATGCACTGGTTGTGCCATGGAACTTTCGGATGGTCTATGCGTTCCCACCACTAGCCACATTACCCAGATTGATCAGGAAACTGAAACAATCCAACATGGTCACAATACTTATAGCCCCAGACTGGTGAACAGAGTTTTGTATACAGAACCCATCAAACTGTCAATTGCCAGACCCTGGCGATTACCTCTACTTCCCGACGTGCTAACACAGGGGGTGATAAAACATCCCAACCTGGCAATGTTCCGCTTAACTGTGTGGTTTTTGAAACCGATTGGTGGAGGTGACAGGGATTTTCGCAGAATGCCATAGACATTCTCTTACAAGCCCGCAAGCAGTCCACTGCTAGAGTATACCATAAAATTTGGAGGACACTTCTAACCTGGTACAGACAAAGGGCCATGCATTGGAAGGATATCTCCATGGTTCAGGTGGTGGAATTTCTGACAGACGGCCTCCAGAAGGGGCTGGGCTTACGCACCCTAAAGACGCAAATTTCTCCAATTACAGCGCTGACACATTCCAAATGGGCCGAAAATCCTGCGGTCCAGCAGTTTGTCAGAGGCGTAACCAGAGTCTGGCCCCCGATCTAGGAACCCCTTTGAACCACTCTCAATGTGCAAACTCAAATGGCTGCGCTCAAGGCGACCTTCGTAATAGCGATTACATCAGCGATAAGGGTATCTGAGGGTATCTCTCCAGCAAGGAGCCATGGCTTACACTCCACCAAGATAAGTCGGTGCTTTGAACTACACCAAGATTCTGAACCAGGACATCATTCTACCATAACACAAGAAAAATGGAAAGTTGTGCTCAACCACTAAATTGTAATGAGGCTGTGACCACAAAATACATATAAATAACCGCAAAAGATCCTCTGCACTCACTCATTATCAATATGTAGAAATAGGACATTAGGACATTTCTGTGCATTCAGCTACTAAGAAATGTCCTAATGTCCTATTTCTACATATTGATAATGGGTGAGTGCAGAGGATCTTTTGCAGTTGTTTATATGTATTTTGTGGTCACAGCCTCATTGCACCCCCGCCTAATGGTTTACAATTTAGTGGTTGAGCACAACTTTCCCTTTTTCTTGTGTTATTGTTTATACAGGAGCAGTGGCCAGCTCCATGTTGTAGCCCCCACTCTTCCCAGCTACAGTCAGGTGATCCCAATGGAGCCAATAAAAGGGCAACCATATGGGAGTTTAAACCTTATAAGCAAGCATGTTGCAGGTAAAACTTAGTCCCTTTGCTCAGTACTAATCTTAAATTATTTATATAGGTCAGTGTAGGACTGGCCAGAAGGGATGACTTTGACATAGTTGGCCAGCTTGAAGTATATTGCAATGTATGGCCAAACAATCCCTCTTTTGGGTCTGGGGGGGGAAGGCATTTCTTAGTAGCTGAATGCACAGAAATGTCCTAATGTCCTATTTCTACATATTGATAATAGGTGAGTGCAGACAATCTTTTGCGGTTGTTTACATCATTCTACCATCCTTCTGTCCAAAACCAACCAATGAGAAGGAGAAACTACTCCATAAGTTGGATGTGGTCAGGGCACTTCGCACCTATCTTGAGATCAGCTGACTACAGACAGTCGGATAGTCTACGGATATCATATGCTACGACATACAAGGGAAAAGCCGTATCTAAGAGAACCATAGCCCGTTGGCTAGTAGAGGCTATTCATATGGCTTATGACCACAGAAACACGCCAAGACGATCTTCAGTGAAAGACCACTATACATGAGCACAGAGTACCTCATGGGCACTGCAGAACATGGCATCCGCAGACCAGATCTGCAGAGCAGCCACTTGGGTGTCACCAAATACCATTATCAAGTTTTACAAGTTGAATGTTCATGCCTCTCAGCCGGCCGTGTTTGGCCGAAAAGTTTTACAGGCTGCTGCGGCATAGTGAGAATTAAACTATGTCCGGCATGTCCAGTTAAGGGACAGCTTTGGGATGTCCCCTAACATCTGCACTGCCAGGAGGGCCACTACAGAAAAGGAGATCTTGTACTCACCGGAAAATCCTTTTCTTGTAGGCCCGAACTGTCAGTGCAGTAAGTCCCATCCAGGCCGATTTAGTATGGGCACCGGGACCTCTTTCTTGCTATCTTTCTACCTAATGCCTCTATCTGTACTGTCTCCACTGACCGAGCTTACCAACAGAAGTGAGGGTTGAGACGAGCCTTAGATACAGTGGGAGGGACCAGGAGTTACCAAGTTTCAATTCTCTCTCCTTCCTCCAGAGGTGATTCAAGTCAAAACCCCTTTTGTTTAAGTTTGGGCCTACGAGAAAAGGATTTTCCGGTGAGTATGAAATTTCCTTATCATGTTTTACTCTATCTGTTACAGCTTCACTTCAAAATGTTTCAAGATGTATGGAACACGAATGTTAAAGTGTCAGTCTTGGTATGTAAGGAAAATGAGATGTCAGCATTTTTTCCTCTGTAATGTTTGAAATGTACCAACCTAACCATACACATGGCAGGTCAACAGCAACAGCAAACTGAACCTCATCCAAGGGGATATGTGGAAGACACTTTTATTATACCCAACAGCTTTAACACTATAATGAAATTATAGCTGGGACAGAGCCCCTGACCACTACAAATACCTTTGATTAATTGTAGGAAATGACCTACAGAACCGGGTTATGATTGTGAGCATTCTTAACCAAACTGCTATACAGCTATGGGATCTGTATTTATAAATCCGTTATCCAGAAAGTTCTAAATTATGGAAGGGCCTTCTCCCATAGACTCAATTATAAGCAATTAATTCCAGTTTTTAAAATGATTTTCTTTTTCCTTGTAACAATGAAACAGTACCTTGTACTTGATCCCAACTAAGATCTACAGTAATTAATCCTTATCGGAAGCAAAACAATCCTATTGAGTTTATTTAATGTTTTAATAATTGTATAGCAGAAGGTGTATGGTGATCTAAATTGCAGAACAAAACCCTTTTCTGGAAAACCCCAGGCCCGAGCTTTCTGGATAACAGGTCCCATACCTGTATAATACTTTCACATTTGGTCCTGCATTTGGCAGTTTTGATAGGTCTTTGTGTAGCGCTTTTGCTGCACATACACTCTGTTTAAACTAAAAATGCTGACAATTTCCATTACTTACACAGAAGGGTATTTAAAGACTTTAAAATGGCATGAGCCAACAGTAGCAAATGTTCTTTGGCACAGCACTTACTTGTTTTTATAGGGTGCATGGTGCATTCCTATCTCAGGCCACTTCCAAGCTGCACCTTCATTTCCAATTGAGTTTTATCCATGGAAGAAGTGGGTGAAATATTGCATTGTTAGAAAGCAGCTGTTCATCGAAAACCTGTGCCACATTTCTGCAATGGATGAGTTAAAGGCATTTGCTGGTGTATGTTGGTGTGCTTCTCCCCTGGATAGGAGCCATAAATCTTTCAGAGGGCCAATTTAGTTAAGTGGTGCAATTTACAGTAGCTCTTCATATCAGTTGCCAGGAAGTTAGTTGAGTGTGACATATATAATAAATGTTATTATAGGAGCAGTTCAGTGTAAAAATGACACTGGGTAAAATAGATAGATGCGCAAAATAAAAAAATGTTTTTAATATAGTTAGTTAGCCAAAAAGGTAATCTATAAATGCTAGGTGTCTAACATAATAGCCAGAACACTACTTCCTCCTTTTCAGCTCTCTAAGCTGCTAGCAGTCAGTGACCAATCAGTAACTTGGGGGGGGCACATGGAACATAACTGTTCAGTTAGTTTGCATTAGAATCTGACCTGCTTGCTCACAAATTAACTGAACAGTTATGTTCCATGTGCCCCCCCTAAAGTTGCTGACTAACTAAGAGTTTAGTGAGCTGAAAGCTGAGTTCTGGCTATTATGTAAGACATCTGTCTACTCCAGCCTTTATAGATTACATTTCTGCCTAACTATATTGCAAATATCTTTTTATTTTGCGCAGTCTATCTAATTTACCCAGTTTCATTTCCACACTGAACTGTTCTTTTAAGACCTCTGTCTTTGAATTTCTAGAATTTCAGTATTGCGCTGTATTATAGCTCGATAATAACTCAATCATCAGGAGTCAGCTTTCACAGTGGCCAAACATAGCAAACTTGTGCCTAAAAAAATCACTCACAGATGTCATATTGACATCAACCACCAGAAATAGCAATACCTGAACACTGAAGATTTTGGATTATGTTCAAATTGCATATGGTGTTAGGTGTCCAGTAGAAAGGCATTGCAGGGAAATAAGTCGCCCAGAGTAGCAGAGATTTAACCACAGGCGACTAATCTCCCCGTGGGACATCAGCCTAAGACAACTATTGTGGGTACCCATTTTGGGCTAACAGCTCTTTTACACCAGACATTTATGCTTGGCAACACATAATTTAAATAATAAAATCATTACACAGTGTAATAAATACACAGGACTGTGCATGATGTACTATAACGCTAATATGGACGTTATTTCAGTGCTGCCTTTTTTTCCCTTAATCTCCCAAAAAGCACAATTTAGTCCCATTTCAGCTTCACCTACAGAGCATGGAAAAATTTTTTTGGATACGGTGTTCAAATGCATACCTTGATCTTTCACTGTCAATTTAAAGGGGCAGTTTACATAAAGCTGAACTCCATCTTTGTCTAATGCCTTTTTGTATACTAAGCTGGAAGATGCTTTCCATCATCTGTAGTGATCTGTGGGGCTACATTGTGGGTGGGCAGTCTGCAGTATGGATTATGGCGCTGGCAAGGTGGATGGTAATGTATTGGAAGAGTAGCAGTGCTTTATGTCCTTGCTCTGTTCCTGTATATATAGGGCCTGGGTTGTCTGTAGGGGCTCTGTACAATTCAGCATACTGCAGTCCTCTCCAGCTTGCCTTTGAAAAATAATTAGAAACAGATAAAAAGTAATTGTTCCATCATGATGGCTGCTGTATCCTTATTAGCATCTTATCTTATTGAAATAAGTTGCATTCGATTTCTATAGAGTAAGAATTGTGTCTTCTCAACTAAGGGGGTTATGTAACGAAAGGTACTAAGTTTGCCCAGGAGCAGTAACCAATAGCAACCAATCAGCAGGTTGTATTTACTGATCACCTGTTTAAAAGCAAACATTTTATTGGTTGCTATGGGTTACTGCTACTGGGCAAGCTCAATGCCTTTTATTATGTTATGTATTTTTAATATGTAAAAAAAAATATGTATTTTAATATGTAAAATTCTTTACAGGTGGAAGAAGTATGTACAAACACAAAAGAAGCTATTGAAATTGCAGCCGCTCACCCATGCACTAGGTTTTATTAAACTTGTAGCTAATCTTTCAAAGTCTCAATAGAAACCGAGCTTGCCCAGAGATTCATGAAATCCAGGTGTTAGTAAGTTTCTATATCTCTGCACCCATAAATGACTGTGTTTTCTCTGAGAGGAGACGTCTGTATATTTGACTATGAATTACTCACATATTAATGTATTACTTCTTTGGAAGTAGCAGTCTTGGGCCTGGTATGAAAATAATTCAGTCAAAAATTGTACATAGTTTCTAATGACAGGTATGGGATCCCTTATCCGAAAACCTATTATCCAGAAAGCTCTGAATTACAGAAAGCCTGTCTCTCTTTCAAGCCAGTATTAAAGTGGAACAGGAGTGAGATTCATGAATGGTGTTTGTGGAAGAAGAACTACCACCAATTAACACAAGGTGGCACCCTGATGTAAGCCGAAAGCCTCTGAGTCTGATTAGCAGCACTTTACATTTTATGTTTATTGGAAAACAACAATACAAATAACAAAATAAATTGCTTGTTTAAGCTCCTGTGGGTACTTTGACTATTTCTCTTGGTAAACTGAAATCCAAGTAATAGCTTAAATTTTTCTTTTGTCGGGTCGTTGCAGAAGGTTATACAGATTATTATAGAACATTATATTGAATCTTTCTATCTAATTTTGTGCCACAGGGGAAATGCTTATAAATAAATGAATGGCTTTATGTGTATTTAAATGTAATATACTGTTAGCCTTCTTCAATGGATAAAACAATTTTTCAATGGATAAAACTATATTTACTAATTATTTAAATCAGATCCTGGTGATGCACTGATTTTTGTGCTCCAACAGCAACTGATGGGCCATGGACATAGCAGTCGTAGTGTATATACACAATATTGATCTGTGCTCTGCCACTATTGAAATGATACCATCAAATCACTGGCACAGTGCCTTTTATAATGACAAAGCAATCTCTAAATGCTGATAGATATCACTCGCTATAGAATTGATGGGTATCTTTCTTATGGGAATAATGCACCATTTTGTATAAGGAAATGCCCCACTGTGTGATTCTAGGCAAAGAGCTTTATAGCTCAGCATTTGCACTCAAGGATTAGGCAGGTGTTGCTTGAAGGCACTGACTGCTGCATTAACAATCAACAAAAGCAATACCCATATTATCCACAAGTGCAACACATGTTAAAGCAATAGTCTTATTGCCTGAGGAACTATTATATGCTCTGGTGCCAAAATACCTAGCGTTTTATTGCCCAACTGAATATAGTGCCTACCAACTGGGCACTCATAATACTGTGCATATCCCAGCTATAAGCATATCTGTAATAATTCTCCCGCAGGGTAGTACACTAACAATTGCACAACTGATGGTGGTCAATTATGGATCAGTTATGAGCAAGAGCACTGCTTTGTTAAAATCTTCCCCTGTCTTTCCCGGGAAAGTTGATCTACTCGAAATGATTTTCCTTACGAAATTTTATATCTTTCATTATGAACCCACAGTACCAATAAGTATTTGTTTAGGGCACTAGATTCAACTATAAAAGGCTTTATATAGTTAGAGAAAATGGCCAAGATTAGAACTTAAGACAGTGCAACCCCCAATAAGTGGTAAAGGCGTGGCTCTACCTCATTTTGATAGATACAACCCTGCTCGTCAGTTCATCTATGTGCACTGTTGGCTGGCCCTGTGATTAGATAATTGGGCCTTTGTTTTGGAAGCCACTATAGAGGTATATCCCTATTCTGCAACAATACTTCCTATTAGAACAGTCCTTTCAGAAAACATTAAAACTTACTCAAAATAAGCAGTCCAAATGGGCCCCTCTTTGGGGTAACAAGAACTTTCAACACTTCCATTCTGTGCCTGAGCTAGGTAGGCAGCAGCAGGAGTGAAAACCTTAAGAGACATTAGGGCTCATTTAAATATGCAAGTGCAGTGAGCAAAGAGCAATTTCAGACACTATTGTCATGTATTTTACCCACAGTGCACCGTTCACTCCAGGATTTCAGCATCATTGAGGACACAAATGGACAAAACGAGGCGTAACTGCACAGAATACCAAAGAGACCATCTGGTGTAATTTCCAATGTTGGGTGTGCAAGTAATTTGTGTGCCACATCTTTTTGTGCTACACTGAATGACGCATGGTGTGAAGGGAACCCAGGAGCTACCCCTTGGTAAGGAGGTGGCAAGGTTCCCCTGCATTTCAGAATGGAAGGAAGAAGGAACTGAGCAGCCCATAGCACATGTATACGGAATTGTAAGGAGCGCCTAATTTACTGTGCGCAAAAGCACGAGTTGCCCACTGCTCTTGCTGTTGTAAATGAGCCCTATTATCTCAAATGGGGAATGTGAGCATGTTAATGCTGTTGGTAACTTATTTCTATTTTGAGCATGACACAGGGGTTTTGGCGGAAGCTGCTGGAATTATGCTGAAATTGTATACCCATTCCCCAATATATTATCATCCAGTCTAGGTCTTTTGGGAATAATTGGCACTCTTTATTATTATTTACTATTATTACAACCTTCTGTCAGACTCACACTAAGAAAGCGATATGATTAAGATATTATTACACTGGAAATCAACTGTGGCTCCCACATTGACTTTTTGGAGGAAAAAAAAAAACTCTTTGCCTGAACAGGAACTTGTTTACCAAGCCCATGGCTGTCCTGCCAAGTTTGAGGCTATTTGAGGAACATGGCTAGAGGCAACTGAACTTAATTGATTGAGTTCTACACATTGCAAATGACTCTCTACTTCTCCTCTGCTCCCCACCCCAGCCCCCTTCTCTTCTTCTTCTCCTTCATCTGTTCTCTCTCTACTATCTACTCTCTTGGGTGTTTCCCACATTGTTCTGTTATAATAAAAATTCAAATAAAGCCTTAAAAAAAAGAAGATAGGCTTCTTCATTTACAAAGGGAAGTAAAGAAAAAGGACAGAGTGCCCTTATTTTATCTGTATTCCCATTCCTGTCATAAGAATCAAAATGTTGAAAAAAGATCAGGGTTGCTAGTTCAACCCCAATAGATTTGCCTTTTCAAATAAAGATGTTAGGAAAGACAGCACTGTGTTGGCATGTATGGGAAAAGCTGACTTTAAGCGCACCCCTGGAGTAAGCTGTTGCTAATGGTAGATGTGTGCTCCAATAGTTAATAATGTTAAGTGCTTTAATCTAGTGGCACTAGTCTAGGGGCCCAGCTGAACAATAATATGTGTGGATACCCTTTGCTTGTAGTCCCACTACGAGAACACAGCGTGCAGAAGGGTATTGCCACATAAAGGTAAATACCATTATTGCTACATAGCTCTATTAGTTAAGCCAATGATTTACAACATTGTTTTCTAAAGAATTTATTGTGCCCCCTGTGCTAAGCTGTAGCAGTATTATGCTCATAGGAATATTTCTGACCCATGGAGTCAATGAAGCCCTTGCTCTGTTAACCTCCTATTGGTATTTTGGTCCTGAAAGTAAGGTTCTGTACAGCTTTATACTAAAATAGAGCTAGATAAGTTTAATGTACCATTTGTGCAACCTTTATAGGCTGTAAGTGATGTCAGCAGGAAAGATATAAAGAGATTAAAGCAATAACAGAAAATTATGGGCTTTTACAACAGCTTTTAACATTGATTTAGTGAGGCCATCATTCAAAACAATTTAGTTTGAGCCAAAGCTATGTCAAGAAGTACTGCCTTTTTCAGATAGAGGGTAAAAAAAAGAAGGGAAAGACCCTGCAGACAGTGTTGGACTGGGGTACCTGGGGCCTGCCAGAAAACCTCACAACAGGGGCCCACCAATCACATTAGTGCACTTGCTGCTGTGACCCACACCCTGCTATGTATAAAGATGAGGAAACTGTTTCAGTGTCAGTGGGAGTAAAGCTTTGAGGCCCCAAAAAATGCACTGTTCTTACTGCAACCTTTTTAGCTCCTTTGCCACACCCTTTAGTCATAATTAACCTGGCATACCAGTAAGTTCACTGCAAAAAATAAATCATGAGCACATTAACCCTATACATGCCAGTAGCAATGGATTACGAACACATTACATAGATAGTCTAACAAGTCCAACCCTTCCAAGTAAACCCAGCACACACAAACCTATACTTACCTATCTATACACTCACATACATAAACCATATATACAACCACTAATACTAACTGTAGATATTAGTATCACAATAGCCTTGGATACTATGCTTGTTCAAGAACTCATCCAGGCCCCTCTTAAAGGAGAAGGAAAGCTAGTAAAGAGTTAATCTCAAGCTGCAGGCATACCTTCAGTTATCTCAATAGTGCCCTTAAGTCTCCCCATATTTCACCTGTTCAGAAGATCTGAAGCCAAACAGGAAGAATAAACGCTGAGCTGTGTAAAGAAAGTTCCCATAATGCCTCACTCCTGTACAGACATGCAGACCAAACTGAACATGCTCAGTTAGTAAGACTATGGGGCACATTCATGAAAACACGAGTTCAAATCGGGATAAATTCGGATTGGATGCGATAATTTCTTAAGATCGCAAATATCACGAATATGCTTACGAAAAAACCATATTAGTCACGATAATATCGTATTGGCGATCCAAAAGTCATGAAATTTTCGTACCGAACGATTGTAAAATGCGGGAAAACCTTTCCGACTTTGATCCTTCTGTACGTGATTTTTGAAGCCTCCCATAGGAATCAATGGCACTCTGCAGCTCCAACCTGGCCCAAGGAAAGTCACGATAACGAAGCTTGAATGAATCAGAAACTATCTTACTCTGCACGACAATACGATAATCTGCCATTACAACATCACTAGGAAGGGCATTCCACAACCTCACTGCCCTAATCTAAAGGGGTGGCCTCTGGTGCGTTGATCGTTTTTATGGGAAAAAAGAACACCCCCTATCTGCCTATAATCCCCTCTAATGTACTTGTACAGAGTAATCATGTCCCCTCGCAAGCGCCTCTTTTCCATTAACTTTAGACACACACATATACCAATGAATGGATTTCATTTACGTGTAACAACTGCTTTGAAGTGATATCTTTTATTGGATTAGTTGGGTACAAGTTCAAGCTTAAGGGCTCTGGCACACAGGGAGATTAGTCGCCCGCGACAAAACTCCCTGTTCACGGGCGACTAATCTCCCCGAGTTGCCTTCCCCTGCCATCCCACCGGCGAAAATGTAAGTCGCTGGTGGGATGGCACACGCGGCTGCGCGATTTTGCGCATATCGCCGAAGTTGCCTTGTGAGGCTTTTTCGGCGATATGCGTGAAAACGCGCCGCCGCGTGTGCCATCCCACCGGCGACTTACATTTTCGCCGGTGGGATGGCAGGTGAAGGCAACTCGGGGAGATTAGTCGCCCACGAACAGGGAGTTTTGTCGCATGCGACTAATCTCCCCATGTGCCAGAGCCCTTAAAGGTTATTTCTAGCTTTCATCAGGCACAGGTTGTTAAGGTATGGAGCAGTGTTGTAACTAAAATACACATTTATCATCTACAACAGGTTTTAGTGAGGCCTTCAGTATTTTTTACCATACATTAATAGCTTTATTATTTTTAAATATACCATGTTGATATTACATTTATATAAGAGCAATGACACATTCCATGAGAGATACCCCTGTGGCAGACTTCAAGTTTGTCTGACTAATGTCTCCTGTGAAGGAAAATGGTACTAGAAAAAGACTTAGTAACATAGTAAGTTAGGTCGAAAAAGTACATATGTCCAACAAGTTCACCTACCTAATTGCTAGTTGATCCAGTGGAAGGCAAAAAACCCCATCTGAAAAAATTCCTTCCTGAGATGACAATCAGGCCAGTCCCTGAATCAACTTGTGCTAAGAGCTATCTCCCATTAACCTGTTTTATCATTTGATAAAACATCCAACCCCTTCTTTAAGTTATCTAATGTATCAGACTTTACAAAGAAGATTCGGTCCAAGTGCTAATAAGCTCTCAATTCACTAATTTTTTTAAATACATTTTTGAATTATTTAGACACAAAAAAGTGTGATTCCTGTTTCTATTTCTCAATTACATTAAAAAACACAAAAACATTTTTTGTTACCCAGACATATACAAAAAAATAAAGACATCCTAGATCTGAATGAAATATTCTTATTAAATACTTTGGTCTTTACATAGTTGAATGTGCTGACAACAAAATCACACAAAAATTATCAATGGAAATTAATCAACTCATGGAGGTCTGGATTTGGAGTCACACTCAAAATTAAAGTGGAAAAAAACACTACAGGCTGATCCAACTTTGATGTAATGTCCTTAAAACAAGTCAAAATGAGGGTCAGTACTGTGTATGGCCTCCACATGCCTGTATGGCCTCCCTACAGCGCCTGTCCATGCTCATGATGAGGTGGCAGATGGTCTCCTGGGGGATCTCCTCCCAGACCTGGACTAAAGCATCCACCAACTCTTGGACAGTCTGTGGTGCAACGTGGCGTTGGTGGATGGAGCAAGACATGATGTCCCAGATGTGCTCAGTTAGATTCAGGTCTGGGGAACGGGCGGGCCAGTCCATAGCATCAATGCCTTCGTCCTGCAGGAACTGCTAACACACTAGCCACATGAGGTCTAGCATTGTCTTGCATTAGGAGGAACCCAGGGCCAACTACACCAGCATATGGTCTCATAAGGGGTCTGAGGATCTCATCTTGGTACCTAATGGCAGTCAGGCTACCTCTGGCGAGCACATGGTGGGCTGTATGGCCCCCCAAAGAAATGCTTCCCCACACCATTACTGACCCACTGCCAAACCGCTCATACTGAAGGATGTTGCAGGCAGCAGAACGTTCTCCACAGCATCTCCAGACTCTGTCACATCTGTCACATGTGCTCAGTGTGAACCTGCTTTCATCAGTGAAAAGCACAGAGTGCCAGTGGCGAATTTGCCAATCTTGGTGTTCTCTGGCAAATGCCAAATGTCCAGCATGGTGTTGGGCTGTAAGCAAAACCCCCACCTGTGGACGCTGGGCCCTCATACCACCCTCATGGAGTCTGTTTCTGACCGTTTGAGCAGACACATGCACATTTGTGGCCCACTGGAGGTCATTTTGCAGGGCTCTGGCAGAGCTCCTCCTGTTCCTCCTTGCACAAAGGTGGAGGTAGCGGTCCTGCTGCTGGGTTGTTGCCCTCCTATGGCCTTCTCCACGTCTCCTGATGTACTGGCCTGTCTCCTGGTAGCGCCTCCATGCTCTGGACACTATGCTGACAGACACAGCAAGCCTTCTTGCCACAGCTCGCATTGATGTGCCATCCTGGATGAGCTGCACTATCTGAGCCATTTGTGTGGGTTGTAGACTCCGTCTCCTGCTACCACTAGAGTGAAAGCACCGCCAGCATTCAAAAGTAACTAAAACATCAGCCAGAAAGCATAGGAAATGAGAAGTGGTCTGTGGTCACCACCTGCAGAACCACTCCTTTATTGGGGATTTCTTGCTAATTGCCTATAATTTCCACCTGTTGTCTATTCCATTTGCACAACAGCATGTGAAATTGATTGTCAATCAGTGTTGCTACCTAAGTGGACAATTTGATTTCACAGAAGTGTGATTGACTTGGAGTTACATTGTGTTGTTTAAGTGTTCCCTTTATTTTTTTGAGCAGTATATAAACTGACCTAACTACCTTCCTGATTGCCTTCCTCTCAGTCCTTCCACACTCTCCTCTCTTCTTATATTCTTTATTTCTTCTCTCTCTTCTTCTTCTTCTTCCTATATGCTTCTTTTTTGTCTTCCATTTTCCTTTTTGCCACATTTTCCCTCTGCTCATTTTTGGACACTTCTCTTCCCCCCACTTTCATCTTCTCACACGCTTTCCTTCTGCTCTCCATATTTACGCTCTGACTTTAATTTTTTCACAATCTCTTATTTCGTTTTCCCATTTCTCTCTGCTTCACCTTACATCTACCTCTCTCATTCTTAATTGGACATTGCATTTGGTGGGACCTGGGGCTCTCGCAGGCAGGTAGGCAGGCAGGGCCACAAGGCAGTGCGGGGGATAGTGAGGAGGGTTCAGCATAAAAAATTAAAGATGGCTGTGAATCCCACAGTGGCTATTTTGAACAGTGTTCACCTCGGGCACCAGGGAGGCAGGCAATTAGCAGGTGATTGGGGCGCATTCGTCAGGGCACAGAAGAATGAGAAGGGATCGCAGACAGTCAACAATGGTAGGGAGTTGGATTGCAGAAGACAGTGAACAGGGCCCAACAGGACATTTCCTGGTGTCCCAGTGGTCCAGTCCGACCCTGCCTGCAGAGGTAGAATGGAAGCTATATCATATAACAAAGAGCAGACTGGGAAAACTGGACAGGTATATGAACAGTATTGAGCTTAAAGTACAAATGCATTGTGGATGAGAAAACAATCTTTCCTGTAAGACTCTTTCTATAGAGCAGGGGGCTCAAACTCAATTTACCTGGGGGCCGCAGGAGGCAAAGTCAGGATGAGGCTGGGCCGCATAAGGGATTTCACAAAAAATTGGCTTTCAAGGGATAATGCAAGGCACGGTGTGCAGAAATTAGCTCCTTAGCAGCTAATTGTGCACACAGAACGTTTTCCCATAATAACTGTTATGATGGCATAACGTCATTTCCGCAATCAGCAGCTCCCGCCCGCCGTGCCTTGCATTATCCCTTGAATCGCAATAAAAATCGTGATCCATTCATTGCTTTTGAGAAGGCATTGGTGCGGGCCACAAAATACTGTACCGAGGGCCGCAAATGGCCCGCGGGCCGCGAGTTTGAGACCCCTGCTATAGAGGGAGGGAGGGAGATGGCTAGTGGGTCAGTTGGGCAGTTACAGTTTATAAAAATTATCATATTCATAAAGTTTAGGGTGGCCCTACAATGAATTTTCTTAAGAAATTTCTATCTAAGCCGTTACTTTTAGACAACACACAGTTAAACTTAATAAATAGATATATTGTTTAATGTTCTTATCACTGAAAAATAAGTTATACATAAGGACTCAAAAAATCTAAGAAAAGGAACAAAGTTCACAAAAAGTTATTGTTTGATTTTTTGTTTTTTAGATTACCAAAGCTCTTTCCAGTTTGGCTCAGCATCTTTGTGCTGAGATATTTTTGGAAATGTAAAAAATTCCCTGAATTCCACAGGCCTCCTCTGGGAGAAGAAGTGTAATGAACTCAATAAAAAATGTATATACACAGTATTACCTAGATTAGTATTCTCAGTACAAGTGCAGCAAGCCCTAAACCAATTGTGCTTGCTGGTAATCAATACAGAAGGATACATATTTACTAAAAGGGGGGTTCACCTTTACATTAACTTTTGATATGTTATAGAATGTCCTATTCCTAGCAACTTTGCAATTGGTCTTCATTATTTATTTTTTATTGATTTCAAACTATTTTCCTCATATGGTGGTCCTAACTATTTACTTCTGGTCATGTTTTTCAAAGGCTGGCACTTCCATGCATTGGGATAAATGTCTCCTGACCTGGGCATTAGTTTCAGTCAGAGGGCTTAGTCCACCCCCATGCCTTTAGCTTTTATAGAGTGATATTGCCAAGGCCACAGCATCAGTTCTACTGGCTTAATCCTTCTCTGAAGTTTGGCCCTTCTTCCTGCAGAGTAACCCTCTTCTATTCATATTCCAGTCTTTCATTTAACCCACTGCCTGGCTGCTAAGGTAAACAAGACCCTAGCAACTAGATAGCTACTAAAATTCCAAACTGGAGGGCTGCTAAACAAAAAGCAAAATAACTGGAAAACCACAGACTCAGAATATCAATGTCTATATCATATTAAAAGTTAATAACCCCTGTAACTATATAGGAGAGTAAGACAAATTTATTATAGGCATAGGATCCATTAAACATAAACCTGTTATCCACAAAGGCCATCTCCAAGTAGAGTCCGTTTTAATCAAATCATTTAAAGAATGATTTCCTTTTTATCTGTAATGAGAAAACAGTACCTTGTACTTGATCCCAACTAAGCTGCATGAATCCTTATTGGAGGCCAAATAATCCTAACCTAGAAAATCCCAGGTCCCTAGGATTCTGTATAATAGATCCTATACCTGTATAAGTCTAAGAGATACCTTGTACATAAGACTGGGGAATGCCGTTTATTTGCTGCAGATCAAGTATTATGGGAGATTCTGCACTCATTGATCAATACAAATATGCAGTGACATACAGATGTATATTTGTATTTAACTTTAAATGGCCAAAGATACAAAAAGAATACAATCTGCACTGTGTGTAAAACTACTAGCTCGTGCAATGTAACAAAAAGTTCACTTTTGAAAGTATTGCTAGGAACACATTCCTTGGTAATGGTGGGATTTGTTTCTCCCTCTTAGTTTACAGTATATTTGATGCCAAAAAAGAGCAACAAATGTTGGGAGATTAATGATTCTCTCGTTGGACTGCCCAGCTATTCTGTATCTCAAACCAATAAACAAGTTGATAGCTCTGCCTATTCCTTGTTCATAACCGGCATACCTGCGTATCAAAGTGCCACCCCTAACTTACAGCTTTTGTGCTTCTACTAAAGCACAGCAGTTCTTTTGTGATCCATGATACTTTAACCCTTTAACTGCCAATGACGTACGCTGTACATCATTGCAGTAAAAGGCTATATCTGCCAATAACGTATGCCGTACGTTGTTTGGCAGATAAGGTTACTCTCTGCAGAAGCGGCAAGTGCACTTGCCGCTTCTGCAGAGATTTTTTGTCGATGACAGCCCCCTGGGCAATGAGCCAGGGGGGCTGTCATGTCGGCCCTGCGAAGCGATCGTCGCAGAGCCGACCCCCAAGCAGCAGACACGATCGCATTGCGTCTGCTGCTTGGTCCCACTTCCTGCTTCCCCCCCAGTGCCAGCCCACTTCCTAAGGGGATTTCCTGCTCCAGGACAAGGAAAGCTTCAGGACAGGTAAGGCTGTTTTCTTTTGCATTTATACACACTTATACACACTTACACACACTCACATACACTTACATACATTTACATACATTTACACACACATACAGCACACCATTTTGCAGTTTTTTTTCCATTTTGCACACTTATCCACACCTATATACACTCATTTAAACACTTACACACTGTCACACAACTTTTACACATGTACAAACATGTATACACAAACACTTTTTTAAAAAAAAAAAATTTTTTTAACCACTTTGTTTTTAGTTTCTTTTCCCTAAAAACTGTTTATTTTGACAGCGTGACTATTGGCTTAGATATTTTGACCACTAATTACACTGTCGTGTGTCTTATTTTGTCGTTTCACTAATTTGCACAATTTTTGTGGTTTTATTGTATTTTTATCCCTGTATTAGTGTTCCTGATCTGTTTTTAGCATAGCTTTGCCATGTGTAACTTTGGAAGAAAAATTATTGTAGAAATTTTTGTAGAAAAATTACTTTACCTATTAGAATGTGTACTTTCCTAAAATATATGGTTTTCTGTATAGTTAGGGGGTGCTACTGCACATAATACGCTGACAGGGGGCTCTGTGTGCAAAAGCTGAGCTATGCATATTGGGCATCAAACTGTTCAGTAGACCTTTGGTGTTCCTATTTGGGGTGATTTGCCTTTATCTGTTCTTTATCAAGAAATTGTATGAGATAAATGCGGCAAACTGCAACTTTTTTTGCGATTTTCTGAAATGTCATAAAAACCACTAACTTTAGGAAAGCTTTGCAGATTGGTACTTTGATGTAGAAAGGACTCTTTACCCATGTTGGATTTGTCAGAATGTGTACTTTCCAAAAATATATGGTTTTCTGGGTTTTTCTGTACAGTTAGGGGGTCTTATGGCACATAATACACGGTCATTGGGCTTTTTTTGCAGAAATTGAGTTGGCAGCTGAGAACATTCCTATGCACTATTTTCATTTGGGGCCTCTGTACACCACATGCTTTGGTAAATCTTTGCATATTGGGCATCAAACTGTTCAGTAGACCGCTGGCATTCATATTTTGGGTGATGTGTCATTATACGTAAGAAATGTTGTAAGATAAATATGGCAAATTGCAACAATTTTAGGCCTTTTTCAGTAAAGTCATAAAAACCAATAACTTTAGGAAAGCTTTACAGATTGGTACTTTGGTGCAGAAAGTCTTCTTAACCCATGTTGGATTTGTCAGAATGTGTACTTTTCAAAAATATATGGTTTTTAGGGGTCATGCTACATTTCTGCAGCTTCTACCCCTCATAAAACTGCCATGTGTTTATGAATTAGGTTAAGGTAAGCCATAAAATTAGTGTGAACAAGGTATATTTCGGGGGACTCTAAGTGCCATGTGCTTTGATAAAACTTTGTACAGTGGGCATCAAACTGTTCAGTAGACCTCTGGGGTTCATATTTAGGATGTTTTATCTTGGTACCTAATGCTATGTGGGAGATAAGATGCTGCAAATTGGAAGCTTTGAGGGGATTTTTGGTATTTTCATCAAAATTGTCAACTTTAGGAAAGCTTTGCGGCTTGGTACTTTGGAGTAGAAAGACATGGGTACCCATTTAAATTCGGGGGGATGTGTACTTTCCAAAATATATGACTTTCTGGGGAGAGTGTACTTTTTACTAGCTTTATCCCACATATAATGATGTAAATGTGTTGATTTTGCAGAAGCTGAAATTACAGAAATGACAGATCATATGGGGGTATGTTCACATTGGGGCCCCTACATGCCACATACTTAGGTAAACCTATACATATTGGGCATCAAACTGTTCAGTGGGCCCCTGGCGTTCAAGTCCAGGGTGTTTTATCTTGGTACCTAATGATACGTGGGAGATAAGATGCTGCAAACTGGAAGCTTTGAGAGGATTTTTGGAAATGCTATTAAAATTGCCAAATTTAGGAAAGCTTTGCGGCTTGGTAATTTGGAGTAGAAAGACATAGGTACCCATTTTAGATTCGGGGGAATGTGTACTTTCCAAAAATATATGACTTTCTGGGGTGAGTGTACTTTTTACTAGTGTTATCCCACATATAATGATGTAAATGTGTTGATTTTGCAGGAGCTGAAATGACAGAAATGATAGATCAAATGTTCCCATTGGGGCCCCTACATGCCACATACTTAGATAAACCTATACATATTGGGCATCAAATATTCAGCTTTCTGGAGCAGTGCTTTGGAAATTTGGTAGTGTACTGCTGGGAGTTTTTGACCTATACAAGTGAGAAATCTCCATAAAACTATATATATTTGGTATTGGCACGTTCAGGAGACATGGGACTTTACAAATCAGTTGTATTTTCATGCATAAAATAATTTTTGTTTCTGGTGTATGTGTTTATATTATGGAAAATATATATTTTTTTCATTTTTTAGACATTTAGAAGCCTATATCTTGTTACAGAATTGGAATTACACAAAAATTCCACCATATTTTAAAATCTTAGGTTGTCCTGAAAAAAACAATATTTTGTTTTCCTGGGTAAACTAAAAGTCCCCCCGAGGAAAGGCCCCTAAAGTGAAACAAATGTTCAAAAACTGTCTGGCAGTTTGGTCCAAAATGGCTGGCAGTGAAAGGGTTAAATATGTAACTAGCTCAGCTATCAACATAATGATTGCAAAGATATGTTTTCAGCCACATCTGCTGTAGCAGTTAATAACACTCTCCTTCTAAATGGCCAACTGTACAAGAAGCTAAACACCTTGTGATGTGAGTTACTTATTCACTAAGCCTTTATATTTCTATGTAAATGTAGCAGTGACCTCTGCACATAGTGGCAATCTTGTTTCTATTTGTCTACAGGGCAACAAGGGGAATGGAATCTAAATGAATTCTATTCATATTCACTTTCGGGTCTGTGCATAAAAAGCTGCTTAGTCAAGTTTTGCTCTGTAAGCTCCAAATTCTTTAGTGTTTAGAAGTGCTGCTCTTCAGCATTGGAATAACTGGCAGCCTATACTGAAAGGAATTTACCAAAGAGGCACTAGAGTTTTCAATTTTGAAAGCAGGCTTGCATGGCAGCTGCCTTATTTCTATGACACACTGCCTAGGTGCCGGGTATTTGAGCATTTGCTTCAGCTCAGCTCATACTGTAAAATCTACATAAGGTGATGCTTGCTCACTGATTGCAGGGCTGCTCTTTTAAATAATATAATGTAGAATGACAGGCTGGGACTAACAAGTAGATGTAAAGCTCTCAAGCCCTCATTGTTCTCCACATGTATAGATTAGTGTAGGGTCAAATGGTGATACAAAGTCTTTTCCCAGCAATAGGCCCATCTCTCTAGTTCTGTGCACAGGTGCTGTTATCTTGGCTGACAGTAATGGACATATGAGTTAGGCCCTGGGTAGAAGAAAAGCTGATGGAGTAATTTTAAGAAAAGATGCAACGTTTGCTTTAAAATTTCTTGTTAGTGTAACTCTGGTCGACTGTGCAGTGTGAGTAGTTTGGTGGGGGCTGCTGTATAATGTATTGTAGTGTAATGTATTGTAGTAGGAGAGAGGAGTCACCGTACAAGTAGACTTTTGGCAAATCATTTGCATTAAGATTTACTGTATCTCACTATATGGTCTTTGAACTAAACTGGATTGAGCTAAAAGTTACATAGTTACATAGTTACATAGTTACATAGGGTTGAAAAAAGACCTGTGTCCATCAAGTTCAACCCATCCAAGTAAACCCAGCACACCTAACCCACACCTACCAATCTATACACACACATACATAAACTATAAATACAACCACTAGTACTAACTGTAGATATTAGTATCACAATAGCCTTGGATATTCTGATTGATCAAGAACTCATCCAGGCCCCTCTTAAAGGCATTAACAGAGTCTGCCATTACCACATCACTAGGAAGGGCATTCAACAACCTCACTGCCCTCACCGTGAAAAACCACCTACGCTGCTTCAAATGGAAACTCCTTTCCTCTAATCTAAAGGGGTGACCTCTGGTGCGTTGATTGTTTTTATGGGAAAAAAGAACATCCCCCAACTGCCTATAATCCCCTCTAATGTACTTGTACAGAGTAATCATGTCCCCTCGCAAGCGCCTCTTTTCCAGAGAGAACAACCCCAACCTCGACAGTCTCACCTCATAGTTTAAATCTTCCATCCCCTTAACCAGTTTAGTTGCACGTCTCTGTACTCTCTCCAGGTCATTAATATCCTTCTTAAGGACTGGAGCCCAAAACTGCACTGCATACTCAAGGTGAGGCCTTACCAGGGACCTATAAAGGGGCAAAATTATGTTCTCATCCCTTGAGTCAATGCCCTTTTTTATACAAGACAGCACTTTATTTGCTTTAGTAGCCACAGAATGACACTGCCTGGCATTAGACAACTTGTTATCAACAAAAACCCCTAGATCCTTCTCCATTAAGGAAACCCCCAACACACTACCATTCAGTAGATAGTTTGCGTTTATATTATTTCTACCAAAGTGCATAACTTTGCACTTATCAACATTTAACCTCATTTTCCAGTTTGCTGCCCAGTTATCTAATTTTGTCAAATCGCTCTGCAAAGCGGCAGCATCCTGCATGGAACTTATAGTTTTGCACAATTTAGTGTCATCAGCAAAAATAGAAACAGTACTGTCTATGCCCACCTCCAGGTCATTAATAAACAAGTTAAACAGCAAAGGCCCAAGGACTGACCCCTGCGATACTCCACTAACCACACTGGTCCAATTAGAAAATGTTCCATTTACAACCACTCTTTGTACTCTATCCTTCAGCCAGTTCTCTATCCAATTACAAATATTATGTTCTAGGCCAATATTCCTTAATTTGATCATTAACCTTCTGTGAGGTACTGTATCAAACGCTTTAGCAAAGTCCAAGTAGATGACATCAACTGCCATTCCAGCATCAAGGTTCCTGCTCACCTCCTCATAAAAGGCAACTAAATTAGTCTGGCAAGATCTGTTACGCATAAAACCATGCTGGCACAAACTAATAGTATTGTGAACTGCAATGTATTCAAGTACCCTATCCCTTATTACCCCTTCCAAAAGTTTTCCAACTACTGATGTCAGACTAACAGGCCTATAGTTTTCAGGCTGAGAACGGGATCCCTTTTTAAATAATGGCACCACATTAGCAATCCGCCAGTCTCTTGGCACCATGCCAGACCTCAATGAATCCTGAAAAATTAAGTGAAGAGGTTTGGCAATCACAGCGCTCAGCTCATTTAATACCCTGGGATGAATCCCATCCGGCCCTGGACCTTTGTTTACCTTTACATGTTCAAGTCTCTTTTGAATTTCCTCCCGAGTGACCCATGCGTCAGTAGCTAAATTACTAGAACTGGGCATATTACAAGGGAAGCCTTCATTATCTGGCTCCTCAGATGTATAGACAGATGAAAAATAAGAGTTCAAAATTTCAGCTTTTTCCCCGTTTTCATCAACCAACTTACCCCCCCGTGATAATAAAGTTCCCACCCCTTCTTGCTTCATTTTTTTACTATTCACATAATTAAAAAATAATTTTGGATTCTTTTTACTCCTAGTTGCAATATCCCTTTCCATCTCTATTTTAGCTTGCCTGATAGCTTTTTTGCATGCTTTATTTGCTTCCTTGTACCTGATGAAAGTTTCCGCTGTCCCAGCTAACTTGAATGCCCTAAAAGCACGTTTTTTCTTACCAACCTCGACAATAACTCTTTTATTCAGCCATAAAGGTTTTGCTTTGCGATGCCTCTCCTTGCTTACTAGGGGGATATACTGTTGTGTATACCTACAAAGCAATGTTTTAAAGATGTTCCATTTTCCTTCTGTGTCTAACCCCATGAAAAGCCTTTCCCAGTTGACACATTGCAGAGATGCCCTTATACTGGCAAAGTCTGCACGTCTAAAATTGAGTGTTTTAGTTACTCCCTTATAGCGCTGTCTCTGCAGCATTATCTCAAAGGAGACCATGTTGTGATCACTGTTCCCCAAATGCTCACCCACACAAATGTTAGAGATAAGTTCATTATTATTAGAAATCACCAGGTCCAAAATAGCGTCATTCCTAGTGGGTTCTTGAACTGCCTGAAATAAAAAGTTGTCATTTAGCATATTTACAAACCTACTAGCTTTTTCTGACTTAGCCACCCCATTACTCCAGTCAATGTCCGGATAATTAAAGTCCCCCATAATAACAACTTGACCCAGTTTTGAAGCCTCCTCCATTTGCAACAATAGCTGGGCTTATCTATATGTTTAAAAACCCAATGTTCTTTGTACTCAGCTGAAATGAGTTCGAATTTAATTTTTATACATGGCAAGTCTGATTTAGTAAAGACAAATTTTTAATCATGTATAACATTTAAATTCACAGCACACATTTATCATCACCGGTTATGACCTATACATAATAATACTGCAATAGCTGAATTTTATATATGTTTGTTCACTGGTGGAGTTCATATTTAATAAAACAGCTGTTTTTCATGCATGACAGTTATACATACAATAAAAAATGAATAATGGACATCGCTACAGACATACATGTATTGAAAAATGGAAATAAAAACATATATATAAAAACAAAAAAAAAAATAGCATGGAGAGTACAGTGTTCTGCAAGGGGTCCTGGGTCACTGTGAATATGGAGTCCATCTTGTAATCTTGGGTGGTGGGAAGGGTAGGTGGTTGAGGCCCATGTATTTAACTCACAGGGAGCCATAGAGCCATAACCTGTTACTTGTTGGCATAGGCGGAGGGTGACGTTTTTGTTTGGGGAGGCTAAAGCTGGGCCATACATAGGCTGACCTACAGCTAATGTGACACTTAGTGGATTCGCTGCTGGTGTAAAAAACTAACCTCCCAACTACCTCTTGCCATTCCCGCTGACTTCCAGGGACACTGTGCAAAAGTGCGGATGGGAGTGTATTGTTACCCTAAAATGCTTAGGATGTAAAAGTATTCATGCGTGCACTTCTGTGAGGGGTTTTCCATCCATTTGTGTTTGGGATCAGTTAGCCTAAATGGGTAGTTCACCTTTAAATTAACTTTTAATATGATGTAGACATTTATATTCTGAGACAATTTGCAATTGGTCCTCTTTAATATTTAATGGTTTTTCAGTTATTTAGCTTTTTTTTCAGCAGCTCTCCATTTGGTATTTCAGCAGCTATCTGGTTGCTAGGGTCTTATTTACCCTAGCAACCAGGTAGTGGTTTAAACAAGAGATGGGAATATGAATAGTTAAGCAATACTTTTTGGCTGCCGGGGTCAGTGACCCTCATTTGAAAGCTGGAGGCAGAAGAGAAAGACACATTTTTCAAAAACTGTAAAAAATACTTAGGAAGACCAATTGCAAAGTTGCTAGGAATAGGCCATTCTATAACATACTAAAAGTTAACTTAAAAGTGAACCTTCCCTTTAGATGTGTTAGTTAGTTTTATAGCAGTGGGTACTGATGTCAGATATTCAGGCCCTGGCACTATAACACTGGCACTGATATACAACATTGGCTCCACTGTAACTAGAAATCAATGACAAAAGTAAAAAAAAAATAGTAAGTGCAAAAAACAACAAATATATCAAAGCACAATGACCTTTTTCAGAGGGAAAGAGTTAACATACCCTCCATCTGTTAGGGTAGGGGATAGGGATATTATAGATGTCAGATGACAAAAAACAATTTAATTTTAGCTAGTGATTCAGCCTTTAGAACATATACAGTATAGTGCCTGTGGGATGAAATCTGCAGCAAAAGTTCAGAGTTGGTTCTCAGGTAAAGTTTACAGTCTGCAAATTCTTCTTTTCAGTCTTCATTTCTGCACTAAGGTTTTATAGATATAACATCAAGCACTCCGGACTGTAGAGATCTGCTGTAAAAACGGACTTTATTTCTTCATGTTAAAAACAAAATGCCTGACGCGTTTCGTGCGTACATGCACTTATTCGTAGGCAAGAATAAGTGCCTATGAATAAGTGCATGTACGCATGAAACGCGTCAGGCATTTTGTTTTTAACATGAAGAAATAAAGTCCGTTTTTACAGCAGATCTCTACAGTCCGGAGTGCTTGATGTTATATCTATAAAACCTTGGTGTATTCTCCCTTCAGCTGCGGGTTCGGGGCTTGAGCACCCGGACCACCATTGGACCTTGGTGAGCATATGGTTTTCTTTTGAATGAGACGCCGCTTATGTTATTCATTCTGTGTATTGGGAGTGATAGACTCGGGGTTCCCACACCCGGGTCTCAACTTTTCACTGGGTATATAACTAATTTAATTTAAATAACCAACTAATTGAGTTACTTTCGTTGTGGTTGTGCATGAGCGGTTGCTTATTGATTCTATTACTTGTTTTGCAATTATTGATTAAGTTACCGGCACCTGTTTTATGCCGTTCTTTTTCTTGAGTGTTTCTCAGTATTTTCAATAGTTTTGTTCATTTCTGCACTGCCTTCAGTTTGTAATATCTCCCGAGCCCTGACTGCATCTGTGCTTTGATTGGTCAGTTTTACTGTCTGTCAAGAAAGCTGTGCTCTGATTGGAGAATCCACAAGATGAACGATCCAATCAGAGCACAGCTGATTACAGCTTGAAGGAATCAAGATTTTCAGGGCAGTGCAGAAACGGAGGGAGTTGTTTTTTTTTTTTTTTTTCTTTTTAAGGTGCCAAGCAGGTTTGGGGAGGCTTAGCCTATGCTTGTTGGAACTATTAAGGCTAAGTTCAAGCTATGCTGTGTGTTGATTGATGAAGAGGCATTAAGATCGCTTTTTGTAGCTGGGCCCAAGATATCATACTATGAACTTGGTGCTTACTGGCTTTCTGTAAGAAGGGGGTCAACATTTTCTATTTCTAATAAAAAAACAAAAGAAGAGGTGAATTGTGCCATGAAATTATGTTACCTCCCATACCACAAGGTAAAGTGAGGCAGTTCTAACCAGGCTTACCAACCTTACAGTGTCCTGGAATGACTACGGCAGTGATCCCCAACCAGTGGCTAATGAGCAACATGTTGCTCTCCAACCCTTTGGATGTTGCTCCCAGTGGCCTCAAAGTAGTTGCTCATTTATGAATTTCTGGTTAGGAGGCAAATTTTAATTGCATAAAAACCCAGTGTAATTTCCAAGCAGAGCCTTCTGTAGGCTTACAGACAACACAGGGGCTATCAAATAGCCAATTAAAGCTCTCATTGGCAACTCCAGGAACTTTTTTTCATGCTTGTGTTACTCTTCAAAACTTTTTCAAGTTAACTTAGGACCCCGAGAAGCGCACAAAACTATCTCCGGTTGCTACCCCTAAACCCCTGGTGCCTGGAAGTCGAAAAGATGGGGAAACATACACAGAAAACACGCTCAGGCGCAGCTGCAAAACTAGAACAGTACGCGCGCACTGTAATCCAAGATGGCGCCCGTAGCACTCCTCCATCTCCCGACCAGCAGTCGCAAGTGGAACAGGAGCCAAGTAACCCAAGTACCTAAGTACCAAGTACCTAACGCACAAGACATCCTAACTGCGATTGCAAACTGCCAAGCCACACTTACCGCCACGCTGACCACCAAGATAGAGGAAGTGAAGGTAGAGCTATCACTACTAAAACAGGATGTCCAGAATATCCGTGAAAGAACTGGCGCAATTGAGGGGGGGTAAGCATACTTGAGGACAGAACAACTCCACTTCCAAATGAACTCGCTCAGTTACACAAAGCGCTAAAGCAGGCCACTGAGCGCATGGAAGACATGGAGAACCGACAGAAACGCTCCAATATCAGAGTGGTGGGACTCTCTGAGAGGAGCAGTGGCTCAAAGAAATACTGGGAATAGACATATTTTCGCAACAGTTCGTCGCTGAGAGGGCCCATCGGGTCCCCACACGAGCCCCACCCACAGGAGCACCTCCAAGGCCTTTCCTTATCAAGCTCCTAAACTACCGGGATCGGGACATCGCACTTCAGGCGGCGAGAAAGAAAGGAGACATACATTATCAAGGCACCCGAGTATCTTTGTACCCGGACTATTCTGCAGCTCTCCAGCATCAGCGCGGCACCTCCTACGGAGTCAAAAGACGCCTACGAGACCTGGAAATCAACTACAGTATGATTTTTCCTGCTAAGCTGAGAGTCATGGACAGGGACAGAGTCCACATCTTTGACCAACCTGCCAGGGCGGAACACTGGATTGACTCCCGCGCATCATCACCACAGCGCAACCCACAGCAACCTAGTCCAGTGAACCCTCCAAGGCAACAGGACGCCTAACAGCAATCCAGTATGGTGCCGTAAGTAACCAGGCAGCAGGGCTTCCTAACTCTTTGAGCCTAGAAGCCACATATAAGATGCCTCTGGGGACACTGGCGGCACGCACCACTTAACTGTCAATATAGTAGCATCTACAAACACCGTACAGACCATGGGCAAGAAAACGGGTACACTGAAGGGCCATGGCGCTCAAAGTATATTCCACAGCGGGGCCTTAGTCCATGAAACCAGTTAAGGGAATAATGTATCTCTGGATGTTTTTTTGGGGGATACCGGGAGGGGGGGCAGTTGGGGAGGGAATTACTCATGTCTTTCTTTGTTATTTCTTACCTATAACACTTTACTCTATGTTGGTGGATGGTCGTCCACATCATGTTTTTCTGCAGTAAATGCACCAGCCTGTGGGTTAGTAACTGTATGTAAAAGGTGTGTACCATGGCAGGGCCGAATATTAAGCTAATCTCCTGGAACATCAGGGGTATGAACGATAAAATCAAAAGGGCAGTAATATTAGATCACCTTAAAAAGTTGAAGGCTGACATAATATTACTCCAAGAAATGCATCTAGTGGGTCAAAGGGTACGGGCTCTGAACAAGCGCTGGTTAAACCCCACTTTCCATGCTGAATATTCCACATACTCAAGGGGAGTGGCTATACTCTTTAGGAAAACAATTGCGTCCCAAGTAGACAGGGTAGTCACAGATAGATATGGACGGTTCCTAATTCTAAAAGTCACAATAACTACGAAAACAATTATATTAGTTAACATATACTCTCCCCCTCCTGGTGAATAAACTATACTGCAGACCATCCTAGAGAAAGTGGCAGAGCTGGGAGATTATCCCACCTTCTGGCTAGGCGACTTCAATGCAGTCCCTGACCCCGCAAAAGACAGACTAAAACCACTTAAGGGAGAAACAAGTGCATTTGGTGATTGGTTTAGAGCCACAAACTTAACTGATATTTGGAGATGGCTGCACCCAATGGTACAGCAGTACTCATGCTACACAGTAACTACCTCTGCTCTTTCCCGCATAGACTTGGCACTAGCCTCCCCGTCCGCCTTGCAGATGGTGGCTAACACATCCTATGCCCCAAGAATATGTTCAGATCATGCCCCTCTTCAATTAGAACTGAGGCTGAGCGAAGGGAAAGGGCCAAGGCAATGGAGATTACCTCCAAAATGGATCACACACAACTTTGTCCAAGACGCCTTTAAATCCCAAATCAGAGAATTTTGGGAGATAAACGCAGAAACAGCCCCCCACCAAGTGGTATGGGACGCAAGCAAGGCCTATGCAAGGGGCACATACATCTCACTAATTAAGGAGGCCAGACGCCAACAAGACTCTGACCTAGAAACCCTACGGGAAACTCAAGGGGAAGCCGAAAAGGCATACGTTAATGACCCATCCGATACAAGAGGAGCAACCCTTGAGATTACACAGCGAGACGTTAACTTAGCGTATATACATAAACACACCCAATGGGAACTCACAAGGGCTGCCTCCTGGTATGAAAAAGGTGATAAATGTGGTAAATTGCTAGCCATTCTTGCTAGGGAGCCTACGCAAATGACATCCATCCCAAGACTACTTACCCCTAATGGTCAAGAAGTACTTACACAAGACCGAATTCAATCTGAATTTGTTAGCTTCTACACTACACTCTACCAGTCCAAAATAAATTACACACCTGAGACCCTAACCCAGTACCTGAGTGAGATGCCAATCCCACAACTAAGCCACAGGGACGCTGAAGTCCTAAATAGAGAAATTACTCCAGAGGAGGTCACGGAGGCCATAGACAGTTTCCCCAATGGGAAGTCCCCCATTCCTGACGGACTTCGTATTGAGTGGTATAAAGCAAACACAGAAATTGTAACACCACAACTATGTAGTTTGTTCAATAAGATCACGCAGGGAGCCCACCTACCAGAGAGTGCTAAACTAGCTACTATTTCCTTCATCCTAAAGCAAGGGAAACCCCCGGAAAGTTGCGGATCATATAGACCAATCTCTTTGTTAAATTCCAACATCAAAATACTGGCCAAAGTTCTAGCTAATAGGCTTAAACAGGTTATAGAACTCCTAATACACCCTGATCAAACTGGCTTCATGCCAGGTAGGGCCACAGATATTAATATCAGGCGCCTGTATACCAATATCTGGGCCAAACACGATAATATAGGGGAAAGAGTAGTGGTGGCCCTAGACACTGAAAAAGTGTTCGATACCGTGGAGTGGTCCTATCTTTGGGCCCTACTTGCAAGGTATGGGCTGGGACCCTAGTTTACTGCATGGGTAAAGGCCCTATATGACTCACCAGCCGCCAGGATCCTAGTCAACCAGGAACTATCCCAGGCATTTCCCCTGGAATGGGGTACTAGGCAGGGATGCCCACTCTCGCCATTCCTGTTTGCACTGGCCATAGAGCCCCTGGCCATCAGAATATGCAATAATACAGACATACAAGGTCTCAAACTGCAGAGAATAGAGGAGAAAATCTCGCTCTATGCAGATGATATGTTAATATATCTGGCTAACCCTAAGCAGTCCCTCACGGAACTTCTCACCGAAGTCTTGAGATTTGGAGGTCTGTCAGGTCTCAAGGTCAACTGGACAAAATCCCTGGTGTTCCCTATTGACAGAGAAAGTGTCAGAGATACACTGCATGGTCCCCAACTCCAATGGGTCACCTCTTTCACTTACCTAGGCATAGTGATACATAGAGACTTAACACAATTTATAGAGCTGAACTTAACTCCTGTCCTTAAGTCCCACAGGTCTAAACTATACCATTGGGCCAATCTGCCACTCTCCCTACCTGGCCGCATCAACATCCTAAAAATGGTCTGGTTACCGAAATTTCTGTATATATTCCATAATGCACCAACTCAGGGAAATTGATGTATGTGTAAGAGAGTTTATCTTGGCTGGGGAACGACAAAGAAGCAGTCTCCCAATGCTTCAATCCCCGGTTAAGAAAGGGGGCCTAGCCCTACCTAATTTTCTGTTATATTTTTATGCGAGCCAACTGGTATATGCATGGTGGTGGCTCAACCCGGACCCCAACAACCAAGCCACAGTACTAGAAGCCGCGGTAATCTCCTCATTCGAGGCACTGGCGAATCAACTGTATAGAGGGCTGCCACCAACCTACCCCTTAACTCCCCCTATGAAGACAGTTACTCAGGTCTTCCCCAGCACGGTAGGACAATTTCACCAAAAAGCAGGTAGTTGGTCTAAATGGACAACACTATGGGGCAATAACTCCCTAGCACAATTCAAGTCCTTCCCAGATGCCAACCTCTGGGCCGCGGCAGGGGTAAAACGCTTAAGCGATGTGGTTGAACAAAGAGCACTCAAGCAATTTGCTAAATTAAAGCAGGAATTTGGTTTACAAAGTTACATGGTATTTAGGTACCTCCAACTGAAACATGCATATCAGGTCCAATTTCCTAGGGAACCTCCTATCATAACGGAGAGTTCTCTTGAACGCTATCTACATAGACCTGACCTCTCCAAACCACTCAGCTGGTTCTATGCTATCCTTCTACAAAGCAACTTTGATTCTGTAAAATCACATTAAATTAAAATGGGCCCAGGACCTTCCCCAGCTAGATAACGAAATCTGAGAAGACATACTTGAGCAAATTCCCGAAATTAATATAGCCACAAGGGACCGTTATACCCATGTTAAATTTCTTAACAGAGTGTATTTAACTCCCCACAGGCTGGCACAAATGTACCAGGGCTACCCAGATGTGTGTGTGAAATGCAATCTAGCTCAGGGTAACTATTTACATGTGTTCTGGGACTGCCCCAAAATCCAACATTTCTGGACCGAGATACTTACCTATCTTAGCTCTAAACTGGGACTTCCAAATATCCGGACAGCCACATTCTGTCTATTGGGCCACATCGAAGGCCTCACCATACCCCCTGGCGACAGACTATGTTAGCAACAACTTTTGCACTACGCTAGAAAAGCCATACTACTTACCTGGAAGGCCACCCACACTTAGATTCTGGACCAAGTTAGTGAATGATATACTGAAAAACTCACCTACCTCGCCCGAGGATGTCCAGCCAAGTTCGAGAAAGTCTGGAGCCGCCGGTTGGCAGACCCACGACTGCATAACCCAGCAGGCCAAAATGATTAGCTTAAGGTAGAAGAAGCTTTAACAATATAACTGTGTCTAAACTGCATAAACTGTAACTGAGTAATTATGGGCGCCCACCAGCATCTTCATCTATCTTTTCTTGCTTTCTTTTCTATTTCAAATTTTATTTTTGAGTAATGTTGTAAAAACCAATAAAGAAAAACTTACAAAAAAAAATATGGCTCACAGGTATAAAAGGTCGAGGATCCCTGGACTAAGGTCTTGAGTCTTATTTAGGTATCAATAGGGAATGTGAAATCACAAAAGAATAATTGTATGTTCCTATGCCAAAAAGAAAAGAATCAATACACTCTCTGTGGCCTAAAGAGGGCACTGAATATATTCCAGTGTACAAAATATTCACTTTATAATATATATATATATATATACATACAGTCTTTAGTACAATATTCCCCTCTGCCCCTTACACTGCAGCTCCCATATGTTTATTTCTATACACTGCACCCTACACTTGCAGAGCTGTCAACCAGCCCAGTGTCATAAGGGAGACAATGATCCAGCCCTGGTTTTTTAGGCCTAAATTCCTCTTCACAGGAATGATAATATGAAATAAGGTCTCAAAACGGCCTGGAGTTGATCATCATCTCCCTTATGACATGGGGTTGGTCGACAACTCTGGAATTGGCTTCCCTCATCTTGCATTCCTGGTCAATGTCCTAGGTCAGGCCTTTAGTTCTGAGCCCCCAGCAGATGATCCCATATTAAATAAACACAGAGGGGAGAAATAAAGCACATTCTGATGATTTTAAAAATGTGTTTACTTAACAGCATCCAGAGCCCGAGTCCAAAGCCTTGAGAGCCAATTGCTGTTCAGTCTGGAATCCCCTGGCTCTGATCCACAAATCCAAAATATGCTGAGAACAGCAGTGTTGGGAAGAAAGAATCTTAACCCTTCTGCTTCCAGACAGGCGGAATAAGTCCTACTGCCTGTTTACTGAACAATATACCATAGCAAATTGTAATAAGAGGTGTATTCAAGGAGGTAATGCCATAAAGGTTAAAACGTTTACATCAGGTTTAATAACTTGTAGCAACCTGCTGATTGGTTGCTACACCTGTTGCAAACTTTGATATATACATATAAATTATATATATGCTTTTATTGCATTTTACCTAAGAGAAAGCTAATTTAAATGTACTAAGTGTACCACATATTGTAGACTGTATGATAATAACACAAGAGCACTGTGATACCGGCTTCCTATAACCTAAGTTTCCAAATTGGTTTATGCTATGCCGCATGATTCTGCTTGGCTATGTTTATAAGGACAATGCATAGAAGCCGGCCTGACCGAGCTGAGAAAGATAAAATTAATATAAAAATAAATATGAATTAGGCCTGTGATATTTTCAGCTCTAAACATATATTGCTTTTATATTTATTTAGCCATTATTAAAATATTACTATATAATTATAGCCTGACTATAGAAGTCTTAGAAAGCAATCAGTACAGGCCTGCTTAAAACATTTTTAAATAAATATTCAGCAACTGCCTTGGGGTAGAAACTTTGAAAGGGTGCCAGGGAACTGTCACAGAAATGATGTTTGCATCCCTTTAATCTTGAATAACAATGTACAGATGTGCTGTACTATTCAGTATTGTACTACTCAGTGCTGATAATGAAACCAAGAAAACATATGTAAGGCAGGCATCCAAAGAGACCATAAAACACAAAGCCCATCTAATCTAGATTAAAAACTGAGACCTAATGTTTATGCCTGGAAAGAAGGCCACATCATACTAAGCTTGTATCATTGCCATGACAGTGGCCCCCTGAAGAAAAGAGAGCCAAAACAACCCCAAAACAAAGGACCATACATTTCTGGAAGTTATCATACTAAATGAATTTCTTGTGTTGCCAAAAATAGTCAAGTAAAATAAAATCACATAAACTCTGATAATATATATTGATAACATATATAAATATACAGCAGGGGTCGCCAATTTTTATTTTTTTTTTTACCTGTGAGCCACATTCAATTGTAAATAGAATTGGAGAGCAGCACAAGCATGAAACAAGTTCCTGGGGGTGCCAAATAAGGGCTGTGATTGGTTATTTAGTAGCCCCTATGTGTACTGGTAGCCTAACGGAGGCTCTGTTTGGCAGTACATCTGGGTTAATGAAACCAAAACTTTCCTCCAAGTCAGGAATTAAAAATAAGTAACTGCTTTAAGGCCATTAAAAGCAACATCTAAGCATAAAGCAGAAACATTATGCACTCTCATGATATAAAAAAAAGAACATTTTTTTTTCCTGTTCCAAGTATTTAGCACATTATTTCCTTTATGGTTTGTCAATCCTTCAGTACTTTATTCTCTTAAGCCTGTGCACTTGCCTTAAATACAAATAATTAAAAACTTTGTGTTGGTAGATGTAGTGCAGCCATCTTATTTGCAGTACAGTAGTGGCCTGATGAAAAAGTGCTTAGGGCTGATTATAGCTTGTCATAGCATCTATGGTTCTGTTGTGTATTAGTGTTGTGTATTGCATTGCTTGTCTTCCTGCTTACAGTCCTCAAATACTTGGCTAGAGATAATAAAATAAACATTTTAATAAGTTTTATATTGCCATTGTACATAGTTGCAGTGCAAAACCTCATATTCAAGAATCATTATTAGATTCCCCTCCCAGTGGAATTCAGTTTTAGCCAGCTGGCCCCAGTCATGTTAGGGAAGTAGCCCTGAATCTCTAAGGACTGGTGAAGCTTCCTACTTCATCTTGCATTAACAGATCTGTCAAACCACCCTCTCCATTACTGACTGTGTATAAACTTTCCTGGATCCGCCAGCTTGGTATCTGAGCACCCAAAATACCTTTTTTGGGTGGGGGCAGTCAGTTTTGCAGTTTTCAGTTTCCTGCTACCCAGCACCAGAAAATGGTGGAATATTCTGTCTTCTAAAAAGAATTACTGAAACTATATGTTTATCTGCTTCACATTAAGGGCTCTGGCATTTTGGGGAGATTAGTCGCCCGGGAACAGGGAGATTTGTTGCGGGCGACTAATCTCCCCGCGTGCCAGACAGGCCCGGATTTGTGGAGAGGCCCCAAAGGCCCGGGCCTAGGGCGGCAGAAACCTTCTCCCCACTGCTCCGTATGCAAGTTTGGCCTATGGCGCATGCGCACTTGCAAACCCCGCCCCCTCCCGCTATTCGCGCATGCGCACTTGCAACCCCCGTTCGAGCATGCGTGCACCCCCCCCTGTTCACGCATGCGCACACGGGGGGGGGGGGGTGCGACAGGGGGCGGCCTCGGGGCCACAAATTTGTAAATCCGGCCCTGGTGCCAGAGCCCTAAAAGAGCAAGTTACATTGCCTAGTAATTTTCCTCATCCCTTGCAAGTATAAGACTAGTACAGCGAATGCTGGCCATACACACACCAATATTATTGTATGAAACTAGCAAAATCTGCATTTAGGACTGAATCGACAGGTAGAGGTAGAATCCCTATTTCTACCTCCGTATCTGATGATTCAGCTGTGAATGTCAGTGGAGGGTAGGAAAGATCGTAATTGGCCACCTTGAGGATGAGAGATGAGAATGGTGCCCTCTGCAACAGTAATGCCAGTCTGAGTGCAGGAGCAGTTATGGAATATAGAGTACCAAGTGCCCCTGTTTCACTGGTAAATCATTGTGCATCTGTGATTAAGTTTGGAATGCCTACACTGGGGAGCTACAGGGCACAAAAGATTCAGTTTTAGAGAAGGTTTTATTATATTCAAGCTGTATCACCAAAACCTTAGCCTACCATCACAAGCCCCATCACGAGCCAAAGATCTTAGAAACAAAACTATGCTTAAAGGGGTGGTTCATCAACTTAGCTTTTGGTATGTTACAGAATGTCCTATTCTTGGCAAGTTTTCAATTGGTTTTCGTTATTTATTTTGTATAGTTTTTAAATTATTTGCCATCCTGTTCTGCCTCTTTTCACCTTTCAATTCGGTGTCACCGACTCCAGCAGCCAAAAACTATTGCTCTGTAAAGCTTTAATTTTATTGTTATTGTTACTTTTTATTACTAATCTTTTAATGCAGATCCTCTATTCATATTCCTATCTCTTGTTCAAAACACTGTCTGGTTGCTAGGGTAAAGAACACCCTAGCAACCAGATAGTTGCTAAAACACCAAATTGGAGAGCTGCTGAATTAAAGGTAAATAACTGAAAAACCATAAAAAAATTAAGAACAATTGCATATTTTCTTAAAATATCTATTTCTACATCATTCTAAAAGTTAATTTAAATGAGATCTACCCCTTTAAATATTACAATAGTGTCATCAACCACCAATGTACCAACTTGATGGGTTACTATCGTCCACCATGAGATGCCATGTTGATGTCATTATCCTTAATGTTTGTGTTTCATATCTCACCCGCTGCTGTGAGAGCCCTATATATTTTGCATCCAAATCCTATGTAACATACACATAACAGTACTGTATATTACTTACTGTGAATAACTGTTTATTACTTGCCTATTGCTTTTGTGTAATTTAGAGCTCGAATTGACCCTAGAATATCTGATGACTCCCTTACTGTCTGGAGAAAATGTCATGATGGTACCTGTACAATATTACTATTTATGCTTATTACTCTTAATTAATCAAAATGTGATATTAGAGCTCACCATAGACTAATTCACCCACTTTCTTTTCATTCCTAGATTTTTAGAAGTGTATTTATCAATGGGCGATAGTTTAGGGATACTATTGTTCTACTTTAATTGTGCCAAAAATGTCCCATGTGGAGTTTGTTGGGCTTTATTGTTTTAATCACTGCTCATTGTTTAGATGAAGCATTATATTCGCTGAGTCATTTCTCACTTAAATATAACCGTGCAGTGGAGTCTGATGATCTTAAGCGATTAGAAGCTGTCCTAAAAAATAGCAGGAAATGGACTGGTAGGCAGCAGCGCTAACATGGGAAACACAAAAGCAGCTGGAACCTCTCCTATACTAGTGTTTATACATATAAACTGACAACCTGATCAGAAAAAGAAAAATTAGATTATCTTTAAAATGTCTATGGCCTCCTTAGCACCAGTCCCAGGCAGCTTCTCAATTAGCTGGGATGTTGAAAACAAAGATAAAGGTGCCAAAATAAGCAGAAGAAAAAGTGGACTGACCTGGCAACCTTGCGTGATCTGGGTCTAATGGAATTTGGACACAATAATCAAGTTTTATAAAGTGTGGAGTCTAGTTGTAGAGACACAATCCCATTGACAGTTATAATTTTATATTACACTAAGGAAAAAAATCATTGCTAAAATTATATAAACAGTACCCCTCCGGTAAGTGACATAGTTTTTCAGAACTTTCTTTAAAAAAACATTTGTAACAGTGAAAGTAAAACTGAATGTTTGTTGGCAAAAATCTTCAAGTTACCATCTCAAACTCTACTGAGTCTGAGCTTTCAAAAGGAGCCAGCACTATACATTAGAACTGCTTTCAGGTAACCTATTGTTTCTCCTACTCCCATGTCACTAAAGGAGTCCCAAGTTGGACTTTGATTTCCTACTATTGAGTGTTATTCGGATATCTACTGGGAGCTGCTATCTTGCTACCTTCCTGTTGTTCTGCTGATTGGCTGCTGGGGGGAAAGGGAGGGGAGGCTGATATCACTCCAACTTGCAGCTCAGTAGTAAAGTATGGCTTAAGTACAAGTAACATGACTGTGGCACCCTGGGAAATCAAGAATATGGCTAACCCTCAAGAGATGGGGCAAAGTTTTATTGAGCAATATCGCTTTAAGCGTACAGCCCTTATGTTTCGGGGCTACAGATCCACATGATTAAAACATTAATAAATTATTGCTGTATTCTGTGAGTTGTAATCAAGCCTAATTGTCTATAGTTTGGTTAAGCAGACAGTATTTTTTTGGTCAGAAGCATTCTTATTGTTGAATTTATTTGCATATGTAAGTATGTTTTTGGTCATCTACATTAGAGAACTAGGAGTGGGCAGTTTAATGCATGACCTGAGCAGATGGCAAGTATAGAATTCTGCTCCTCGTGCCCCCTGGAGCTCCTTCCTTGTGTTGGGTAACATTTGAGGATACAGTTTAACTGTGTAGGCTACCTAATCTTGGATTTTGAGGCCACAATATTTATGTTCCTCACTTTCAATGAAGTAGCCTATTTAGTAATGTACTTCTGGTGGCAATGAAGCATTAAGATGTTGTGATGACCCAGGGGTGAGACGGTATTCACTAAATTGGATATAGGGTCCTATGTAAAGTAGCCATGAAGCTAATAAATTCATCTCAAAGGATCAAAATTATTTTAGAAATGGATTAAAAGTCAGAAAGGCAGAGGCGCTTGATAGATATTAGCAGAAAGTACTGTGGTTCAGCAAGACCTGTCTATATAAATACTTGGAGTTGTTTTGCAGAACAGAAAGCTCACTTTGAGTTATATCTGTATAAGGTAAGCAAATACATTTTGCGGAACAGTATGCAACAAATCTCTTTTCAATCTAAATAAATGCTTATTTTAGTCAGGGATTAACTGTAGGAGCTGCTATTTACAGCCAGTAACCTTGGCCATATCATAAGAAGCACAGCTGTGTACATTCTGAGTGCAAGCTGAAAGGGAACTGATGTCATTTATGTAATGGAAACATCATCAACCCAAACAACATGCCCCTAAACAGTGTACTTGTATTTAAGGTCTCCATTTGCCAAATCATATACCTTTAAGTTCCCCTTTAAGCAAACACATACATAACAGACAGAGCTTCTTTAGTAACTGCATATAACAGACAGCTATAACCTTGGTTGACTTTGGATCTTAACAGGGCTGGGTGTGGCTGTGTCCTTTCTACTGCTTTTGGTTCTTATGTAATGCTACTAGAAATATGTGCTTAGTTACTTAGGTTTCTACTTAGTGGCACCAAAAACACAAGAGGAATTCTCTGAGCTCTTCTGCCAAGCTCCATTTATCAGCAACTCAGAAAACTCAAATAAATGGATAAATGTACTTTTTCCCTAACAACATTCATTTGTTGTAAATTGTTTGTTATTATATGATATTATTGAACTTGCTGGAATTATATACATAAATGATACATATGTTGTATTTTCCCCATTTTCCCCAATATATAGTCCACCCTTTACTTGCCATAGGTAAGCTCCTTTAGCCTTTATTCTAAAGCTTCCATAAAGTTGTAGATCCACATATATTTATCTTTTTGACTTCCAAATGAAAGATTCTACCTTCTGGAGCACTAGAAGATATCTTGTCTGGTCCAGTCCTGGCACTTAAGGGTTAATGATCAAACTATTGTACACTTTCCCTTTGATTTGTGTCTGTATGTTATCCACTTGCTTAGATTGTAAGCTCTATGGTCAGGGACCGTCTTCTTTCTGTGTCTTTTAGCACACAGCACTTCATGTATGTATATGTATATTTTGCTTAGCACATTTATGCTTTACTACTATGCTTGTTACTTACAGTGGTGTGAAAAACTATTTGCCCCCTTCCTGATTTCTTATTCTTTTGCATGTTTGTCACACTTAAATGTTTCTGCTCATCAAAAACCGTTAACTATTAGTCAAAGATAACATAATTGAACACAAAATGCAGTTTTTAAATGAAGGTTTACGTTATTAAGGGAGAAAAAAAACTCCAAATCTACATGGCCCTGTGTGAAAAAGTGATTGCCCCCCTTGTTAAAAAATAACTTAACTGTGGTTTATCACATCGGAGTTCAATTTCTGTAGTCACCCCCAGGCCTGATTACTGCCACACCTGTTTCAATCAAGAAATCACTTAAATAGGAGCTACCTGACACAGAGAAGTAGCCCAAAAGCACCTCAAAAGCTAGACATCATGCCAAGATCCAAAGAAATTGAGGAACAAATGAGAACAAAAGTAATTGAGATCTATCAGTCTGGTAAAGGTTATAAAGCCATTTCTAAAGCTTTGGGACTCCAGCGAACCACAGTGAGAGCCATTATCCACAAACGGCAAAAACATGGAACAGTGGTGAACCTTCCTAGGAGTGGCCGGCCGACCAAAATTACCCCAAGAGCGCAGAGACAACTCGTCCGAGAGGCCACAAAAGACCCCAGGACAACATCTAAAGAACTGCAGGCCTCACTTGCCTCAATTAAGGTCAGTGTTCACGACTCCACCATAAGAAAGAGACTGGGCAAAAACAGCCTGCATGGCAGATTTCCAAGGCGCAAACCACTTTTAAGCAAAAAGAACATTATGGCTCGTCTCAATTTTGCTAAAAAACAATGATTGCCAAGACTTTTGGGAAAATACCTTGTGGACCGACGAGACAAAAGTGGAACTTTTTGGAAGGTGCGTGTCCCGTTACATCTGGCGTAAAAGTAACACAGCATTTCAGAAAAAGAACATCATACCAACAGTAAAATATGGTGGTGGTAGTGTGATGGTCTGGGGTTGTTTTGCTGCTTCAGGACCTGGAAGGCTTGCTGTGATAGATGGAACCATGAATTCTACTGTCTACCAAAAAATCCTGAAGGAGAATGTCCGGCCATCTGTTCGTCAACTCAAGCTGAAGCGATCTTGGGTGCTGCAGCAGGACAATGACCCAAAACACACCAGCAAATCCACCTCTGAATGGCTGAAGAAAAACAAAATGAAGACTTTGGAGTGGCCTAGTCAAAGTCCTGACCTGAATCCTATTGAGATGTTGTGGCATGACCTTAAAAAGGCGGTTCATGCTAGAAAACCCTCAAATAAATAAAGGGCCAAAATTCCTCCAGAGCGCTGTAAAAGACTTGTTGCAAGTTATCGCAAACGCTTGATTGCAGTTATTGCTGCTAAGGGTGGCCCAACCAGTTATTAGGTTCAGGGGGCAATTACTTTTTCACACAGGGCCATGTAGGTTTGGATTTTTTTTCTCCCTAAATAATAAAAACCCTCATTTAAAAACTGCATTTTGTGTTTACTTGTGTTATCTTTGACTAATAGTTAAATGTGTTTGATGATCAGAAACATTTTGTGTGACAAACATGCAAAAGAATAAGAAATCAAGAAGGGGGCAAATAGTTTTTCACACCACTGTATGTATTACTATTCTTGTCCTCCCTATGTGTAGCTTTCTACTGTGTAAAATTGTGCAGCACTGCCTATTCATTTAGCACTTTATAAATAAAATTCTATATCATTTTACCCAGCATGCTTCTCATATTCTTCACCTACTCTCAGCTTCATTCATTATCTTGGCCTCTCTCTGATCCCACTCCATCAAGCGTTATCTGCGTTTCAGGGTGATCAGGAAACATGTGGCTGTATGCATTCAACACATCCAAGATTCACATTTATCTGATGTGGCCCCAGACTACAGACAGGGAAGGACATTGTTGCTAATCTAGTTATTCACAACACCCATGTGTTAAACAAACAAACAAATGATATCAAAATATTAATTCAAACCAAATGGTTGTTCATGGAATGGATTGGAGGAGACTTGCTCTATCATATACTGTATGTACTGTTGTCTAAAGCCAATGGCACATCATGCAGTAAGTAACTGCAATTTAGAGTGATAGACTGGCATGCAGGTGCACTCAAAATTCTACTCTATTGCTTTTCAAATCAAGAATAGATTAAAAACATTTTACTGCTGTTCTAGATCCTTTTTCTATCTTTGTACCCCTCGCATGTGCAGTAGAGTGAAAAGCCAAACTTTAACAAAAAAGGTAGTGCCAAGCACGGGCCCTGGGATTGTGAAGAAAGAAGACAGCAGGAGGAGGATTGAATTAGATAAGTGATTCCTATCACTGGGGGGGGGGGGGTGCCTAAGATTTGCCCCCTTCTCCCCCCAGTGATTGTACCTTTCCTTCTCCTTTAAACAAAGCTGGGATTGTTTGTCCATATACTGCAATATATTCAAGCTTGCCAACTACAGTCCTACGGTCCTACACTCACATTAATCCAATTCATTAAGACTTCTACTGCTTCCTTATACATTTAGAATGGATTAGAAAGGGCAGTATGAGGCTGTATGTGAGCCCATTCATGCCATGAGCCCAATCATGCCCTACAGGGGGTGAGAGGATTGTATCAATCAGACACTTGAAGACTTCTGTCTGAAGAACATGCTTCAATTTTATTCGTTCCCAAACTTAGAATCTGACCCAGGTTCTTACACTCCTCTTTCTACCTTTCTGCTAATTCCCCTTCCTTCCCACACTCACTTCTCTCTGTAACTGCAGCATACACTTCTGATCTTAGATTTAGGCATCCAGCAAAGTTTTTTTTGCCTTTGGCTGAAGAATGAGAAGTCTGTTTAGCATTAGGAACGCAGGAAATAGGTCTGGAGTTGTGACGCATTAGCAGCCAAAGCTCAGCACACTGGCAGTATTAACCCCTTGATTTCTGGGTACTGTAATAAAGTTATAAAAATGATGCCTAATATTTTTATCAGGGTTGGAGCTAAAAGGGAACAGGGAGATTCATGACAATGCAAGAAGTCTAGGGCCCCTATTTGAAGGGCAGGGACATTTCTAACCTTAATGCCGCCTAATTCCCCCAGCACTGGAGGGGGTCTAAGGGGTTGCATCGCTAGAGTAGAGAGCAGCATTTCACTCCCTGCACTAGGAAAGCCAAATTTCTGGTTTAAAACCCAGAAATTCTGCTCTTTAAGTTACCAGGAGTGTCTGAGGTAAGTTTCTCAATTCACCTCATGGCAGCAGCGCCCCTGCTGAAGCGCATGAAGTATTAATCAGTAATGTCCAATCTGCTACAATTCCCAGAATCTCCCTGACTGCCTTTAGCTGTTGCTTGGGTGTTGTAAATTGCAGTCCACCAACAGTTGGACATCTCTATTGTAAACATTGTAACTCTCAAACAATTTGTCATTTTGTCTATTGGGTCCAAATTCTGTCAATTCTATGCAGGGTTCTGCCTGCCTACCCCTAGTTCCAACGCTAGGCTCATCTATAAATCTGGCAGCTCTGAAGGGAGCAGGATATTTATTGTGCCTCATTGAAACAAGCAGTGGGGAGAAATGTGTGACATCATCCCAATTTGTTACTTTATACAAATGGGGGGTGGGGTGGGGGTGGGGGGGCAGGTCAGGGCCAGAGTGTTGAGCCTTTGGAGCTTGCAAAAAGCAGGTTTAATATTTATGGTTGCTATGATTAAAAGACTTTCAAGAGATATTAATTACTTCGAATTATACATCCAAAACATTTTGGAGCTCATTTACTAAAATGGGTGCTAAATTGCACTAGGGACCTTATCAGTAGCTACCAATCAGAAATTAGATTTCATAATTCTACAAAAAGTTAGATTGCTAAGGGAAACCACACTCATGCAAATACTGTATATCAGCAAGGGGTTTAGCCTGGCCATTAAACCTAAATCTCAGTGCCAATGCAGTAGTGGAAAATGACAAAACTGATAGGAAGGCTGGAATTTTTAGGTGTAAAATGTACATTTTTCTGTTCTTGATGCTCAGTTACATATTGAATGCAAGTAGGTTATTGTGCATTACTGAATTCTAAGGCAGCAGTGTTCAAAATGTTTTTTCCCTGTGATTGAAAAGTTTGGTCAGACACCCTCTTCTTTTATACATTCACTACAAAGATATATACCAGTTTTAACTTCCTTGGCATACAACCAAATGTCCTTCATTGATTAAAGTTAGCCATTCTTGTTGGGTGTCAAGTAAATGGATTTTTTTCACAATTTGGCCACCCTCACATTAGGTTAAATTAGCCTGATCTGATTGTTTTGCCAGTGGGCCATACAAGACCTGTCAGAGAGGACTGCACCAACATGCACATGTCGTTTTCACCCAACAGGAATTTCAAACCTCCCCTACAGATATTACTGACTCAAGCTTTTAGGGCCGTTTATGGCCACCTCACTATAGTATGAATTTCTGAGCTAAAATCCAGTGATACATTAAACAGAGGTAATAAAATCCCCCTGACACCATGGATTGTAGCGGAGTCTGCTTTACTAGGGCAGTGGATATAAACAATTTTCTGAAGTGGTTTAAAGTCTGCAGAAAGACAGTCCAAATGGGACAAATTGCTCCTAATGGGGAACAGGCAAGAGTTATAACTAAGATACAAGCTTTTTAGCATAGAACACTTGAAGTTCCGCCTGTTATGTTACTAAGTGGATTCATTGCTTTTTATAATAAACATTAAACAGTTATGGGCTGTGTGGCTGCCTTGGCTCAGTGTGGGGGCAAATGTTGCCCTTGTTATGTTAGTTACCTCAGTTGGGCTTGTGTTTACATTTACTTAAAGCTTAAATCGAATGCTATGTTTTTGAAGGACAAACTGTTGAATGTGACTATTGTTTTACAACCTTTATTTAAATAATTTGTCATTATTCATCCTACATGTTTATTGCAAAACTTCAATAAAATGTTTAAAAAAAAAATAAAAAAAAATAAATTGAATGCTATAATTGTTGTTATAGAAATGGATTTCCAGGTAGTGTTTTTATCAGAATGGGCATTCTGTATTCAGATTTAATTGTTGTTTTATTTTATGTATCAGGAAGCAAAAGACCTATTCATCACTACTACAAGTATCAGATACTAATTTCCCTGTGTGACATTGGCCTAAACCTTAGGTAAATCGAGCACACAAGATTATTTCTGGCCAGCTAGATGACAGAATATATACCTAATAGTTTGTAATCATATAGTACAAATTATAATTGTACTATATTGTAATCTGGAAACTCTTCCTGTCTTTTGACACAACTGCTCAAGTCTTCACTCTGTGCTTAATAAATGGGCAAAGCTGCCAACTGTGCCACTAACTTTACTGTTTGTACCTCAAAGTTCTGACTGGCTCTTTGAGTCTCTTCCTCCTGCCTGCCATCCCATAATAGTTCTGTCACTGTCCCTTTTGTCTCGGCCTGTCACCTGTCGCTCTTCTTCATTGCCAACATCCGCTGGCACTGTCACACTTGTCATTATGTTCTTGTCTCCTTTCTAAATTCTCTGCCCATCTGTCTTTCCTTGGAAACCCAGGCTGGACTTGGTAACAAAAGGGCAATCACCCAGAGATTTGCATGGTTTTATTGTGTTGGCCTAGTCAGAAAAGGACACGTGTAAAGCACAGGACTTGGAAAGCAAGAAAAAAAGAACATTATGGGAAACAGGAAAAAGAGCTATAAATTGTCAACCTGGTTTTGTCTGTCCAAATATTAAGGTTGGGTCAGAAAACTTTGGTTTTATTGCTTATATATAAAATACATTTTCCTCAGTTATCACTAATTGCAATGATGATTATATGGGTTTCAGTGCCACATTTCCCAATGTACTGGAAAGCTTATGTTTTAGTGTAACATAACCCTATTTGACATTGACAGGATACTCTGAGAAGGAGGCTACACGTTGTAAGAACATTACTACATTCCATAAACAAGCTTCATAGGCCGAACTGCTTTCTGAGAATAATGGGAGGTGTAGTTCTGAAACAGCATTAGCCCTGAGCCCTCTGCTTTTGTTATGTTGCTGGAGGCTGCACATAGGAAATCAGTGGTATAGAACAGTGTGGTTTTGCAGATGGGACACAGATTTATAAAATTCCTCCTCACTTACACAATCACTAGCTAACATATAGTGCTTAGGGAAATGGTTTTAACTAGCGTACAGTACTTTGGGAAGTGATTTTAAAAACACACCCATCAGTGCCAAAACTCTAATCTAAGGAAGCATATGGAACACACATTATTAGACTTTGTCGTTAACCACAGTATACTCATTATGATTTTAGGGTTTTTACATTCTTAGGCCATATTCTATGTGCCAGGCATCTCTGTCTAATTTAGCATTATATATAGCCCATGGCCCTCCATAGAATGCAAGATGATAACCACAGCCCTAGTGGAAATATAACACAGATGTTAAAGTCCAATTATTTAAAAAAGTGGCAATGGCTGTTTATAATACTAACTTGTGGTACTTTCTTTAGTCAGGTACAAGTAGAAAGGAAAATCCATAAAAGACTTCTATGCATTATCTCCAGAATTTCCTGCCACAATCAGATTCAGCCCTTTCCTGCAAACATTCAAATGCTCCCTAGAGGCCCTTCTGTTAAAAGAAGTCTTTTTGATGAAATTATTTTCTTTAGTAAATTGCTTTGGATTTACAGTACAGACATCTGCACTAATGAGCACCAGGTTATAGAGCATTAAAAGAAGCATTGCAGTACTTTCTAAATGGCACACTGGGCATCTTTTTTACCAGTAATTAAATGTAATTACAATTGAACTTTCCAAATGTGTAAGCCTCCTCTAGCCCTTGTTTCAGCCCAGGTATGAGTTAGCAGCCCTTGATGTGCGGTGTGGGTGAGCAGATTAATGTCCCAGGATGCCACTATTGATGGCAATAGTTCACTTTCTAACCAACAATACAGTATATGGCTTGGTTGAATAGAGTATATCAAAGGAAGGCAAAGTGCACTGCTGTTGCCCCAGATATTTTTGGCAGGCATATTACCAAGCTCTATGGTAGGAATAAAGGTGAATACATTTTAGCTTTGTTTCAAGAGTTATTTAATAACCAGCTGCCCTAATTCTGGTCATATTTCCAATGTGCAGATGTACCCTTGCATTGTGCAGGGCAGACAAGTGCCGTTGCATCCCCCACATAATACCTTGAGCTGGCTGTGACAAATATACATATATATAATTTCATCACAGATACTTTGTTCACATAGAATGTTCAGACATCAGAGTAGCTTGTTTTACCTATCACAAAAGGCAATATACAGTGGCTTGCAAAAGTATTCGGCCCCCTTGAACTTTTCCACATTTTGTCACATTACAGCCACAAACAGGAATCAATTTTATTGGAATTCCACGTGAAAGACCAATACAAAGTGGTGTACACGTGAGAAGTGGAACGAAAATCATACATGGTTCCAAACATTTTTTACAAATAAATAACTGCAAAGTGGGGTGTGCGGAATTATTCATCCCCCTGAGTCAATAGGTGTAGAACCACCTTTTGCTGCAATTACAGCTGCCAGGCTTTTAGGGTATGTCTCTACCAGCTTTGCACATCGAGAGACTGAAATCCTTGCCCATTCTTCTTTGCAAAACAGCTCCAGCTCAGTCAGATTAGATGGACAGCGTTTGTGAACAGCAGTTTTCAGATCTTGCCACAGATTCTCCATTGGATTTAGATCTGGACTGTGACTGGGCCATTCTAACACATAGATATGTTTTGTTTTAAACCATTCCATTGTTGCCCTGGCTTTATGTTTAGGGTCGTTGTCCTGCTGGAAGGTGAACCTCCGCCCCAGTCTCAAGTCTTTTGCAGAATCCAAGAGGTTTTCTTCCAAGATTGCCCTGTATTTGGCTCCATCCATCTTCCCATCAACTCTGAGCAGCTTCCCTGTCCCTGCTGAAGAGAAGCACCCCAGAGCATGATGCTGCCACCACCATATGTGACAGTGGGGATGGTGTGTTCAGAGTGATGTGCAGTGTTAGTTTTCCGCCACACATAGCGTTTTGCATTTTGGCCAAAAAGTTCCATTTTGGTCTCATCTGACCAGAGCACCTTCTTCCACATGTTTGCTGTGTCCCCCACATGGCTTGTGGCAAACTGCAAACGGGACTTCTTATGGTTTTCTGTTAACAATGGCTTTCTTCTTGTCACTCTTCCATAAAGGCCAACTTTGTGCAGTGCACGACTAATAGTTGTCCTATGGACAGATTCCCCCACCTGAGCTGTAGATCTCTGCAGCTCGTCCAGAGTCACCATGGGCCTCTTGGCTGCATTTCTGATCAGCGCTCTCCTTGTTCGGCCTGTGAGTTTAGGTGGACGGCCTTGTCTTGGTAGGGTTACAGTTGTGCCATACTCCTTCCATTTCTGAATTATCGCTTGAACAGTGCTCCGTGGGATGTTCAAGGCTTTGGAAAGCTTTTTGTAGCCTAAGCCTGCTTTAAATTTCTCAATAACTTTATCCCTGACCTGTCTGGTGTGTTATTTGGACTTCATGGTGTTGTTGCTCCCAATATTCTCTTAGACAACCTCTGAGGCCGTCACAGAGCAGCTGTATTTGTACTGACATTAGATTACACACAGGTGCACTCTATTTAGTCATTAGCACTCATCAGGCAATGTCTATGGGCAACTGACTGCACTCAGACCAAAGGGGGCTGAATAATTACGCACACCCCACTTTGCAGTTATTTATTTGTAAAAAATGTTTGGAACCATGTATGATTTTCGTTCCACTTCTCACGTGTACACCACTTTGTATTGGTCTTTCACGTGGAATTCCAATAAAATTGATTCATGTTTGTGGCTGTAATGTGACAAAATGTGGAAAAGTTCAAGGGGGCTGAATACTTTTGCAAGCCACTGTATATATATATATAATTGATAAGTACAATGCCCCTGCTTTCCATAAGTTTACCTGGGTCACTTGGACTTTGATTGTATTCAGTGTTTACATGAGTTTTACATGAGTTTTTGCTCTACAACCTGCCATTTTATCAATGATTAAAATAAGGGCAAATTTTTTGATGGCGAGGCAGTATGCAAGCCAAAATTAGGTCCTTGCATTCAAAAATAGTGCTAAAAAATCACCACTTCCCCAGTATGATAAATGCAACACTGTCTGTATAGGCATCCCCTCTCCCACCCCCTACCCTTCTTCTAAATTGTGTCATTGAGACATGCAAGTTAGGAAGTGCCAGCGGGATCAGGCTGCAAAAGAGCCCTCTATTTACCACCTGTTCTATGGCAGCAATAAGGACAGAGCTGCCTTGTGCCTATCAGTGCTGCACTCTACCTAAACTGGATTTATGTCACAAGATGCAGAATACAGCAACGCTCTAATGAAGCCAATTTTGTGCCCTTATTATAATAATAATAATAATAATAATAATAATAATAATAATAATTGTAACTAATTGGACAGGATCAAATGAAAAACAATTGCTACTGATTTATAGCGTTTTTTTTATTAGTGACACTGGCAAAATATCTGCCATCAGTTTGCTCACAAGCAGTCCATGATCTGCAAAGCATTAATAAAACTGGAGTTGAAAAATGTTAGTGATGTAATTACTGAATATTGTTTGTATTTCAGTAAGGTGTACAACACTCCAGGGAGATTCCAATTATACGGTCTCCCAGCCAACCAGTTACTGGAGTTTAAAAATATTATGTAATATGCATAAATATGTATCTGTATTACATTAGATATTGTAGATTCATGTGTTGTCTTTAACTGGCAATTGCATGGAATTGTACCCTGCTGTACCACCATTTACATTAGTCTTACAATATGAAATATGGAGCATCTTGCATATTTGAAAATACATTACATACATGCAACTATTTTACTTTTACTGACTTGGTACAACTCACAGGTAAACTGAAAAAAACCAGGGGCAAAAAGTGAGAATAGGATCACCTACAGGTTCAGGTTTTGAAAAGCATTTTGCCCCTCTTTTCAAATTCTAGCTCCATTCCAACCCTGGTGACCACAGGGGTCATTGACTTATCCCAACTTATTACAAATTTTTATGCAATAACAATGTGTGGGGACCCTGGAGCCACCACGTGGTCCAGAGGTGGAGGTAGCTCCAAGGTACAATAGGTACAACATTGTTCAAATGGGGCAAAACAAAAGGCAGGAGAAAGGCAGCAGTGCTGACCACAAATATATGGAAGTTCAAGGAGTGCATGTTGAGGCAAGCACCATTAATGAATGGTGTTTTTTGCGCAACTCAATGCAAGGAACTTTGCGGCCCACAATTGTACTTACTGCGTAAATGACCCATCATGCCTTCTCCCGTTCTCCTCCCTATTAAGTCAAAGCAGATTGTTTAGTCCAGTAAATAAGAAAGGATGAATGGTAGCTGTTAGGTGTATAACACCTGCATGGATAACTAATTAAAGGTGTATAGGACCTGCATGGATCACTGACTAAAGATGTATAAAACCTGCATGTATCACAGATTGAAGGGGGTCTCCTTCCACAGTCCTGGTCTTACCCCTTCACCTTCTAGTTGTTGGATTAGGCTGGCCTTCCTGCAGTACATTGTAGCAGAAACATTCTGTTATGGATTGTAGTGTAGAGGAGCCTGTAAACTGCCAGGAGTACCTTTTAGGTGTAGCAGGAGAGCCCTGCCAACCCCGGTGTTCAATGACGCTCTTTTGAGGCCCCAGACTTTCTGTGGCAGAGTAGACAGGGATCCTACACACGGCCAAGGTATTCCAGTGACTGTGGTATAAAAAGGGGTAAGGCAGAGGCGAAGTCAAGCCAGGCTTAAGTTGGTGGAAGGCAGCAGAGATTCGTGAGTCAAATATTCAGGCAAAAAGTCAAAAACCAGCAAGGCAAACAAGACAAGGCTTTAGCTAAGATCTATAATCACAGAATCAGCTTGGGCACTAAAAACATGCAGAAACCTAAATTTAAATTCAAATTTGGTGCCAAAAGTGATGTCAGCTGACCTCACGATGCATTGCGTTACTGCGCATGTGTCTAAGGCCAGTGCTCACCGGAGCACGAAGAGGAAGGATGTATGCAGGAGCGTGCTTCACCAGAGGAGACTGGGGACCAGCGTGCATCAACGTAGGAATGAGCACAGGTCTCCTAGTGCTCCTTACACTTTCATGATCTCAGTATGTGCTGAGAGGGAGTGGGTCAAAATAAGAAGTACATTGTAAGTTTTCATACATAATTCTCTCCATACTTGTGTCCAATGGGCTTAGAACCAGTGTGGTTATAATCCAGGGATCCAAATCCACCGCACAGTCCCCACACTTTTATATGCATGAGCCCCATTCAAATGGAAAAAGTGTTGGGGGTGCCAAATAAGAGCTATGATTGGCTATTTGGTAGCCCCTATGTGGGCTGGCAGCGTACAGAAGGCTCTGTTTTGCATTTCACCGGGTTTATATGCAACCAAAACTTTCCTCCATGTTAGGAATTCAAAAATAAGCACCTGCTTTGAGACCACTGGGAGCAACATCTAAGGGGTTGGTGAACAACATATTGCTCATGAGCCAATGGTTGGGGATCATTGGTCTGTATACATAACTTCAAATGTTGTGGTGCAAATGTGTTTTAGGAAAGTGCTTCTTTTTTGTGACATTTCACAAATCAGCATTGTTTTCACATGTTGTCATATTGCAAGGCACGTGCTTGTCTGCGTCGGGGATCCAAGGTAAATAAAATAGATGAGATGCATTACTTGATACATGTAAAAAAGTGTAGCTTCTTTTGCTGAACCTGTGGATAACACTGGTTGGGTTATAGGTTTGGGGGTGTAAAGGGATAACCCAAAGTGAAGCACTACTCACCAGAAGTGTCCAAGAATTGCTCCTTCCCAAAATAGTGTTATGCTCAGGAAGTAGTTCTTTGCCAAAACAGAAAAACAGGACTGTTGTTTCCCTTTGCCCTTCTGGTGAAACATGAATCTTTTTGGCCACTCATCTCTAGCAGCTGTCCCTGCTACATGCATGCATTTGTTAGTCTGTTATTTGTTATTTCTTATTTATCTCCACATTTATTTTTATTTATAGTTATGTGAGCCACCATACTGGTTTCTCTGACAAATGAATTTTCCAATCTTTCCAAAAATATTAGTAAAATAAAATAGAACTTACACATACACAAACAAAGCAGGAAAAAGAATATTTGAATTCCACTTTAAAATGATCAGTTTTTTTCCACACCTTTTCTGTCCCTCATTGTCTGTCCCCTTTTCCAGTTAATTGATCGTTCAGTCTACCCCCTTTCTCTATGCAGATTGTTATCTCTCCTCTATAGTCTTTGCTTTTCATTTGTATTCATAACACGCATACTCTTCCCATCCCAGTTCCTGCACTTTGTTCTGCCTTGTTTTCTTGCCATGCTTTCTGTCCTGAGCTGTTGCTAAGGGCTGTCTGTCACTTTGCTTTGCTCTATTTCAGTGATTCCTCTGATCTATCCCTTTGCACTCCCTTCCTGCGCTCCTTGACTTCTGCCTGAAAAACACCTCTTTGATCCAAACACAATTCAGGGCCCCTGTTACAAAGAACAGAGATTGAAGAGAGACCTAAATTAAGAACAGAATAAAGAAAAAAGACAAAAAAGATGTGATAAAAAGGACCTTATAAAGGTTTTAACAATAATTAGTAAACAACAAGTGATTTTTAAATAACTGCAGAACTATGCAGTGGTACTGGAGGATGTCATATTCAGCCACATCACTTCTTTTCCCAGGCTGCAAAGCAATGATCAGCGACAAGGATAATGTGCAATGAGCCACGATCACAGGTTGTCTTCAAGTTCCAGTTTTCTGGACTATACCCCAATGGAATTAACAGATGCCACCCAGAAGTTGAACTCTTTCAGTTCCCAGAATGTAGTGCAAGAAATTGCACCTCTCTCTCTCTGTATGCAGGATGAGCATAAAGTAGTCACATAAGTGGCCCCTTACCTCTACCCTTCAATGCCATGGCAAGCAAGGATCTAAGAAGCCATGTATGTACCAGAGGCTTATGACTCCCTTAAGTCTCCCTTGTGCCTGTTAGCACTGCCATGAATTTTCAATCCAACATGTGAATCAGATAAAAGATTGTATAAGTGATATGTGCCTCAGAGGACTGTGATTTTGTAGTACTTAATATCAGGGCCAGAACTAGGGTAAGCAGAAGAGGGCCTTAGGCATGAAACAATTTTTCCTTCTAGAACTCTGGCCTTGTGGGGCCTTGCTTTGAGCACCCTTACCTTATGGCCTGGCTCTGCTTTAGTACTCCTTCAGTTGCATGTTGCCCTTTGTAAGTGTGCCCTAGTGTCTGTTGAACAAATCATTACAGCTCCTTGTTTTGTCGTACTCTACATGTTCTTTGTGCCCTGTATTGCTCTTCTTTTAACTGCTTTCCCTTGAGTCACATTTCTTTTCAGTCTCTGCATTATATATTTCACGCCGCCAGCCTTTGCTGACCCTCAGGGTGAGTGACCCTCTATTCTATTTATCCATGTTCAATCCTGTACAGAAGTACTGGCCATTCCATGCTTGTTATTTTTAGGATCTTTCCCTGCCTGGTGATTAAAAGGTTACTTTGCTGGCAGGATGTGGATAATCTGGGTAGGAAGGATCGGCGTGGGAGGAGAAGGCATTATTTTTGTGTTGACTTGTTTTATATGTACTTTATGCTGCATTTGTAACAGAAAATAGAGAACAACAATACATAAAACTGGATCATTAGACAAACTCTTGAGCACAAGCTGCAACCATTAATTATTAGCAGAAAACTTTGTACCATTTTCTGTTATTGTAGTTGTATAGATCTTACAATTTAAGGACCCATTCACATTCATTAGGGTCTAATTTCATTGGATCCCAATTAACCTACCTGTATATTTTTGAAGTGTGGGAGGAAACATACAACCTCCCTTCAGATGCCTGGATTTATAGTTTTTACATTAACAGATCCATAATGCTTGAACTCCACATTTGGTATTTAGAAATACCTGAGTGGGACTAATCAGGTGGACCCACACCACAGACTGGCATCTATATTTTTATCTAAAAAAAGTCTTGTTATGCGATCTTACCTGCAATAGCTTCATTCTCAGCCCCACCTATTACTCACTATTAGGGATGCACCGAATCCCGGATTCGGTTCGGGCTGAAACCAATCTTTTTTTGATGGATTCAGTTTCGGCTGAATCCACGGTCCTGGCCGAACTGAATCCGAATCCCAATTAGCATAAATTAGCATGTTCTAATTAGCATTCAGAAAGGGTTAAAATTTAGGGGGAAATTTTTTTGCCACGCACGCTCACTTTTACTGATTCGGATTCAGTTCAGGATTCGGCAGAGTCCATCAGGGTGGGTTCAGGGGTTCAACAGAACCCAAAAAAGTGGGTTCGGTGCATCCCTACTCACTATCCACCATAAAGCTATAATTAACCAGAAGTCATCTGAGTCTGGGAGGAGGCATGAAGGGAGATGGAGAAGCCTAATTTGTGACCTGTGGACCCACACCTGCATTTCACCACCTGCAACCCACGTAGAACCTTTCTTCTTTGCAGTGACCTGTAGGTCTCTGACCTGCTAAAGGACTCTCATCTAATGTATAAGGTAATTTAAACCACATGTGCTGGGAAAAAAATATTTAAGACAAGGAAGGATTCATTAAGTAAATTTTGTCAGAGCTGGATTAAAGGGTTACTGATGTGACTTTTATAGGAACATTTATAGTGCTACTCCATGGGGATGTACTTTTTTCAAATCACTATATTTTTAGGGCTATTCTGAAGTGATTAAAAAGCTGCTGAAGTTAAGTTGCTGCTGTCTGTTCTTCACTATAACAGCGTGTGACAACCTAATTCCTTAAAACCCCCCATAGGTCACCGGGTTAGTACTTTAAAGCAGTTATAGCCTGCCAATACTATAGCGATTTAAAGAAGTGCCATTTCCAGGAGATAAGGGAATAACTCTGTAGAAGTTTTTATGTCAGTGTGCCTTTCAAGAAAAAAAACTATTGCTATGGTTTACATTTTTTTTTTTGCATAAATATTATTTAAGGACACTAACCTAGGTTGTCAAAAGTTTAACCCAAAAGATCTGCAGCCTTCATTACCCTTAGAATCCTAGACTAGTGCCTGAGGGTTAGAGAAAGGTTTAAGAGAACATTTTTCTGGGATCAAAGTTTGTTGATCAATAAGGTTCAGATGAATCCTCTGTTAACTCTGACTTAAGATAATTATCTAATGATGAGAGATAATTTGTAGCTGTCACCTAATAGATTTGCCTTCAGAAATTATTTGTTTATAATTGGAATATCAGCTATGTCTAAAAAACACGCAACTGCACTAAATACATATTAAATGATACATGCAAATGCAGAATGAATAATGAGCTTTATCATTCTCCAAAAGCTCTGCAAACCCTATGACATTTGTATATTTAAAAGCAAATGCATTATTGTCTACTTAAAGGGCATCTAATTTGCCCAGGGCTATTATTCCAAAAGCAAAATTTGTATTTTGAAAATGCTGCAGTTCATTAAGACTGTACTTAAAGGGGATACTGTCATGATTTTTATGGTGCACTTTTTATTTCTAAACACAGTTTACATAGCAAATAATTCACTCACACCACCATAAATCACACCATTTCAAATTTTATTCTTCAACCAACAAATGTATTTTTTTAGTTGCAATATTAGTGTGTAGGCAGCCATCATAAAGTGTGACTGAAGTTTATCAGAACACATCTTACATGACTGTAGCACCCTGGACAATATGGTTAACCCCATGTGAAATTTCAAAATGAAATATGTTTTGAAAAAACAGATTTCAATGCAGGATTCTGCTGGAGAAGCACTATTAACGGATGTGTTTAAAAAAAAAAAAAAAAAAAAAGTTTTCCTATGACAGTATTCCTTTAATGCCTTACATTAAGTTTTAGTTGTCCTTTATGTTTTATAATTCATCATACATTCAAGTAAATGCAACAAAGGGCCTTGGTAATAAGCGCACTGTTGGCAGTCATATAAAGTGACAATTTTGGCTTTAGGTATCAACATGACAATGGCTTTTGAGCGATGTTATCTGTGGTAGAACAATTACTTTAATCTTAAAGGAGAAGGAAAGTCTAAGTCATTTGGGGGTGCCAAAATGTTAGGCACCCCCAAGTGACTATAATCGCTTTCCTTGTACCCCAGGCTGGTGCCCCTGTACGGAGAGAACAGCACCAGCCCGGGGTAGCAGCGATCGCTTCCTTGTTCGCTGCGCGCATGCGCATTAGAGTGAAAAGCCGAACTTTGAACAGAGAAGTCGGCGTTTCACTCTACTGCGCATGCGTCTGTCCCGGACAACTGGCTGAAGCGTGAATAGGGAAGAAGGAAGCGCTCGCTACAGGTACACCGGGCTGGTGCTGTTTTCTCCGAACAGGGGCACCAGCCCGGGGTACAAGGTAAGCAATTTAAGTCACTTGGGGGTGCCTAACATTTTGGCACCCCCAAGTGACTTAGACTTTCCTTGTGCTTTAAAGATGACTCTGGCAAGAATATTTTATGAATATTTTAATATTACAAAATTCTCTTTAATATGTAATTAAGTCAATGTTTTACAGTAGCTTACTGTTGGTTTAATAAGGTGTGATATCTTAAAGGAGAAGGAAAGGTAAAAACTAAGTAAGCTTTATCAGAAAGGTCTATGTAAATACAGCCATAAGCACTCACACGTGTCTCCTTTATTGGAAACATGTTCTTAAGTATCAGACTTCTCTCCTTTAGGGCTCCTTCAGGTTTGGGGCTTGAGTCTGCTCAGTTCTCTCCTCTCTCACCATTGCTTCTCCTGCTCCCCCCTCCCATAAGAATGCATAACAACTCACTTCCCCCACCCTTAGGAATGTGTGATCTGAGCTTTCAAAGGTTATAACTGCAACAGGAAGCTACCAAGACCAAGCTAAAATGGCAGCTGCTATCAGAGAGAGCTTTTAGGGCCCTTTATTCAGGTATAGTAAAGCTTTCTTCAGAATAAATATAACATTCTAGGTGGCACTAATGTGGTGAATCCATTGGCAGTAAAATGCCAAAATAACTTTCCTTCTCCTTAATATTTTCTTTTTTACCAGGATCAGTCTACATAATCAAAAATATTTAATGTAGAAATTTTAGCCATTATAATGTGTGATTTATAGCCATAGGATATGTATTCCAGAAAATTGTTTTGCATATTAATATAAATGCATACTTACTGCATTGTAAAATTACTATAATTCTCTGTATCTGACCTTTAAATAGCTAATATTTCTTTGTGATAAAAAGGAATTGAATATTTGCTCAACTATAAAAATATGATGTCACATTGATTTCTTGAGTTGCAAACTAAGCCATTTAATTGTGCAGAAATCAATTTCACGCCTGCATATTCTTGTTAACCGTAATCAGTTTACTTTGTGAAGTGAATGTTGCCAGTCTGTGGTAATTTCAGAGGAATCAGTCTAATTGGCTGTGGACAGCAGAACGTGTAGATAATTCACACTTTGCATAAACGTATAATTTATTTCCATTCTACATTCCGAAGCTGAAGCTGTCTGATTGTTAAGAAAAAACATAGCATTATTACTTGGTGGCATGTGTTGACATGATATGTTCAACGCCCCACAGGATAGGGCTTGTATTAACAATAGATTTGGCTGATGTGCAACAAGGAAGGGCTAGGCTGCTGCACACCTTAACGCACCACTGCTATAATTCTTTTAGTCCTTTTTAGTTTATTTCTTCCATATAATAACTATTTAGAGAAGCATTAGATATATTCTCTTCCATCCTTGAGGACATGGTTTTGCAGATAAGTGGTGTTCCCATTATGACCATATAAAAACATGAAGCCAAAGATGAAGTTGTTTGAGGTGACTTCTAATATTTCCATATTTTGCAAAAAGGGATACCTTATTTATTATAATACACATGTTTCAGAGAGCCATGTGATAGGAATTACATCACTAGGTACTTAATATAACTGCTGACATCACCAAGCACAATGTATATGGAAACAATTTACAGGATATCCATGGCTCTTGTGTATCATATATATATATATATATATAGTACAAAATTGTTTTATATATATATATATATATATATATATATATATACTGTATATACAACAAAAAGTAACTGAAAAAAAGTTTCTCTGTAAAACAGTGATATATAGCAAAGAAGTGATTGTGACCACAATTTGTTTGACGGCAGGAAATAATTTGCTGTTCTAAGAAGTTGCCAATTATTTAGATTGTAAACTATCATGAGCAGGGCCTCTTTGACTTCTGTTATTAGTCTTTGCATGTAATTTGTATGTCAGACCTATACATCTTTCAGTTTTACTGTGTTGCAGAATATGTTGATCCTTTATAAATATGTGTTAATAATAACTGTAATCAAAAGTTATATACATTGTTGCTGATATGGTAACAAGGACTTGGCTTACTCTTGTAAGAGAATCCGTCCAAATGACCTGTTTCACTGGGCATTACACTGTGTGAAACTGCAGGCTTTCAGACAGGTCTGGACTGGCAATTTCGTAAGATGCTAAAGACAGTCACTATTTAGTGGTCTGGTGGGGGTCTTTTGGGGCCTCTGTGTACTTGGTATGCCAGAGCCTATTATAAATAGCAGTCTGGACCTGCTTTCTGGATAATAGATCCTATACCTATACATTTATACTAGTATACTAGTATACTTAAGAACTTGCTTCACTTGCAAACTTGAAAGTGAATAAGGGAAAGAGGAGAGTGCCGAGTGTGCTATGAAGTTTCAGACTTTCTGGTGGGCCACCCACCCAAGTTCCACACTATGCAGGTGTATTCATTTCACTATTTCTAACTGAGTAACAATGTTAGCATTAAGGATTTCATCTCATCCTCCACTGCACTTTTCCACAAGATGTTACAAGATAAAATAGGATTATAGATGCTACAAGCTACATAGCATCCAAACAACAGAAGCTATGAATGGATCAGAGATTTTCTCTAGAACTTAAATAAGAGAAGATAGCTGTCACCATTGCTCTGATCACCCCTGACTCCCATCCCCTACCATGTAATTTATTTTTTACCTATTTATTGTGCATGCCAGATGTTTTGAAGACAGAGGAAGAAAAACAATAAAATTCATTAGAAATGCATGTTATTGCAAGTCTAGTGTGTACATAGCAACAAATGGGACATTTGTTATAAGTACTCATTCTATTTTAGACATTGTGCAGATCTCCCTTTAGAGCAGGGGTCCCAAACTTGTTTACATTCAAACGTTAACGTTCCTAAAGGCTGAAGGCCTGTGTTGAAAATGAGATATAAACCAATATCAGGGTCACAGCAACAATTTTTCTTAGAGAAAAACAAGGGTGAGCTAAAGGCAATTCCAAGGGTCTAATCATGTCTTTTTTATTGGTCGAAATGTGGAAGGACAAGGAAATGCCATCATTTGATCAAGCTTTGGGTGTCTGCAGGATGGCCCTACGGTGGGGCCCCTCAGTCTGTGCAAAGAAGAGAAAGCCAGTTAGGTCAGGCATTTACTTGATATATTAACAGCAAACCACAGTTTGGTGCTGTTGAGGGGACTGCTTAAATAATGTTTTAATAAAGATTTGACCTCTCGTCTCTTAATTTGTATGCATTTGTTTTGTTTGGCAACCTTAAGACACGCCACAGTTAATGACAAGGCATTTGTAGCCAAAACAGTATTAATCAGCAGACTTTTGGATGTTCCTTGAAAGCTCATTATTGTGCAGAAACCATAACATGTGTGGTTAAAACATAAATATAAAAGTAATAAATTATACAATTGCCCCCCTAGGTAGCATCCCCCAGTCTAAATAAAAAGAATGAGATAACTAATTATGTAATCACAGTTAGTTTTACCTTTAATTGATGAGTGAAACAACTGACAGTGTAATGTTTAGGGCACATAGTTTGAAACAGCAAATATCAGGTAGAATTGTATTTTTTAATTTCCTGTTGAGCAGAAAAGCTTTGTGTGCATAGCACATCTCTACACTTCTGTCTGCATTTGATGTTGATGTGTAGCATCTCTCATTGAAATCAGTGAAACTAAACCCTTATGTTTCTGTGTTCTTGTCACAACGTGATTCTTGATTGTCCAACAGCAGCAATATGCCACCAACTAATAAAATATTTGTATGGTTCAATTTACAAAATTAATTATCTAAATAGTATTAGAATTGTATTTTTTAATTTCCTGTTGAGCACAAAAGCTTTGTGTGCATAGCACATCTCTACACTTCTGTCTGCATTTGATGTTGATGTGTAGCATCTCTCATTGAAATCAGTGAAACTAAACCCTTATGTTTTGGTGTTCTTGTCACAATGTGATTCTTGATTGTCCAACAGCAGCAATATGCCACCAACTAATGAAATATTTGTATGGTTCAATTTATAAAATTAATTATCAAAGCAGCCCTCATTGTTGTGCTATGCCTAAAACTGACTATTTAGTAAAGGAAGGGTAGAAATCTAATATAGACGGTATAGTGAACAGCACATGTAGTTAGAGGGCATTAGTTCCTACATGTTTGTGTGGTACTGTTGATAGGAAAAGGTAAATGAGAAGAGGCTGTGCGGTTTGGAAAGCCCGGTTAGCTGGCTTGTACTAGCTCAGTTCCTGTAAGCAGCCAGGAGTTTATGGCTAAACTACATCTGGATGGAGGGGAGGGGGACGGGATAGAGGCGGAGGGCGGGCTGTGCTTTCATTACTCTCACAGTCCCGCTCAGAGCAGTTGGGACACATACTCGTCTCGGACTGGAAAGTCAATGGCTGCTGCATCGCAATGACACTGCCACACAAACAGAGCCCGGCATGAAGAGACACAGTATCTGTACAGAGGGAATCTAAAAGGGATTTCCAGCGTTACAGTCGCAGCCATACCAGGATACCCTGCAGTTAAGTTTCACAGGGTGAGTACTGAATATATGAATATATGTGGAGAGGTGGAGCTATTCTGCTGAGATAACTATATTAATTGTTCTCGGAATATATGCTTATTTTTAGAATATCCTAAATGAAAACATATAATTGAGAGAAAAAACTTTATTATAAAAAAGTTTTTTTTCCCCCAGTAACCCCTTCTTAAGGGGTTAGAAGACCCTAGTACATTTTTTAACATAAGTTTGCCTTCTTGACACTTATTTGTGTGAAATATACAGCACATTGCTCTGGGCTTATGTGGGACCCACACTGTACAGGTATAGGACCTGTTATCCAGAATGCTCGGGACCTGGGGTTTTCTGGATAAGGGATCTTTCCATAATTTGGATCTCCATAACTTAAGTTTGCTAAAAATCATTTAAACATTAAATAAACCCAATAGGCTTGTTTTGCCTCCAATAAGGATTAATTATATCTAAATTGGGATCAAGTATAAGGTACTGTTTTATTATCACAGAGAAAAAGGAAATCATTTAAAAAAATTAGAATTATTTGCTTATAATGGTGTCTATGGGAGATAGCCTTTCCGTAATTCTGGATAACGGGTTTCCGGATAAGGGATACCACACCTGTATGTAGCAAATCTGGGAATTTATCTCAACTCAATTACTGTGAAACAGAAGTGCGCTGAATGGATAATGTGAAGGCCAGCTAGTCACACACATTAATGATAGACTTATTCATGTATATATCACAGCATTCAAACCAATGTATGTAGAGTGGTGCAAATTTATAGTGGTATTCGGGTGCATTTATGTTTATGGATATCTTTCTGAGGGAACATGTGACTTTGTATCTACAACTTTATGCGACTGGATAAAAAATTGTATTATATGCGGTGTGAATGTTAGTTCATAGTGATAGTGTGACCTGACACATTTGGTATAATTAAATCTATTTGTGGCTAGTTGCGGCTGCAACTCACCAGTAGATAGGGTTCACTTACAGTGGCTACTTCTCAGGAACTGTACAAGCCAGCGTTACAGGTTTCATTTTTATCAAGCTGGCAGTTCGAACCATCAATATGGTAGTTCAAGATGCAACTATATATGCCCTGAGCATACGGAGGACTATTTTAAGGGGCTTGTGATTTGGTAGCTAGGGGATTTTCCTTATTTCTATATAGTAGTGTGCAAGTTCAGAAAGTATATATTATAATCTCTCTGTTTCTCTCTCTCACTCTATCTCTCTCTTTCTATATTTTATTTAGTATGTATAATATTTTATGTTGAAAAAAGGTATGTCTATGTGGGAGGCTGCGGGAGTTGTTTTTGTCCCCTCTCAGTCATTGCAATATTATGGTCTTCCAGTTCTCGGTTTGTGACAGATAGCAGCTGTACTATGCCAGGAAAGGAAAAGGGTGACGCCCAGCTGTCAGGGCATGCATCCCAGCATACATCCACCCAGGACTTCCAGACAGCTGCAGGGGGTGAAAAGACACTCTTGTCACATAAGGAAGCACTTCACACCCATTTGATCAGCTGATCAACTCATTCACAAATAGTTTTGAAGTGGTTGCTCCCAAAGGAGGTCAAATCATCAAAGGATGCCACAGTTCCTAATGCTTGTATGAGATGAGTAAGGGGTGTCATGTGTAAGTCAATATCCTTCCAGTGAATTAAAGCATGCGTGAGCTGGAGTTTTTTTCTTTAAAAAAAAACAAAACTTTTTTGATAAGGTGAACTACACTGTGTAGTTATTTGGAGAATTGTATGTGGTCTGATGTAGCCACTATTGCTTTATTGGAAATAATGAGATTAAGGCATCATACAGTCATACCATCATATAGATTACAGGATTTCTAGACAAGTCAACCAGTTGGAAATCTGCCATGTATCATTATATTTTTGTTTTAAAATATATTGTACGGTGTAGAACTCTATCATTTTGTTCCATTTGTAAGGTGGCACAGTGTGGTATTAGGTGTTTCAGTGTTCCTCCTTACAAATGCTTTGTTGTTTCACATAAGTTATACAAACATACATACATACATTCATACATACACGTGCCTGACTAAAACTGGAATCAGAAAAGTGCAGAAGCTTACCTTAACAAATCCTTACACAGTGAAATGGATAGTCACAGAAGGAATTTCTTGAGGTCCACTTCTACACGAGTTCTGTCTCTGAAGGCACATGGTGAAAGAACCCTGTTATTCAAGCCAGTGTACAGCCAGGCCAGTTGTGCTGCAGTATCATGCAATACAGTAAAGTATTGTGCTACCATATGGAGCAGAGCCATACACATGCTTCTACTAGTGCTAGAGATTTAGAAATGACTGTGGAACAAGAAACTGCCCTTTCTGCGTTGTATCACAGCTGTAACAGAGGCCTGCTGTCTGCTTTTTTTAATACCTAAAGCTGGCCATACACGGGCAGATCCGCTCGCTTGGCGATGTCAGACGATATCCCCACCTACGGGTCGGCGATATCGGGGAGGCATGTAGGCAGGGCCAAACGATCGAATTCTACACGTGGCAATGGGGCTGTCGGTTCGGGGACCGCATCAAAGAGCCGATGCGGTCCCCGATCCGACTGGATTTTCTAACCTGGCCGATCGATATCTGGCCAATTTCAGGCCAGATATCGGTCGGCCAGGCCCCTTGGTTCTGCCCCTACACGGGCCGATAAGCTGCCGAATCGGTCCAAAGGACCGATATCAGAAGCTATGATAGGCCCGTGTATGGGGACCTTTAGCCTATATTGCCAGACAGACCAACTATACCCAATCATCCCTGGTGTAACCTTACCACATCACCAGAAAATTTCAAGACACTACTAATAACTACACTACATTAGTTGCAGAGTCCTACTCGCTGTTGTTTCATATGATCTGGTTATTTACTTTGGGGTGTCTGGGCAAAACCACAAGAAATGTGGTTTTGAGCACTTTTTCCAGAGTTGCTTAAAGGGCACCTACACCCAAACACAAGTTAAGCTTTTTGAAAAGTAAACATTTTCAAGCAACTTTGCATTCTACATCAATTAAAAAAAATGCAGCCGTTTCATCATTTTTAATGTATTAATACGGTTTGAAACAATAACCTAAACCTCGCCCCCTAATAGTTACATAGTTACATAGTTAAGTTGTGTTGAAAAAAGGCCAAAGTCCATCAAGTTCAACCCTTTCAAGTAAACCCAGCACACGCATAAGCCTATACCAACCTATCTATGTACTTACATACATAAACAATATATACCAACAGCAAAACTATATGTAGATTTAAGCTTTGGATATTACACTTGTTCAAGAAATCATCCAAGCCCCTCTTAAATGAGTCGTAATGACCTCACTCTGTTCTCTCCCTGCCTTCAGCCTGCATCTTCCAAACCCCACAAACACATGCACACGTGATGTTTATAAGGAAAGGAACAGCATAGTGCAATGCATCGTGGGCTATGTAGTTCCTGCATGCTGCCTGTAAGCTGTGGAGAAGTTGTTACAATTTGTAACATCAATGTTTTAGTCCCACCTCTCATGCAAGGTTTTCAAATGATGCAGAAAGAGAAAAACTTATTTGCAGCTGGATTTCAGCCTACAAAAATAGTATTTATTCATACTTTTTGAAGAAACAGATCATTTTAATATGTTTATTAGGGGTTTTTGTGTTTTGTGGGCTCTTTAATAAATTTTGGTTCGGAAGCCAGAGTTCCTCTTCAATATCACATGTGCTGCTTAGCAACACAAGTATTTCTACCACATACAGGTATGGGATATCTGAAAACCCATAATCCAGAAAGCTCCAAATTACAAGAAGTCCATTTCCCAAAGAGTCCATTTTAAGCCAATAATTCAGAATTGTAGAAATAATTGCCTTTTACTCTGTAATAATAAAACAGCACCTTGTACTTTATCCCAACTATAATATAATTAATCCTTATTAGAGGCAAAACAATTGTATTGGGTTTATTTAATGTTTAAAATATTTTTTTAGTAGACTTAAAATATGGTTATCTAAATTACAGAAATTCCTAGGTCCTGAGCATTCTGAATAACAGGCCCCCATACGGTTACTAGGTAAAAAGGTACTTCACCGTATTGTAATCCTCTCATTTGACATAATTTGCTGCCCCTAAGGAACAAATTAGTGCACAAGTTCCAACTGTGCCATTTGTGTGCAAATGGCTTTACTTCTGGAGCTTGCAGTCACTTCTGGCTTGCAGCACTGAAATGTGCATTGGTGTCTAATTCAGTTGCTGCAAGTCTGTTACAGTTTTGGAACGCTATTATCAACTATGGGAACCCTGGAATTACCATCAGGTCCAGGCTGCCGGTAATACCAGGGTTCCTTTTTGTCCATGTGTGCAGTTCAGCAGAGCATACTATGCAAGTGTATTGGTGATCACTGTTTATTAGTGGCTTGTACTTAATTGCATGGTTATAAATACGTAGGGATGTCTAACTTGTGACCTTGCAAATATAGCTTAATTGCAGATCCCCAGGGTGCCCTTTGGGGTTGCCTTGAGTGTTGTCCTTTTAAAATAGTGCATAGAAGCTACTTCTGTTCTTTATTATACATTTATAATTGTTTGTTGTTCCTTAGAAACTCTTATTGTGAGGAGGAATGCATCAGTCTCATTTGCAGTCTTTTAAATAAGATGCTGCAAGGGCTCTGCGTAACCACAGTACTTGTGGCTAGTGTAATTTGCATTTGTTGTGGAGTGCTATTGAATAAGGGCATCCACATTTCTATGCTGTTGGAAGAGACAATCATGCGAAAGAGATTAGTAAATTATATTTGTAAATTAAGAATAATTATTTAAAATTAATAAGATCATATTTCCCTTTAGCAGAAGTACATTGAATCATTCATAAGTTATCATTTGCAAACTTGGCAAGGTTTGTGCATCAGACTCTCCACCTTATTGGAATGTCACCCTTGATCTCTTCAATATCCATAGCAAATCTGAGCGTGTGCTAAGACTTGCGGGATGTTTATATAACCAGTAAGAAAGCTAAGCTTGGAGATATGACAGAAGTGCTTTAAAAAAAAGATGTCCAGGACAGATTATATAGAGAAGGCGATCAAGTGAAAGACTGGGGGAGGGAGAGAAGAAGTAGGAAAACACAGGAAAAGAGGAGTGCCAAAATAAGCTTTAAAGCAGGAAGGTTGAGGTTCAGTGAAAATGAGGACGTATTATATATTTACATCAACATGTAGGGGTTGATTTGTCAAAAGTTAAGAGTTCTCCTTAGCTCAGTATTTAGGGAACAATAGTTTCTCCCACAGACTGAGGTTTCTCTGATGTTCTCACTCTCTCTCTATGTTTACTCATTAAAACATTTCAGAAGCTCAGACATCCCAAGATGAGTTAAAGCTAATAGGCACACTATATGGCTAAAAATATTATAAATGGCTATTTAAGCCAAAATTGTCATTGCACAGATGATGCTACATCCAAAAATGATGTTTTTAATCATTCTGCGCTTCCTACTGTTGTGGCAACAGATTGGAAAGGTGTACTCTTGTTTCAACAGGACATTACCCCCTGTGCAGAAAGTAAGGTCCATTATTAATTATTTAATAGCCTACTTTTAACCCTGTCTAATAGTTACCCAAGGCAGTGTCATTCTGTGGCTACTACAGCAAATAAAGTGCTGTCTTGTATAAAAAAGGGCATTGACTCAAGGGATGAGGACATATTTTTGCCGCTTTATAGGTCCCTGGTAAGGCCTCACCTTGAGTATGCAGTGCAGTTTTGGGCTCCAGTCCTTAAGAAGGATATTAATGAGCTGGAGAGAGTGCAGAGACGTGCAACTAAACTGGTAAAGGGGATGGAAGATTTAAGCTATGAGGTTAGACTGTCGAGGTTGGGGTTGTTTTCTCTGGAAAAGAGGCGCTTGCGAGGGGACATGATTACTCTGTACAAGTACATTAGAGGGGATTATAGGCAGTTGGGGGATGTTCTTTTTTCCCATAAAAACAATCAACGCACCAGAGGTCACCCCTAGCGGTTCTTGGAATACATTTGTAGCCTGACTACCAGGGCTTGTGCGTATGGCACCCACTAAGGGGATGCCATATATGAAGTGTTTATATTTAAACATTCTTTTAAAAGAAACTACTGAAAACACTGTCATGCTTTACATGAATATCTATATGTTGGGCTAAGTAAGTTACTATATTTTTAAGACAAGGTACAGATAGCTGCCAAAGTGATGGTAAACCCAGCAAAATAGCAGCACAACGTATAGTCCTTTTGGAACATGTAACAATGTGATGCAGGAGATGCAGAAGTGCTTGGTGCAATAAAGAACAGCAAGATAGGAATAAAGAACAGCAGGCTAGATTGGGGTATTTGAGGGCCCATTCGTGAATTGCTACACTACTCCGATCAAAGAAAAAGAGGTAAGATAATATATCATATAAAGTAAAACAAAAACGAAAAACAAAAGTAAATTTCTCTGCATATGATAATAAATGCTCCAATTCACAAAATACAATCCGTACCAACCTAAACAGTGAGGTCCGGGTGTAAAAACCCCGGACGTATCGCAAATGCTGTTCAAGGAACACAATGGTCAAGCATAGTCAGTACAAGTCAAAATAGCTCACCGGTATCCCTGGCTGGTCCGGGTGCTCAGGGCCCCGAACCCGTAGCTGAAGGGGAAAAAAAGCCGATTTCAAACGTAGTGGACACCAAGCGCTCCGGACTCCGGGGTCTCTCATAAAATCAAATCTTTATTGTTGCATTAAAAGAAGGAACGCCTAACGCGTTTCGTATGCCAAGCACACTTACTCATAGGCTTAAACAGGCTTAAACATAGGTTTAAGCCTATGAGTAAGTGTGCTTGGCATACGAAACGCGTTAGGCGTTCCTTCTTTTAATGCAACAATAAAGATTTGATTTTATGAGAGACCCTGGAGTCCGGAGCGCTTGGTGTCCACTACGTTTGAAATCGCCCCATTCGTGAATTGACTAAAGGTGGCCATACAAGGGTCGGTAGCTTATTGACCCCTGTAGACAAGAACATTATCAACGTGCCAATGCACTCCTATGCCCAACAGGATTTTTAAAGCTGCTCGGTTGACATGTGACCGAAAATTGGGCCGATGTCGACCAGGCAGGTTTAAAAATCCCCTTGGGACTAGGAGTGCATCAGTGCATTGATGTATGGTCAGCTTGACTGGTGGCCAGAACTTCAACAACTATGTTTCTAGTGGCTTTATTTTGCCAGGGGGTTCATTTATTTGTAAAACCTTAGTGTACCCATTGTCTTATGGTGGCCACACACATATTGACAAGTTCATGCAGTTTAGCCAATTCTGACTGAATGGAATGACCACTGGTCTCTCTGTGGGGTCCCCAAGGGTGCATTTTGCATTATTACACTCTGGGGTAATTTCACCTTTGCAACAATATTGGCCCTGTTTACTTATTGACTTATCTTGAAAATATGTGTAGCCAGTTGCTGGCCCCTGAAGGTTTCTTTACAGTTTACAGTATCTGACTGTATCTTCAGACAGATATCAGCCATGTTTAATGTGACTAAGACGGCTACAGTGGCTTCAGAGAAATATGCGCACTACACAGATGTGTTTGTTTATGGGAGGGTCTGTGAATGTCCTGGACCTGGAAGGAAGTTACACGGAGGATGTAATCTCGGACTTGTCTGCGGAAACTGGGTCACGGGTAGGGATGTGAGACAGTAACAAAAATACATTTTAGATATAACTTTACCCAGGGGAGGTCAGAACCACTCCTAACCACCTAACCATTTTCCTGCTGGGCAGTCACTTGTATTATATAGTCATTTTTCAGTGTCCTTCCTGCCCATTCATAGGATTTTTATTTTATATTCTGTGCTATAACTTTTTTGGGGGCCATTTATTTGATTTAATATTGTCAGCTTCACTGAGCAGGGACATCTTTACATCCTTTATTTATCAGTATTTATAGTCTATGTATTAATTAAATTAAAAAGTACCTGTTTGCTTAGTTGTGCAGAAGTGCAAGCAATGTCGGACTGGCCCACCAGGATGCCAGGAAAACTCCCGGTAGGCCCAGGTGTAAGTGGGCCCTCCTACTCCTGATCATTTGGCCTGTTTCATGGTCATTCACTATTTGTGAATGGGAAGGAAGAGATGGAAGAATAGATGCTAGCATGTAAATAAAAGAGACTAGGGGAATAAAGAGGTTGGGTGAGGAAGGAGGAAAAATAGTTTGGAAAGCGGGCCTAGGGTCTAAGGTTTTCTGGTGGCCCCTGCGTTCCCAGTCCGACACTGAGGGCAAGTAATTCACTGGCATACCCTAAAATCCTTATAGGAAAACTAGATTCATACAAAAACTCTTATTCATAAGAAAAAAACACTTTATTGGTATTTCAAGTAGTAAATTATTAAGGTGGAAGTGAACCATCAAAAAACGTATAAATATCACGAAAATTACTTTTTCCAGTTGCCTTTTATTCTCTATATTTTACTGATCATCTAAAATTAGATGAAAAAAAATAAATTCATTTCATGTTTCTCCCACTTATATGAGTTTAGTAAGCCTGGTTGCAGATAAAGTAGTAAAGTGTTAAAATTTGATTTATTTGTTGATCCACCTCTCAGAAGCAATAGCGGAATGCCAGCAATGTACCAAACTGTAATAGTTGCTCTGTGTTTTTTAAAGCTCATGGAGCATAATCAGTAGGGGCTGCAATAGCCTGTAACCAGGCTTGCTAAGCTGCCACTGTGAAGCATGAAAGGGCAAATAAACTTTAAACTTACATTTTAGAAATATGATAAAAAAAATTAACTCCCCCTTTAAGTATTAGCTTACTGGCACAAAGAACAGTCATTCTGAACATTCTTAAAGCACCAGTACAGCTAGTTATCCAGTGTAGCCCTGAAAGGTACAGCGTTAATAGGGGTGCTGCCTAAATTGTTCTGGTTTTCCATGTGTAAATACAGATAGATATGTCATTTCCCAGTGTACCCCTAACTGTAGCTGCACAATCTCTGCAGCACAATTATCTTGTGTGCACAGCCTTTCACTGACAAATGGCAACCCTTCATGAGGAGGGTGGGATATAACCCCAAAATGTTGTACTTGAGAAAAACAATAATTTCTAAGACTGGCATAGTGGGTATTATTTTTTAAGACTGTGTTGGACAAACACAGTGCACAAAGAGCAGGCTCAGCAGTGCTTCTCAGGAGCTAATAGAGGTGCAGAGAGTATATTTCTGAATTATGTTACATATATGCCTTAAGATTTCCTTATATCCAATATATATATTTGACCAATATCTTACTTCTGTTTTACTTCTCTCTTCTAGGTTCCTATTCTGAGGCAATGGATACATACAAAAAAGAGATGGAGATCCTAAGCAATAGCATTGCAGCGTATGCTCACATTCGAGGTATGGAATTATCTGGAAATTTACCAATTCCTTGAGAAGTTTAAAGAACCCATTAACAGTTAAAAGGATCAATTTATGCCTGAAAATGTATAACTTTGAGTACAGTCGTGGTGGAATTGTAACACCAGTTATGTAATATGTCACAGAGACATACTTTGTGGCAAGAGTTTGGGAAAGGCACTTTCATGTTTCAGAAAGAAAGTAACCCCATGCACTGTAAGGTTCATACTAACTTGGCTGAGATTAAAGTTGAAGAACTTGACTTGGCCTGCTCCATCTAGTGCAGCAGTTGTCACATTGTTTTAGTTCAAGGTCCTCTTGAAGGTCCAACATTTAGTTAAGGCCCCCTTTGTTTACAAAATGAGTACAGGTATAAGATTAAACAGATGTTAAGTCCACATATCCCCCCAAACTGGCCTGCAAGCTGGCTTTTAGAAGTATCAAGGAGAGCGAATGCCTATTTTCCCCAGTTCTTAACTGACCTTCAGGATGAGCCCCCTTTTGTTTCGGAATACGATGTTGGGCAGGAACATATCCACATACTTTTGACCATATAGTGAATATCACATATAAAACCAATTACCGTATATACTCGAGTATAAGCCGAGTTTTCCAGCACTCAAAATGTGCTAAAAAAGGAATCCTCGGCTTATACTCGAGGCAAGCTGGATTACTTGTCCAACCTGCACATCCATGGGGCGAGCATGAACGAGCGGCGCGCTGATCGCACCCCCCTCCGTGTGGCACAGCACGCCCGCATGTCGCACGTGTACAGGGGTTACGCGCAGCGTCATGTTTGCGCGTTCGGCTGCCGCACGGGGGAGAGCTCGCAGCGCTACCTTAGCCCATGCTTGCCCCACGGATGTACTGCTTTTCGGCAGCGTGACCTTTGTGTCCATGCTCACCCGATCGAATGTGCTGCTGGTAGGCTGCGCGATCTGTGTCCATGATCGCATGATCGGATGTGATGCTGGTAGGCAGCGTGATCTCTGTCCATGCTCACTCGACGGCTGTGCTGCTGGTAGGCAGCGCGACCTGTGTCCATGCTCGCCCAACGGATGTGCTGGTAGGGAGTGCAGGTAGGGGGTATATATGGTAATTTTATTTGTTTGTTTTTAGGAATAGGAATGCAATCCTTGTGATTGTTTTATACAAATGAACATGGGATGCAGAATTGTAAGTTTAGATGCAACAAGACAGATTTTGCAGTGGTTGATATTTTCTTTAAAAGCAACTTTGGATGTCTACAGTGACAAAGCGCAGCCTAGTCAGAAGTTCCAGGTATCCACAGCAAATTTAGTTGAAGGACCCTAAAAGTTTGTGATAATGGCTTGAGTGGTTGCACCATACCCTTATTACATGGTGTGGGACCGCCCAACACATGTGCTGGTAGGTAGTGCAGGTAGGGGGTGCGCCAAATGAGGATGTGGTTTGTGTGTGGTTGTCCTGCTGGTGAGTGTCTGTGTGTCAGAGCGTGTTTATTCCGTTTGGTGCTTGAATGCATTTTTTTCTTTGGTCACTAGCCAGAACAGTAATTTTCAGAACTGGCTGCTGGGAACTGATTGTCATGGGGTCTCGGACTTCCAATTTGTTTTGCTATGTATATTTTGTTTTGCATTCCCAGAAGGGAAATTAGTAAGTATAGCAAGTTCTGTGAGTTGTTACTGCCAACTTAACAGTAGCGGCTGCACTTCCCACCCTAGGCTTATACTCGAGTCAATACGTTTCTCCAGTTTACTTAGGTAAAATTAGGTACCTCGGCTTATATTCGGATCGGCTTATACTCGAGTATATACGGTAAAATGAAGATAATTAAATGTTATTATTATTATTATAATTATTACAATTTACGTTAATATAATTTAACATTTTTGCTCTTGCAGCAGCAGTAACAGTGGGCCAGATTCAATTTGATGAGAAACGATGTTCTCCTAATTCACTTCCAGATTGTCCCATAGATCCATATACAAGTCAATGCAAAAAAACTGTTTATAACATCAAAACTCTATGGGAAATACTTCAGCTAAATTAGTAGAAAAGTTTTTTCCTCTTTAAACTGAATCTCCCCCATAAGTTTTCATCAAATTGATTCTGGCCCAGTATCTGCTACAGAAATTGTGGAGAAAGGTCTAAAAAGTTTAAAAAAGTGCAGAAACTCAACTAAACAAGGGGAAAATACATTGTTTATATGGTGTTTATAGTCTTTTTTAGCGTAAATGTTAGGGAGTTTTGTCATGTATTGTAAGTTTATTTTGTCCCCTGCATAACTTCTCTGTTTTCTTATTACTTTATTTTTGTACTGTATATTTTTCTTGCAGTGGTTCAGTTATATGTTAGAAACAAATTATTGAAATAGTTATGTGATGCCAAAAATTTGTGGCTACAATGTCCCTTTGGTATCTGCTTCCAGGCCATGGACATACAGTTAGATGATGTATATGTATTTAGGTATTTAAGGACAAAACTTCATAGGTTTCTGTGCTAGCAAGAGACCAGCTTTGTGTTGCTGAACTCATGCAAAGTGAAAACAGCTGTTGGCTAGTTAGTTCTGCCTCAGTAAGCATCCAGGCTATTTTTTAAAAATCCATGTCTAAATAAGTAGGTAGAGGGTGAAGGACCCCTTTGCAACAACACCAACAAAAATGTACCACATTAATATATCACCACCTATAATCTTAAATTGCTATGCTGTTTATGTTCTAAACCCTTACTGAGCATTATTAATGGGTTTTAAGGCATCACTTTTTCCAGCGCAACTATTCTTCTGCTTGAAATGAACATGCTAGAGTAAGCTGAAAGTAAGTGTGCCATCTATAACATATTCAGTACAGCTTTGGGTAGCTTTCAGTTTTGTGTAGACAGTGTTGTTATATTAAAGAAAGTATTCTTTGTCTAAAATATTTTCTTTTCTTGCAGCTAATCCTGCATCGTTTGGTCTTTACTTTGTCCTTGGTGTCTGTTTTGGGCTGATTATAACACTTTGTCTGCTTGTTATCCGAATCTCCTGTAAGCCTCGGACCCCAAGCATTCCTCCCAAACCAAAAAAGTCACCTCCTAAAGATTGTGTCAAGGAGCCTCTGTCTGTGGCAGGAGATGAGGAGGATCCAGAAAGTGATGACAATGAGGAAACCTTCATCCTAAATCCTGTTACAGAAACACCACTGAACAACCAGTCTTCAGCAGATGGAACGCTGACAGTCAATGTTTTCACATCGGCAGAAGAGTTAGAGAGGGCCCAAAGGTTGGAAGAAAGGGAAAGGATAATCCGTGAGATCTGGCGTAATGGGCAGCCTGATATACTGGGAACAGGAACTGGCACTATAGGCCGTGTACATTACTATTAATGGAAAAAGGAGAAAGTTATCTACATTATATTAATTGTGGTGCCAGATAGCCCAATGCCGTGGTTTTTAAAATGGCATAAGCTACACTACATACATAATTACTTACCATTTCTGGTAATCTGTGTGCCAGTAGTTGGTATTTTACTAATAGTAGCTGAAAAAGCACAAATGGCGCAGCTGTCTTACATGGATGGTGCTTTAGTAAATATAGAGGAATTAGACAACATAGTCTATTGACTCAAAAATTGTCAATTCTGGCTTCATGGGCTGTGTGAGAGACAACCACATAAACTGATGCTCTTCGCAGAGGATTTACATTGATCAAGTGTCTTTCTTGAGAGGACAGAAGTTCAGACTGGTACTTAATCAGTTTGGCCAAGTATTCATAAGCAGGGAAACATCTGGGATAGAACTTGTGTATCACTGTTTGATCAGACTGAATTTGTTACTTGGCTGGAATTGGTACTCAGCTCAGGACCTCGTGATGCATCTCATTGGTATTCATTTGTATTAATGGCCAACTGTGCTTACAGTCTCGCTGGTGTCTCCATTATTAGATTTGCTGACTGGTGATTGTAGAAGCTTCATGAGCCTGTAGTCATCCTGTCTGCGCTCAGCAGGAAGTTTATCAAACACTGATGGTGACCTTTCAGCTGGCTCTTAGCTGGAGGAGGAGGATGCTTTGAGTTATGCTTGATGTCTTTAATGACCGGTAACACCAAAAAATTAAAAAATCTTAATTGTTTGTTTCAATTGTTACGCAGAATTTCTGGTTTCAGTTATAGTGTTTTTACTATCTGCCTTGGTGTCTGCAGAAATCTTATCCATTGCCTGTACATGGCACCACCGAGTCTGTCGTGTTCAATGGATATTTAGGTAATGCATATACATAACTTGGGTGTGAATGTCTCACAGAGAGAAAATCATTTTTAAATAAAAACATTGATCGATCATAGAAATTTGCAAATATGCACACGAAGAGAAAAATATGTGTATATGAATACCAGGCATTTTCTGGTGTTACTGGCTCTTTAATGGTGATTTCTTGCTCCAAAGGATATTTTTCTGAACCAGGGAGTCAAAGGGGGAAATGAATATTGTTTCTTTCAATTCATGCTGTTTCAAATAATGTACATTTCTTTTTAAATACAGAATACACATACTGCACTGTATGTGTATATGAATGGTACAGCATTGTCTGCTAGAAAAACAATATATTTTCCTACTTACTGTCACTTCAGACATAAAATCTGACATGCTTGCATTTTAACAAAAGGTATGGTGGGATGGAGCACGCCAAGACAACTATGCTTAGTAAAAATAAAATCTTTTATTTATTTCTAGCTACTATTAAAAACTTATTACAAAAATTGAACTGAAACCCCCCAGGGGGGTTTCAGTTCAATTTTTGTAATATGTTTTTAATGGTAGCTAGAAATAAATAAAAGATTTTATTTTTACTAAGCATAGTTGTCTTGGCGTGCTCCATCCCACCATACCTTTTGTTACCTTTTGTCACGCCTGGATCGGGGGCGTTTTGGATGTGCCAGCAAGGGACACTATGAACGCGGAATCTACCCGGTGAGTGCTCCCTGTTTTTGAGCTTATAAATGCTTGCATTTTACAATGGCCCAGTGTAGGAAGCAAGACATCATCTCTTAATTCCTGTGCCAAGACTTAAATTGGAATTAATAGGGGGCATAGGAATTTTAGCTCTCAAAATAAAAAAAGTAAGCTATTTGATAGGAATATATTTGCCCTATAATGCTAGCCCCCTTCTCTTGGCACCTTATATGTTTTATCCAAGAAGCAGCAAGGAATGCTAAGGCCTACTGAACGGGTTAACACATAGGAGTTTTAGGACTTTCTGGCCTCATCATTTAAGAACATCTGTTTTTCTTTCTGTTCCCCTGCAGTGTGGGAATACTGGTGCTCTAAATTTCATTCCTGAATCTCCCCCGAGGATAGAGAGAACATTCCACATTAACATTAAACACTGCCACACGGGAAAATGCAGGAAGTGAAGTTTTTTCACTTAATTTAAACTGCTTGAGTGTGTGTTTTTATAAATAGGGCATTGCATGGATAGTTGGTAGTTTAGAGATGTACAGTGAGGTCAGAGAAGTGTAACTTCTGATATATCTGTGTGAGGGGGAACTATTAGCATGTACATGACCATAAAAAACCTTGTACTGTTTTTTTCCCCAGACACAGCTACCTGTAGTGTATATCCATGCATCTCTGTGCAACAGAATGTATTCAGAAGTGCCTCGTAGTTAATTAGGTGGAGGTGATTAGTAAGTGTCCTTAATGTTTGTGCTTGTGTGATGGAGGTACCATTATGTTTGTGTATAAAAGGGAGTTGTGTGAGATCAGTGTCCTTATATCTGTATATTAAAAGTAGGTGAGTGATGCAATGTCTGTATATTAAGAGGAGAGATCATTTCTTTGTGAATCAGTGAAAGTGAGATATTTTTGCAACAAGAAGTTGAGTTGTAATTTTCCTGATGTTTTGGTGGTAGGAGGTTGGTTGGGTATATGCACCCCCTCAGTCTGTCACCCCGTTAAGTGTCTCCTTAGAGACCCAGTACAACACAGTGTATATGTAATAGAATTCAGTGGGGCAGATTTACTAACACTGCTGATAAACTACACATGTTCAATTATTTACGGTGATGATGATGCCGATCCTGATGAGAAACATGAGTTTAATGTCAATGTAATGAGCAAGTGAGGGGTACAATACTACAATGGCACATCACAGCTGTACAGCTGATGTATTTGCCAGAAGGAGGTGGGAAGTATGTTTTGTGACATCCGAGTAATGTGGCAGGGTGTACCAGATGTGATGGCATTGTGTGTCCTAATGCCTGTATACTTGCAGGAGTTGTTTGTATTGCATTAATAAGAAATAATAGGAATTGATCTGATACTTTGTAGCACGTAAAACAATTCCAAGGTGCTTCAAGATTTACATTCTTGCTTTGTAACTATTACACATTTGGGAAATTGTACCAAACAGTGTTAGCACAACAAATGTTAGATATTTTACCAAATACATTTCTGTTTTTTCTGCTTTTCATATCAGTAAACTAGAACTGGAACAAACATTGTGCTTGTTTATACTTCACCGCCATACATTCACAAGCTCTATCACATAATATAGATTGGGCATGAGAACCTCTGGAGGGCTGCAGGTCACCATATGTGAGATGGATAGTGTCAAAGAGTCTATTTATAGTACAAAGACCATTTTTAACATTTACTGTAAGTAACTGAAAACATCTGGAAGCACAGAAATCCAACTGCCAATGAAAGCCTTACGCATAAGGGGGAACGGCTGCAAATCGTCAAAAATGCAGAGTCCATTCTCTATCCATCACTAGCCTCACTTCATTTGTTCCCCTGAGAGTGTTTTATATGCTGCAATAAATATCCTATTTGGTCAGTATATTGTAACAAAGTTTATTGTTAGGTAAACTGTATTCTATATGCAATAGCTGTATTTTGTAAGGATTGATTCTGAATTTGATGCCATAGTTTTATTATATATATATATATATTTTTTTTTTTTTTTTGGGGGGGGGGAGATTCTATTAAAACTTTTAAAACATGGAGCTACTTCTTTTATTTTGTGTGTGTTCTCTATAAAGCATTAATATGATACATGGCAAAACATTTATTTTTATTAATGGAACAGAGCTGCATCTTAAAGTTTGTAGACTATCCCACTGACCCATATTCCTGCCATTCCATAACTCCTGATTTAAAAAAATCAGTCAGTTTTTGCCCATGACACTGATCTTCCCATTTTTGAGAATATGGTGGTGGTACGAGAGGATCAGCATTTGGGCCCCGTAGAAAATGCACTCATTGATTCCTCTTTTGCTTTGGCAATGCATAACATACACATGCAGTTATCATAGTAGAATAAAGTATATTAAAAGGATCATTTATAAACCCAAGTCAAGGCACAACAATCTAAAGGAGCCCTGGAAGTAACAGATAATAAATTATTCCAGTAATTCCTTCAGACTCCGTGCTGCCCATACTTTGCACCTTGCATGCAATTTATTTAACCAGGATAGGCCAGTTCATTGGCTTTATGTGCCAGTTGAAATTAGTGCATATAACATAGTAACATAGTAAGTTAGGTTGAAAAAAGACGTACGTCCATCACGTTCAACCATAATGCCTATATATAACCTACCTAACTTCTAGTTGATCCAGAGGAAAGCAAAAAAAACCCATCTGAAGCTATCTCCAATAACCCTGTATTCCTTCACTTGCTAAGAAGCCATCCAGCCCCTTCTATAAGTGCAACTATGGTTGAGAATAATGATTTAATGTGCAATATTTTGGAAGCATTGTGCTTGACCCACTGGTTATATAGGCTAGAAATGCAAAGTCTTGTGTTTTTTTGGCTGATATCCGCCACGTCTGCCTGCACCCCTACAAATTCAATGCTTCCGGGCACAGGCACAAGTGTTTTAGTGCGAAGGGGTTGATTCTTGGCAAGTGTTTTTCTGCTTGCCAAGAATCAGCCCACTGTGGCATAGGCCACACGGGGCTGCATTACTCTCCCATAAAGTAATGCTGTAGCATTTCTTGCTCCCAGATTGTAGAATTGTAGAGACTTTGTACTTGATAAAAACTTTAAATCCCGCTGCAATAACCAGTAATATTGCAGAGCTGTCTGTATGGCACGACGCAAAGAAATCTATTACAGGGGAATAAATAGATTCCTATTAAACATGGAAAAAATTATCTGCTCAGACAGTTAGTGGAAGAAAATGTAGCAGTAGCTGGACAATCTTTAACCCATATACAAAAGAACACACGTTAATGGATTCTTAATAACCATTGCCACCTGTTACCTGTACCAGCAATAAAAATCTGCATTATTGCAGTCCTGGCTATATGTTAAAATTAGACTGTAGTAGGTCTTGGGTATGAAAACTAGGTTTAGGGGAGTGTCAGATGGGGTACTTTATTGCTCCAGAGAAATTGTGCTAATGATCAATAAAGCACCCAACTTTTTTTTTAAAGTTTCTATATAGCATTTCATTCATTTTGGGTTTTTTTGGGTTTTTTTTTCAATAAAAAATAAACTTTTATGTATCTTGCTCTGCCCAAATAAGTCAGCGTGTATATTTGTTACTCTTCTTTCCTCATCTGTGATTTTAGCACAGTCTGACTTTGCTACATGTGAGACCGTAAGTGCACGTTCTTTTATACTTTACCTTCTTGCACTAAAGTCACATTATGCCTGTAGGGGATGTGCCTAGTGGCGTGTTGCTGATTGCTGTGGCCTTTAACCTGAATTTTTACAAGGAATGTTGGAAGTCATAAGATAATCAAATGATTGTGGGGCTTTGCTCCAGGCACAGCTGTTGGCCTAACACTGGCCCTAGTTAATCTTTTGCCCATTGTGGTGAAAAGGTGAAGTGTTAAATCTGTTTTATAGCTTATGTTTTCACATTTGCACAAAGCATTTTATTGTAAACAGAACATTAATGAAAACAATGTCTTACAGTATGATGCCCTATTTATTCCTATTAATAAAATCTATGTGAAAGAATTAAATAATGAAAGAAGTCATAATCAGCTGAGATGGTATGCAGTTTTTTTTGCACAAAAAAGCAGTTTTTGTAATTGGGCCTTCAGTCAATGTTGGATTAAAGAGACAGTTTACAACCCTTTTCCAACAAAAGCTAAATGAATAGGACATGTGCTGAACATTCTTTTTGCCTAATGTTTTAATTGAGAAATATCTATGGTCTATTTATTTCTGGCACTAAACCAGAATATAAAGTCAATTTCACTTCCTGTCACTTTCTAATCCCAAATTAGTAAAAACGAATTACCAGTCCACTGAGAAGCCCCTGATTATCAGCTACTCAAAGGCTGATACTTAGGGGCTGATTTACTAACCCACGAATCCGACCCGAATTGGAAAAGTTCCGACTTGAAAACGAACATTTTGCGACTTTTTCGTATTTGTTGCGATTTTTTCGGCTTCTTTACGAATTTTTCGTTACCAATACGATTTTTGCGTAAAAACGCGAGTTTTTCGTAGCCATTACGAAAGTTGCGTAAAAAGTTGCGCTTTTTTCGTAGCGTTAAAACTTACGCGAAACTTTGCACCTTTTAAGTTTTAACGCTACGAAAAATGCGCAACTTTTCGCGTAAGTTTTAACGCTACGAAAAAAGCGCAACTTTTTACGCAACTTTCGTAATGGATACGAAAAACTCGCGTTTTTACGCAAAAATCGTATTGGTAACGAAAAATTCGTAAAGAAGCCGAAAAAATCGCAAAAAATACGAAAAAATCGCAAAATACCGATCATTACGAAAAAAACGCAATCGGACTCATTTCGACCCGTTCGTGGGTAAGTAAATCAGCCCCTTAGAGAGGGGAAGGATTCTGTTTGTTGAATGGGTAGATAGGGAACTTTGAACAAATTGCCCTGTTTATAAAGGGTTGGGGGCAGGGTAAGGTCAGTGAAAATAGCCCAACTTTCATATTAGTAAAAAAAACAAATAGGAAACTTTGGAACTTTAAAATTAATACACTGGGCAAAATGTAATTTTAACACAAGTCATATTTACTGTGTTAAATTTTATCAAAGGTGTACACTATACCTTTAACAATGTGAGAACATTGAGCTACAAAGTGGGCTACACACTAGACAGTGATCCCATCATATTATTTTTTTCCTGTTCTTTATATAGCCCCAGCACTTAAAATATACATCATTCGCATTAGTCCCTGCCCCAGTGGAGGCTAAACTCTAAGGTCCCTATCACATCCACTATGGACAGTTTTGTCAGTATTAGCAATGAAAAATGGTAAAACAAATTATACAGTAAATGAGGGAAAACTCATTGAGTGGAGGTCCATGTGCGCAAGCCTCTTATTTTTGGAAGAATTCAGTGATACTTGCATAACCTATGATTCAACACCAATTGTTTCATTACCAGGACATTATTCCTAAAGGATTCCACATTGCACCAAGTAAATCCTTATTATTTCAGGTAAAACCCACACTATACCCAATAACTTCTGGCTGCAGTAATTAGGGCAGCCCAAACCACCGTGATTTATGTGCATGGGAACACAGCCAGAACATTCAGGATTTATTTTGATGTATAATAGCAGCCTAATTACTGAGACCTAGCCAAGTCTCCTTGTGTTTTATTGCTACATTGTTTGCTTACATTAATGCTACTGTGAGGGTTTTTGCATGGAGGACAAAGTATTTTACCCATGCACAGAAGAGCTCAATTATGAAGAAGAACCTTGTTTAAAGGCCTAAAAAGAGGCATCTGGGAAGTGTCTGCAGCATTTGGGAAAGTCATTGGCTTCTGAGATATGTCACTACCTGGCAGCACAGTGGTATATCACACCTTAGCAGCTGCCAAGAGGACATTCTGCCTGTCTGCACATTTAACTGTTTATCTTGCAGGAGATATGTTTCAGCTAATTAATTTCAGTGCTTACAGCCATCCAGCTGCTGATGTTGTTGACTACAAAATCCACTTCCCTGGCTCACATTGGGATTTGCAGTTTATAGCGATGGTGAAGAGATGCAGAAATGACTGTTCGAATAGCAGGGTAAGCCTTGAAAAAATTTGAAGTACAAGGTTAAGTGAGATCCACCTTAGTTCATGGGATGAGAAAAGCAGTTGCACTGGGAATCAGTTTCAAGGGAAAAAAACAATGTTTTGCCTCTAAAGCTGATCTGAGACACTGGTACAGAGTAACATTGTGCAAACTGAATAAGGCAAGTCATAATATACCTCCTAATTATACCTATTAAAAGGGGAGAGTTCCAGTTGTGGCCCTGACAAGTATAGGGCATATCCAGAGAGAGAATGGCTGAGGTGTATTTGGGGCAATGGCTTAAAACAGTGCTGCCTAACTGGCGACCTCCTTCTGTGTGGCCCCTCACCTGTCTGGCTGCTTTGATGGCTTACCTCTGGCCCCCTGCATGGTTCACACCTCAGGCTGTAATTCCCCTGCATTGTTTAAACATGTAATCCCCTGTACTGTTCACACCTTTTAATCTTTGCATTGTTCACCCCCCTGCATTGTTCACACCTCAGGCTGTAATCACCCACATTGTTCACTTCTTAACACCTGTAGGAACAGTGCCAGCATTGTGTCACACACAGGCAGCATAGGACAGGCAGAGTATGGCACACACAGGTGGGGTAGGGCAGGCAGATTATGGCACATAGAGGCAGCATAGAACAGGCAGAGTATGGCACACAAAGGCAGCACTACCTGTGTGTGCCATACTGTGCCTGCCCTATGCTGCCTGTGTGTGCCATACTGTGCCTGCCCTATGCTGCCTGTGTCTGCCATACTCTGCCTGCCCTATGCTGAATGTGTCTGCCATACTCTGCCTGCCCTATGCTGCCTGTGTCTGCCATACTCTGCCTGCCCTATGCTGCCTGGGGAGGTGAACCTGGCAGGGGTTTGTTCTGGGAGTTTGTTAGCAGTTGGAAATAGCCATAATGGTCCCTAAAGTGTGTAATTTTGTGTTGGAGGCTGCTGTGCTATCTACATGAGAGGAAGAGGTATATGGATTTAAGGGTGTATCTTAATATGACATAATATAATTCTTTCACATGTAAATAAAGATAGATATCCCTGTAGTGAGCCCCAAGCATTTGGGTTTTTGCTGCGCTACCACCATTAATGTGGGCATGGTCTTAAAAGCTCTTGTGATAATGTGGGTGTGATTTGCAGTGTTTGCAGTTTAAAAAAGGGGAGTGATCAAAAATGGCTTTCACTAGCGGCCCTCCACCATGTATGAGTACTATTTTGTACGCTTGCGCAAAAAATTCAGAACGGTTCTGTCGCTGTTTACAATCGTTTGGTATGAAAATTTCTTGACTTTCGGATCGCCAATACAATATTATCATGACTAATACGAATTTTTCGTAAGCATTTTTGTGATATTTGCGATCTTCAGAAATTTTCGTATCCAACCCGAATTTTTCCCATTCAGGATTCAAACTCGTGTTTTAATGAATCGGCCCCTAAGGGTCAGACTGGGCCGGCTGGACACGGGGAAAACCCTGATGGGCCCCACCAGCCCAGACCCAATGCAAAGCATTGGTGCTCCCCCACTGACCTCCCTCCCCTGTTTGTGGTGAAATTAGGTATAAGGTACACGTGCTGGGAAGGTACACATGTTGGGGGGTTGGGCAGTTGGTTCGCGGGGGCCCCTGGGATGGCAGCCCCAATGGACTGAGTCCAATGCTGTCTAACGCTCTCTTTTCCCGCTTGTGTTTCCTCTGCTGTGCTCTATATGGATACACACAGAAAAAGTGCAGACAGAGAGGAGCTGTGGTGAAGCCTTAGTAAACAAGCCCAAGTTTTGCAGTTTCCAAGTCTCTCTTACACCAAGTAGACTGCTGTGCTACAAAAAATTGGAAACTGTGTGATTTTCTACCTTCCCAGTGTAAATGCAAGAAACAAAGTCAAAATATGCAAAACATTGAATGTGTGAAAATTGGCAGAACTTTGTATCTACAGCAGCAGTTCATCCCCTGGCTGTCACCTGTTTCTCCAAGGCCCCAGAACACAGGATTCAAAGAGAGGCACAGTGATCACTGCACTGGATGCATACAAATTAGCAAGCTTTGTTGGGTATTATCCAATAGGAGCTGAGAAATTAGGAGCTACAGGCACCTCTTGCGGAATGGAAAAATTCTAGATTAGTCCAGTTTAAATAATCACAAGATTTGTTTACATTTGTTTCCATGACAACTCAGAAAGACCCAAAAAGCATGAGTCAGTGAGGCCAGTATCTACATGCACAATGAGCACAGCTCTGATTTGACTGGGGTTAGTGTATAGGAATGAATAGGACCTTTTTTCAATAAGTGTCTTGCATCAGGCAGAGGAGATGGAAATAAGTCTCACAAAATAAAGAGAATATTTGGGACTAGCTAATGAAAGATGCCTCTGCTTATTCATGTTTTCTTTTCTGCTCTCACCATGATCTCATTTCCATCTGCTGGATGTTTTTTTTTGCTAATAGAATATATGCATCAGAAACCAGGAGTTATGATTTCAGTCCAGTCAGGGATATACATGTAGTTCTAGGCATCCCTCTTCCATCCTCATTCAGGAACACATGTAAAATATGTGCAACAGAGCAATTATCAATACAATGTTAAGAATAACATTTTGTCACTGATTTCTTTGTAACTAGAATGCACAGAAAGATCTGGTCCTTACCATTTTGTTAGATTTAATCAAACCCATTGTTGTCATGGGGACATAAACCTTAAATATCAGTTTTGTCCCACTCAAATGTTGCTGAACTCCCATATTATAAAGGGTTGATTCATGCTGGGGGCTTAACTGTAGCACCATCAAGGCTGGATTCTGAAAGTATTGCTGCCTGATAACATCTCTCTTTAGATTTTCACTTTATGTGAAAGAATTACCAATTAGAACCTTGCTTGTTTTGTGTAGGCCTGTCTCCCTTTCTTTTTTGTATGCGAATGTCACAAACTACTAAATGGCACTATATCCACTTTTCTGATATTTGATTTAAGCAAAGGAAACAGCCATTTTATAAAACCACAGCTTGAGATCATTGCGTTGAGTCATAATAGCCATAGCACAAAATATAAAACTGGGCAAAGGCAACCCATTATGCCACTTACCATTATTTTTCCATGTGTCAGCGAGCCGCTGTGAATGAAAAGCAGAAATAGAAGGAAGGAAATGAATCAGGCCTTTCTTGTTTTAGACTAGCAAAGGGGAAAAATAGATATGGTGATAACAAAGGCAGTTGATTGTACTAGAGGATTATATAGAATAGCAGCAATGAATGAATGGGAAATGAGCCAGCGTTGAGTGACGGGTCAAAGATGAAGAAATGAGATGTACATAGCTCCCTCCAGGAACCTTAGTTATTTAAATGAAGAAACAGATAGTGAACATCCATGAATAACAATAACTCTCTTTAAATTGATTAATTGTATTGTATCTAAAGAATCAGACAATATTATATGCACCTAATGGACCATAAGATACATTTATCAAAGGGATACTACCCTCGCATATGTTTTTGTTGAAACTATTTTTAGCACATTAATACTAAGCCAACCGAGTTAACCGAGTCTTGGTTTTTGCTCTGAAAAGACAGTGTCTCAGACGACGGGCAGGTTATAGTTCTGACTATTAATAGGCAAGGTGAAATCTATATTATGGTGGCAGTTATAGATTGGGCAACACACTGAGGGCAGTACATAGACATCTTATTGTGTGAACACAGTACAACTCAGACATAAAAAATTAAATGAACTGAATCTACTTTACTCCGGTTCCAAACCACAATCCGGGGTGGCGGTGCTGCTGGATATCCAACACATTAGAAACAACAAAGACCAAAAGATTCAGATTCTTGGCACTCTGCCGCTTTTTATTAACAAAAACGTCTATCCAGACCTCATACCTCATTGGCGTGAACATAGAAACTACACCCATATAAACATATATTGCACTTTCTCTGGTTCACTCATATCCCATAATATCCCATAACCTATGAAACAATAAATAGTTTACCTGGAAAACAAATACGCTAACATGCACACAACATCACATTTTAAAATATTACAGTTCATAACATCAGTGTTTTAGTCCCTCCTCCCCTGACAGGATTTCAAATGATGCAGAAAGAGAAGAATTGTTTTGCAGCTGGATTTCAGCATATAAAATGTTAATTATTCATACTTTTTGAAGGAACAGAATTCAGTGATAGTTATATTAGGGGTCTATGTGTTGTGTGGGGCTCTTTAACTAATTTTGTTTTGGAAGCCTTTAAGTATGGTTGCATTTAATTCACCTCCACAGATTATTCTGCAAAAAAGAGTTTTTCAACTTATAAGGGGAAATGGTTTACTTCTTTCTGGGGGAAAAGGCATCTGCAATAGACTCCAGTAAAATTGCCTTCCAGTTGGCACATTATAATTAAAACAGGACATTGTTTTTTTTCCTACTCTGCAAGAAAAACAGAGTCATTCATTGTCACGGTCCTTTAATTATCAAAGTGGCGCGATGAGCTGGATCTAGAAGCAAAAGCTTATAACCCTTATGGCTTGCTCTGCTGTTAGTTCCACAATAATAACTACAGCCATGATGGCAAAGGGGAACAGAGAGAATGCCTGCTGATCAGATCAAACTTCCCTCTGCAAACCCAGCACACAGCCTGCTGACTAATAGATTATTAATATTATGAACACGTATTTGTTATATGCCAACATATTCTGCAGCATTGTACAATACGATATACATGCAAACTATATACAAAAATAAACAGTAACTGATAAATATTCCATCTTCAATACAACTGCCAGTCAGACACAACACTGACCTTGCGGAACAGTCCTTGCTCTGTTCTTATAGGGTAATGTAATAAAAATCACAACGTTTGCACCAAGTTTGGTAGCCCACAGTAACCATTTAGAAAGTAGCAGGGGGATCTTCTTTTGCAAAACATAATAATAGCAATGTACAACTGATGATGTCCATATCCTAAAACAAATGAAAACAAATGGAAGTGCGTGAATTGCAAAAGTGTTTATAGTGTTTAGAAGAGAACTATTAGTCATTTTTGCATTTTAAAATTATTTTAGGTTATTTTGCTCCCCTTTAATAAGTTAATCATAATTTACAATAATTTATCTCCTATTGTCAAATATGACAGCAAGTGACATAATTCATAGAATTCCAAGGTTATAACTTAAAGGCTAAGGTTTGCTTATAATTGCACTAAGAGCCCTAGCTTAAGTCATAAAAAAAATAGATGATAGACTATGTTACATTCTGCACAAAACTGGCACTACCCAGTAAAGGTGGCCATACACGTTAAGATTTTTCTCTCCCTAACAACCAATTTCAGTGCGATCTGACAAATCTGTCAAATTATTGTAAGGTCAGTGGGCACCGAATGATCGCACATCTTGCGATTTTTCATCCAACATCGGCCAGAAAATTGATTGGGTAGGTTTAAAAATTTTCATTGTTAGCAATGAATTTGCCCATTGTCCAGTTGGTTGCAGGACCAAGCAGGTAGTTTTCCTAGCTTGGTTCCAAGCTTGGTCCTGCAATAACAAAAAGATCTTTTAAAAATCTTATGTGTATAGACAGCTTAAGGCAAGCAACATTATCTCCCACCAACCACATATTTGTGGTAGATTGGTAGATGGTAACGTGCATGTAATCACTTTAGAATATATGTTTCTATTGCTCCAGAGATCATTGGTGGCATGCTCTATACCACTTAACTTGACGCTTTGGCATTCAACATATGATGTTAGATTTGTGTGTGACTAGACCACCAATGGAAACACACCTTGTGAAGCACCCATTGAATAGTTCTTGTGATGAGAAACAGTTTGAGACTTAACAGTGAGTGCTCCAAACTAGGACATTATTTTGACTAACTTTGTGTTTTAATACCCAGTGGATGCTTTACTTTTGAGACCCTTAACTGGGCCTCACTTACCTATGACCAGAGCAGCACTAGCACGGCAGGATTATGGTTAAATGACTCACCGGTAAGGTGACCTCCTATAATGGTGCCACCTTTAGGCCAGACTTTTATTACATGTGCACATTAGTGTATAAAGTAGGATTCTGACTGTTGTGTATACCTGGGTCCTTGTTCTTTATTTATTCAAATAAACCATTAGCCCTTTCATTGCTGCCAGTTGGCACCTTGATTTGCCATGTAAAATAGCCAGGGGTGTAACGAACTGGCCCCTCCGAATATTTTGTTACACACAGAAACCTACCGTCACTCCCACGCTCGCATACATGCCTCCCCGCTGTGAATTTTCAGTCTGCAGTGGATCGGCTATACAGGAAGCAGACCCTGTGGTCGGCACCCCCTGATACCCGCCCCCCCCGTTGTGACTATGGGGTGCTCTTCCTCTATAGTTTCACCACTGAAACAAGAAGCAGGCCCTATGACTTGGTCCCCTGGTGACTGCAGGGTCCTCTTCCTCTATGGTTACACCACTGAAACTAGCACAAGTTCCAACTGGAAATTTACAGGGTTATGTAATAAAAGACACTAGGTTTGCCCTGAAGAAGGAACTCATAGCAACCAACCATCAAGTAGAATTTATTGGTCACCTGTTTAAAAGCAAACATCTTATTGGTTACTGCTCCGGGGCAACATTATTGCCTTTTATTACATATGTAGGATAGAATTTAAAGCACCAGCACTGTGATCTTTTTATGTGGGCACAGTAAATCTTCAGGACGAAGATAGCAGCATGGCTGCTGGTGCAGTAGGAAAAATGTATCCACCCTTGCTTGTTTAATCACACTTTTTAATTAATAGAAATTCATTTTTAATTAGTAGAAAAAGAGTTGCAACTGCTTAAACTACTATATATATATATTAACATTATTGGGGGAGCTAATGATAATAACAGGAGTTTTACAGAAAATGTTACCTTTGAGACTGGACCACCCAGAAAAATTGTGCAAATATGAAAACTCCACCATGATGGTGTCTTGAATTTTAACATGAATTAGAAGTGACTGTCAGTTGTAAGAGGTAATTTAAAAATACCATTTGCTATGAATATAATATATTTACGTTCGGTAGAAAGCCTGCAAGTTGCTTGCGTGGAAAGTGATGCTGCCAAATTGAAATCTTCATTATTCAGACTAGGTAGGTCTCAGGAATTTCAAATACATGTATGATTGATAGATGAATATTGCCATCTAGTGTATATTTTAAAAATGACACCCACTCAATTAAACCCAATTATTATAAATATAGAACTGTTTACCAATGGCCATGAAAAATTACAGCTCAGGAAGATTAAGCTACAGGATAAATGTTTCAAAATATAATTTACCCTCTAATAAATGCCAGAGAACTGAAACCCTATTGCTGATCAGAGATATATATATATATATGGTTTGTCCCTGAGGAAGAGCACAGTTTGGTGCTCGAAACGTCGGATTTTTTCAATAAATAATTTTGTTTTTTCTACAAAGTCCCTTTGTGTGCGGTACTCTGTCTGTCTACTAAATTGTTCGACCAGCACCAAGGGCATTTGCTTTATTTATAGGGTGTGCTCCTCTTTTGTTTTTGTATATATATATATATATATAAAGCGCTAGTAGGATACTCAGCACTGGACAATTTTATGATATAGAAAAGTACACAGAAAAACATAATAGTTATAAATTAACAAGTATAGATATACTGAGATTAAATGCCATGGAGTAAGAGACACCATAGAAAGGAAGTTCCTGCCCCATAGACTGGTATACATACACTGACATGTGCTGATACACAATAACACATACAAACTGTGAAAACTACTAATAAGTTATGGTGACACAGATACAGAAAAGTGAACTCACAGAGACATAAGCACCCCGACTCAAGTATTTCTGCAATTTCTATGTGAGTGTAGTTGAAACAAGTAGTTTGGCACATGGATGCCAAAAGGACCAAACTGTGGCCTGCCAAAACTAAAGCAATTATAAAAAAATATATATAAAAATATTATTAAAGGGGTAGTGTTTGCCAATATACATTGTAGTTCAACTTGTGCACAATAAATAGGACTAACATATCATAGGTACTTACAAATCATTGTTTTGTTTTTATCTGTACTTTTTCGCTTTCTCTCCCTTTGCAACTAGGAACATTTTTAACATTTTATGAGCTCTATATAAACAAAACTCCTTCCCACAGATGCTGCTTGTTCCCGGCTTTCAGTTAAGAAGAAGTATGTTATACAGAAACTTATCTTTGAACTGGTAATTTGATCAGCTACCTTTTCCTCCTACAATTGCACAGAAACACACCAGAAAGCTGACAGTGAAAAGTGACAGTTTTCCATATCAGTCTCTGTACTGCTTAGTGCAGTCTCTGTAGTGCTTAGTTTGCAACCATTTGCGCATATTTCTTAATTAAAACAATATGCTAAAAGTATGTTCAGAATAAGTCTTATTCATCAAACATGTTGAAAATGTGTGTGTGTGTGTGTGTGTGTGTGGGGGGGGGGGTTGTCAGCATTGTAACTTTGTTGCGCCATGCCTTCTGCAAAAAACTTTTGTGAGGGTCCGGCCCATGCCTATGACTGAGTACCCCATTTGGTAAGAAACGCGTAAGGCATGTATGTGTATAACTAAAATATTAGGCACCCCCAAGTGACTTTAATCGCCTACCTTTTACCCCGGGCTGGTGCCCCTGTTTGGAGAGAACAGCACCAGCCCAGGGTACCTGCAGCGCTTCCTCCTTCCTGGTTCCGTGCGCATGCGCAGTAGAGTGCAAAGCCGAACTTTAACAGAGAAGTCGGCTTTTCACTCTACTGCGCACGCACTGACCGCTGGCATTTTAGGAAAAGAAAGCAGGAAGGAGGAAGCGCTCCGTTACAAGTACCCCGGGCTGGTGCTGTGTTCTCTGAGCAGCCCGAGGTACAGGGTAAGCGATTTAAGTCACTTGGGGGTGCCTAACATTTTGGCACCCCCAAGTGACTTTGCCTTTCCTTCTCCTTTAAGATAGGAGAGGGGCCAGGGAGAGGGGACTAAGGTACAGCAGACCCCACGGTGCTGGCCCCCTGGCTGTACGGACCTCCCTGTGACCTCTGGGTTTGCTGTATGTATAGTTAAGCTGCTGATGGTAATGGTTTACAGCCCTGATGTAAAATATATTTAGCTAGCAAGCCCATTCAGTGAGTTACAACCCATCATGGTAGCTAGCCTGAAAAAAATCTGCAGGATTTCCTCCTGTGGGAGTTCGCAACCAGGGGCTGGTGACAAACCATAATTCACCAATATTATGGCTATGCCACCTCTTCTAATGGATGAAAGTGCAATAATTCTAAAGGTGGCATAAAACAATCCATGGGGTACTGGTTAATTAGGGGAGGATTCATAAAAGAGGAGCAAAAGTGGGGCTAAAATTAGTTTAAATGTCCACAAACAGAAATCTGCTAAAATTCTGACTCAACTACCATTTTTAATTTTTTGGTGAAAGAAAGACATTTTATAGACACTTTTGTGGTTATGTACTTAAAACGATGGAGAAGAAAAAGGCATTGTAACCACTTCTTGACTGTAATCAGACAAAGACCAGCTAGATAGACTATAGAGCAGGGGTCCACCAGATCGACTGGTGGACTGCTATTGACATTTTGGCCACCCCTGCTATAGAGCATGGGGTACACTGAACTCTAACACACAGGATGGACTTTTGCTACGTGGAAAGATCAAGGGGCAGGTATTGTAATTACAACTCACTTAGGCTGTGTGCAAAGTGACTGCATATTGTCCAAGACAAATGACAGGGTTATGCAGTAATACTCACAATGCAGATGTAGAGCAGTGGATTGGCAGATTAAATGTAGAGCAAGCAGAACAAAGAGGCACCACTGTGGATAGTAGTCTGGGTAGTAAGTTCTTAGGGTTTCCACCTCTAGTGGTCTGGATCCCACACAGCCAATGTGGATCAGGGAGAAGACTATGCCTGATACACTTGTCAATACTGCAGTCCCTTCACTAAAGCAGCAAAGCCTGTAAAGGAGACTACTCGCAGCTATCTCTCCTGGTTGGAGCCAGAAAGCTGTTCTTTTTAAATAAGGCTGACTATCTCACTTTTCTAGAAAGTGCTGTAACAAAAGATATCCTGCATTTCCTATTCCCCGGTCATGGGGTCCCTGCTCCCTGACTTCTCTAAAGTTAAAGATCCCTCTGGGGTATGATGGCTTTACTGGGGCCTTGTTGATCATAGGCTCAATGGAACATCTACCTGGTTCAACAGATGCAGGCCAAAGAGGAAGATCCACCCCCTTTACAAACATCATGTTAGAGTGTGAAACGGAGTGGTCTACCTATGAGCCAATAATGTACAACATGTAAATCTGTTACATTGAAATAAAGAAGTGTAGGGTTTAGGCACTGTTAACCCTATAGGTCCCTACAACATTTTAACAACAGTTTCTTGAACATTTTTAAAATGGAGTAAAACTCACTCTTCCCTTTGCTCCCTTGAATCTCCATTTGCCCCTCTTTTATTGACAGAATAGAGGAGTTATTATCATATTCATGGGGATTAACAACCTATAGGCAGGGTGCAAGCCCTATTTTCTGTCTAAGCACAGAATAACAGAATAGGCGTAAAAAGCTTAATTAGCATTTTTATAAATTAGTAAAAACAAAAAACTATTTTATACCATTTTTATATAAAAGCAGCTTACTACCAAGAACATGTTTTACCTCACATTTGCATTATTTTTCTAGTTTTTGCTTAATGAAGTAATATTAGAATTTTGAGTGCATATACTGTGTAAAATGTTTGTTTAAAGCAGTTAAAAGCTTCCCTGGTAAATGTTTAGTTTTAGTACCAGTACACAGCCCATGCCCAGTATCTCACAGACACTTGCCCCAACTTATCTGTGCCCTCATAGCATCTTTAGAACTATGGACAAAAGTGTTGACCACCACTTTTAGCTGTGTTACTTCTGTTCTTAACATCCATCATGGTGATCAACAAAAAGCACACTGGCAGCATAGACCTTGGACTGTTGTGCATGTTTCTAGTTGAGATCTATGATAGGAATGGAAGTTACATGGCCAGGCATGGTGGAACTAGGTGATGGGATATCAGTCCCCCTGGTGAGCGCTGTTCATTATGGGAAGCTCAACTCAGAACACAGAATAAGAGACCAGAAGTAAATCTGCCCCACCAATATCAACAAATGCACTATGTAATTAAGTTTATGAGGGGTAAGGTGGTTGCTGCCTTGGCTGTTAAGATCCCTACACACTTGGGTCACTTTGCCTACGTGTTTTGTGTGAGAAAAATAAAGTAACCATTAAAAACAAATGCAGACAAAAGGGGGGCATACAAAAATATGGGGATGGAAGAGGAAGCCCATACAGACATATGGAGAACATATGCACATTATGCTAAGAATCATGGTGCTGCAAAGCATCAGTGCTATACACGGTACCCTTCATTTGTACTACTATTCTATATCAGTATTTGAGGGTGTTTCCCTGTGGTGGATTTATAGTTAAAGTGCATATGTATAACTTTCCACACATTATTCTACCCCTTTGGCAAAAATTGTCGAAGCTGGAAAACATTACTATTAGGGTTTTTAGTTGCTTGATGATAGGAAAATTGCAAACATCCAGGCTGCTTTAGGAACTCATTTTGGCAAATGCAAAGAAATAAAATGGCACCGATCGATTTCTCCAGGGAAATACAGCGAATACTGAAATCTGCAAAACAAATTAAGAATGATTTAAAACGTAAACTTTGTGATTATTTTTAAACAATGCAACAATTAGCAAGATTTATTCCATTAAACATATCACAGTCATTTGTTTAATTTTCCCCTACGTTAAACAGCAATGCAGGGATTCCAGTCACTGTCTCAACAGATGGCATACGCCTGCTTGTTATGGCTCTTATGACACCATTATCTCTATTTCTGCTATCTTTGGGCCTGTGTAAACCAGCAATAAAACTCACAATGCCACTCCATTACAAAACCTCTTTGATTGGCCTGCCAATGAAACCCCGGAGCATTGTGGGTACATTGTGCTGCAGAGGATGATTTAGAAGGAATTGATTTAATAGTACTTCTTCCAAGCAATAGGAGAAAATTGTTCTCTGGGAGTACAACAGACTCATCTCCCTGCATGGCTGACACTGTGCTTATTATGTCTTATAACGTTTTAGAGCATAATGCTTTAGTTTATACTCCAGCCATTCATGTACTGCTTGCGAATTAAATGAAGCTTCTTAAGGACAATCAGCCTTTGGTCATCTGGAGGATAGGCTGGAAAGTGTAATGTTTATTTTCTCAGAGTGACAGAAAATATGGCTGGGTTTAAAGGAAAACCAAACTGAAAATTCAGTATATTGTAAAAGGGATTAATGGACTTTTTTTCCGATAAAATTGTTTCTTTCCATTTGTCACAAAATTGTGGGCTTTTTAAAATGTATTGAAGTGCTGTAGGTGCATTTTCGGTAGAAACCATCACTTGGATTTTGTCGGCTCTCAGATATCAATGTTCCTTCTTTAAAGGAGAATGTTGGCATTTATGCTCAGAGAAGCAGAATACCTGTGTGGAATAGAAATACAGTGGCCATTAGCAAGTAGCAATTTATTTTAGAAGAATACTGTCATGATATTCATTATACACTGTGGTTCAGTGGTTAGCATGGCTGCCTTGCCCTTAGTGAAGTTAGTATCTTCTTTGCTTTCATACTCATAGGCTTCTGTTAATTAGATGTATTCTGCTAAATTGTTTCAGGAGTTTGAACCAAGAAGACAGAAAATTTAAACTACCAGAGACTTATTAAAATAGCAATTACATTTGAAAATAACTGTAAAAATTGAAACGTTTACTTAAGGGGGTAGTAGTGGAGTAAAGGGGAGGAGCGAGTAGAGCAGGAACGACTGCCTGTGACATTGCAAAGCCCCACCCACCCTATGCATATTCACTGCACTTTAAGTAGCTGAGGCTGCCTTACTGAAGTCTATCAGGGCTAGCGGCCCCAGCCACATACTGAGGAGTCTAAACCGGAAGCTTGCAAAAGGTCTGGGTAGAGCACAATTTTCAAGCAATTATGGACATATTTGAACCCAAAGGTTTTAAAATAAAGGCACTTACTTCTATTTTACATTATTTTATATGGTTTAGTGCATTGTAAAAATGTATTGTATATATCCCCTTTAAAAAGTATAACATATAAATAATGAAAACCAATTGCAAAGTTCCCAGGAATAGAGCATTCTGTAACATACTGAAAATGTACTTAAAGGTGAACCACCCCTTTAATGTATATTGGAGAGTTGTTGAGAATTACATTTCTTTCATTAGACAAAAACTGTTATTTGGGTGAAAAACCACTTTAAGACTGGATTTAGCTAATAAAATATTCTGTCACTTTAAAGTCACATATAGCATTTAGGGTTTAGTTCAATCAGTGGCTTAACTATAGGGGAAACTTGCAGACAAAGAAAGGGGTAAGATCCCATTTCCCCACTCCAGTACATGTCCTTCTATTTCTCAGTCCTGCACCCACACAGTGGTATAACTTGGTCGCTCAGGACCCCCCCTGCAAACAAGTATTCTAAGGGGGCCAAGGTGCAAACAATCCCTCCTCTCCTCCACCCACTCCTGGCCAGCTTGCGTCAGACCTACTTGGCTGCAACGCGCCGTGCCGGTATTTAAAACAAAAAGGCAGGGGAGAAACTGCAATACAGCAGCCCCCCCCCCCCCCCGCAACTGTGGGGTCTGCTGTATAGCTAGTCACTGCCCCCACATTTACAAAAATTGCTAGAGCACAGAGGGAAGCTGCACATATGTGCAACCGGTGGAATGGTGGGACACAGGCATCATGAGTAACATCCCTGGGTTCAGCCAAATAAAACAAAATCCAAATCTGAAATCAGGTGGCCATTGGTTAAAAGGAATTCTACATAGTAGGATATTCTGGAGTAAGGCATTAACTAAAACTATATACTATAATTTCTATTTTTTTAAATTTTAATCAACTCATTTCCACGAATGTCTGACATTTACTTAAAAATCTAGACTGAGAACGTCTGTGCGGAAAATAGTTGCAGAAATTGTTGCACTGAAACAGTGTCAAAAATTTTAACCTCTAAGTTTTTCAGGGAACTCTTTCCCCTGCTTTTCTGTCTGTGACATCATCCAGCCCGGTTACAGACTGGAGAGGAACCAGATTGGGAATCCCAGTGCACCTCTGGGAGGAAGGGAGTGCCTGACTTTGGAGCCAAAAATCAGGGGTGGGTCCAGCCCTGCTGCAGTTTCAGCCATTGAAAGAGAGAGAGATCTAGAGTGAGTAACCAGCCACTTACTGTTGTTGTGTTCAGACTACTAAGAGAGAAGTCTAATGGGTTCCTCCATTTGAGTCTCCGTGGGTGTCCCCTGTTTGAGGACAGGTGTTGCTTGTGTGCCTGCTACGTGGGAGCAGCTGCCTATCCAAAGGGAAAGATACTCTGGGGCAGGTAGCGCTACCTGGGGGGACTTAAGAGCTCTTGGGGAAAGGTTTTTGCCTATCCGGATCAAAGTGTGGGACTGGGCACCTTCAGAGTGCGGGAGTGGATAGACTGCACAGGTTCCCCAAGGCAGGATTATCATTTATCCATATAGTTGTTCTTTAATTTATTTCAACTATTATATAAAATTTATATTTGCTGCAAACTATGTGTGATTATTTCCTAGTGGAATTTCCCCTGAGGTGTGCTTCTCAGTGTCACTAGGTGGAGGTACTGCGCTATATCCCCAGTTCACAGTACCCTCTTATGCCCAGGGAACTCATCTTCTGTTGTACTAAGCATTTAAATACAGCCCAAAGATGTGAGTGTGCCAAGAAAGGCTTACATTTCAAAGCAAAAGAAGGATCTTCCAGGTAAAGGAAGGGACATCTGCCATTGACTTCTACATGAACTCAGCAAGTTTAGCTATCAAATTGTTGGATTCAAATTTATAGCCGTTTTGTTGCACAGTATACCTCAAAAAATGTGGGCGTGCCGTGTTGTATGGTAACATTTCCATGTAGTTTACACATCATATTTTTGTATCAGTCTGAATATATTTTGAGTCATGCAACTACATTCGACTTGTAGGATGCGTTTTGTCAATCCAACCTACAAAATCTCCTGTGGAGTTTAGTCCTAAATCTGTTAAAAATAATTTAAATACTAAATAAACCCAATAGAACTGTATTGCCAGCAGTATGGATTTATGCAGCTCAGTTACCATCAAGTACAAAGTACTGTTTTATTATTACAGAGAAAAAGGAAATCACTTTTTTAAAATTAGAATTATTTGCTCTTTGGACTCCGTGGGACATGGCTTCCTGTAATTCAGAGCTTTAGTGGGTTTCTGGCTAAGGGATCCCACACTTTGAGAAAGATATTCATTCTACTGAAGTGGAGATATCAGTGAATGCACAGTGGCCGTTTGTTACTTCCTAAGTAAAAACCATTGTATCTGTAATAGCTTTGCTGTAATTAGTAACACAATGGGTGCCCTAGGAGACCCTGCATGGCTGCCTATATTGCTACATTTATTAAGTGTACGTAGAACTTTTTTAAGCACACCTATAAAGAAATGTAAATAAAATTTCAGGCTATGCCTCATCTGATTTAAGTCTATCAAACTTTTTAATGTTTTGTTGTTACTAAACTTTCTACTGGTGCTGAATATAGGCCCTTAACACATGTAGAGATTTTTTTCCTTTTTAGCATGTAGGGAAATACAATGTGGGATGCCTGAATATAAAAAAATCTTAAACCCTGCAGAAGAAAACAAGTCAGGAGCCCCCCACAGACCCTCTCTTTAACCTTGACCCCCCCAGTGAATGTTGCTTTATAACCCACAAGTATGAGAAACGCTACATGTCTTTTGAGCAGGTATAAAAGCATATAAAAGCAGGGTGGTATGAATTATGTTTGCCCCCTTGATTTATCTTGTTATGTCACAAAGGAATTGCCGTGGTGCAGAACAGTATCTCTATTCTAACAATAGGACGGATGGCTGACAGACATGCTTTTGTCATCCACTAACAGCTGAGCGCTTACATCTGCATGATAATTCATAAGCCACAAATCCTCCCGGTGAAAGCATAATTGTATTACAGGAGTGAACCTTCCAAAAGATGCCTTCTGACACCAACTTACATTGATGCCAGAAAATTCTGCCAGGGCCCCCAGGGGAGTTTTCTGACAAGCTGATAGAATTACAGCATATCTCCTTTCTTTTATCCAGATGTTACATCAATATTCATGAGGCAGGCAATAAAGTTGCAGGAATAAACTGGCAGCTCCACACAGCGTGTGAATACTTGGTCGGTTACGGAGAGATAATAGAGAACAAACGCTTTTTCTGTTTGCTAATCGACAAACTCTCTACACGCTCCTCTTTTTTACATTTTATTTACGTTTTTTATTCACAAATTTAAATGTCTAATGTCGTTGTTAATGCAGGAATTATATCCAATATAATATCCAGATTTTCTGCACGTAGAGTCATTATAATAGTAGGTTTTACAGGATATAAGAGAAAATCTGGTCAGCTATTGATCCCTATAGATGTGACGAAAAGGAAGTGCAAAAGGCTGATCTTGTCTTGTATTTTGGTTAGACTTTGTGGGCATAACAATTTGTTCATATCTAACCATGCACCTGCGCTGGCCAGGACATGGATTTATTAGCATGTAGCAAGTTTCATCAAGCAACACCGACATTCACACGGAAACTTGTACACAACAATTGGTTTATTTACATTCTCCAGTACATTCAGGCAGAAATCAGAGTTCCCATGCTTGGAAGCGGTCCCAAATCTTGCAATATTGAGAAGTGGCAGAGGCTTTCCTGGCTCTAAGGAGAGTAGCAATAACTCCCTCTGTAAACCCTAAATCTGTTAGCCTTCTCCTCTCAATCTCCATGCCTTGAGATTCAGATGCTGGGGAAAAGGGTGGAATACTGGACCTTGCCTGAGAACATCCTGTCTGCCGGTGAGCTGAAGAGGTTTCTCCACTGAAAGTCTTCTGAGGAGGGGGTACCATGGCCGCCGAGGCCAATCTGGGAGGATGGCTATTACTGTTGCCCGGGACACCATTATCTTTCGTAGAATAAGAACAATCATGAAAAGAGGAGGGCATACATAAAGGAGCTCCTCTTCCCAGCTCTGGGCTAAGACATCCATGGCTTCCGACTGAGGGTAATAAAACCTTGAGTAAAACCGGGCCACTTTGGCATTCTTGGGGGGTCGCCATCAGGTCTATGGATGGGGTCCCCCACTTCTGGGTAATCAGCAGAAACACCACCTGATTGAGTTCTCACTCTGTATAGTCCAGGGACCATCGGGAAAGGAAGTCTGCTGCTTGATTTTCTTTTCCAGGGTTATGAATGGCAGTAAGATCTCGTAGATGTTCTCCTGCCCAGGCCATGATGGGTTCTAGTTCCCGTCAAACTTCTGGTACCCCCTTGCTTTCTTATATATATGAGATGGTGGAAATATTGTCTGATCTTACCTTTACACAAGTTCCTTATACGAGGTCTGAGAAAGCATCCAGAGCCCTACTGACTGCTCTTAACTCGATGATATTTGAGGGGATGTCTCCTAAATTTGTATCCCAGCATCCTTGAACTGAATGCCCAAGACAGTGAGCCCCCCAACCTTCTGCTGAAGCATCTGTAAAAAGTTCTACCCAGCAAGGATCTCAAAAGAGAAAATACGTTTCTTAGATTTTTCTCGTCTTGCCACCAGGAGAGGGAGCTCCAGACCAGAGACCAATTTTTCTGTTCTTTGTTCCAATGGGACAGAAATAAATGTTGAAGTGGACTCATTTTCCATCTGGCCCATTTTACTAGCCCGATACAGGAGGCCATCATTCCCAACAGTCTCATCCTCTGATGCGCCATAATCCGTGAGAACAGGCGCAGCCTGGATGCTTCCGCTGTGACCTTTAAGATCAGATCTTGAGACAGGCTTGCACTGTTGTTTTTTGTATCTATGTATGCTCCCAGAAATACCAGGGCCTGGGTCGGCTGTAATTGACTTTTGGTACTGTTAATTATCCAACCGACCTCCTTGAGCTTGGACAGAGCTAGATCTCGATTTACCACAGCCTGTGCCATGGTCCTGGAGACTACTAGGTGGTCATCTAGGTAATGAAAGATCTCCAGACAGGCATGCCTGAGCCAAGCTATGACTACAACAAGGACCTTGGAGAAGGTTCTGGGAGATGTGGACAGGGCAAAGAGCAAAAAAGTGAACTGAGGGTGATGGTCTCTACAGGCGAATCTTAGAAAAGGCTGATGCTCCACTGCCACGGGAACGTGAAGATAGCCGTCCTTTAATTCTATGGTTATCAGTCAATCGCCAGAGCAGATCATTGGCCTGATGGTAGCTATAGACTCCATCTTGAATGACTGGACTTTTATCCATCTGTTTAGCCTTCTTAAACCTAAAATAGGTGCAAGGAACAAGGAAGAATGGGCTGAACGCCAATTCTGGCTACGAAAGGACTCTTTGCCTTGTCTGAAGCCTCTACCTTTCTCCCGACGTCTAGTCTAAGTATCTCTCTGACTGGGACCTTTTAAACGTCTCCTTGAAACGTTTATTTTGGGGCAAGAAGGAAGACTTACCACCTGAGGACTTTGATATAATGTCGTCTAAAGACTTTCCAAAAAGTCTATCTCCTTCATAAGGAAGTTTACACAAAGTATTTTTAGAGGCTGTGTCAGCATACCAACTTTTTAGCCATAAGGCTCTTCTAGTTGAAATGGATAAGGCTGTAGTGTGTGCCACTAGCTTAGTGGAATCGATAGCTGCCTCCAGAAAGAAACCTGCTGCCACCTTGAGGTCTGCCAGGATCTCCCTTAATGAATCCCGTGATGCTTTAGAATTAATAGCTTGCTCCAAATTTTCTACCCATATTTTCATGGCTTTAGCTACAGAAATCTGGGCCACAGTAGGTCTATACAAAGCTCCAGCAGCCAGAAAGAGCCTCCTAAGATCAGTTTTCATATGACGATCTGTCGGGTGTTTAAGAGTAGTTACATCGTCAATAGGGAGGGCGGTCTTCCTTGAAATCCTTGCCACCGGGGCATCGACCACTGGCACTTTGCAGTCTTTTCCCACTCAGACTCAATAAGGGTTTTAATCTCATCATGCAAAGGGAAGCATGCCTTTTTCTTTTTATTAATTAGGACTGAAGCTGCTGAAGAATCCTGAATTGAAAGAGTCTGTTTAATAGCCTTAATAAGCGGAGACACAAGCTTAAAGTCAAATCCAAATGATTCCTCATCTTCATCAGAAGAAGAAGAATATCCTTCCATATCATCATTGGCAGAAGAGGATGAACTGCACTCCTCACTTCCTTGATGGTGGAGGGTCTGGAACGCTTCCTTTGTGAAGCATGTTTTACTCCCTCTGCCACAGCATCTTTGATCCAAACTAATAAGTCCTTAGGACAAGAATCCTCTTTAGCTGAATCCTCTGGCTCCAGGTCAACTGAAATAAAAGCACTTCCAGAAGGCTTAAAAGGTTCAGCAGCTGGGGCAAGGAATTGAAGAATGCAATCCTTACAGAACTTCTTGCCTTTAAGAGCAGGTTCATAACATGTAAGGCAGGACTTCAGAATGTTCAGGGGTCTGCGACATACTGAAACACAAGGAAACAAAATCAATCGCCACCCAGGATAGAATTCTACTCTCTGCTTTTTTTTTTTTTATACCTTGAAACAGGTGGCTAGTTACAGGAGACACAGGCAGGATGACTGTAACAGCTTCCCCACAAGTAGCGGAGTCTGACGAGCAACACAGCTTCCAATGACGTCAGAAAAAAGCGCCACACACCTGAGCCACAGAGGACCAGTAAATGGGTGGGGAAGAACCCCAACAACTGATCCCTTGTGGGGCCGCAGCCCAAAACGCCACCACCAGCGCTGAGACACTCCTCTGGAGGCTGAGCAGCACGGCATCGGATGGGGAGAGAGAGAGTGAAGAGAGAGCTCCCCACCCGGTAAATCAACTTCTGCACTGACAGAAGGAAAAAGACATGGAATGGACCAAGGGAGGGGATTTTATGCTAATAGTTTTTTGCTTCTGTCATTGCTGCACTGAGAGAACTACCCAAAAGATGCTACGGAGGGGATGGCCAGGAAATACAGGTATTTATTGTTACTTTCTATATTTATAAACAAATGTTATGAGTCTCTTATATATGTTTCTTCACAATTATACTCCCTATTCCGATAAGTAAAGGGCATCCTGGGGAGGTTTGACTGGATTTTTAAACTATATAAATATGTTATATAAATAACTCAGCACGTACAATTTTGGATACCTTTTTTTTTTGTCACATCTACAACTCCTAATTGCAATCATAATTTATATTAAGTCATAATTAAAGATCTAAATATCTTTAAACGCATTATTATAGCACAAAATTCAAAGAATATGGATAACGGAGACCTTGAAAATAGGTTATCAGCACTTTGTATTTATTTTTATAAAGTATTAGTTTGTCATATGAGGCCAAATGAATGGTTTAGTTTAATTTGTTTTTGTTGTATTAGTAGGGCTATGAGAGCATTCATTACAATATAAGGTTATTATGAGTAAATCACATAACATATGGATTGCAATTCAGCTGGTCAAATCCCAAGCATCTGACCTCAGTCAGATTACTTATAATGGTATTCTTAACACTGTTTATTTAAATTGTACCAGTGTGTTGCATATCATTTATTTGACATTAAAGGGGACCTGTCACCCATACATAAAAAACTGTATAATAAAAGTAATTTTCAAATTAAACATGAAGCCCATATTCCTCTTTTTATTTACACATCCATACTCATTGTAAGACATTTGAAAATTCCAGCTGTCAATCATATATTGCCTGCCCCGCCTCTATGACTTGCGCATAACTTTAACATAAATGTAAATTTCCATTTAGCACTTCCTAATGTCGCTGCACTCCTCACTCCCCCCTCCCTCCTCATCATCTAATTGTGTAGCCAGTGCATAGACATTGGTATCTGATCCTCCATTCAATCACATAAGCAACTCACCTCATGGATTGGATAATGGAAGATTGTAGGTACTGTATAGGAATGGATCTGGACTATTGGGGACCTTGGAGATTTTACTACAAGGTCAGTGGTTTGATTGATTCTATTCTGCCTCAAAGCATCCACACAAATAAGCGTCCAAATAACAGGTACTGATTTCTATTGATTCCTGTATGAGGCACTGATGATGGCCTGCCTGACCAATATCTGGTTGATAATAATCCATATATCTATCTGACAGGTTAAAAAAACCCAGAGTATCACATTGGCACATTATTTTATTTTATGCTACTTAATGGGGTCCTTTCCTGATGCATCTCCCTATGTCATTATTATAACCCAAACGTTCACCCAGGGGGCCAATTGATTGGATCATCTTGATTAAGTGCAGGATTTTGTTGGCCAAATCAAATTGCCGAATAAGGGATCTTATAGTATATTCCCACCATAAAAGACCACTAAAATCTGTTGTTGTAGGGTGCATTGGAGAAAGCTGTACCCAGAGTACATTGTGCTTATTACATTTTGCAATAAAAGAAAGGATAACTGTGAAATGGGCACTGCTGAATGGGTGCAATACATTTAAAAGTAATTTAAAGGACGGCTTTTGTGCATTTTCATTCAGGAACATGTAGAGATGCATTCACTTCTCTTGATACTGGTACCTAATATTTGTTACAGGTACACTCATGGCTGTGCCCTGTCCTTCAACAGGTTTTCAATCTTTTTTGAACAGTAAAGTTAGGGGGTAAGGTAATTTTGAAGAACAGTCAGACATGTGCCTTATCAGTGGGCAGAATGCTAATGCAATAAGGAAATCTCTATTCTTATTTTAAAGTGATTTGCTTACTCATTTTTATTGCTCATTTTAAACTGAAAGAGTAGTAGTAGAGTGCAGATTAAAATAAAAGAACTTTGGTTAAGGCTGCTTATTCAAGAGCAACTTTGTCAAAGTGACATTCCATCTGTATAGCAGCATTCATATTTTGGGTGTTTTCATTGCTGCAATCACAGGGAAAGAGCAGGATCAAATAGTACTGGTGCCCAAGGCAGTACTTAAATGGGCCACCCCCCTCTTCATGTTCACTAAATCGAATGCTCACACTGTAACTACTTAGTTACATAGTTACATTGGGTTGAAAAAAGACCAGAGTCCATCAAGGTCATCCCTTCCTAGTAAACCCAGCACACACAAACCTATACTGACCTATCTATACACCTACATACATAAGCCATATATACCAACATCAATACAGTTTCGTTCCTCCAATATAAAGGGGTGGCCTCTGGTGTGCTGGTCGTTTTTATGGGAAAAAAGATCATCGGCTATCTGACTATAATCCCCTCTTGTACAGAGTAATCATGTCCCCTCGCAAGCGCCTCTTTTCCAGAGAAAACAACCCCAACCTTGACAGTCTCACCTCATAGTTTAAATCTTCCATCCCCTTTACCAGTTTAGTTGCACGTCTCTGCACTCTCTCCAGCTCTTTTATTCTTTTTGAGGACTGGAGCCCAAAGCTGCACTGCATACTCAAGGTGAGGCCTTACCAGAGACCTATACAGAGGCAAATTTATATTTTCATCTTTTGAGTCAATGCCCTTTTTTATACAAGACAGCACTTTATTTGCTTTAGTAGCCACAGAATGACACTGCCTGGAATTAGACAACTTTCTATCTACAAAAAAACACAGATCCTTCTCCATTAAGGATCCCCGCAACACACTACCATTTAGTGTATAACTTGCATTTATATTATTTCTACCAAATTGCATAACTTTGCACTTGTCAACATTGAACCTCATTCCATTTTGTTACCCAGTTTTCCAGTTTAATCAAATCGCTCTGCAAAGCGGCAGCATCCTGCATGGAACTTATAGTTTTGCACAATTTAGTAACATCAGCAAAAATAGAAACAGTACTGTCTATGCCCACCTCCAGGTCATTAATAAACAAGGACCATTTTCCACCACTCTTTGTAATTTATCCTTCAGCCAGTTTTCTATCCAAGTACAAATATTATGTTCTAGGCCAATATTCCTCAATTTTATCATTAACTTTCTGTGCCGTACTGTATCAAATGCTTTGCAAAATCTAAGAAGATGACTTCTACTGCCATTCCAGCATCAAGGTTCCTGCTCACCTCCTCATTAAGGGCGACTAAATTAGTCTGGCAAGATCTGTTACGCATAAAACCATGCTGGCACAAACTTATAGTATTGTGGTGTGCAATGTATTCAAGTACCCTATCCCTTATTATGTGACTCCACGTATGTAGTTTATCTCATTAAGTGTCCTTGTGGCCTTGCATACATAGGGGAAACTACACAGAAGGTAAAGGATAGAATTAAGCAACATAAATCCAATATACATCGCAAACAATTGCATAGAGACAACAACATATAAACACTGTACCCATACATATCCTAAATGCCCCTGTTTGCACAATACCTACCTTATATAAGTCTTTAGCATTTTTAGTAAAATATCTTCCAGGAAAAATGGGTTAAAACTAACCTGTCCTACCTTCCCTTTTATACCCATATGGGCCCTCTCACAAATCCTACCACGGAAAATCCCTTCTCACTAAGTACCTCTGTTGGTGACTTAAATTACTTACAAAACTAACACTGCCATCTGCCGGTGAAAACCACACATTGCACACAGGATGCCATTTAACCCTCTCGCTCACCCTTACAAGCTAAACCCCTATAATTTTTTCTCCAAAATCTTTTTACAAAACCTGTACATCATGTCCATTATCTTGGATAGATATCTTGTCACTTCCTTAGCCCTACGGCTTCTTCTGCCAGAGCACAAAGACTTTTAATATTAGGTCTGCTTGTATTTTAGCGTTCCTTGTCATTTAAAGCTGTTATTTTTTTTAATTTAGTTTAAGGTCTTATTCTCTTAGATAACATACTGTCATAATAAAACAAGAAATAAGTGCTTTGAAAATAAAATTTAACAGTAAACAAAATTTCAGTGTAGGGTTTGTAGTTTAGTACAATTTTGCAAGGTACTCTCCCCTGTATGTAATAAAAGGCACTTAGTCCAGGAGCAGTAACCCTTACCAACTAATAAACAGGTGACCAGTAAATGCAATGGGTTACTGCACCTAGGCACTCTTAGTGCCTTTTATTACATAACCCCACATATATGTGTAAATAAAGAAAACATTATTATGGAGCTCATTTGTCATTGATTTAATATGAAGGAGGCTTGTTCTGCATGTTAAGTAGTTTGGCCTTGCATTGCTGTTAAGAGTTGAGACCCACTTCCCCTTGGTATTGGATCATATCATGATTAGACATTGGCCCAATGCTTTCATCAATTTACATCAGTAAAATAACAGTAATAATGTCCGTGTGTATTTGTGTAGAAATCACACAATACCACATTCATAATGAAGTAGGTATCTATTGGCAATTTGAAAACCGTCCTGAACTGGGCTGCTTTAAAAGCCATCATTTTGTTTAAACAATGAGGATAATTAATCCTGCATGATATGTTTAACAAAAGGCTAATCCCAGGGCAGTGCTAAATTGTGTTACTGTGTTATGTCATGAGAGCTACAGTCAGTCTCCCATGAACCATTTATATCCATTGTCTGTTAGCGCCTGATTTATGAAGTTCAATGTAAAACCTCATCTATCTTCCCCTTCTTGCAGTCTTTGCCATTCAGTACTCCTTAACACTGGGCTGGCCGGCTGACAGGAATCTAAAGTGATCTCCGCAGAGTAAAATGGGCGCTAAAATGAGCAAGCACAATCTAAAACTGGCAGGCTTTGGAAAAATGGGAGGTTTTCTACTATTTTACAGCAATAGGAATGGATTTATAAAACAATTTCCAGAGTAAAGCCACACAGGGTTATAAAAATGCACAGTGCAAAGAAAAAACAGTTATCTGAGATTTTACTCCTGGTACAATAAAAAGTGCTTAAAGGGAAAATATACCTTATTTAAAAGTCATGTAGCTTCCTGTTACAGTTATTTCTCTTAAATAGACTCTAAAGTGTGACAACATAACTCATTGATGCCAGACCTTTGCTTTTCTGCATATTTTGTTTGACAATACATAAATGCTAAAATAAAACAAACAGCGCCATAAAAGGGCTAGTGCAATTGTCCACGTTTTACCCATAATACAACATTAATTCCTAGAGTTCCAACCTGCTACAACAGGTTGCTTAATTTTGTGTATGATGTACAATGAGCAGACATTACATCTGGCTGGTATATTGTATGCAAACAGTTGCAAGATGCACCTGTGAGTAATAGGCCAGAAGGGCAATCAGATACGACATGTACATATTCTTAGTGCCCTTTAATCATGCACAGTTCTTGTAGTGCAATACATAAGCGTAGTGTTGTGTCAGACTGGCCCACCAGGATACCAGAAAAACTCCCTGTGTGCCCAGGTGTTAGTGGGCCCTCCTGCTCCTGACCATTTGGACTGTTTCATGGTCATTCCCTATTTCTAAATGGGTAGAAAGAGGAGAAATAGATGGAAGAATAGATGCTAGCATATAAATAAAATAGACTAGGAGAATGAAGGGGTTGGTTGATCAGGAAATTAGGAAAATAGTTTGGAAAGTGGGCCTAGGGTCTAAGGTTTTCTGGTGGGCCCCTGGGCATAAGGGTTCTCCATAGTGGGAGCACTCTACACACTGTTGGTAAAGGACAGAAAGATATAAGGTTCTAAATTTGCATTTAAGTAGGAATATTATCCATTCTTATTTTTGTAATGTGAATCTTAAAACAAGAGTGGCACAAAACTGCATTACACAAACAAAATGGTTAACAGAAAATATATCTCTTTATGAGTTGTGTTATCTGCTGTAACATGTGCTGTTTCCAATCCTTCATTTTTAGCACTGACCTCTTGGGAGAAGGATTTCTATAAATACCAGCTATTAAAATAGAGAATTCAGCGTTACCAATGATATTGAAGTTCTTACAAGCTGCCCTGTTCATTTGTCCATACTCATTGCTCCTTATTGATCCCACTGTGGCTCCCAAGTCACTCTACTCACTAAGTCAACATGGCACAGTGCTCTGGTGACAGAACATTTGCAGGGAGATTAATAAGGTTTTTCATACTGCTTCAGTGCCCACGGTAACTTGCAAGTGACAGCTTGATGTATAATATTTGGATATGAGTTTTTTCGCTGCTGCTCATGTGAGAAGACAATGGTTGTGCAGAGTTTTGCCATGGCAGAGATATACATCTCCACATGAATATGGTGGTATATATTCCCTTAGGTCTATAGGAAGGCAATTCTGCACACTTCTTACTAGCTCCACCGTTATTGATTTACCATGAAAAAACTCTTATTAATTCTGACTTGATTTGCATTTGGGCTTTTAAAAGATTAATACAGGGATACTGAGAACTCTAGTTGCTGTGTAGATAAAGAAATGGCCATCTGTGTGCAACAGGTTTTTTTTAAGTTGTTTTTATCTATAGCAGAATTACAGTAAACTACAGTAAATCATGGTGGCCTACCTGATGGCACTTAGGCAAACCTGGGCAACTTTCAAAGCAATTTTAAACCATAAGTACAGCCTGCCCTCCAATGAATCCACCCAGAAATATTCCTGTAGGATGACTGGTGTGCCGTCATTTTGGTTATCTTTGAAACTATATAGTATATCAATGTTTTGTAGATTTGTGACTGTAATTGTAACTATTTCCCAGCAGGTGGTGCTATTGTCTAATTCTTGTATGGTTCTATCTTTAAGGAATGGAATGTAATAATTTCTCTCCTGCAACCATTTTATGGGAAGAGAAATTAAACATAAGAAATCAGGCACCGAAACATGTACATTGGCACCCTGCCTACCCATCTTTGAATCTTTTTGTAAATGTGATATCTATTAAATCTTTGCCTTGGCTATTGCAATCAGTGTAAACTGTATTATATTTAGTGATGCTGCTGGTATGTGATCCTATACACCAACTACTCTTAATAAACAATACAGAGCCAACAGACTTATATTCTTTTACATCTTGCAGGGAGTTGTGGAGCAGCTTCCTTACTGGCAAATAACAACCATGAGACAAATCTTCTGCATAAGTCACATTATTGCAAGCCATTTGTACAGACAGGAGAAATCTCTGCAATAGATAATAGTTTTCTAGAACATATTACATCATTTGCACATTATGGGTTACATAGATAAGTACATATAGAATTCTTAATTGTAAAAATAATATTGCATAATATTGGAAAGTTGCATTACTAGTGCTTTTGAGACCCAAAACACTAACTAGTGCTTTCTATTGACTAAAATTTGCTAGTTCTTGTGCATTCATCTCTTTTTTTAAATCAAATTAGTAGAAGTGGGAAGGGAGAGCTTATAAATTTGTTTCATCCATCTGAAGCGCACCAAGTGCTATCAGCTTTATTCTCACACTTACCTCTTTCCTTCTTTCCATAACTTGGTGTAGCGCATTGTGTCCCCTATCAATTGTTCAGTCTGAGTGGAAGTTACTGATATATTTATTTGCTTATGTCCAGGGATTTTATCAAATAGATATAGTTGCAGACTACTATGATTTCAGCAGCAGGTAAAACATCTGGGATCTGGCATTTGATTCTAAAAATTTCCTTAGCTACCTGTTTTATTCCCTGATAGTTGCCAGGTTGTTGGAACACCTTTTAGAGGACATTGCCTACGTTAGGAAATATTGGCCAAGCTCATCCAAGGTCAGGATCACCTAAATCCACTATCATTTTACTTACATCCTTGCACAGTGATCTGATTAAATTATATAGTTCACCAATCTTGAGATGACTTATTACACCCTTGTAAATATTAGTTAGGAACATTGCTTCCAGGAATATATGAATTTTATTGTAACTGTAAAATAATATTCATAGAAATGTATAATTTTTACAGGTTTCTAGACAGAAGCACTTGGGACCTGCATGGTAATTAACTGAAATACTAAGCATACAGTGTGTGTGCACTGAAACATAAGTACTGATTGCTAACATGATGCTGACTTTGCAAATAAATAGTAAGAAGTTGAAAATACTGTACATTTTATATTTGAGAACCAGTGTTTTCAAGGATAAATGTCTGTGCACTTGTTTCTATAATAAACCTTCTAAATGCTGTTTCCAGTTCCTTAATGGTGTGACCCCCTGACACAGGAGAGCAGACCAGATCCTGTTTTTGATAAATGGCCAGGGTTTTTTTTCCACTGTGTTGGTGGCCAGTCCGTGTGAAAATCAGCCTCCAGTCATGTTCTGCTTTTAGGAAGGGGCAGTAAGAGGCAACCTTCTGAATTGCAAACCCTTTCCACCAAAAGATGTCTGACTTCAAAAGCTTGACCTGGTCATTGTTTTATTAATAAATGTCTTTTCAATTTCCTTTTAAAAGTACAGCAGATGCTTTAAAAAGCAGATTCGTGTCCTGGGGTATTGGAAAGGACTGCAAATGTAGAGTTCTAAGTTTTTTACTGCTTTCAGTTGAAGTGAACATTGAAGCAAAATCAATAGCTGGAAATTATTTACTGTTAATGTATAAACAGTATAAGACACAAGAGCCATTAATATACTGTAAAATGTGTCCTTAGAAATTATGTTTTTTTTACGTCATTATTTATAATCAGTTATAAATCAGAAGGAAAAAAGGGCAATTGAACAATTGCTAGATAAATTTTGCGCTAAGAGAATATCAGTAACTTTGTAGTTTCCCACTTTCTAAAAAGGTGTTCAACCCTTTTTCAAATCTAAAGTATCTGCCAGTGCAACAGCTTTAGGCACTTTACAGCTCTCACAGTAAAAAAAAACCCTTTCCCTTATTTTAAAATGAAACCTCCTTTCTTTTGAGCTAAATAGATGCCCTCATGTCCGGTGGAAGGACCTACTGGTGGATATTTAAACAAAGTAATCATATCCCCTATTAGTTGGCTCTGCTCCAAAGTAAACAGTCCCAAATTAGCCAACCTTTTCTCATAACTAAAACCTTCCATACCCTATCCTCTCCTATTGGCTTTGTGCTGCTTACAGCTGAGTTTATTGTCCACAAGTTCCCACAAGTCCTTCTCCACGACTTGTACACCATTATGAATACAAGTGGTTTGTCTATTTTTGTATCCCAACTGCATAACCTTACATTCATCAACATTAATTCTCATCTGCCACTTAGCTGCCCAGTCCATTAATTTGTCCAGAAGTCGTTGGCAAGTGCAGATACATTGCTTACAATGCCCTTCCCCGAGTCATTAGTGAACAACTTAAATAAAAGTAGACCCAATACAGAATCCTGTGCTACCCCACTAAGAACTCATCTCTAAGTAGAGAATGTACCATTGACAACCACCCTCTGAATTTAATCCTTGTATCAGTTTTCTAGCCATGTACAAACAGCATTACTATGACCAATAGACTGTTGTTAAAAAGCAAATGCTTATGTTGTTCTGTACTAAGAGTTTTGGAAAAATCCAAATCTACCACATCTACTGAAACCCTACTGTCCAAGTTCCTACTCACCTTATCATAAAAAGCTTTTAAATGTATCTGTTCTTCATTAAGCCTTGCTGATTGCCACTGTTACTATGCTATTCTCCAGAATATAACCTTAAATATAATCACTTAGCAAACGTTTTAGTAACTTGCCCACAACATTTGTCATACTTAAAGTGTTATTCCTCCAATCAATATCTGTTTAATTAAAACCCCAATAATAAGACTTACTCCAGCCTTTCAGCCCTTTCAATTTATATTAGGAACTGTGCCTCTTGCTCATCACATACATGAGGGGATCTGAAGCATACTGCTATAACTACTTGCTTATTGCCTTGCAATCTGTGAAAAGACCAACCCATAAGACTTCAGCCCTCTCATTCTCCTCTACAATTTCCTTATTATCAAATTCAAAACATACAGACATACTGTACCACTCTTCTATTGCCTTTATCCCCCTGAAACAAGGTATAATCATCAATATTTACTGTCCAGTCATGTAACTGTGTTATTATAATGGAAGATGGTGACAACAACACTTTGAAACTGGATTCTTGGAAAACAAGTCCAAGGATTTACAGAAAGCCCTTAGTGATATTGGGAGTTTTGTATGTATTATATCAGGATAACACTTTTATAGCAATATTATAAACCCACATTATAACACTCACATAGTGTATTTTCCCCATGCACTACAACCTAGGGCAGACCAGTGGCTATCCAGCAGTATGGATGCCAAAAAAATATACTGGCCTACCTACAGTGGAGGAAATAATTATTTGACCCCTCACTGATTTTGTAAGTTTGTCCAATGACAAAGAAATGAAAAGTCTCAGAACAGTATCATTTCAATGGTAGGTTTATTTTAACAGTGGCAGATAGCACATCAAAAGGAAAATCGAAAAAATAACTTTAAATAAAAGATAGCAACTGATTTGCATTTCATTGAGTGAAATAAGTTTTTGAACCCTCTAACAAAAAAAGACTTAATACTTAGTGGAAAAACCCTTGTTTGCAAGCACAGAGGTCAAACGTTTCTTGTAATTGATGACCAAGTTTGCGCACATTTTAGGAGGAATGTTGGTCCACTCCTCTTTGCAGATCATCTCTAAATCCCTAAGGTTTCGAGGCTGTCTCTGTGCAACTCTGAGCTTGAGCTCCCTCCATAGGTTTTCTATTGGATTAAGGTCCGGAGACTGACTAGGCCACTCCATGACCTTAATGTGCTTCTTCTTGAGCCACTCCTTTGTTGCCTTTGCTGTATGTTTTGGGTCATTGTCGTGCTGGAACACCCATCCACGACCCATTTTCAGTTTCCTGGCAGAGGGAAGGAGGTTGTCGTTCAGGATTAAACGATACATGGCTCCGTCCATTTTCCCGTTAATGCGAATAAGTTGTCCTGTGCCCTTAGCAGAAAAACACCCCCAAAGCAAAATGTTTCCACCCCCATGCTTGACGGTGGGGACGGTGTTTTGGGGGTCATAGGCAGCATTTTTCTTCCTCCAAACACAGCGAGTTGAGTTAATGCCAAAGAGCTCTATTTTGGTCTCATCAGACCACAGCACCTTCTCCCAGTCACTCACAGAATCATTCAGGTGTTCATTGGCAAACTTCAGATGGGCCTGCACATGTGCCTTCTTGAGCAGGGGGACCTTGCGAGCCCTGCAGGATTTTAATCTATTGCGGTGTAATGTGTTTCCAATGGTTTTCTTGGTGACTGTGGTCCCTGCTAATTTGAGGTCATTAACTAACTCCTCCCGTGTAGTTCTAGGATGCTTTTTCACCTTTCTCAGAATCATTGACACCCCACGAGGTGAGATCTTGCGTGGAGCCCCAGAGCGAGGTCGATTGATGGTCATTTTGTGCTCCTTCCATTTTCGAACAATCGCACCAACAGTTGTCACCTTCTCTCCCAGCTTCTTGCTAATGGTTTTGTAGCCCATTCCAGCCTTGTGCAGGTCTACAATTTTGTCTCTGACATCCTTGGACAGCTCTTTGGTCTTTCCCATGTTGGAGAGTTTGGAGTCTGCTTGATTGATTGATTCTGTGGACAGGTGTCTTTTATACAGATGACTAGTTAAGACAGGTGTCCTTAATGAGGTTGACTAATTGAGTTGAAGTGTCTAACCACTCTGTGGGAGCCAGAACTCTTAATGGTTGGTAGGGGTTCAAAAACTTATTTCACTCAATGAAATGCAAATCAGTTGCTATCTTTTATTTAAAGTTATTTTTTCGATTTTCCTTTTGATGTGCTATCTGCCACTGTTAAAATAAACCTACCATTGAAATGATACTGTTCTGAGACTTTTCATTTCTTTGTCATTGGACAAACTTACAAAATCAGTGAGGGGTCAAATAATTATTTCCTCCACTGTATGTCTGTAAGCTCTTATTCTTATTAAATATATTTGCATGAAATAAAAGTTATTGTACAGGTATGGGACCCATTATCCAGAATGCTCGGGACCTGGGGTTTTCCGGATAAGGGGTCTTTCCGTAATTTGGATCTTCTACCTAAACAGTAAATAAACCCAATAGGATTGTTTTGCCTCCAATAAGGATTAATTATATCTTAGTTGGGATCAAGCACAAGGTACTGTTTTATTATTACAGAGAAAAAGGAAATCATTTTTAAAAATGTGAATTCTTTGATTAAAATGGAGTCAATCAACAGAAAGCTCCTATATAAGGGATGCACCAAATCCACTTTTTCGGATTTGGCCAAACCCCTGAATCTTGCCCGAATACTAAACCAAATCCTGGATTTGGTGCATCTCTATCCTATATGTGATGATCTCCTATGCCAGGTATGAACCCAATTCTGTGAGGTGCATTAATTAATTGATGGTTGCTGGGAAAAGTACAGAGCAAGGTTGGTGCTACTTGTCTTTCTGCTATGCCTAAAAAATGATATCTTTAATGCTAAAAAAACATAGTCTGAGAATCCTGTTTTATTTCAATTTTGTAGATAAGTAGCTTCAATACCATACACACAACTGTTCATACTTCTCAACAGATAGAACACAGAACACTGAATAACAGAAAATAAGGCTGCAGATGAACCTGGATTGAAGGTGAACTATCAAGGGATCTGGATATTCCCAGGCCATAAATCTGATATATCTCCAGAGCAGTGCTACTGGTTCGTGTCTAGAAACATTCCAGACCACGTTTAACATTTATCAAGTGCTTAGGTCTCTTGCTGCCTGCTTAGTTCTTTAAAAAGTGGGTTAACCCTTTCTTTTCTGAAAGGGTTAACCAAGTTGATGAGCTTGCCATGATTTAATTTCATGCTTGGGTTGTCTACTCGTGGACTCCATCACAGAATGATGATGAGCAGGCATTGGGCCCACATGGGACCTGCTCCCTTAATGCTGATGTGTGTCAAAGCTCTAATCCAGCCTTATCAAGCATAAAATACAATTAGCAAGGTGTTATTAGGATATAACTAGTGTGTGTACGTGAGTGTGGATGTGTGTGTCCGTCACAGGATACGTTGGAAGCTTATTAGCTTAGAATGAGAAGGAACTCTAACTAATGACAGAATCCATTAACCCTAAGGTACCATGACAGCCTTAAAGGAACAGTAAGACCAAAAATATTAAGTGTATAAAAGTAATTACATTATTATGTACTGCTGCCCTGCACTTGTACAACTGATGTGTTTGCCTCGGAAACACTACTATAGTTTATATAAAGAATGCTGCTGTGTAGCCACAGGGCCAGCCATTCAAAGGAGAAAAGGCACAGGCACATATATAACAGATAACAGATAAAACACTATTGTATTCTACAGGGGTTATCTGTTACCTGCTATGTAACCTGTGCCTTTTCTTCTTTTTCCCAGCTTGATTGGCTGCTCCCATGGCTACACAGCAGGGTATTTATATAAACTATAGTAGTGTTTCTGTAGCAAACACACCTATACCATTGCAGGGCAACAGTATATTATATTTAATTTACATTAATTTTCTGGTGTTACTGTTCCTTTAAGAATCTGTAGCTGCTAAAATGTACAGTAAATGGCCATTTGCAACAGGGAATAATTTAGCATTATGAAATGAAAACAATACTGGTACCACTATATAGGGGATTAAATACAGTAAAGGCCTTCTTGAAACAGAAGCTATCTGCATGTCTCATTCTGCACACATACTGTAGCATTGCCTTAAAGTGATACTGACACATTACTTGTGTAGATTCTTCCTCGCACCATGATCCTTTCAAAGTTACTAAACCAGGACATGCAGAAAATGATATATTTTTATATATAAGGAGCAGCCTCTGCAAAAGAGCTAATGAAGATGCTTATTTAAAATTCAAAAGGCAAGGCTGTACTTATTGAGGTAAAAGCTTTGCATCACCTTTACATTTGGTTGAATAAATATAAAGACAGAACATTTTAGAACTGAAAAAATAGAGGCTCAGCTTGTCTCTCTTGCAGTTATAACACAAAATAAGGTCACAACTATAATGTTAATTGTTTTGCAGAATAATGGACATTCCTTCCATCTTGAAACAGTACAGAGCTATAGTGTATATATATATAGCAAGAGAATGAGCTGCACTCACCAGGACTTGGCAAAAATATAATAAGTTTATTTAAGAAAAGAAATGGATTTCTTTTCTTAAATAAACTTATTATATTTTTGCCAAGTCCTGGTGAGTGCAGCTCATTCTCTTGCTTTATATTTCTTAGCTAGCACCCTGGGCATTTGAATCTCAATAGGGTGTGCTCCATTTGTTCTTGGTGTATATATATATATATATATATATATATATATATATATATATATATATATATATATATATATATATATATATATATATTATATATATTCTCCCCCTCCTCAATGTCCATTGCACATCACCACAGTGACTGATTAGTTTGACAGCTTTGAACAAAAAAGGAGGGAGGCTGGATGATTCATGTCTAACTTGAAGGTTATCACAGTTAAAAGATGGCAGTCAGCTTTTAATAGGTAAACATAGGATTGGTGTTTACTCTACTAAAGTCTATGCCAGGATTCAGTGCAGTGGCATTAGAGCTGCTAGAATATGGGGCATACAGAGACACTGGAGGTGCAGGAAGTCAGTTACGGAGGAAAAGGAAGTGAATCATGTCCTTTAATAAATACTTCATATTTAAAGGAGAAGGAAAAGCTAAGTCACTTGGGGGTGCCAAAATGTTAGGCACCCCCAAGTGACTTGAATCGCTTACCGTTTCACTCTACTGCGCATGCGCGCGCAGCGAAGAAGGAAGGAGGAAGCGATCGCTGCTACCCCAGGCTGGGGCTGTTCTCTCCATACAGGGGCACCAGCCCGGGGTAGCAGCGATCGCTTCCTCCTTCCTTCTTCGCTGCGTGCGCATGCGCAGTAGAGTGAAAAGCCGAACTTAAACAGAGAAGTCGGCTTTTTCACTCTACTGCGCATGAGCCGGACTCGGAGTCGCAGCGAAATGAAGGCGGAAGGTGCCCCGGGCTGGTGCTGTTTTCTCCTAACAGGGGCACCAGCCTGGGGTACAAGGTAAGCGATTTAAGTCACTTGGGGGTGCTTAACATTTTAGCACCCCCAAGTGACTTAGCCTTTCCCACCCCTTTAAGTATCCTTATTACATTCCCCTCAATTTCCTGATTACATTTTCCAGTATGTATGCACCAATTTTTCATGGTCCCCTGAAAATAGTATAATGTGGTTTCTACTGTACTTATATTTGTATTCAGCCCCTTTCCTTTTCATTTTCCAGTCTCTTATTCAAACCACTGGCTGGTTGTTAGAATAAATAGGCCCCATTTGCCAGATTCCATAGTCTGGGCCTGCCAACTATCCTTCTCCATGAGGTGGAATACAAAGAGACTAAAAAATATGTTCTGAAAAAGGCTCTTAGTACAAAGTTGATCCAGGGACTGGTCCAATTGCCATCTTAGAGCAAGGAAGAACATTTTCCCTCTTTGATGTAAATGCAGAGGCTCAACTAGCAGTTAGGCAGGCTTCCCTTAGAATAAAAGGTGGAACATGATGGACAAGTGTCTTTTTCAACCAATGGTTCTATGTATACCTGTATACAGTAATCTAAACCCAGGACTCCCTGGGGCTAATAGACATTGTGAGCAACATGTTGCTCTCCAGCCCCTTGGATGTTGCTCCCAGGGGCCTCAAAGCGGGTGCTTATTTTTGAATTCTGGGCTTGGAGGTAAGTTTTGGGTGCATAAAAACCAGTTGTACCACCAAACAGAGCCTCCTGTAGGCTGCCAGTCCACACAGGGGCTCCCTAATAAACAATCACAGCCCTTATTTGGTACCCCCAGGTACATTTTTCATATGCACACATATGCTCTGTGCATTGGAAGTAGGATACCACCACACTTGGAAGGTAAGTCAAACTGTTCGGTTGTAGTTGACTCTGGGAAGCAACACAGCTACCCTATGCTATAAACAACTAACCTTGATCTTAGGCTGCCTTTTAATACCATAATATAATACTTTAATATTTGACCTAACACTACACAGCAATTTGCAGTTCAGCTACACCGTTGCAACCCCCTGATGATAGACATTGTTCCTTTAATGCTTCCCATTCTATTCTTTACCGCAAATATTGTACCCCTTTATCTCCCTCCATACATCTGTCTCCCCATGGGTTACACTCTTTCCAACACTACTCATAATTTGATTTCTTGCTTTCCTTCTTCTTTCTCTGAGATAATCTGAGGTCACCGTAGCTCCGCCAGCTCTCGCCTGAGAATCTAAGTGGTAACCCTCACACAACCTACAGATGTTCCAGGTGACTGTATTTTAGTCAGATGCCATTCTGATTTCAGAATATAAATATATATATAGTCCATGCAGCTTTCTCCTGTTACGCCAGTTCACCTTGAGGGTGCCAGCTGTCAGACCCAATTCATATACTGAGTATCTTCACATTGTCAGGTTGAAATATTAATGTCCCTTTCTACCACTTCTAGCTGCCTATATGTCATGCAAAAGGGTGCACCAAATGGAATCATACATTTTCCATGAAACATTCTGCTATGAAGATGGCTGATCCCAACAAAATGACACAAAACTGTTCAGGTACGCCTATATATCTGTTTTTACATGGGGATACATATATATATATATACAGTATATACATGAAACTATGAACCAAATGTACTGTGCATTTATATCCACATGTCTTCACACAATAGTAGCAACCTCCCTATTTGGTGTACAGGGTATTTTAAACATAATTCAAGCCCAGTACTCAAGTATGCATCCAGCCCTGATTTCAACCTAGACACTGAGCTGCAAGGATCTCTCTGGAGCTCTGATATAATGCCATTTTAGATAGGTTGCACACAGACCAAGGTAGTAGCATGTCTTCTGACCTTAGCTGGGAACCCCAGGGCTCTACCTTGAGTTCTGCCCTGTCCACACATAATAACATAGTATATCGGTGTCTGCACCTTTGGGGATCCATTTGGATCAAGCGACAAAAGATAAAATTTGGGCAGGTCATGGATTTCTTTGCTATTTTACTGCCCGAGAATGATGCGCTAGATAATTCATTCCACAGGATTGCGGAACAGGGAGAAAAAAGCAAAGAATGCACTACCTAAAACCTTTGGGAATTGGTTGCAAGCCTTCACTATATACACCAGCGTGTTGTGTGAGAAGTTCCCTGAACACGGGGCCCCGCTGTTCTGCTACCTTGACCTTATTTGGTCGGCGTATAAGATTTATAGCAGCAACTGCTGGTTGTGATATGACAAACAGTTTAGGTGCAGGATTTGGATGGCAGCGAGGTCACACATGTGTTGGGAATGCCAAGACAAGAACTTATGGCTTCTGATCATGACCCCGAACAGGCCAGTGCAGCCATTTTCCCATAGCGCGCAGGCGCCATCCGACGCCTCAGGAGCAGCAGCTGCCGCTGCCAATAGAAGAGGGCTATGTTGGCTATAAAACGAAAGCCACTGTAGGTGGTATTCAATGTGTCGTTTCCGACATGAATGCTTCTTTTGTGGCGGAATGCACCCAGCAGCCAGGTGTTTCAAGAAAGCCAAGGCCGGAGCTGCTAAGGCAGCCCAGCCTGCTACCACTAAGGGCTGAGCGGTTGCTAAAACACTACTCCAATAAGAGAGAGGCCCTGATCTTTAGGAAGGGTTACTTTAGAGGATTCTGGATTACATACTCCTGTTCAATCCAAAAATAACAACAGCTGGATCTCACAAAATTGGAGCAACGCTCCAGGATCTGGAGCGTTGCTCCATTTTTTTGAGATCCAGCGTTCTGGTTAGTTTTTAGATCATATACAGGCGTGTATGGCGCCATGCCAGGAATCCCATAGGATTGAAAGGTGCAGGAAAAAACTCAACATGTCCATTTCAGCCTTCGTAGATAACAAGGGTGGGGTAGTGGTTAAGCATAGGGAAATGGAACAAGACAGCCACGCCTTCTTCGAAATGATGGGGTACACCTTAACCCAATTGGCTTGGATATCTTTAATATGAACCTCCAGCATTGAAACAGCGCTGGCGATGTTGGGGCACCAATTTAGCTAGGATTAGCTGAATTGGTGGTGGCGGATGGCAACATCTGACAGCGTAGTCTGGAGATAACTTTGGTGAGTTAAGCGGCTGGTCAGCATGTTACGGCTGGGGCCAGCTGCAGGAGGCTCCTGGTACAGTGGGGTTTAATTCGTGACTGCCAGGCCCCCTGGCAGTTGGCATATTTAATTATTGGTTGTTTTCATATATATGTTTAATAAAAGGCGTGGCCGCTAATTTATCCACACAAATGTTGTTGTGTCATTATTACAAATGTTTGAGCCACAGTGGCACTCCCAGCTCATCTTGCCTTTGGGCAGCCAAGGGGAATACATACCTTTCAACTCCCCTGATCTCCCCAGGAGTTAGCTGGTTTTGGACTTCCTCCCCAAGTCTTTCATCACTGTCATTCTCCACATGTGCACATGTGCAGAAGCTTGTGCCCATGAGCACTGAGCATTCAGCGGCTTCACAAGAACATGGCAAGTGCAGCGTTTCCCTTGAAATTTCTTGTTCCTGAAGTTGACGTCTCAGTCCTTCCATTCTGAACTGAGCACTGCTGTGTCTGTTGGCGCAGGGGACCCTGGAGCTAATACCACCTCCAGATGAGGCAGGAGCTCCATGAATCCTTAGCATCCTGCGTCAATCACAACAGTTCAGTTGCACTGAAAATTATTAGAAAATATTCAGTACAACTTCATTTGATTTGAGCTGAAGTACACGCACAGTTGGGATGTACATGAGCTCTTTGTTGTTTTAAAGGATATATAATAGGATACATGTATGCAAATTGGTTAAACTAGCAAATTTTACTCGATAGGAGGAACAGCTATAAGTGTGCTTTTGATTCAAGATTTTCCACACAATAATTTTGATTTCATAGGTTGACTAGGCACCAGCAGTAAAAGCTCTAGAGTTCCAGGCAGTAGTCACCAAATGATGGCATTATACACAGGGGTGGGAAAAACTAGGCAGGTGGGCTACATACTCCTGTCAATCTAAAAATAACAACAGTTTCAGTTGTGGTAGAGCTAGTGAATATTCTGTATATATGGTATGGTTAAATATCAGTTTGGGCCTTGGATAAAATTTCTCTCCATGAGTGATGAAACTCTATGACTGAACCAGGTGCTCTCTGAAGAAGTACTGAAAAGAAGGTTTGCTCTACTATAAAAAATGTGCAATGTATTCTGATAATAGCACTGTGACACACGAAAACTTTGGCATAGTATCCTGCTCTAATGCAAAACCATTTTTTGCCTTCACAAAATTATTTATGGAACAATATTGAAGCTTAGTAACTTGTATGAAGGAGCAAGGCAAACTTAAGTATGTTCTCAATATCCCTTTTCTTACACCTGGGTCCAGCCTCCAACCCAAATGCCTTATTCAGAAGTGGGACATACAAACCAGGTCATTACTGGAACATAAGGAAGTAGAACTCTGATATTATAGGAAATAGAGCTTTGTACTACTTCTGAAAAAAAACTCCTCTCTAATCACTGTCCCTTATTTCTTCCCACTTTGCTTTCCTTTGTAATTCTGTTTCATTTTTTGTCTTCTACTAGAAAAGTCATTTTATTGAGCACAACTTATATCAAATGCAACTGTCATCTTACTGAAAACCATAAATATGAAATACAACTGTCATCTTACTGAAAACAACATCTATAAAATACAACTGTCATCTTCCAGAACAAAGTGTATGTGCAATAAAACTAGACTGAACCAAACAGCTGACAATCGTTTATAAATGTTATCCACGCCTAGTTAGAATTTCATTGTTGGGTGCCACACGAATGAGCCAGCCCAAAAGAACCTGTTCATAGCAAGCCATAGTATAACACGGTATCTGTAAGCAAAAGGTTAATAGAATGTTTCCAAATGAATTCTGCACCCAATTAAAACGAAGACCCCATTTTCTTCTTGGGATCAGATAAATATAAATGCTATTTAATATCCCTTTCCTGAGCATCCGGAAACGCAGACACCATGGGAATAATGAATTAGATTTGCTTGCAGATACAATTGATAAATGCAGAAATTATCGTGGCGTACGCTCAGAGGAGGAGAGGTGGGGAGTAGGGATGAAGGGCGGGGGAAGGAAGGGAGGGTGCTACAGAGGTCGACTCTATTAAATCTGCAGGAATTGCTACATTTGACACAAAAGCTGCTATCACCCCAAGTCAAATCAAGAATAATATGCTTGGCTGCTCAGGATCACAGACTGAAATATGTGATTGTCATATTACCTTCAGCAGTAGCCGAAATCAATTTCTTCTGTGAGATGGGTAGAAAAAAAAGGGTAACAGAGAAAGGTGTAAAGGGGTTATTTTTTTCTTTTTTATCTGAAAACAATATGCTGGTTTTTTTTTTCTTTCTTCCTGAAAATGCAACAGTTTCATGTTGAATCCTGACTGTTCTGTTCTACATCCAAAACATTGTTATCAAATGGGTCTTTTGTTAAAATGTGCATTCTGATCAACAAAAACATTGTTAGTCCTATTGCTTAATTATCTGAATGTGTAGAAAATGTGCTTTTATTGTGTATATATTGCGTTATAATATTTCTTCTTTGTTATTGAAAGCCAAATATGGCAGTAAAGGCCATAAAATATATTTAACATAAAAATATTTCCATTATTTACCATTCATGTTGACTGCTGCTTAATTGGACTAGGTCAGTAGGACCTGTACATGTCTGTGATGAACCCATACATAAATAGGTGTACGCTAAATAGGTGTTCACTCATCCAGACTGGTATAGATGTTGATCTGCCTAGGAAATATGTCAAGTGCCATATAGAAGTTTTACTTTAAAAGCTGCCAATGTCAGAAGGAATGATTTCAGTGCTGGAAAATCAGCCTGAAAACATTTGACTAAAGCCTTTTAGATGCTCTAATATTGGTGGTTGATGACCCATAAGCACAGGAGACTGTTGGCAGTGTGTTAAAAACCTCTGGGAGTCCTACAATATGAAATGTAATTTTGACAGCTAGGGGGCTGTGGGTGTGAACATATGTTCTCTAGAACAGGCTAAGTCTATAAAGGACTCCTCGGACTCGCCAGGACCACCAGCTGGCAACCTATGTGAGCATGCATTTATGCCCTTACCCACCCTCTTCCAACTCAGACCCGGCCTGAATTGGTATGCTTTTGTCTTATAGGAACATCAACCTGTCCATGTCTGACTTACTGGGGGCAGGTATATTAAAGATCGTGACTGGCTAGTTGAGTTGGGGGAATATGGGCTGTAAAAACCCCAGTGGGACCTGATCCTTGGGTAACTCTCCAGCCCCAAACTCCTATGACACTGATAGCACTGACATCAGGCAGGACAAAATTGGGAGGCTAGAAATGAAGGGGACCAAGTGTAGAGGAAAACTAGAATGTTCCTGTTGTATTTCTATATGTTCTGTCTGCCTCCTCTAAAAATGCCCTATTATTCCTAATAGTATTTACTTGTTACTACGTTTCAGCAATGAGGAGAGCACTCTTCATGCAGTTTTACTGCTAAATTTGAACTTTATTGCAGTTTAGCCGTTACATTGCTAAGAGTGTTCATTTCATTGCTGAAATGCAGTGACTGTACTACAGGCATGTGGCTATGCCTTTTGGGGATTCATGCACCTGACCTGAAGTCTAATTTTACAGTGCACTTGAATGATAATGTTTTTATGGTATTTATTAGTTCCTAGATAAGATGAAGCTGTGAGTTCGAATATATTTTGTACCGGTACAAAATAATGAATGCTGTATATATATATATATATATATATAGACAGCGAGTTGGTGCGCACCACTAACAATGATTATACCTGGGTGCAAGAGCAAATATAGTACAATAAAGCAAAGAAAGACAGTCTTTTCTCTGCTTCCTGACGAAAGTTCCTGTGGGGGACTGAAACGTTGAGGTCTGTAATGTTCCTTTTTCATATTTTGTAATAAAATGTACCCTTTTTTAAATAATTTAAATCCTGTGCGTGCTGACACTTCTTTGCTTTATTATATATATATATATATATATATATAGATACAAAAGTTCTGCCAAAAAATTACAAAAAGGTCAGTAATACACTATGGGCCTGATTCACTAAAGGGCGATAAAAATTATCGCACGCTTTTTCGCGTTAAAAAACGCAAAATAACTTGCGCGCGATTCACCATAGTATTATCGCGTGCGAAAAATCGCCATTTTCGCATGGGGTATTTCTCGCACTAGTTTTACCGTTTTGCGTTAATTTCCGCGCTGAAAAGAATACGATCGCATGATTCACTATAACTTTTGCGCACTAAATATCGCATTCGGCTATACGAAAATTAACACCTACTACAGGCAGGCGAAAAATTATACAAAAGTACAGTAAATGATTTTTTGCAATAAAATATGGACTTACAGTGTTATTTATTCAAGTATGTGTTTCCCCCAGAGTGACGCAGCCGCCAGTTTGCAGCGAAATGTTCATTTTTAATACAGTAATTTTCCGCAAGTATTGGCGTGTATGGCTAACATGGCGTGCGTTCATTTGCGCAACTATTTCTATTTGGTTACAAGTGATGAAATGTTTCGGCAGGCATGGATTCGCAGCGAATTTTTGGACGTGCGTTGAATTTTTTCGCGGCGGATTTTTTCATGCGTTTCGCAAAACAATCCGCCAATGGCAAAACGCATGAAAAAATTCGCCACGCAAAAATTCACCGCACATCCACAAATTGATACAAGTGTCAAAAAATAATAGTCACGGGCAACAATTTTTTTGCCGCACAACATTTTTGCCGTTTCGGGGATCTTTCGAAAGATTTGCTAATTTTTCACTAAAGAAACCAGAACACATTTGCTCATCACTAGTGGCTATTATTTATAAGCAGCTACTATTTATATGTGGCTAATATTTATATACACCATTTATATGCTTCAACAATTTTTATGCACTATTTCTATGCTACCATTCATATTCGGCGATTATTTGCGTAATTTAGCGCATGTACAGGCAAATACCGCATTGAAATAGTCTTTCGCGAGTTAAATAACGCTTGCAATATCGCGCGTAAAAAAGCGCGAGTATGCTTATAGTGAATCGTGCGAAAAAGCGCCAAAATTAAGCGGCGGTAAAAATTTTAGCGCACAATAAGAATAGCGCACGTTTTATCGCCCTTTAGTGAATCAGGCCCTATTACTCCAGGCAGGACTTCAGGACCAAAGTAATATTTACTTTGTGCATAGTACACCGGATGTTATCAGTGTCGGACTATGGGCCTACCAGAGAACCTGACACCAAGGGTCCACCAGCTTTTCCTCTTATTATAATTTATATCATTATTCTCTTGTTATATAATTATATACACAGAGCTATCACAGCAACCTAAAAACGACATTCAGGACTAATTCAAGTGCAAGTAACTGTGTGTTCTGTTTGTTGCATTATTGCTTGTAGAAGCTGTGTAGGAGCACAGAGCAATACAGTGGATATAGACAGACTGCAGAGGATAGTACAGACAGACAGTATGCAGATTATGGTTGAACCTGTTGCTCTTGCTCTCCCTTTTACACTATAACAATTCTTCCTGAGAAACTCTCCTCCCCCTGACAGCTCTATATAATTAACAGCTGGGATGGATTCTCCTGCTTATCTGTGGCAATAGACTTAGCCTCAGTCATTTTCCCTGACCCCATCACAGGCTCCTAAAATAACTCTTTACTATCTTTTTCATTGCTGGGAATAAATAAAAACACACAGAACAAGGATAAGGTAGAAAAGAGTTAATGTTATGTGGTCTTATTCTCACAGGAAAATGTCCCAGTATGCCAGCAGACCAGTCTAACCCGAGTAAAACCCAAGTCCCGACCCAAGTAAAGCAAGCAAAGCTGATATCAAGATTGCAGATTTCATAGTTGAATTTTCCTGGCTTTCACTGTGCAATTAGTTCACAAATTTGATTTGTTCATTGGTGGTCTGTGGTTGACATGTTACTTAAGGCAGAATATTGTGACTGTACTAGAAAAGTCAATGCTAGCACCCATGTGCTCTCTAATCTCTAATAAAGGCACTACAGTGTCTATGCTATGTGGAAGGCATATAAATTGGGAAGTGATGGTTGCCCATGAAAGTAAATTCTGGTCTCCATGAGAAATTAAGTAAACTACAGCATTTTCATTAGGATTGTCTTGCTGCGTGGGTTAAGATCTGCACTATGAAGCAGTAAGTTTAGTTCGACTGACATGTCAGTTCCCATTTAGCAGCTCACTGAACCCCAAGGATTAACATTAGATTGTAGGTAGAATTTAATGAGCAACTCAATTCTAAAGATGCTGTATAAAGCAACTTGTGCTATACAAAGATAAAATGATAATTACATAAAAATAATTGAAGTTATTATTATAAAAATGTCTGTGATTTTACTGCAGTTTTCTGCAGACAGCGGGAATAGGATCCAGCAACTACTACAGTTGTGAGCATATTGCCACTTGCAAAGCTGTTTTAATAGTTGTGAAAAGTGTGAATCCTGTTTCAAAGTGTGAACGGTACCCCTAAAGTAAGGAGATATTTATAAAGTATTGCTACTTTTTATTGCTACATAAAAAATATAGCTTCAGATTTACTACTTCCTTTTGATGCGGTATAGAAAATAAGATTTGTAGACTTGTTCATAGACTTGAATGAATGCTCTTCTTTTTTAGCTGAGCTTTAAAGCGGATGTTCACCTTCAGACAACAGCCCCTGTCAGAAGAAAACATTTTTGTTAATAATCTTCTTATTTAAATGTTTTTTGTTCTGAAGCTACAGACCAGAATCAAGATCTAAATCTCATGATCTGCTTTCTTCTCTCTTTGTAAAGGATGTCCCAGACCAGGACTTGGCAAGCTGCCAAATAAAAAAGTTCACCAAGTTCTGAATATGATATGATATAATACCATTGTCTGGCAAGATTTAGCCAATCAGATCAATGAAATGCAAATGAAGCAGGAGAAGGAAGGCATGGACAGTAACCAATGTCAACCTCCTTTATGGGCAGAGCAGAAGAAAGAGGGCTTGTAGCAGCACTGTTTCTGGTCTGTAGCTTCAAAACAAAACATTTTAAATAATAAAAATGAATTACAAAAAAACAAATTCTGCCAGGGACTCTTCATATTCAGACTATTGTCTGAAGGGGAATATCCCGTCTTAGTGGGGTTTTTGGTGTCAATGAAAGTATTACAAGTTCCAGTCTACATCATAGACTGGGGGAGATAAAGCATGGGTGAATACAGCAGAGATAATAACAAAAACATTGAATAAAAAAAACTTTTGTTTCCAAGCATGGTATTACTATCAAGCACCTGGGCCAAGCCCCTCAGTAGGGCCAGCTGGAGTCATCCAAGAAAGTCCAATGGTAAGAGTGTGCAGAGATTGCATGTCAAGGGGGGGAATACAAACTGGGTTGGGGCCGAGTGCAGTTTTTGCACTAGACCCCATGATCCCTTAGTTATGTCACTGCTTCCAAGAAATGTTTTTTATATGGCAGGATAGAAATGGCCCATACAATACATACAATTCACAGTGCACACAAACAAACCAAGGGCACACAAACATATTAGATCACATCAGTCAATTAAATAATGAGAATCCATTTTGGCATTTTATTACCAATAAATTAGTTGCAATAGTGAAAGCTAGAATGCTATATTTTTTCTGCAGAATGTTTAACCAATCAGTAAACAGCCATTGAAGCTCCCTCTGCAGCTGCCATTTTAGCTCTGTAGCTTCCCAGCTCTAGCTGCTGGTAGCTCAGATTACAAAGAGTTGGGAGGGGTAGTGAATTCTTATGGGAGGGGGAGGAGGAAAAGAGAGTGGGAGAGGAGTAAACTGAGCAGACTTGTGCCCTGCCCTGAAGGATTTTTTTGAAAACAGGAAGTCTGACACTGAAGAACATGTGTACACAGTAGAAGAGTTTCTTTTGAAGAGGACTTTTCTGTGAGTGCTTATGGCTGTATTTACATAGACCTTTCTGATACAGCTTACTTAGTTTTAACCTTTCCTTCTCCTTTAATGTTCTGCCATTTACTCTCATACTTCTTCCTGTTATAGTTAGAGCTGCATTATTTCTGATCGCTGAGGGAGCACACAGACATCATAAAATGGTGGCTCATTGTAAATGCTGAAATACATGACTTGCTTCTACAGCATTGTTGGATCCAAAGTGGCAGTGCTGCATGGCAGGCCCTGAAATATTGTGCATTATCTTGCATGTTTTACTGAGTGTATACAGTGCGATGGATTCACCATACAATATGGTGAGTGTATGTGTGGGTTCCAATATCTTTTGCATTTCATAACTGTGGGTGCTGGTGTCAAAATGTGTGTGCATGCATATGATGTATCAGTGCATGGGGGCTGATACTGGAAACTTTATAAGCATAGATGCAGATGTGCAGGCTCTGTGCAGCTTGCTCTTTAATAGGCATTTGGTTTTGTTATCCTTACATGAAACTGACAGCCTAGTTTAAAGTCCCTTCTGTCTGTAACTAATTAGGAAACAGAAGACTATATCGTCAGGTTTCTGCAATTTGGTTAGCAGCTGTAATGTACAGTTGTATTTAGAGTTTTTTTTATCTTTTAGCACTGCACCATCTTCATTGCTCCATGATATACAGTCTGAGTGCTGGGGAGGGGAGACTGCATTACTATTTTATTTCTCATCGGAGCACAGAATATATGGCCGCCAGGAGGAACGCACAGCTGGCAGGAGGCTTCTGTGTCATAAATTATACAGTCTTTATGTGATAACAGCCAGAGGTGAAAAAGATAACAATCATTTGCATTCTGTACAGTACAATTATGTGTTGAAAGAAGCTGGGTGAAGTTTAAGGAAGGAATGGTGCCAGATCTGCTGTTGCCGTATAGCTGATGTACCAGCAGAGCTTCTTATTAACTCTTAATGTAACTATGGGATTGAGCTCAGAAGGAACACATCACCAAAAATGACGAACAAGGAAAGGCAAATCATGTTAAAGGACAAGTAAAGGCAAAAAGGTAAAATCACCTAGGGTGGTGCCAATATGGTACAAGCCCCCCCCCATACTGGTTCACTTTTTTGGAACAAACTTACTGTCTTGGGGAAAAAAGTAGCTCAGTGCCGCATTGCCATACTTTCCAATATGCAAATGTAAATCTGTCAAGGCTGTACTACTTTGTTTTTCCTAAAAGGAGCACTGGCTAGGAAAAAACTTTGCAATCAAATTTAAGTTTGCCTATAAATTCCACAGAAATGGAAGAATTTCGGAGTTCAGTGATTTGTATATCAGTAACAAATGGGGGCAGATTTATCAAAATGTGAGTTTAGAGCTTAAGGGTGAAGACACACGGAGCTACTAGTAGCAGCTACTTGTCACAGCTACAGAAATAGACAATGCTTATCATTTACTGACAATTGTCTGTACATGTGTTTTAGCAGAAGCAGTTCTCAGTATTGTCTGTTGTCAAGTATCTGCGGCTAAATAGCTCTCCGTGTCTTTACCCTAATACATAAAAACTCACCTATGTTCTATTCATTCTTTTGGCATTTTTAGAAGCATATTTATCAATGGGTGAAAGTTAGAGTTCCCCAATTTGATAAATACACTTCTAAAAATTCCATAGGAATGAACAGAAAGTGGGTGAATATTTCTGTGGCGAGCTCTATTGATAAATCTGCCCCTTTGTAAATGCCAGAATAAGCATTAGCTGTAAAGTCTCTTCACCCCTGCAACTCCCAGACTTGCTCTATGTTCTGCAAAAGGCAAGTGGGTGGGAGTTTGACAGGGAGGTTGCAGTTGCCACTGCAGCGCAACGGTTAGCGGAGGGGAAGTTTATTATACTTTTATTTGGGATATCTGTAGTGTATCAATAGGGCCACTTTGCATTTAAGTGAGGGGCTGTGAAATTGTTCCCAGACTCTCATACTAGGAACATTTGCAGACTTGCCTTACTACCAGCAAGTTACTAGCAGTAAAAATGTCATTTCAGGGTTAGAAAGGGTTACAATATTTAATGGGCAAAATATGGAGTGTGGCACAGAACCACCAGCAAGTAACAAATAAATAGACCAATTGCTTTTCTGTAACTAGGACTGATGTTGTCTCATCTATATGTCTGCTTCAGTCTCTCTCCCTTCCTCTTTGCTTGTCAATAGCTGGAGGTAACACATATTTAAGGAAACTGCCAAGACATAAAGCTGGCTGTCAGCATCTCCCAAGGTAACTGACATCTACGGACACAACATGCCAAGAAAATAACAGCTACATTAAACAATATATCATAATAAGGTTTGATGTTTAACACTGAAGAGATATGTCATTTCACTTAACCCCAGGCCTGCCAGAAGTGCAACCAATAAAGTTTAGGCAATACTGTCACTTGCTAGGTAATGTAATAACAGACATGGTTATATAATACAACACAGCATGAAAAGCAGTATAATATACATTAATATAATATATCTGAGATTTAACAAATATTACAGCCAAGAATCCAATTCCCACAATCCCTTGTATGCTTCTTTTCAGGTCTGTAAATCATGTGGCTTCTGCTGCTTTATTCTAATAGTCAGAACCAGCACTGCAGAACATAGCAAGGGACAGAGTGATACTGGATTAAACAGCAATTATATTTACAAATAACTGAAAAAGATAAAGACATTTCTGCACAGATCCCTTCATGATATCCCAGACCCAGATCTATAATATGCCAGAATGCATGGCAGGATAAATGCATTGGAAATGTCATCTAAAATACCACACAAAATACGTTTCTGATCAATCTGGTTTCATATGCAGTGATGCTTAAAAGTTTCTGCTTTCTAGCTGCTACTAGACAACTATTAATCAGTCTTTCACATAAACTTTGAGGAATTATAGCCCATTCCTCTTTATAGAAATGAATGTTAGTGGGCTCCCCCCCATGAACAGGTCCTTCCAAAACATTTCCATGGGATTAAGTTCAGACTCACCTATTCCAAAATATTACCTTCTTCTGCTTTGTGTTCAAGGTCTTGATCTTCAGTTCATGGACAGATATCCTTATATTTTTCAGCAGACTTTGCTTGTACAAATAAGGATTCATGGTTCTATCAATGATGGCAAGCCTTCCTGGTCCAAAGGCAGCAAACTGGGCCTAATTATATTGCCACCACCATGTTTCACAGATGGGATAAGTTTCTTATGTTACAATGCAATGTTTGCCTTTCACCAAACATGACACTTTCTGGAGCACTAAAACATTATTTTGCCCAGTCCTGCACTTAAGGGCAAATGCCCATACCTGATGCACTCTTACCTTCCAGTTTGTGCCTGTATGTTACCCAACCACTTAGATTGTAAGCTCTACGGGGCAGGGACCTCCTTCCTACTGTGTCTCATACCACATGGCACTTATTCCCTGTGCATTTATATATATTTATTGTATTTATTTATTATATCACTTGTCCTCCCTGTGTGTAATTTTATATTCTGTAAGATTGTACAGCCCTGCGTAGCCTTGTGGCGCTTTATAAATAAAGTTATGCATACATCATAAATACATATAAACCTGCTATGGACACCATTGTTGTTCACTGTTCTCCTGATAGTGAACTTCTGAACACTGATATTTGTCAATGCAAGAGAGGACTAAAGGTGGCCATACACGCATAGATATTGTTGTACAAAAATTATGTTTCATATGATATTTGGTGTGTGTATGGTGGAATGCCGTTGATGGCGCCAGAGCAAAGGCAAGCGTTTAGGGCTGAATGGTCAGATACGGGTATAAATCTTATTGTTACTAACCCCATATCTGATGATTCAGCTCTGCACATTAGTGGAGGGAACAAGCGATATTTCTGGTGACCAATGGCCCCAGGAAAGATCGTATCTAGGCCCCCCGCACTGGGAGGGAGCGTGCGGTGCAGGTGGCCATGTTACTAAGCATGCATGCGCATAATGAGCGAGGCTCTCTGCTGCTCATTATGCTCATGCATGTGATGTAAGACCGGTAGATGAGACTCACCCAAGTTCTATTAGCCTTCACCCCTTCAAGTTCCTTGTCAGAATAATGTTTTTGCCTCTCAATTTAGATTGTATTCATGCAGAAATGTTTATAATGGCAAGATTATTACAGTACACATTTCATACATCCCAGAAACATAGCACATATGCCAGTTCCATGTATGGTTTCCTTCATAACACATGGTAGAATATATACAGTTTCATGTCACCTATGGCATGTGACAAATGCTGTACCAAAGTCATGTAAAAAATTTCCAATTATTTGTATTGGTTTGGGGAGGCTTTAATAGGCAGCTTTCTACACCACCCTTAAAACACATTTAGAGATTTACTGACACTTTAAAATACAAAAAAATAATTACAGGGGTGGGGAGCTGAGGTAATATATTACCTAAAATTATGCCTATAAGCCCTACTCTCCTTTTGGTGTAGGGGTTAACAACCTACTTCCCAGAATTGGCATCTCTTAGGTTTAAGATAGTGGGAGAGATTGGGGCAGCTATTTGATACAGGACCCTGTATGGGAGGTCTGATTAGTCCTGTAAAACAGGATTAGGTGAACCCCTAGGATATGGTGTATATAAGTGGGAAAGGTTCTAGCCTTTTCTCTTTGGCCCTCAAACTTGGCCCTTGAGAAAGTGGGGCTCTTTCATCAGTGCTGTCCAAATTTGCTAAACAGTAGAAACTGATCACTGTCACTGGACTACTGCCTAAGTGCAAATTTGTCAGTGTTGATAAGTGAGCCCCAGTGTGTCCAAATCCTTGGCCAGGAAGATCTCCTAAGGAAACTCAGTAAATAAGAAATTTTACCATATTCTGAGCACAAGTATAGCCAGGCCTCTAGGTAGCTGAGCAGCCCTTTTCCCCAATAACTGGTATTAGGGCTCATTTAGCAACCAGCCTGATATTTGCTTTCATTTTATAACTTGTAATAAACTGTTAAAAATTAATAACAGATTGATTCCTATTGGCATCCATATTTTAGCACCTGTTTTTGTGAATAAGCCCCAAAGCAAGTAAAAAATGGGGCAAATACAATGGATATCATTACATTTTTTGAGTAAGCACCACTTGGGTTAAATAAAACACTCTTTTCCAATACTGTTTCTTCCTTATTAGATCAGTAAAACGGTGTCTTCCTGAGAAATATACAACAATAATTACATTTTTTTGTTTCATGTCTCATTTGGAATACAATTGTTGGCTATTTATTAGTTTTACTTTTGGTAAAAGCTAAAGTAAATATATGCAGAGAAATGATAAAAGCAACATTCTGATACAATAATTCTGTTTGAACCTTTAAAATGACTAACTACAGACTTCTAAACCAACAGACTATTATTATTTTTATTCAAAACGTGAAAGCTCTATATTGCACATAAAACTGCAAAGAATAACAACCAGGGATTATAATAAAATAATATAATAACAACTGAAGAGGGAATAGGAGAATTGACATAAAACTAGAAGACTGTACTTAAAACAACAGCGCAAATATATTGACACAGTGAGATAAAGTATCATGAGACAACAATATTACATGAAGATATATGTATACCAGGCGCGAGAGATAATAGGTAGATTGATAAAAAAACAAGAAGTGTCAACTATAAATGAGAGGGCAAATATGTCACTGACACTGTGACAAACGATAATACAACCAAACTAATACACGCACCACTGCACAAGACAATAATACTATAAAACAGATTTCATACCATATACCATAGAGAGCATTGGATAAAAGCAAATAAAGGTGTATAGTTGATTCCTTGTAAATCAGGATCTGCCAAGCGCCATGTCTTGTTGATATGCTGTCCTAACAGCCGGCTTGTCCTCTTTTTTTACTTTCAATCTGTTTAACAAAGAAAAGAACTGTAATTTTTTTAGCACAGCTATCTATTATTTTGATCCCACTCTTAAAGGAACGGAAATTATGATTTGTGCACAGTCACTCTGGGTGAGATTCAAAGGGGTCCAGTAGACAATAAAACAATTCCTGGATCAACAAATAATGAAGTGCAAATGCACAGGGCTGTTTTATCTCTGTTGTTGGACTATGAAAAACTGCAATTGAAGAAGACACACAGAGTCCCACATGTTTTATTACCTGAGCGCAATAAAAACCACACATGATTTTGGGGAGGTCCCATTGTCCAGGGCGTGGGCAGGACCCAGTTGCTAAATTTGTAACTACAAACCAATCACTGTATCAGGTATAAATTCCATTAATGTGCTTGTAAATTGTTCATTTTTACCAATGATGGCTAAACACAAATATCATTTTATACTGATTTCTACACACCAGTGGTATTTACTAATCTGAAAACCAATTTAAGGTTTATGTTAATGGATATGTATCAAACAATGGAATTTGGCCAAAGCATTAAGGTTCCCATTATTTGTGATTTACTGGGTGACTCATTAGTCTACATAGTATTGAGGGCCTTGCAAACTTTATAGCTTCAGTCATCATTAGAAGGGCACCTGACAGTTGCACATATTTAACTTTAATGTGCTGAAAATGTCACCTAAGTCTATTCATCACTAATCAGCTCTCCTTATGTGAACTACTTTGGCAAGCATGTCATCTCCCTTTTTTTGTAACACAGCCTCATTATGTTCTCGTTGTATTCGAAATCTTATGTTTTAGACCTTTGTAAGATTAACTGTTGCAAACAGTTCTGCTTGCTGGTTTTTGTTTAATCATTTGGGGAAATTTGGTGAGACAAAGCCAAAGGTATAAATTCCAAATGTGAGCAAAAGTTTCCAAGGGTAATTGCACACAGTACGTTTTGTCACCCATCTTTCGGAGCGGGTGACAAGCATCATTAGAAAATACCTGTGAAAGAAGAAAATACCTTTGTATTGATGTCAATTTGAATCGCTGGTGGTAAAACATTTGAAGTGTGGAAGCACAGGAAAATGCAGAGGATAATTTCTGATGCTTAAGTGATTCAAATGTTTTACAACCAGCGATTCACACTGACACCAATGCAAAGGTATTTTCTGACATGTTAAACTCCTGCAGTGTGGGCGACATGCATCCTGTGTAACATTGCCCTAAAAGTATCTCTTCTGCTTTCTGACAGCTAACAGATGGCATATACAGTTTTTGTAGTTTTCAACATTTGTTCAACAAACAGATAATAAAAGATCTAAATGATAGACTTGTAACTGGTGGCACAAAACACACTATTTAAATATATTCACATTTAGCCATAGTAAATATAAGCCTGGGAGGAAGGAGCTCATTGAGCAGCCTGAGGTTCCAACGAGGAGGCTAAAATGGTTCGTCACAACACTGGTTGTCACTTGTCAGATTAGGGACTCAAGTGGTTAGCTATTGGAATAGGCACCAATGTGAGCATCCGCTACCGATGTGGACTAGTTCACCTATATTTGAATATTACCTTTGGGTATCTGCAACTGGTATGCCTGTGTGACATCAATAAGTGAATAACATTGTCTAAAGTATGTCTAAAGCAACTGATGATTGTATCATCTGAAAAGTACCACCAAAGTGATTTTGTAAGATCTAGCAAATAAACTATTGTCATTTGTTGTGTGATTTGGTGTGGTTAACCCTTCCCATCCCATGTAACAAATGCTGTACTGGAAGTTGCAACTCCCCGAGTCCAAGTTGGATAAGAACAACGTAAGAACCAGGTAGAAGCTAGGGACCAGAGTGCTACATGCAATAATAGTAAAGAAAATTAGCAGTACATCATTTGCTACACTGTAAGGATGAATTGACAGCTGACCTACTGAGCCTGATCAGCCTGTGAATCTAGAATCTGCAGAAACTGATGCCATACAGCTGAACCCAAAACATCTCTTGGGTTTGGAGCATCTATAATTCTAAGTTTGTGGATTTGTTGTTACTCCCTTATTAGCAATAAATATCGATCTAGTGTAACTGTTTTACCATAATTTAACAAACAAGAGCATAGTAAATTCCACTTTTAGTAGAACTAAACTATAAGACAGTTTGTCTACTTAGGGGCTGATTTACTAAGACACGATTTCGAATCCGAATTGGAAAAATTCCGATTGGAAACGAACATTTTGCGACTTTTTCGTATTTTTTGCGATTTTTTCGGCGTCTTTACGAAAGTTGCGCAAAGTCGCAATTTTTTCGTAGCGTTAACACTTGCGCGCAAAGTCGCGCCTTTTTCGTAGCGTTAAAACTTAAAAGGCGCGACGTTTCGCGCAAGTTTTAACGCTACGAAAAAATCGCGACTTTGCGCAACTTTCGTAATGGCTACGAAAAACTCGCGTTTTTTCGCAAAAATCGTAAAGACGCAGAAAAAATCGCAAAAAATACGAAAAAAATCGCAAAATTACCGATCATTACGAAAAAAAACGCAATCAGACGCATTCGGCCCGTTCGTGGGTTAGTAAATGTGCCCCTATGTGTAACAAGAGCTAACCCTGACTGGCCTCAATTCACACAACTACAGGTTTTTTTTTTTTTTTTAAATAATTTAGCTTTCTGCTATCATCTTCACCCTGTTAAAATGTAATTGTTTAAGGAAAGCCCCCCTTCCCCATAATTACTTTTTCTGTCTTTATGCACTTATCCTCTTTGTGTTCATTGTTTCTTCTTTGCTATATTTCTTTCTAAAAAAAATGTTTAATAGCTAAGTAAAACGCAGTGTATCTGCTGAAGCAATTCTGCAAATATAGGTAAACCTGCAATAACACAACAAGGGTGAAGAATTATATCTTCCTAGCACCTTGGCGTCCTAGAGATGTCCCTGTCTGATTGCTTCAGTTACATCCTGCAAATAAATGCAGCAGACAATAATGAAAGTTTGCTGTCAATTCTACTTGAGAGTCGGAGAATTTAAAGCACAGACATAGCTCCCTGTAATCCCATTTCTATGACGGATTCATTGCAGAATTCACACCGGGAGTTGTAAACTAAGCAGCGTTGTGGCCTTAGCTGTGAAATGGGGAGCGTGTAAGTGTCAGCTTTGATCGGCTAGATTGATAACGGAGATTTACAGTTTTTCTTTATAGTTACAGTGTGCAAAGTCCTGCAAAAAAAGAAGAAAAGAATTCTGTAAGGAAAATGTAATGCTGATAGTGATACTTGTTTTATAGTTGAAGATAATGGAATAACAAAGAATTGACTCCAGTGTGATCCAGTAAGTAGGTAAAGGTGTTTGCTAATAGATTATTGGAGGAATCTCAAGAGAAGCTAGGAATCACAACCAGGCTACACACCTATAATAACTATCTTTCACACAGTTGATCCATAAGAATGGAAAAGCAGAATAACTATACCTTTTCTACTACTTTGTACACTTAATGGTTAATTAGGTTTCCATTTGCTATAGGTTCACCTTCTATCCTGATGGAGCTAGGCCATTCTCCTTTAGAGATACAAAACCATAAGCATTCAAAATAACTCCAAATTATTCTATCATGTTAGCTGAGCAAAATAAACTCCAATGACACTATATAAATAATAAAAATCTAGTTTCCTTCAGTCTTGGAATTACAAAATATCAGCAAGCAGGCAGGTGTCATTTGGGGACACAGTTAGTAAGGCAAGCTTTGTATCACCCCAAAATCTTGTTTACCTTATAGAATGGAGGATGCCCATACCCATGCACTGGCTACATAATTAGAAGAAGGGAGGGAAAAGTGAGAAGTGCAGTGAAATCTAGGAAGTGCTGAATGGAAAGCTAAAGACAAGGCAGGCAATATATGATTGATAGCTAGGATTTTAAAATGTCTTTATAATGGGTATGGATGTGGAATTTAGGAATTTATGTTTCATGTTTAACTTGAAACTGACTTTTTATTATACAGATTTTTATGTCTGGGTGACAGGTCCCCTTTAATGTGCCTTGCATGCAAAATCTTTAGGAAACCATCTTAAAATTTACAGAATGTTTTCTCTTGCTAGGTTTATGGGGAAAAATGTAACTCATCATCTTATCTCTCACATTTTCCCATATTAGTCTTTTGAATACTTTGATACAAAAAATGCATATGGTTGCTTAAAATATAGGGGAATATTATCAGAGGACAAATTACGATTGCTACATTATTTCTGCCATTATCTCATGAGTTCTAATTTGACACCTTTCCCTGACTTTTTTGATGGCTTTACTAATTTATCAAAGCATTTCTTCTGTTTGCCCATCAGATTTCTCTCCAGCTTTGGGCAGTTGAATTAGGTTGTTTCCTGTAGGCAGGAGTTCATGCATCATTGCTGGTGCACTGCAGCAATAAAATGGAATGCAATTACGTTGCTTCTAACTTAACTGCACTGCTTCTGGTGAAACTGCGTCTGAGTCCTCAAAACGGACACAGTGGCCTGTCACAAATTGGATGCAAATATTTTCACAGCCAGTCTGGTGTCATTTCTGGTGTTTGGTGGTACAGATCTGCTATTCTGAAACCCATAATCCAGAAAGCTCCAAATTATGGTAAGGCCATCTTCCATAGACTCCATTTTAATGTTTAAATGTTTTAATGTTTAAATTATTTTTAACAGAGTAAAGCTGGCCAAACACGTGGCGATCTGACGATGTTTCGTGCGACCATCGGTCGCACGAAACATCGTCAGATCCACCACACACCATTCAGGGCATTCAGGTAAGGAGGTAGAAACAATAGGATTTCTACCTCCTTCTGCCGATTCAGCGCTGAAGGGAGAATTTTGGTCAGGCGCCTTCTATGGCGCCCGATCAAAACTTTCAAACTGGTCCAATCGGAGCAGCTTCCTGCGATATCGGTCGACTCGCCGACATACCATACACGCACCGAATATCGTACAAAACGAGGTTTCGTACGATATTATCGGTGCGTGTATGGCCACCTTTATGGTCTTGTGATCTAAATTACATATCTGGAAATAAGGCATGCTCTGTGCCACTGTCAATTACCTGAGTTTAGGGACCAACACACAATATACTGTATATAGTAAATAAATGTCACAATATAAGGCTGATTAGTAAACAGCGATGAACATTACTTTTGCCAGGTTTTGCTGTGAAAAACCACCTATAGACTTCAATGTATTGTGCACTAAAAAAAGTCCCTGCCCTGCCCAGAGCAAACTGTTCATGTGGATCTCACTTCTAAAAATTTCAAGATGGGGAGCTCCTGTAAAAATGTTGAAGGCCTGGATCATTAATACTGTAGGGACCCATAGGTATTAGACTCCCTATGGCTTTAATTCCCTACTGCCTCTTTCCTATTACTGTTGCTGTCCCATGTATCTAGTCCACTATAGCTTATGCCTTATTGATTTAGTTAGGATGGCCACTCCCCTTGCAGACTGATAAAGTGTCTAGCAAGGAGGAGTGGCTTCCTCTTTGGCTGCCTTCTGACTCTCAGGGAACAACTCCATTGAGCTTGGGATCAGAATAGGCCCCAGTAAAGCCACCTGCCCTAGAGTAGCCCCTTGGTGCTCTAGTGAAGTCAGGGACAGGGCCCCGTGAACGAGGTGAAGTTAGTGGTAGGATAGATCCTGTTATAGCACGCTTTATAGAGTGTGATATAGTTAGGGCTATCTAGTAAGAGCAGTCTTGGCTCCAACATAGGAGAAAGTAAGGGTTCAGAATACCCAGGCTCTGTTTGCCTTGCTGTAGGGACCGCAGTTCAGACACAGGTATCAGGCAGTATCTACCCCTGATCCTACGTTGGCTGTAGGGATCCGGTCCAGTAAAGGGTAATCATCCTTAGGATTTCTGCTAGTTCCTCATCTACCTCCACTGTGGTGCCACTCTGGTTTTGCCTTTTACAACTGCCACTAATTGCTGTGTTAACTACCTCAACTATTGTGAGTATAACCCTGCTTCAACCTTGTCTGTGACAATAAACGTTCTACAGTTATTCAGCAAAAGAACCTTCTGGCGTCCTATTTACTACATCCACACCATACAGCTTCAGGTAGTTGTAGTTCAACAACATCCTCATCTCCAAATTTGCTCCTAAAAGTCATCTCCCACTTAGCGGAGGCCCATCCTGGGAAAGGGGGATCGCATGAAACCCATGCTCTATCATAACTAGCCTGGATTTACTCCTTAATTAGCCAAATAGGTGTTACACTACCATAGAGATACTGAACCTTTATGCTGGTACAATAAGTTCAGTATGTAAAATTTGTTTACACAGCATGCCAAGGAAGCCATGTACCTACCCCTTGGTCACAGTAGGTGTAAAGTACAGTGCTTCCTTGTGTCAGAGCGAGTTGTATGATACACCTTGTGCATTGTACATCAAAGCAACTGGCAAATTGCCAAACTGCACGGTCTGTTCTTATTATTGAAGTCATTCTTCTGGGGGTACTTAATGTATGTTGGAAAAGTATCTGTTTTGAGAAGGTATTGCCTCTAGCAGTATGTAATTTTCTATTTTAGCACCACAGTGGTGAGTGATTGCCTCCAGCAGTATATCAATCCCACAAGCACTGATTAATTCCTTCCAGCAGTATAATGGTTACACAAACAGTATGTAGTTACCTCCAGAGGTATATTTATCCCACAAGCAGTGTGCTATGGCTACCGACAATACACCGGTCCCGTAAATATTGTTTTATTGAGTCTAGTCGTATGTCTGTCCAGTATGTCTTGCATTTTGTGAAATGCACTTTCTATAATATAAAAGGTCCATAATACAGAATACAAAATGCATATCAAACAATTATGGTGTTTCTTTGATGAACATAAATACTGCACAGCTTTAAAAAGAATTAGGTTTTATCAGTACATCAAAAGGTACATAACCCATACCAGCTATTAAGATTACTTTTAAACAGGGGACCTGTTTGTGTAGCAAACCTTGCACCATTTATTACCTAATCCCAATAGATGATTTAAGCAGATCCATTCATTTTGCAATTAACTTGTCTAAGGCCAAAATAAAATGTCTATATATCCAACACACTGCGTACCTTCAGTCTTTATTTACTCCTTATCAACAAACAACCAATAATACATTTCTTTACAAATTATTTCATTTTGAGCCCTGCAAGACAGCAGGAGGAGCATTAATGGTCTCTTTTTTTCAATGGTGGAACTATAGGCCTCTTCAGAAATTGGTAAGATGCAGATGAAATCTGTATGAGTTTCCTTCCTCTATGCAGAAAGATCAGTGCCGTTTACATTACTGAAAGCAAGGGGAGTCTGCCAGAGTGGCAGAAAATCAATTTTGAAATATAGTCTTATTTACTGCCTCCTCTGAATAGTGCTTTTATGATTGTTTTAAGGTGGAATTATTAAAGGTCTGAAGAGGTCAAGTACGCTGTGTAATGCAGTTGAAGATTTGGGGACCTTATCAACAGCACAGAAAATAAAATACCGTACTTAGAATTTCTGTCCAAGGTGAGTAACTTTTCACACTGTAGTTTTGAGAAATCATCCTGCGCTAGTGAAAGAAATGAACCTCATAACCTTGGCTGCCAGTAAAATTCTTCCATTTTTAAGTAGTTAGATGTGAAAGTTCTTGAAGCAAGGATGATTTTAGGGAAGGCAGGCAGGGCATTTGTTTTCGGCAACCAGTAATAAAGGAGCCTCTTGGGGTAACACAGGTAAAAGTACAAAGGACACTTAATATTGTATAATATATCCAGGGGTAAAAACATTTTTTTTTACGGAAACAGAATACCCAAAGGCTCATTTAGAAATGGAGTACAAAGTGCAAAGCTCTATAAAAGAAGAACGATTGTGTTATTGGCTAAGATACCTGCACTAATACCTTCTCCTAGCATGTATAGATGGAAGCTTGTATTGGTTCCAACAGATATCTTGCAATAACATCATTAAATACTACATGCATACATTAACAGTTTTATATTATTAATCAGAAATGATTACCGGGATTATCCACCTTAGAGGTTACCCATAAGCATTAACAATGTCCATGACCACATCTAGCAGACTGACAAGAACCTACTATGATAGGCATACTTGAACTTCCCGATCAAGTATGCACTTCCACAACTTCCAGGCAAAAGCAAGGATTTCTTGCATAGAAATATTAAATAGATCTAGCCCAACCTCACCTCATTTAAGTATACTTAATCTAAAATAATTATGCTTGTGACAATAACTCCTTATTTACCATCACCACCCTTCATTACTCTGAATAAACTTTGAAACTACTGTGTTCACTTTTACCCTTGCCTTATTGATGGCAGCCATTCCTCTTCAAAACTCAGTAGTACTAACTCAGAGCAGATGATGAACAGCTGAGGGAATAAGGAGCACTAACTAATAGTTTTCCTTTAAAAGAACTATGTCATCCTACAATAGACCTCTTACTTATTCACAAGTAACCTTTACCCAATCTTTTTGAGAACTTAGATCTATTTATTTCAGCCAGATATCTTTAAAAATTATGGCTAAGCATGCTCCTGTACCTCAGAGACAAAAACTAATGAGAATTGTGACCTTCCTCACTGCAAGCTATCCTGAAGGACAAAATATCTGGTATATTTTCTCCCTATGTGTGAGGAATGATTGTCATACTTTTGTATACATGTATACTTCCATCTCTAACAGGGTAATTTGCAAACCTGAACCCCTTCTTATTGGCCCTCTCTCAGCCAGTATTTGACCTGCTGAAGCCCCCTTAGTAATCATTACTATACATAGGGTAAACATCACTGTTGTTTCAGCTAATATCTTGCCCTAATGCCATACATTACCTGAATGACTCTTTATACTTAAACCAGGTGGGTCACTGATGGACCCTATGTACATCCCATATTAAATTCAGGTATCAGAATAATGCAGAACATAGCTCACCTATTATAATTCATTTAATATACTGACAATTGTCTAAAGGGTTATGTAATAGAAGGCACTAAATTTGCCCAGGGGCAGTAACCCATAGCTAACAATCAGCATGTAGAATTTACTGGCCACATGTTTAGAAGCAAACATCTTATTGGTTGCTAAGGGTTACTGTTACTTGGCAAACTTAGTGCCTTTTATTACATATGGGTCCCTACCAGTCATTTGAACTGAACAAGCCCTCGGATCAGTGGTGAAATATTTTCAAGAAAAAACTCAGAAAAGTCCAGTTGTTTTAGACTTAATTCCACTAGATACTGTATATCATGACCTTGATGAATGAGAATCTTCATAAACATATGGGGGGTTATTGCCTTGTCCCTCCAACTTAATCAATGGGCATTTTTAGAAACTTTTAACAATATTGGACACAGATTTGAATAGTTTTTGCCCCCACAGGGATAGAGAGAAACAGTTTAAAAAAATTATGGTGAAAAATGTATTTGACAGTTCAGAAAAAAAAATCACTGCTTCCCATACAGACCACAACCCTCTTTCTTGTGGAACATCCATGTGTGAACTTATTTCCCACAGCAAACTTTTTTGTGGGGTTCCCATTCCCAAACTCCAGTTTGGATGTGGATTAGCATTGCTTTCTTCAACAGGAGTGCAGGCTCTATTAGCCCACACCTCCAGCAGAGGAAACCATTTTCTTATGATAGGTGCCCTTTAGTGTTGCCCCCAATCCTGCATTTTATCATTTTACCTGCCTGTGGCAAATATTATACATACACAAAATATAGATTATTTGCCGGTGCATTAAGTAAAGCAAGTCAAGGTGAAGATTGTTATGAGAACTTTTACAAATGAGCATTTAAAATGCTACTGCTAATTGCATTTGAGGTAGCAAAGCATCAAGGGCTCAGTACCATTAAAGAAAGCAATGTTAACAATTCTAACAGGCAGAACACTAAAAGACATTCAAACTGAAAGAAGTTAGGAGAGAAAATACAAAAAATGTAATAAAAAAGCAAGAAAAAAAATCAATGTCATAAGTCAAGTGTAGAGCACTTAATAGGAAAACCAATGAAGAACTGGTGGAAAAATGATTATTACTTATAACTTGTCAGTTCTATATTCATCCTAAATTAACCATTTTATTGCAACAGTGGCCAACAATGCTTTGCATTGCCTGATTTATAAAGTACCAACATATTTAGCTACTGAAAGGTAAAACCGTTGATTTTCAGTTTCACTTCTGTTCTTAGGATGATTATTATTATTATCAGAACTATATTATTTATATAGTTCTGACAAAGTCCAAAGTACTTTACAGAGATTTTACACTGACATCTGTTCCTGCCCAGTGGAGCTTGCAATTAGGTCCCTATCACACACATACACACTATGGTCAAAGGATAAGGAAGATAAGTGCTTTTTTTCAAGTACAGTTCAGGGAAAGAAGATCCAAGACTGCTTTGGAACTACATTTTGATGTTTTACTACATTTTTCAGACTTACTTTTGCTTCCTTTCAAGGTAGAACATTAGGAATCCCCACTTTGTTGCACATTGATTTGACATGAAAAGTGTGAGTGGCAGTGATCAAGAGGCTCTCAATCCACTTTTATCTACTCCCTATGACATACACTCTGCCTAATGCAATGGCCTATTGATTTCACCCATTGTATGTCAACTTCACGCTGTCAGTTATGCCTGATAAACTACATTCCTCAATGAGTTTTCCAGGCAATCGCCAAAGAAACCTAGGAGGTGCTTCACAGTATGCTTTGTTACATAGTCTACACTACAGATATCCAGTTTGTTGTTCTCCAGCTATTTAGCAACTACAGTACAGCATCTACAGAAGAGAGGCACGTTGAATTGGGGCAAATTTCCTAACATTCCATAAAGTATTTCCAGCAGCCTGAATTTAAGCGCGATAAACACATTTATCATAGCAGATATATATGTTAATTCAGCAACATATGTTGTGGTAAAAAATACCCAAGATTTGTAAATCGGCACCTATGATCTGTGTAATGACAAAAAAAGTATGTATTGTTTATTATTAACATTCTCCACATCTGTCTGCTATTAATTCTTGTCAGTTGATAAAAAACATAGACACCTGTAAACATGTATTGTCCACATATTTTAGAGAATAGTATGTTTAGATGTTTTTGAGATGCTCTACATTTTTAACAAATTCTATTGCTTTTAAATTCAGTAAAGACATGGGTCTAATTTATGGGCAGTGCATGATATTCACCAGGATTCTCAAGAGAGGGGTTTCCAGAGACAGCCACTTAGAAGGGCCTAAGATAGAGACTTAAGCTCAGCACTCCAGGAGATTAAAGCAGGACATCTGTATCAAGTGTAGAAGAGAAAGTAACTCTTGAGATGAGTTAAAACAACAGATTAAACTATGAAAACTGTCAGGAGGTTTGCAGTGAATAACTAAGGAATAGTGTAAAAGCGGGAGGTTAAAGGGGATGTTCATCTTTAACTCAGATTTACCTATGTCACACACTTTGATAAGTGTAATCTAAGGCATTTTTAATATAGTTATCTTTAACAACTGGCTGACAATCCACTTTACAGAGCCTTACCCATAACCTTCTGAGACCTTTAGTGGTGCAGATACATGGACTTCTGACTGTAACTGCTGACATTAGATGAGATAAAGCTATAGGTTAGCAATATAGGGGTTATCAAGGTGAATTGATAACTGTTACAGGTAGGTTAGATAGCTGGTAGGCCCAGAAAAGCAGTTTTCACTTCTTACTTGGGAGTGGGACAAATATAAAAGAAACAATACAAAACCAGAATGCATTAGACAGATGACCAAAAGAGTTCTGCGCTGAAATGGTTTGAAATGCAGGGCTCACAATCAACATATTCATTTAACCCAGGACCAGCACTCCCTTATATTAATGTGAAGAAATACTTATTTAAACATATTACATATTGTCCAACATTTTGTTCCCTATTATGTTGATTATTAAGGTTCCTGTGATGCTTTAGTGTTATGCTTTTCATTGCTTATCATCCCTTACAGGCCCTTTCCTAATGATCTACTTTTCTGACAAACTGTATCCTAACTAACTGCTTCCTGGTTATAAAGAAAAACATATTTAAAGTTATTAGGACAATTCTGTCCATTTAATAATAATGGCAATAATTGTTTGGCCACCATTCTGGTGACACATTTACAAGCACATCCTTGTTATGCCCCATTTATGTTAATTTAGATTAGATCAAAATTGTAATTTTGAACCAGCTAGAAATAAGGTTCACAAATGCACTAATCTGCAGATAATAAAGTATATATTTATTTGAGTTGTTAATCACATATTAAAAACTTAAGCAACTGTTGCACAGTAAAACAATAAAACAGTACGTTTCTCATAGTTATAGGATCTATAATAGGGCACTTTGGATAGTAATGCAATTTTTCAGTTTTAGATACTTTACTATGTTATCCCCTTGCAGATAAAGATTTCCGAGTTTAAAGGTGATCTATTTTTGACAGCAATGTTCACCTATATAATTACTGGATCCTATATGAAAAAATATGCTTCTGCCCTGAAGTATTTCTACAAAGCCTGTTTGATTTTACGGGCTTAGCTGCAGCCTAAATGTGGCACCAAAGCTCACAGAATTTCAGTGGTCGAGTTCTTTTTTATAGGATTGGATTCAATTTTCAGATCCTATTAAGATTCTCGGCTGTGCTGTAGCAGAAATAGTCAGTTCAGTAGCCGCATTCAGAGGCAGAACGAGAACTGACAGCTTTAATCGGTAGCTTTTTCTCTTTCCATGGGTGCTGAGCTATCACATAACAGGGTACGTGTTAAGGACACAGATTTGTAATGTGCTTTTAGCCAGCTTATTAATATGATGAGGAATCCGATTTTCTAATCAGATTGATGGAGCTCCTGAGCTTTGGTAATGTTATTATAGGACAGCACAACATACTAAACTGTGGTGAACACAGGACCCTCACAAGGTCTAACCTTATTATATATGCCGCTTCATTTAGTAAATTTACTACTTGTAGAGAATTAGCTATTTAATATCACTTACGATAAACTGATCCATGATCAGATTAAACTTAAGGTCTTTCTCGACCTATATTATATTAAAATATTTTTACTTGCCGTTTTGAATCTTATGCTAAAACACTATAAACGCCAAAAAAACAGTTCCCAGTAAAGTTGGTGGGACGGGAAGTTATTTTAAAAGTACTATTAGAAATTTCCATTCATCCAAATTGATAAATGTTACTGACTTCCCATTATTTCAATAGCATTTCAATGACTTTGACCAGATTATCGCTGGCTTGTAAAACATTGATGACCTTTCCTCTCACTTTGGCAAACAGAAGTTCTTCATTCTCTGAAGAAATGATGGGATTTTGCCAAGTCTGGGTTGGCAGAGCTTTTCAATTTAAATGATATTTTGGTTAAAGTGAAAATCCAAGTTCTTTCTAAATAGGATGAAAGGAGAATAAACATTCAAAATTGCATCAAAGCTGCATTGGATTGAAAGACTTCCATTAAAGTTGCAGTTTTATAAACAGAAATCTGCAAATTTTGAGCAAGCTGTCTGAATATGTGTATGAAAGTGGCGTAACTACTTTTCCCAAGGTCCCCCACAAAAGTAGCAAACCCTTCTCCCCGCCTGCACGTGTCCCCCCATGCCCGCTTGCATATAAATACCCTGTTCTTGCCACTCTCTTACCTACGACCATGAGGTCTTCTTCCTCTATTGTTACACCACTGTCACGAACGCCACCACAGACGTGGTGTGACCAGGTGTGTGACCAGGCGGGCGGCTGTAAGGTGTAACACATCAACTACACAGTTTCTCGCTAACTCATGCAATCAACCCCAAACAGCCCCAACCCGCCTAAACTTAACAAGTGCCACCACCACGTTTAAAGGCCGCAAGTACCCAAGTCTAGATGTTCTATTGCACACTGACGCTTCACAGAGGCAAATCACCCTAGACTTCCTAGCTAAGCACTCTAGCAGACAACACACAACTTTCCCGCAAGCAAATAAAGGGTTAAGCAGACACACTTTCCCTATAACTAGCAAGGTGTTAAACATATTTAACATACACACTCCTCTTAAGGCATAAAGGTTCATTTAGAGCACAAAGAAAAACTTATGAAATTTTATATTTAATAATCCAAAGTGGACAGTGTATTAATTATATAGAAACAGTTAAGGTTACAAAATGACATACAGGTTGCAAAACAGTTATAAAATAAAAAGGGATAAAAATGGAGAAACCTACATACATAACCAATCGAATGATCCTATGTAATCATTCTGTTTCAGGGGGGACGGAGAAATAGCGACATATATCTCCTGAGCAGCTTGGTCCCCAAAGGCATATGTCTTCCCAGTTGTCTGGGCCATTGATATACAGGCTACAAGGTAGGTCACGCCCCCATCTAATGAGAAAGGTGAGGGCGTGTCACCATTTGGTAACTGGCTGTTCTGGTGACATTTTTATTTTCCAGCTAGCCTTAAATACTTAATGGGTATACAAATAGATTATGGAACCATGAGCATTATGTGGGAAATGGAATTCTCTTTTCATAGACACCAAATCAGGCCTAAAGGTGGCCATACACGAGGCGATTTCGCTCGTTGTGCGATGAACGATTATATCGACAAACGATCGTATGGCGATCGAGTTCCCATACGATATGCCATCCACGGGCAACGATAATTCGGGAAAGATTTTGTCGCATCATTATCGTAAAATACCTACGATCGTACATCTACGTACGATCGATGTCGTTGCTGGCAATCGTGACATGCGCAGAGAACAATCGTTGAAAGACAAATGTCTGACACTCACACCAACTGGCAGATTTTATCGTTAAACGACCAAAATTTTTAAACCTGGCCGATCGATTTTGGGGACGATAATGTCGGCTCGTTTAGTGGGCCGACGATCGTTCGTACACCACCAACTATACGATAACTTAACGATAGCATCGGATCGTTCGGGAATCGGTCGTTTGTAAGTAAAAAATCGGTCCGTGTATGGCCACCTTAACACATATTGTTCTGGTTTTATCACAATATTGGATAATCCAGAATAATATGTGTGTCTGCTAGAGTGCTTAGTTAGGGAGTCTATGGTGATTTGCCTCTGTGAAGCATCAGTCTGCAATAGAACATGTAGACTTGGGTGCTTGCGGCCTTTTAGGCTGGTTGGGGCTGTTTGGGGTTGATGGGCCTAACGAAATATTAGCTAAGAATCTGCTAAGAAGAGACAGACCACCCCACTGTAGCACAGGTATGATAATTTAGTTACCTTGTTGATTCATTTGGCCCTGGCTTTTCACACCTCACAGTCCCCTAGCCAGCCAGTCTGGCTTCAGTGTCTTTAGGGGGTATTTGTGAATTACCCCCTACTGTGAAGGGTCTCTCTAAATAGACTTTCTAAATTGAAGACTTAACCCTTCCTATGCTGCCCCAACATGACAACCACTGTCTACAGAGTGTTACGCTGAACCTCTCTGTTGCCTTTGAATAATTAGATATGAAAGACTTCCCAAACTTCTTAATTTAAAGGAACAGTAACACCAAAAAATTAAAGAGTTTTAAAGTAAATAAATTATAATGTACTGTTGCCCTGCACTGGTAAAACTTGTGTGTTTGCTACAGTAACTCTACTATAGTTTATATATAATAAGCTGCTGTGTAGCCATGGGGGCAGCCATTCAAGCTGTAAAAAAAGGAGAAAAGGCACAGGTTACATAGCAGATAACGGATAAGCTCTGTAGAATACAATAGTGTTTTATTTGTTATCTGCTAAGTGCCTGTGCCTTTTCTCCTTTGAATGGCTGCCCCCATGGCTACACAGCTGCATTCTTTATATAAACCATAGTAGTGTTTCTGAGGCAAACACACCAGTTGTACCAGTGCAGGGCAGCAGTACATTATATTGGAATTTCTTTTATACATTTGAATTTTTGGGTGTTACTGTTCCTTTAAGCTGTCATTATAGAGTTTTGGATTTGCTTATTGGCCAGTTCTGCACTGTAGATAGGCTGTCTGTCTGTTGTTATGTAGATCTGCAGAGGCATGGCCAGTAGAGTGAAAAGCCAGCTTTTTGGTTAAAATATTACTTTTCACTCTACCACGTTTACACGTGAAGAAGGAAAAGAGGATTGGTGGTGATGCTGGTGATTACAATACCTGGGGGGGGGGGGGGGGGGGGGGGGGTGCCTAACATTTGGCACACCTCAGTGAATTATGCTTTTCTTGTCCATAGACATCTATTGATGTCTACCTATGCATCTCTCTCTCTCTCTCTGACGCTCTTTCTTTCTTCAGTATATGTCTTTTCAGTCTGTCCTGTTAAATCCATATCACAGGTGTCAGCAGAGAGAAGGCAGCCAAGAGCTTACAGAGTCATTTAAAAGAGTCCATAAAATCAATCTGCTTTCCAATGAAAGCTGTAATTTGTGCAGCAGTGTTCTTGAAAATAAACAGATACACCACATCATTGTCATCAGCAGGGCAGTGTGCTGCAAGAGAAGAGAACTGTAGATCACTAAGCATGAAGCTATCATATTAACATGGGTTGGCGAATCTGTGTAGTGAAACAGTAGGGAAGTTTGCATATTATAAATGTGATTTACTCAAACAATATGGATTTGCACAGTGTGTAGTCTGAAAGCAGGGAACAGACCACCAGCTAAAAGCATCAGGCTTATACTTACCATATATACATTTATTTCCCCATGTATGGGCAGAAAGCCTCAACTGCCTTTAGTGCAACAAGCTTCCTGCAATATTCACTTAAAAACAAAGCAGCATTATACACAATGGTCCAGATAGAGTGTTATTTGTTTATTCATTTGTGGAAAGTGAAATTATGTATATTTATTTCACTTGACTCAATAATTTGAATCAGTGCTGTCCAACTTCTGTGGTCCCAAGGGCCAGAATTTTTCTGGCCTACATGGTGGAGGGCTGATAATGGAAGCCAGTTTGACCACTCCCCTTTTTTAAACTGCACCCACTTCAAACCACACCCATGTTATCACATGCTTGAGAAAGGGGTCACTTTGCCCCGAAACGTTGCACTACCGCAAGAAAGTTTGAACTTAAGGGCTTGTCCCTATTACAGCTCTGAGTGCCATTGCATTTGTGATCACATGGGTTAATACCATGCCCACATTAATGGTGGTAGTGCAGCAAAAACCCAAATGGTTGGTGCTTAAATCCATATGCCTCCACTGTGGATAGCACAGCAACCCCCAGCACATAATTACACAACTTAGGGGCCATATAATGACTATTTCCAAATGCTACAAACTCCCAGAACAAACACCTGCCAGATGCAGAGTATGGCAGGCAGCATAGGGCCGACAGAGAATGGAGAGTAAGGAACACATAGGCAGAATAAGGGAGGCAGAGTATGGCACACACAGGCAGTTTAGGGCAGGCAGAGTATGGCACACACAGACAGCATAAGGCAGGCAGAGTAAGGCACACATAGGCAAAATAGGGCAGGCAGAGTATGGCACACACAGGCAGTGTAGGCAGGTAGAGTATGGCAAACACAGGCAGCATAGGGCAGGCAGAGTATGGAACACACAGGCAGCATAGGGCAGGCAGAGTAAGGAGAGTAAGGAACACATAGGCAGAATAAGGCAGGCAGAGTATGGCGCACACAGGCAGTGTAGGGCAGGCAGGGTATGGCACATACAGGCAGCATAAGGTAGGCAGAGTAAGGCACACATAGGCAGAATAGGGCAGGCAGAGTAAGGCACACACAGGCAGTGTAGGGCAGGCAGGGTATGGCGCACAGGCAGTACATCCAGTGACACAATGCAGGCACTTGAGTTGTGAACAATGCGGGGGGTGAACAATGCAGGGACTACAAGGTGTGAAAAATACAGGGATTACAGGTGTAATTGCAGGGCCTTACCACTTGAATCTGAGGTGTGAACAACTGATTTACATAGTGAAAATTTGCTTCATATCTACCTTAGTGATTTGGAAAAAATACCCTTCCATAACACAGTGACCTAAATAGGAACAAGAGGTGTCTATGATTTCACATGTTATTATAAAAGGTAAAAAGAAAAATAACCCTCACAAACAGGCTCTTTGAAATCTTTAAATACCTGCCACTTCAGTTGTTAAAGGAGATATTAATAGTAAGGCTGCAGCATCCCCTAAATTACTTAGGATTCTTTCTCCTCCTCTAATCCACTTGGCACCCTCCCTTAGGAATATACTTTGGCTGTTGGCTTCTGAGCATGCTCAGTTCTTCTCAGCTCAGGTTACCAAACACACCCTCCAGTGTAGCTGCCAATGAAGGAAGGGCATTGCTGGTTCCCATGGGAAAATGTGATGGTGCTAGTGAACGGAGGGGATATATGCAGTACAAATTATGTGGTTTGGGTGGGCGAGATGTGTCCAATTTATACACATGGCAGGAAAATGTAGGGTTTACATGTCCTTTAAGCCCTCATCTGCTATCAATCCTGATTATACTGTGAAAAGCTGTATTATTACCATAGAAATGTCCATGTTTCTATTTGTATGCATAAAACCACAGTTATTAATTTTCCAAAATGTTTTTTTCAGATCATCCTTTTTTGAATGCTTCCTTTATTAATCTTCAGCTTCTTTAAATGTTACCCAGAGTTTTTGATAACAAAGCAGAATCTACTAAACACACTACAGCATGTGACGGGCGGAGGAGTTACATGTCTCCAAGCCCTAAACTCCATCCATCTAATCTGTGACACATAGAGTATTGATTTCACATTTACTTGCCCATGAAGTGGCTGAGCACATTCACAGGCAATAAAGAGGAAGTTATTAAAGTACCCACGGAGAATGTTTATCCTGGATAGAAAGCAAGAATGTTATTAAATCAATCTTGGCTCTGCAGCTAACCCACTACATATAGGAAATCTGGGGAAGCAGGAATGTCTTGAAATTGAGGGCTATAATCTAGTGCCACAATATCTCTCTTCTGCCTTTTATGCTGATGAGAAACAGGGGAGCCATAAAATGCAGATTTTTCCAAAATAGCATTCCTGTCTTTCTCCTAAATTTACTGTGTGAAAGCACTTCGGTAAGCAAGTGCATGTTAGTTCAAATGAAATAAATGTCATACAAAAAACGAGTTAGGTCAGATTGATGTATACAGTACATATTTTCTTTTTGGTTAATAATACTGTTTATTTTGCTGAAAATAAAAAAAAACTGTACAGATCAGTAAAGTAAGTGCTGCCATGTTACTCTACACACAGTAGAAGATCATTACCAATTATGAGGAGGCTGCCTGACTAAGAGTCAGGTTGGCAAACGTCCGGTTTAGGAACTTCAAGTAACAAGTCCTTACAAAAGCAGCCCTATCAGAAAAAAAAAATCAAAATGAACTATAGAAAACTTATAATGCACATTATTAAAGGAGAAGGAAAGGTGGAATCACTGGGGGGGTAGCCAAAATGTTAGAAAACCCTCAGTGGTAGTATTCACTTACCTGATACCCTAAGCTGGTGCTCCTGTTAGCAAAAGAATGCACCTGCCTGGGGTACATGCAGGCCAGTGATCCTCTTCCATCTTCTTTCTTTGTGCCGCCAGGAGGAAGGAACAGAATTGCTCGCTTGTATGTAGCCCAGGCTGGTGCAATTTTCTGCTAATACGAGCACCAGCCCGGTGTATCAGGTAAGCAGTCTTAATCACTGGGGAGTGCCTAACATTTTTAATGTTTTGAAGACAAAACATAATGATGTTTTGAAGAGTAGTTTTTTTCCATAGATATACGACTGAGCTATATCCTTTTATATCAAACAAAGAAGAGAGGAACTCCTGTTCAGAAAAACCTGTAAAATATACCTTATGTGGTAACAAAGGTGCTGATAAAAAAGACACATGGCCATGAAATTCCATCTTCAAAAGCATATTGTATACCCTAGGGATGATATAGAATAGTTGTTTCATAAATGTAGCTATAATGCCCAACTGTAATAAAATATATAAAAAGCTTTCCCTTGCACCTGTAAACAACAGTTTACAAGCCTGATGTGAATGCTTGACTCTTACTCTTATTTAAACAATCATGCCTTAGTATACTGAGAGCTTTGCAATAACATTTTGCTAGCTGCCCTGCAAGTATGGGATGTTGTCTTGATCAATACATTCTAAGCACAGGTTCCCACAGCAATACCTTTTTTGACATAAGAAACAGAGTGGGTAAACCATGCAAGAGAGCATTGTAAAAAAAATCTTGGACTAAAAGTCAGTTTTTTACAAAAAAGTAGACAATAAAAAACAACATAAAAGTTAATAAAAGAGCAGCAGGAACATTGATTTACAGATAAATGTGACACCTGCCTGATATGAGTAATATATATACAGTCTGGGTTTCACACAGTACCTTAGTGGCATTAAGGGCTTCTTGGACTGCTCTGTGAACAGCAAATCAGAGCAACACATAATCTAGTGTAATCTATTCTCTGGGCTTCATGGGGAAATAAAATTAAATTCCTTTTAAATCAATAGCATTTTGCTCATAGGAGAGGAAAAGGTTAATGTTAATGTCTCAGTTAACTCCCACAGGTCCAGAGCTCCTTCTTGCACAACCGGTGCTATGTTTAAGCTGTTGCGTACAAAACAATCACAGAAAGTATTACAATGATTCACTGTGCCATTGACCATAATATCTTATGTGCACTTTAAAGTTGACTATATAATATTTGTAGGCAAGCAACCCCATGATTCCATGAGAAAATTAATCAGATGATGTTTTGTATATAATCTCTCAGGGGCCTGTTTAGCACCTTCCATAACTGAAGGCAGGGGTGGGCATAGATTATTTGTTATATAACGTTCACACTCATTCTGCCAAAATGCCAACACACATTTATTTGGAACTAGCCTACTGTAAGCGGCCATAAACTACCTAAAGTAACCTATTGCATTCGAGAATTGCCAGAATCTTTCAGTTTTTGGATTATGCATAGGAGCTTGCAGACTTTATTTTTGGCAAATCCAATTCATACTAGGTTGATTATTAAGAAGAAGGTGAAAAAAAATTCTTATGGTTTTCTGTAGATGAATAAATGAATGAACTACCTACCTATACCATATTAGTCTTAAAACAGTTTTTTTTCTCATAATAATGGGAATATTCACTACAGCCTCTGGTGACCACTGCCAAAAGTTTGCATAGCCATAATGCTTGAGGAATGTGCACTTTTACCCCTGGTTGGAATTACCTAATAAATATTTCCTCATACTTCCAGTCCTGTATTGGTCAGTATCATCACTCTATCTGCTGCAACACATTCCACAACAATCAGCCCATTTTAAAGTCACTAATTTTCTGCCTCAAGTCATGGGAATTGGATGGGCCTGCCTGTGATTTTAATTCCTGGCCCTATTTTCTTAATGAACTCAGGAACAGTACTTGTTTGGCAAAAATAAGTTCGATATTAAGCCCTTATTTAATCGTTTTAATATTTATTTTGGTAGGTACCTTTACAAAATCATGTTTTTTTCAGTTTGAACATATCTGTTGTAAGGCTGTAATAATGCATTATTCTTTGTCCAACTGCTGTAAAATATTTCTAGCCTTCAGATCTCTGCAAAAACCATATCTCCCTACCAGATGTCAGCGGTTTAAAATCATCATGTTTTAATGCCTAATTACAAATATGTATCTAGTTTTACTATAACATCGTAGGTGTCCATGCAGCTTTAATAAAGTTAAATCTATTTACCTTGGAAAATAAACGTATCATAACAGAACAAAACAAATAGAAACAACAAAATATGTATTACCAAAGCTCCTGCTTAAAGACTTATGATAAATTGATATACTCCTATTGGAAACATAATAGCTCCTACTGAATGGTCTGCACTTTCCTAACTGACTCATATTAATTCCACTACCGAACAGCTGTATAATGAGATAATGAGAATTGTTCTCATGGTGGCCTGAAGGCTTCTGATATGTTGATAAAACAGAAAAAACAACTTTCCTGTTTTGACAAACTCTAATGATGGAAATTCTCTTTGCAGGTTAAAGATTTGTTTCAAATACTGTTCAAGTTATCTCATTTCAGGAATTTGAGGTATGCATCATCTATGGACTCCAGTTCAACATATTGCCTTACTTTCTAGATGGCATGCAAGCTGAGGCTTTCAAAGTGATGGCCAAATGCTGCCTACATTCTACCTCTTCTGTAGACAGCCCTGCTAAATTCTTGCTGCATTCAGAATTACGTGCAAACCTTTGCAATTCATTCATGGACCAGAAAGAGTTTCACTATATGGGACAACATGAAAATCTTCTTGGGACAAAAAGCAAAATCTGTCAGCAAAGCCCAAAGGTTTCTATATATTTTAGTAAATATCAGATGGTATTTGCACTACAGAATTTGATGACTGCTGTAAGAAATTGATCATCTTGGGTGCCATTATTTGTATTATATACATATGTGTTTGTGTCTCTATACATATTTATGTGTTATACACTGAGTATGGGGGAGTTCTACTGATTACTAAACAGTACATCTGCTACAGGAGCCATAAAACTCAACAGTTACTGAACAATGGGCAAGGTGTGGTTTTTATCAACCCCATTTGATCAGTTGGTATGTGGGGGCAGTGGCTGAAAAGGTGTATAAGGGCTCTGGCACACGGGGAGATTAGTCGCCCGCGTGCAGGATAGGGTGCAAATGCAATAAATTTTCCAAACTTTCCATGCTTTTGCACTTTGAAACCTGGCACCTTAAAAAAATTACAGCGGGTCTCTTAAACGAGTGTAGGGAATCAGGGAACCTCCTCCGTTCTGCATGTGACATCATTCAGCCCAGGTAACCACAGTGCATATCTGGTTAAAGAGGACGACCCACCGAGAGCCAGAGTTTGGATCAAAAATCAGGGGTTGGACCAGAAGTTATAAAGCACCCCTGCTGCAGCATTCAGCTAGAACAAGTGTGAAAGTGACTGTCCAGGAGATCAGACAGGCCTCTTTTTCATCTGGTGTAAAGCTCAGCCAGGAGCCAGGAGGAAAGGCCTAGAGCTACAATTGTTCAGAGAGAGTCCATCCTGTTCCCTGCCAAGCTGCTAGAGATCCAGGAGGTGACCAGTGTCACTGTCGAGAGTGTCTGCACTGCAGAGCTGCCTGTGATCTTCAGTGTGTCACCATCCCTCAGTGCCCACTAGGTGGAGCCACTGTGCTGTAGTTCCCAGTACCTTTCATGCAAGAGGGCCAGGCTACTGGATTCCAAATACAGATAAACAGCCAAGAAAAGAAAGTGTGATCTGATTCTACAGGAGTGCGGTAAGAAAAGGGTTACAGGAGCACACAGACCTGCCCCCCCCCCAAGAACGGAGCACTGTCTGTTCATGGTAGCCCTGTATTCATGAGGTGGGTGGTGGCATGTAAGTGTCCCTTTTCCCATTACCTAATGTGCACAACTTTGAGATGTGCAAGTTAGGAAGCACCTGTAGGAACCTGTAGGAATCTGGTGCTAGGTTCAGAACACAACCAAATGCATGTGCTTTTAGAATGAGCTCTAAGGGATGCGCTTTTTCTCCCCTTAGCGCTCTTGCACTTTCACCCAGGGTCTCTGTAAATACCTCTTTGACTTTCCAATTAGGTTGGAACACTAGTCTAACCTTGTCTTGATGGCCTGCAGTTTAAAATGCCTGCTTCAGTGGAATAAAGAAAGCAGAATTATCTGCTATTATAACCGCAGTAATCTTGCACAACCTTAAATGCTGATGGAGTTTGGTAAAATACATATGCCCTTTACATTTGTATTATTTAAACCACTGCCATGTATATTTTATTTATTTATTTCTGGAGCTTCCTCCCGAATCTCAGTGCACGTCTGTGGTTTTTTTTTGCTATGCTTGATTGAAAGCTGACAGGTATTAATCAGAAATACCAATGAATTAAAGATGAGCTTGCACTGATGCCCATCTAGTGTTCTGTCTTACAAATAAAAAAAGGACAGAAAAAGGAAAGATTAATCTTTGAAGAGCCTGTCATAATGTTAATGGATGGGGCTTCCTCTTGTTTCCATCTTGCAGCCAGTGCTGTGCCATCTAATGCCCAGGAGGTGTCTGTGGTACATGAGATTAACACTTACATATCGTGCTTCCATGACAGATCTCAGGCAGTGCTTACTGGGAATTATTTTATACAGTGTCACAGTGTCTTAAAGAACAATAAGTTGTGAAGGAAAAAGGGTGCAGGCAGCAGATACTGATGTTATTTCTCTATTAAGTGGGAAAGATACAATTCCATGACTCCATGAAGTTCTTGCCGGACAAAAGCAGGCCAATGGTTTATTGAAAATTATAAACATTGTCTATAACTTAGCACCCATTAATGCTGCAAATGTTTTTGTCCATGTTACTAAAGTGCAATATAATGAATTTATCGTGCACTAGCTGTTGTTATTTACGTAAGCGTAATAGTTAATTTTAGTATTATTTCAGATGATAATAATGTCGCCATTATAATGCCATAATCCACTATTGCAGGATTTTTGGCACCATTGCAAATCACAACACCATTTGCATTTTGTAAATGTACTATTAAATCTAATTATGACCAAGTAATTCATATCAGTAATTAATTACTTTAATGTTATATTTAATTATTAATTAATCAATTAGCTCACTGATATTTAAAACTGAAATGACTTTTCTTCCATTGCACACTTTGTAGCAATAACAGCACTCTTTGGGGGGTGATAGAAATTGGTGTAAATATGGGCTTGTAGTGATTATTCAGGAGCTAGACTTAAGTGAACCACATGACGTTTAAGTTATTTACATTTTAACCATCAAAATACAGTCGAGGGTAAATAATATAAACACTGTAATACAAAAATAGTAGAGCACATATTACCGGAGCTCCTGTCAGTCTGCTCTTCCATAATAAAAGCAGCATGTTCTAGCCACATTTACCTAGCTCTGCGGATAGAACCACGGGTTCAATTCCCAACTATTAAACTTCTCCAGAGCTACCATTTTCCAGGGCTCACCAGGACATAGACCTGCCATCTTTTCCATCAGTCTGTCTACACTGATACCCCCTACCCACAATAGGAGTGAAACCATCATCCACAACAAACTGTACACTTCCATAGTAACATAGTAACATAGTAAGTTGGGTTGAAAAAAGACATACGTCCATCAAGTTCAACCATAATGCCTCTATATAACCTGCCTAACTACTAGTTGATCCAGAGGAAGGCAAAAAACCCCATCTGAAGCCTCTCTAATTTGCCGCAGAGGGGAAAAAATTCCTTCCTGACTCCAAGATGGCAATCGGACCAGTCCCTGGATCAACTTGTACTAAGAGCTATCTTCCATAACCCTGTATTCCCTCACTTGTACTGAGAGCTATCTCCCATAACCCTGTATTCCCTCACTTGCTAAGAATCCATCCAGCCCCTTCTTAAAGCTATATAATGTATCAGCCAGCACGACTGATTCGGGGAGGGAATTTCACAACTTCACAGCTCTCACAGTAAAAAATCCTTTCCGAATATTTAAATGGAACCTCCCTTCTTCTAAACGAAGTGGGTGCCCTCGTGTTCGTTGGAAGGACCTACTGGTAAATAAAGCATTAGAAAGGTTATTATATGATCCCCTTATATATTTATACATAGTTATCATGTCACCTCTTAAGCGCCTCTTCTCCAGTGTAAACAGACCCAACTTGGCCAGTCTTTCTTCATAACTGAGACTTTCCATACCCTTTACCAGCTTAGTTGCCCTTCTCTGGACCCTCTCTAACTCAATAATGTCCCGTTTGAGCACTGGAGACCAAAACTGAACAGCATATTCCAGATGGGGCCTTACCAGCGCTCTGTAAAGGGGAAGAATAACCCCCTCCTCCCGTGAATCTATACCCCTTTTAATATAGCTCAAAACCTTGTTTGCCCTTGCAGCTGCTGCCTGGCATTGCTTGCTACAGCCAAGTTTATTATCTACAAGGACTCCAAGGTCCTTCTCCATTATGGATTTGCCTAGTGCAGTCCCATTAAGGGTATACGGGGCTTGCATATTTTTACATCCCAGGTGCATGACCTTACATTTATCCACATTAAATCTCATCTGCCACTTAGCTGCCCAGATTGCCAGTTGGTCAAGATCCTGCTGCAAGGATGTCACATCCTGGATAGAATTGACTGGTCTGCAGAGTTTTGTGTCCTCTGCAAACACTGATACATTACTTATAATACCCTCCCCTAATTCATTTATGAACAAATTAAACAAAAGTGGACCCAGTACAGAACCCTGAGGGACCCCACTGAGAACCTTATTCCAAGTAGAGAATGTGCCATTAACAACCACCCTCTGTACCCGATCCTGTAGCCAGTTTTCTAACTTTCTAACTAACTTCCATGCCACAACAAATATCCCAGAACAGAATAGACACAATTATAAAAGTGATCACAGGTTAGTAAATTAGCACTGGATGTTTTTGATGTAATTTTTGGGGCAGAAATGATCACCCTCCCTATGCATTGTAATAAACTAGTGTTGTTATTTGTAAATCTATTATTTCAGTATATTTTAGCAATATGATTTATATCATAACAAGCCAGTGTCATTGTCGTTACTGGGAATAGGGATATGCTCATTTGAAAGAAGTATCAGTTTTTATGCCTTCAGATGGTTAATCCTTTTTCAGCATTGCTGCAGGCAGCACTTGTTTTGAATGTAGTATATTAATATAAGAAGCCATGCTGTTTAGTGTAAGATGTAGCCTACAGGTCTATACCAAGGGAAGTCCTCTCATGCAAACACCATCTGTATAGAAATGATTAGCTACAGCGGTGGGAAGTGTCTGTGAGTTCTTAGTGCTGGAACATACTGCAGAGAAGTTATCCTTCTATTGAAGCCACTGGAACTTTTATCTGGCCTTAATATAAGCAGTTAAAATGTTACCAGAAATGTAACACAAAACCTAATTAGATGCAATACATTTTTTAAGAAGCAGATTGAGCTGTACAAGGATCAAGAAATCATTAAACATAACTGAGACTAGCAGTCCATTAACAATCAATTAGTGATATATTAGCAAGGTAACCATACGCATATTTAATAAATTATATTCTTTTACAAAACCTTACAATGCTCTTTTAATGGTTTATAAACCCTCTCTCTCTCTTTCTCTCTCTATATAAATATATATATATGTATAGTTGTTTTGAAGTCATACTTCATAAACAATGTCACTGCTGTGTGTGATGTCACTTCCGTGATGGTGTGTGGCGGTGCACGTGACATCACACACATGATGGAGGGGCGTATTTAGGTCTGGTGCTTGGGCAGCACCGGGCCTAAATATGCCCCTGCTCAGCCTGTGGCCTCATGCTTTTATACGGTCATGGATCTCCTCAGTCATTTATAACATCCTTATATACATTTAACCATTGTTAAAATGTGCTCTTTGCACAAATATAGTTGTGCTTGACCCCGCCTAGTTCTTTTTATTCTGAATCAGGTGCTGCTTCTTCTATTGATGCATGGGAACCGTGGAGCAACTGTGACCACCTGCATCAATAGGCGCAGTTAACACACGCCACTTGCAGGACAAACACTGAAAGTGACGCCTGGCAGACTTAGAAAATATTTAGCGCCAGGGGCGGGCCGAGCCGACCAGGTTCCCTAGGCAACCCGATCGGCCACCTCGCCTCTGCACCTGCATCGCGCACCTACCCCCGCCCCCCCCCTTCCCCTGGGGTCGATGTGTGATGCGAAGCGACGCGAAATGGGGACTAGGGGTAGGCAGGAGAGGCTCCTGTCTGGCACCCCCCAATCGTTGCGCCCTAGGCAGCTGCCTCTTCTGCCCTGTTTGGCGCAACTACTGAAGCAGACGGACAGTTGTGTCCATTTTGCTAATTTGGAAGCAACTGCAGTAGATGCAGTACAATTGCTTCAAGAGAATTGCCCGTTTGCAATTACACCAGAATTCAGGGAAAAAACAGTGCACTGGGGATATAAAAACATGGCTATTGAACTTTGCACACTGCATCTATGTATCATTACAAAGAGCAAATAGATTAAAGGGAAACTATCATAAACATGAAAATGTATGAGCTTCATCTCATAGAGATAAGAAATGTTAGAAATATAATCAATTAAATATCCAACATTGTTTCTGAAATGATCAAGTTGCACTTCAAGATCCTTAGCAATCTGTCTGTCTTCATGCAAGAGTCAAATTTTCAATGAAAGTTAGCTCTAAAACATTGGTGTGTGCTCCAATACGATGTATTAGAGCTTACTGTTTCAAATAGCTTGCTCTAACACAAAGCTGCATGAAGGTTGCTGAAAGAGGGATAGTGAAAAGTAACATCATTTTAGAAATGGTACAGAATATTTAATTGTATATATTTAGAATGTTTCTTATTATTCAATGAATGCCATGCACAGATATATTTTTATGCATGTACAAGTAAGCAATCTTGATAGTAAAAAGATATTAAAGGAATAACTTCTACAATAATGATTTTAAGATGTGAGTGTCATCATTGTGTTCTCTGTAGGTGGCAGCATTGTAAAGCTATGAAATCCCTCTATCCCTTTATCTGCTCTTTGTGCCGTTAATTAATTTACTCCTGATAAAACAGAGGACATAATCCTGCAGATTTTCAGCATTAACACTTTGCTCCTGAGCTCTCAGCCCTGAGTGACTTCGACATGTCTGGGGAGAAGGAATCTATGTAAGTGTTCAGTCTGCATTGCTAGGAAGTGTATGCTGCCTTGTATAAACAGCCTTAGTTCTCAGTACTGACAAAAGATCAATAAGGAACGTGCCAATGCACTTGCAGCCCCCACTGTGTGCAATGCACTTATGGGATTTGGAGTCAGTGTTCCAGGATATATAAGGCTTGATTTTTTCCCTTTATTTTCTAATAACCCTTTCCCTCATGGCAGCATAAAAATTGTTACAGTACATTTTTGAAAAGATAAAATATATATTTTGTAGTTGAATTTGCTTTGAGGAAACCAACCGTGCTTTCAGAAATCTTGGGGGCCCATATAATGAAATGGTCAGGCTCTATCCACTCATGATCAGTGCTTCGGACCCATTGTAAGCATCATCTAGAGTCCCCTGGGCATTTGCCACTAGGATGGGGTGTCTACTATAAGACCTTTCATCTGCTATAAATGTTACATCACATATGCCCCCCCATTTTATTAATTTTATCTATCAAATTTTCCTACAGGATCTTACTGGCCAGCAGGTGGAGGCTTTGAAATAGGGGCAGTCTGCGGGGCAGTCTGTGATGTACATGCACTAAATGCAGTTGAGCTGTTTATTGAAATCCTCTGATTTATTTATTTATTTTATCTTTTTTTATATATATATATATATATATATATATATATATATATACAGCAGATACAGCTGTATCTAATTCTTCACTTGGACCTGCACCCAGGCTATTGTGACCCGATTGACGTGAGTGCTGGCTCTCTCCTGATGCATATATATATATATATATATATATATATATATATATATATATATAGTATGCTTTTTCAATTTAATTTTCAATTAATCAAAACATGAAACACACCTATAGAATTTAATAACTAATCGGCTGCTAATTGCTATGGCTTCATAACCAGTCTAGCTTCCATTTAATATAAATATCAATTTGGCGCACCAAGGTCACCTTCATTATAAGGCTATTATAAAAATGGGCATCCTACGGACAGATGAAAAGGTAGAAATGTTGCAACTGATTGAATTTTAGTGGCAAAGAACATAAGCAACTTCTAAATTGCCAAGTTGTGTCAGAAAATGTATTTTGAATAGACTAGTAAAAAAAGAGCATAGTAAATGAAAACTAGCCGCTCAATTTTAAATTCATATCCGTTACATTTCTTTTAACCCTTTATTTGCCAGTAGGCACAGGCACAAACAGGATTATGGGCTTTTTAGCAATGCAGATAGATTAGCAGCAAGTCCGTAATGTAGAACATCACTACTATACGACCACAGACGTTTGCAGAACAGATAATCAGATGTAGCAAGATACCATAGGGTTGATTCACTAAAGTGTGTTAATTTTTATCGCATGGTTTTTTGCGTTAAAATAGACGCGAAAATTAATGCACGAATCACTACAGTATTACCGCGTGCGTTAAGTCGCATATCGCATGCGTTAAATTTCGTGTTACCGCATGCGTTAATTTGCGCGCAGAAATGAATACTAACGCATGATTCACAAACACTTAGACGAGCTAAATATCACATTATGCTATGCGAAAATTAACACCAACTTGAGGCAGGCGGTAATTATAGAAAAGGTACAATTAATGAGCTTTTGGCAATAAAATATGGACTTTGCAGTGGGATTTAAAGCAGGATTTAAAGCTGAATGTAGCAAAGCTGGATACAGAGCTAGGCAGACATTTTTGGACTTGACTCTTCTACACACACAACTTTACCAGAATTTTGATGGTCTACAAATCACAGTATACACCAACATTTAAGATTCTGGAAGCTATAGTCCAGCAATATACTGATTGTATATTTAAAGTAAAATAAAGGGCTCGTAGCTCAATTAGTATTTAAAGGGATCATCCCGCGCGAATCCCACTGTGTAAATTTGGCTCCATGTTCTTTGTTCCTGCAACTGAGGTGGAAGTTTTAAAACCAGTTCAGTGAATGCGATGTGGTCCTTAGATTGAAATCTCCACTGGACACTATCACGGCCACTACTGTCAGTGATAAACAGTCTATGCCAAGTGCTTTATAATACTGTAAGTGTTACATAAATGAAGGCTAGTAAATATGGATTTTGCTTCAAAAAGACGTTTTGGCAACAGCCCCCTTTGTTTAAGATAGAAGCTGCAATTTAAGCTTGGTCTCAGTAACTTCAATGCTGCAGCTCTGGCTGCTGGTAGCTCAGACAACAGCAGAGAAGAGGGGGAGGGGGAGAGAGGAACAAACTGTGCAGACTCTGAAGGAGAGATGGAAGTCTGATACAAAAAAAAAACATGTGTACACAAAAGAAGAAAATAAATCCTGTGTTTCCAGTTTCCATGTTCTCATCCAAAGTCCCACAGGACATTGTAAAGATGCTGGTTTGTGGAATCCATTGGCTTAATTAACACACACAACTGGTTAATCAATACTAGAGGCTTAATTCTAGTGATGAGCAAATCTGAAAAATGTTTGAAATTGAAACTACTGAAAAATTCGCAAGACGGCACCAAATTTGTGAAACGTGGCTACCACGTGACTTTTTGTTGCGCGTGACTTTCGCAATTTTTTTTATGTGACCGCAACTTCTTTGACATGACTGCAACTTTTTGACAGGACTGTGACTTTTTCCTAATTCAGCAAATTTTTGTCGCTGCTAATTTATGTGGCAGTTTTGCTAATGTCGAAATGTGGAAACTGGCTGTAAAACCATGCCTAGCAAAAAAAGTTGCTCATCGCTAATAAATTAATTTAAACAAAAATGGGGTTAGCCATCATTGCATTGGCACAGTACTTTGTTTTAATTGGTTTAGTGCATATGGCTGATTGGTTGTTACAGGTCCCTGCATTGCAGTAATTTAATATTACTGGGTTGTCAGTAAATTATTCTTTTTTCTGATAGGAACGGTATATTTATAAAAGCATAATGAGAGCCTAAGGGTCATCTATTTAGCAGAAGTCAGTGTGCCTTCTATTCTTTCCATAGGCCTCTGTGCTCCTTTGCAGAGCCCTTGTGAATACAGTGCTGACTGAGTTTGCCAGAGCTGTATTGTAGAGGGACAGGAGACACTTTGGCATCCACTACCTGTCCCCTAAGTTGTTCATCTTTCAGAAACACAAGTTAAGGAGCAGCATACGCTGCAGGTTGCAAAGAGGCACTATACTTACTACCTTTTCTATGGGAGATGGTAAGGACATATTTCCTTTAGATGTTTAAAACTGGTAACATAGAAAATAGTTATATTCCTTGGTGCCATGAGAGATAGTTTCTTAACAGTAATAGATTGTACATTTTTGCTTGAAGTTCCAATCTCTTGCCTTAGGCTGATTGTGCTTGTCTTATCATTCCAACATGACAACACATTTTATGCTTTTCTAACAAAACCCTTATATTATTTTACAGGGTTATGCAGTTCATATTGTAGGATTTTCTGTTGCTAGAAATGATGGGCAGCTTTGCCACCTCCTGTGGAGATCCCATATGTCGTTACAGTAGATTACAAGCTCACCTTTATTTTATAACAACTGAAGGAACAAAAAAATAAAAATTCCCTTTCGTAAATTAAAAGTCCATTTCCTGGAATGTTCTTGTCTTTGTACAATTAAAGGTATTTCAGTAACTGTGACGCTGGTAGTGTCAGACACACAGTACTATTTTAAGAATATACAGAGCAGAGCCAGGGAAATGGAACCTTAACTATTTTCACAGGAACATGGAAGCTAAAATGACCATCACCAATATCTATTGGAACCCATGAATTTAGTGGGAATGTAGGGAAATGGTAGTAGGTGTCTACCTTACCGCTGAAGGCCTCAGGCCAGTAATTGGATCAAACAGTGGAGCCTTTGGAAACCCATTGGTTGACGACTGTATCAATGCAAGATGCATTCCTTGTCTGACAAGATTTTTAAAACTGCTGATTGATGTCTGAATGGTTTTTGCCCACATATCTGCTGTATAGGCCTGTCGGTTGGCCTCATACATGGACCAATAAGCTGGCAACTGGAGGAACAGAATTGGCAGCTTTTTTGGCCTGTGTATGATTTACTAATCCACGAACGTCTGAAAAGCATCCGAATGCGTTTTTTTCGTAATGATCGGTATTTTGCGATTTTTTCGGAAATTGTCGCGACTTTTTCATAGCCGTTACAACTTTTTTGTAGCCATTACGATTTGTGTGAATTTTCGCAACTTTTTCGTAGCCATCGCGCCGAGTACGAAAGTTTCGGATTCATTCAAGCTTCAGTATTGTGACTTTCCTTGGGCCAGGTTGGAGCTGCACAGTTCCATTGAGTCCTATGGGCGGCTTCCAAAATAATGCAAAGTATGAAAGTTTTGCCCGCAGTTTACGAGCGCTCAATACGAAAAAGTGGCGACAAGATACGAGCAAATCATAACGGCTACGAAAAAGTCGCGACAATTCGAGCAAGTCGTAACGGCTACGAAAAAGTCGCGACAATTTGCGAAAAAGTCGTAACGGCGACGAAAAAAGCGCAAAAAATACGAAAAAGTCGCAAAATGTTCGTTTTCCAATCAGAATTTTTCCCATTCGGATTCAAATTCGTGGGTTAGTAAATCAGCCCCTTAGGGGCTGATTTACTAACCCACGAATCCGACCCGAATTGGAAAAGTTCTGACTTGAAAACGAACATTTTGCGACTTTTTCGTATGTTTTGCGATTTTTTCGGATTCTTTACGAATTTTTCGTTACCAATACGATTTTTGCGTAAAAACGCGAGTTTTTCGTATCCATTACGAAAGTTGCGTAAAAAGTTGCGCATTTTTCGTAGCGTTAAAACTTACGCGAAAAATGCGCAACTTTTCGCGTAAGTTTTAACGCTACGAAAAATGCGCAACTTTTTACGCAAATTTCGTAATGGATACGAAAACTCGCGTTTTTACGCAAAAATCGTATTGGTAACGAAAAATTCGTAAAGAATCCGAAAAAATCGCAAAACATACGAAAAAATCGCAAAATACCGATCATTACGAAAAAAACGCAATCGGACTCCATTCGACCCGTTCGTGGGTAAGTAAATCAGCCCCATAGTGTCTTTTAATATATAGCCCCAATAAGTTTTAAACATTTGTTACTGCTGAATATTTGCGTTTAGCTGTGAAAATATGCATTTTTAATTGCAACATTAAATCCCCTGTCTACTCCAGACTCCCCATCTATACTTCAACACATTTACTTTCTATGGGCTATGGGCATTTACTTTCTTCTACAACTTCCTCAAACAGAAATACAGAATAGGTTGCCAGACAAGTTGCGTGGCTGTAATCGCTTGTGAGCCATCAGCTCATCATTATGCAAATCCATGCAAATCACAGCATCTACTCCACCTCCAAAGTGGCTCTTCGTGAAATTACATTCTTGCACAGCAGGAAGCTGTATAAAATGCCTCTGCTTTCATTTTTATCATCCTTGCGTGTCTCAGCTTAGGCAAGAGTAAAAAATATCCCCTGCACTCAGATTCTTATCATCTCAAGCAGGAAACTGCTAAGCTGAAACTCTTTAAAGTAGTAATAAGTTAAAAACTTTTGTGGTAAACATTCTTAAATATCAAACAGGCTTTTAGGCAATTCATTTTTCTGTTTCTTCTTCCAAATATGAATCACCTTAGAAAACATTCAATTGGAGATGCCCAAGATACCAGCATTAGGTATTGTTACCCAAAACTGTGCTTTGCTTTAGAATTGTAGCAAAAGCAATTGCTTTTAAGTGACCCACTGTGCATTTTTTATAGGTCTGTGGGCTGAAATCATTTGTTTTTCAACAGTACATGAAGTACTAATGGAACCTGCTTGTTACCAGAGGAAACATGCAGCTAAATTGGTGCAATCTCTTGAGACCCAAACCCCCACATGGTGCTAAATAATGACAACATTGTGGTTTACATCACCTTGCCAAAGTTTCCAGCTCATAGTTTGTCCATATCTCCTATATAAACAGTAAATAATACACAGGATGTCGGGGCTCAATTATGAACATTGGGAAAATGCATCTGGTTTGTGCACCTCAACCACATCAAACATTTGTAGAGAAGAAATGGCCATTGACCCAGATGCATTTTTTTTCTCAATATGATTTTTATTAATTTGGGTAACAGTGAAAAGAAGGGGAGGGGGTAAGTACACATATTTGCATCTTACATGTTGCATTCGTTCAAAGTTATACAATATTTAAATTCGCCAAGGTAAAAACATATAGGGGGTGTGGGAGGGGGTGGGGGGGGGTGTGTCCTTCTAGCGGGCTAGCTTGTAGATTGTTTGTAGAAGTCTGATTCTTTGAAAGATAGCCAGTGGAACCAGGTTACGCTGTAGGTGCTGTAGTTTTCCGGGAATGAAAGAGAAAGTTCTTCAAATTTGTGTATTTCATCGATTTTAGTAGTTTGTTTCCATCTTTGCTGTATCAATATTTTCGCTGCATTTAGTAGGTGCGGTTCAAGTGAGTTTTTAAAAGTAGCTAGTGGTTTTTCCATGTGGAATAGTAGGACATATTCAGGAACATTAGGTACTTCAATATTTATGATATAGTATATTGCTTTTCTAATGCTTTCCCAAAAGGGTTGAATAAGTGGGCACGTCCAGAATATGTGTAGCAGTGAGCCTTTTTCTTTGTTACATCTCCAGCAGATATCGCTGGTATGCTTATAAATTAGTTTCAATTTAGAAGGGGTATAGTACCATCTTGTGACAATTTTGTAGTTTGTTTCTTGAATTCTGCTGCATCTGGAGCTTTTAAGTAATTTGTTCATTAGGTTGCTAAATTGTTCCTCTTGGAATTGTTTACCCGTGTATCTGGACCAGGATTCAAGAAACGTAGGTTTTATGAATGTATGTGATTGTCTTAGGTTTTTGTATAGTAGGTCTATCCAGTGTAGCTGTGCCTCCCAGGCTTTGCTAGTAGTGTTTTATCTGTGCATATTTCAAGTGGTCTATGTTTGAGAATGGTTTGATTGCTTGGAATTTCTGTTTGTCTACAAATTCTCCTTTATCGATAAAGTGGATTAATTGTAGGTTGTCCTCTATTAGCCAGTGTGTGAAATAGTTTGGTTGTTGTCCTGGGGGGAAGGCTGGGTTGTTAATTAGTGGCAGGAGGGGAGATGGGAATTGCTTAAGTTTATGTTTTAGGAGGCACTTGTCCCAGATTGCAAGAGTATTTATTAGTAGCGGATGGTCTGTATATCTGATTCTTCTGTATCTTTTATCCAACCATGGGAGGTGTATTAGGTAGCTATAGGTTGATTCTTGTTCTATTGTAATCCATAGTTTAGTGTCAGCATGGTGGGACCAATCAACGATACGCCCCAGTACAGAGGCTAGGTAGTATAATCTGCAGTCAGGCAGCATTACGCCTCCTTGTGTTTTATCTTTGATTAGTGTTTTGTAGCGAAGTCTGGGTTTTTTGCCCTGCCATATGAATCTGGTGATAGTGGCTTGAATTGAATCTAGTATGGATTCTGGGATATGTAGCGAGAGGGTTTGGAATACATATAGAATCCTAGGTATTATGTTCATTTTAATGACATTCATTCATCCGAACCATGCAAGGGATTTGCTTAGCCAGTTGTCTAAATCTTTTTTGATGGATGATAGAAGGTTTTTTAAGTTGTGAAGTGCCCAGTTTTCATAGTCTTTGGAAATTTTTATTCCTAGGTATGTTAAAGTACAGTATGTGAAGCCCATTTACATTGGAAGTTTTGGGATAGGGCCTGTATAGTTTGCGATGTGAGTGATATGTTTAGGGCCATGGATTTCGCAAAGTTTATTTTGAAATTGCTATGGTATCCGAAATTTATTAGTAGTTGGTTAAGCATTGGGATGGATATGGATGGATATAATTGGTTGAGTAATAAAGAATAGGAGGACATAGAAGTGGTTCTAATGCTATGATAAATAATGTAGGTGAAATGTTTCCGTGATTTTGCAATTTTTTTTGGCAAAGCAACACAGATTCTCTTATTCCTAATAACATTCAGCCATTTATTGGATTTTTTCAGCCATCAGCAGGTAGAACAATGAAAGCAAATATTTGATGTTTTGTGGTTGCTTTACTGCGTGATCGCATCAAATTGGACCCGGTCGTGTTAAAATGGGTGCGGTCGGAACAAATTTTGTGACAAACACGTTTTGTGAATTTTTCGGTGAAGCAAAATGGGACAGATTCACTCATCACTATTCACTGATGGCAAAATGTGACATTTCGGTGTGAATTCAAACCTGGTGAAAACATTCACTCAACACTACTTATTTTTATTAGCATATTCTTTCTTTGCATGCCCTGTTTTCATTTCTTTCATTTAACTTTTTTTTAGTTACAAATAAAAATACAATTCATTTCTGCACAAAGAAAAATAATAAGAGGGTTTAACAAATCACCCTAATTCCTCTTAAATGTCACTCGTTAAAAATTGACTTCTAGGACAGCAACGCATTACAAATGAATCACAGAATAATTTCAGTGCATATTAATTAGAGAATAATTGTGGAGCATATTGACTGCAGCATAATGCAGAGAGCACTAATTACAGAATAATTGGAGCGCATATTAATTATGGAATAAATGCGGAGTATAGTCATTTTAAAACCATAACCTATTCTCACCTTACCAAGTTCTTTCTTTACTTTTTTTCAGACTTCTTTAGAATATGAGGCATGCATGCATATATTATGCGCAATAACTGAAGCTGCAGAAAAGTCCTTGGGGTAAAATGACCATTACATTAAAGTTTGTAATTTGCATTAACAATAGCAATTTGCTCATTCCAATGTGATTTGTTTTATTTTTCAGCTATTGGTCTGGTCTCCATATTTGGGAGAGCATAAAAAGATAATGTACCTCTTTCGTCTTGCACTTTATGCTTAAAATGGGAAATACCAAGAAGCCAGATTACTTCAGTTTCTACCTGCTCTAAATATATCTGAACAGGTGCAGCACTTGGTAACTAACCCAGCACAGAATAGCGCAAAAAACTAGCAATAACTCCTATAAATATTACTGGTCAGTATCATCTATGAATCATTGGAAGGCAGGATAAACCTTAATCATTTTTATACAAATCAAATGAAACATTAGATTTTTTAGAATATATATTAGACTAAAGATTGCTTTACCCTTGCCTTTATTCTTTGCTGCTACAAACATTATGCCCTACATTCATTTTGGCCCGCACAGTACCTACTACGGCAATGAACTAGAGCAGGGGTGTCGAACTCAATCAGAGAAGGGGCCAAAATCTAAAATCCAGCCTAAATCGCGGGCCGAATGGTTTACTGAACAGTCATAAACTGACAATGTTAACCAGAAATGTGAATTTAAAATGAGTGGAACAATTTTTTCCTTAACAGTGCTGTTAACCAACTCACATGCTATCAAGCAAAACAGTAATATAGGAATGTACCTAAAATGCTCCCCATAAACAGTGCCCCCAATTGCCCCCATAAACAGTTACCTCCATAGACAGTAGCCCCCACACAAAGTGCCCCCAATTGCCTCATACACAGTACCCCCCATAGACAGTAGCCCCCACACAAAGTACCCCCAATTGCCTCATACACAGTACCCCCCATAGACAGTAGCCCCCACACAAAGTGCCCCCAATTGCCTCATACACAGTACCCCCCATAGACAGTAGCCCCCACACAAAGTGCCCCCAATTGCCTCATACACAGTACCCCCCATAGACAGTAGCCCCCACACAAAGTGCCCCCAATTGCCTCATACACAGTACCCCCCATAGACAGTAGCCCCCACACAAAGTGCCCCCAATTGCCTCATACACAGTACCCCCCATAGACAGTAGCCCCCACACAAAGTGCCCCCAATTGCCTCATACACAGTACCCCCCATAGACAGTAGCCCCCACACAAAGTGCCCCCAATTGCCTCATACACAGTACCCCCCATAGACAGTAGCCAGCCCGCACACACAGAGCCCCCACAGAAAGTACCCCCAACAGACCTGTGATGTCGGCGGCTCCTTCTGTCTTATGCCGCGGCAACAGGCACTACTATAAGGTTGCGCCTCGTCGCTGACGTGTGACGTCATACGCACGGGCGCAACCTTATAAAAGGGCCTGTTGCCGCGGCAAGGAGCCACTGGCGAAGACTTAGGGAGCGGCGGTACTGCGCATGCGTAATAGATTGGCGCGAGATCACAAGCCTCCTATGACAGCGCGGTGCGGGCCACATTGCAAGGCCTGGCGGGCCGGATTTGGCCCGCGGGCCTTGTGTTTGACATGAGTGAACTAGAGCATAATGAAAATGTATGCACTGAGACCATGTACTGTATATACTACTTGGCTTATTTATAAATTTTCGAGTTTGTGGATGTTTTTTTCTACTTCAAATAAACTTGCATTTACAAAAGCTCCAGTGTTTGGCTACTTATTAAAAAAATCTGAATATGGCAAACTTGATCAAATAAAAAAAACTTGAATTTGTGAGTTTACAAACTCGAAAATCTTAAACGGCTTGATTTTTCCTAGGACAACTCCCATTGACTTCTACATAATTTGAATATTGGGAGCTTTAAGCTCAAACAAACATTTGAATCATGGAAAAAAATTGAATTTGAATGTTAATAAATCTCCCTTTAGTGCTCTCTATCTCTCTTTTTTTTTGTTTAATGTCTCATGAAAAGCTGCTAAATCTGTACCTGTGAATTGATTTGTCTGCAACAAACAAACAAAGTACTTAGAATATGGATAATTTCTTGTTCTTATCTTCCAGGAACCTGGTTAATAATAAAAGGACTGCAGGAAAAATAAGTTCTCTCTAGCCATGCGTGTGATATCAATGGTAAGTTAACAGGTTCAGGAAAGTACAAGTGTTGTGGGGCACCTTGCTTAGTTAGTGTCAGCTTTCTGATCTCAGTTGGGAAGCATGGAGAACTCCTAGGGGGAATTCACAAAAGTGGAAATAGCCTTTTTTTGGAGTTAAAGTGGTGTAAAACATTTTCTCCATAATCACAAACAGAAATCCACCTAAATTCCTACTCAAACCCCTCTTTTCAGTTTTTGGTAAAAGAAATACAGTTACTGTAACAGACACTTTTGTGAATTTGTCTTTCAAGCAACATTTAAATGGCATGTTAATTTTTTTCCCGCCATTTTGTCTTGCCATTTTCAATTTTCAACTCAAGTTCTTGCTGTTTTGCTATATTTTACCCAGTCTTTATTTCACACCTCTTGTATAGGCACAATTGGGGGATACTGCATATACGCGAGTATAAGCCGATCCGAATATAAGCTGAGGTACCTAATTTTACCTAAGAAAACTGGAAAAATGTATTGACTCGAGTATAAGCCTAGGATGGGAAATGCAGCCACTACTGCTAAGTTTCAATAATCCAAATAATTACCAATACAACTACATTAAATGAGGCATCAGTGGGGTATATATTTTGAATATTTATTACAAAGAAAAACCATAAACTAGCTCTGTAAGTGGAGAAGAGGGCCAACAAAAACAATATGAGTACTACCCCATGCTCATTGCACATTGGCAAACTGGCAGCAGAACCAGTCCCGGAGGACATGTAAGGGGAAACAAGTATTGCAACTGGGAGCGGGCCAGGGCACTGGAGGGTCTGGTTGCAGGTGGCCTAATTTGCACAAAAAGGACAGAGGGTGCTTGTCTGGAGGCACCTATGGCACCCTAGTCGACTATAAGGTGAGGGTGACTTTTTCAGCACATTTTGGGTGCTGAAAAACTAGGCTTATACTTGAGTATATACAGTAAGTATATATTCGAGCACACAAATTAATAGGGTTTTACGGCCTATTGTCAGGGAATAAGTTTATGTCTAACCTTAGAACAGTAGACACAGAAAGCCTCATTAACACATTTATAAACAGGTAAAACTCTGATTGAACTAAAAATGTAATTTATACAATATAATATCTAAAAAGTTTTTACCTTACATTTGCATTATTATGCTAGTTTTACCTTAATAAGGCAATGATACCAATTTTAGTAAATATATTGTATACATTTTTATTTAAAGGAAAAGTAAAGCCTGCCAGGCAACAGTTTCACTGAGACTTGCCGCAACTTATTTGTGCCCCCATAGCATGTCCAGAACTACAAAGCTGCTTGACAGTATTGGCCCCCAACTTTAGCTGTGTCCCTTCTGTTCCCAGCCGCCATATTGGTAATCAGAAAACAGCTCATGCACACTGGCACTCAAACTAGGATATTGGGGTACAAGGTTGGACTGGCCCCAACAGATTTGATAAGAGCTAAAGACAATCTCATAAAAATTGTCAGTAAAATGTAATCTAAAAGACAAAATTTTAAAAAAGGTCTGTTTAAAAGAAAAATCTCCACTTTTATTTTGTCTCAATATCACCACTTTTGTGAATCACCCCCCTTTATTGCAAGTTAATATTAGAATTGATAGAATTCTACACCCTGCTATGAAGTTGCTTAAAATCATTATACAGGTATAGGATCCGTTATCCAGAAACCCGTTATCCAGAAAGCTCCAAATCTCTTTCTCTGTAATAATAAAACAGTACTTTGTACTTGATCCCAACTAAGATATAATGAATCCTTATTGGATGCAAAACAATACTATTGGGTTTAATTAATGTTTTATTGATTTTTTAGTAGACTTTAGATATGGAGATCCATATTACAGAAAGACCCTTATATGGAATACCCTTGGTCCCGACCTGTACTGCTTTATATATATATATATATATATATGCATGCTTTACGTTGCATATTATATTGATACTTCAGTGACATTAAGGCCTTTATAAAATAAACATATAAATATATCCTCTTTAGATGTATCAGATAAAAGGACTGAAAACCCTTTGACTGCATAGAGCAATGTTGTAATGTTGTGAGAAAGGTATCTTTATACAGTATAAACTTGAAAGTCAGCATTGTATTTAATTTATGTTAACTACAACTGCTTGATCCAGTGAATGTTTCTGATCGCCATTAGGGTCAGGAAGGAATTTTTTCCCTCTTGAAGCATAATTGGCACAGGCGTCAGGTTGGGTTTTTTGCCTTTCTCTGGATCAAAACAGTGCCAGAGTACTGCACAGGCAATTTTAGCAAAGGGAGAAAGGAGGTTCTCTCCTGTGACTGCACCGTGGATTGATAGATACAGACGCTACTACTGCTTGTGCTAGGTGACAGCCTGCTTGGATTTCCTACCATCAAGACACTGCAGATCCAAGACCAGCAGCAGGGCTGCTGAACTTCTCTCATGGTCGGTGATGCAGCTTCTGCTGGTAGCAGAGTTTGGGCCATCCTCTCTATAGGTAGAGGCAGTCTAATACTCATTCAAGTCTTCAGCATGGAACGGCAGAGCAAAGTAGTGACCTCTTATGGAATTATGGCTTTAGAATATTGCCTTGGGTTAGGCAATTTGATAAATTTGTAAATAAATGCTGTGGCCATTTTCTCCACCTCTGTCTCCTGGTGTTTTATTAAGGTATGTAACAAGGAGGTTCAGTGGAGTGCCTCAAGGCAGAGGGTCAATTGAGGAGTCCCCTTGTCATGTCTGGGTTGCCTGATATCTTGAAGGTTTCTTTCTTTACTATAAGTTATAGTGCCCATAAGCAAAAATATAAATGATCCCCAATACCTTCCAAAAAATGATTCCCAGGAAAACATATGTGTCACTTTGTGAGAAAACTTTGGAAAGCTGAAGCGATTCACATACAGAGAAGATTAGTCACCATTGCTAGAGGAGATTAATCGCAGGGTGACTAATCTCCTCGTATGTCACTGTCCTTATATTGCTAGGGCACACAACAGCATCTTTTATTGCAACTGTTTCTTCCATGTTTGTATTGCTTATCCCTTGTGATAAACCTTTCTGAACAACCCTACTGTTATCTGTTAAGTATGCATCTTGATATACATTTCTCTCTTGTCTACATCAGTTTAGCCAATAAACAAGTACAATTCTCTTGGTTTAATTAACCTGTGAGCACTGATGGTAATCCAATTTAACAGAATTCCCAGGTTATTTTGGTCTCTTATCTCGCTGATCAATAAAGGTGTCTTGATATCCATTTTCTGCTGGCTTTCCCCACAGAATGGAAACAATACAATGCTAATGCAGGGTCATTTACTTCTCAAGTATATTCAAAATACAATAAGGCATAAAGATATAAGAATACAGTCCAGATTTTAGTTTCATTCCTTATTCATAGAGATGTGAGGGATCCAACCTGTGCTAATGATACAGTAGTTAATAGGAAAACATTTCCTTACAGCGTAATCTTGATCCTTACGTAAGTTTTTCTTTATTAAAAATCATTACATGGAATCCGCTAGTAAAATGACCTGGACATAAAAATCGATGGCACTGTGATGATTTATTCCACAGATTGCTCTTTTATTCTGCTCCTGTGCTCATTTACAGGAAATGCGTTGGATGTCAAATCTATGGGGTTGATTTAGGCCCCTGATTCCCTTTTGTGAAGAACATGGGAAACACAAAGGGAAACTGACAGGTTACCTTCAACAGGGTAGTTAAAGGCAAATTGTTGTTGGAATACAAAGCATTAAACATTGCTTTAAAATAATATACATTTTGTGTAAAATAATGCAGATCTGGAAACAAATGTTTTACTTACAGTTGTTTTGCAGACATGGGGGAATCTATTTACTTACAGTTGTTTTGCTTACATGGGGGAATCTATTTCCTGATACTCACCTGATGATTTCTATTTCCTTTCTGGCAAACAACCAAAGACTTTCTTGTTTTATGGCAACAATTTTTTTTATATAATCCCACAATCAGAACCACTGTGCTACAAGGCAAAGCAGGATCAAATAACCATTAACTACATTGATGGCAAATTTTATTAACAAAAGTATATTATGGATGCGTTTTAATACTAAAAATAGATTAACTGCATAAAAAAGGGCATTAACTTGATGGAAGAAAACATAGTTTTGCCTCTTAATAGGGCCCTAGTAAGGCCTCACTTTGAGTATGCAGTGCAGGTTTGGGATGGAGTGCAGAGACATGCTCCTACACTGGTAAAGGGGAAGGAGGATTTCTTTTTCTCTGGAGAAAAGGTTCTTGTGAGGGGACATGGTTACTCTTTACAGGTATATTAGAAGGCATTATAGACAGATATCAGGGGATCTTTTTCCATTAGAAAAGATTAGTGCACCACTGCTCACCCGTTTAGATTAGGGAAACAGTATTTCGTTTAATGCAACTCAGGTCGTTCTTTATGTTGAGGACCGTGAGGTTGTGATGCCAAATTCTATTAATGTGTTTAAGATGGGCTTGCATGATATCCTGACAATAATATTCAAAGCTATTGGGATCTTAAGATCTGCAGTTAGTTACTACAGATATTGGTATATATAGTTTATAAATTTAAGATTTGTATAAGTATATGTACATATAAGTGCTGTGGTTGAACTTGATGGACTTTGGTCCATCAACTTAACTATGTAACTGGCTTAACCTTTATTGATTTTCTTTTCTTCATGGACAGAATAATTGGATTTCTTACTATTGAGTGCTATTCTGATGTCTACTGGGAGCTGCTATCTTGCTACCTTCCCATTGTTCTGCTGATCGGCTGCTGGGGGGGAAAGGGGGGGGTGATATCATTCCAACTTGCAGCTCAGCAGTAAGGTGTGTTTTTTATTTTATTTTTATCAGAGCACAAGTCAAGTCACATGGCTGTGACACCCTGGGAAATGACAATATGGCTAGCCCTTTGTTAAATTTTAATATTAAATATAAAAAAATCTGTTTGTGTTTTTGAAAAATTGATTTCAATGCAGGATTCTGCTGGAGAAGCTTTATAAACTGATATTATTCCCATGATAGTATTCCTTTAAGATGACCACCAAGGTCCAGGATGGTATTCATCCCAGGGTATTAAACGAGCTTAGTGCTGTGATTGCCAAACCTCTTCATTTCATGTTTTTAGGATTCATTGAGGTCTGGCATACTGGTACAGTATAAGTACTGTTTCTATTTTTGCTGATGACACTAAATTGTGCAAAACTATAAGTTCCATGCAGGATGCTGCCGCTTTGCAGAGCGATTTGACAAAATTGGAAAACTGGGCAGCAAACTGGAAAATGAGGTTCAATGTTGACAAGAGCAAAGTTATGCACTTTGGTAGAAATACAGTAATATTAACGTGAGATAGCTACTAAATGGTAGTTTGTTGGGGTATCCTTAATGGAGAAGGATCTAGGGGTTTTTGTAGATAACAAGTTATCTAATTCCGTGCAGTGTCATTCTGTGGCTACTAAAGCAAATAAAGTGCTGTCTTGTATAAAAAAGGGCATTGATTCAAGGGATGAAAACATAATTTTGCCCCTTTATAGGTCCCTGGTAAAGCCTCACCTTGAGTATGTGGTGCAATTTTGGGCTCCAGTCCTCAAAAAGGATATTAATGAGCTGGAGAGAGTGCAGAGACGTGCAACTAAACTGGTAAAAGGGATGGAAGATTTAAACTATGAGGTTAGACTGTCGAGGTTGGGGTTGTTTTCTCTGGAAAAAAAGCGCTGCAAGGGTACATGATTAGTTTGTACATTAGAGGGGAATATAGGCAGATGGGGGGTGTTCTTTTTTCCCATAAAAACGATCAACGCACCAGAGGCCACCCCTTTAGATTAGAGGAACGGAGCTTCCATTTGAAGTAGCATAGGTGGTTTTCACAGTGAGGGCAGTGAGGTTGTGGAATGCCCTTCCTAGTGATGTGGTAATGGCAGATTCTGTTAATGCCTTCAAGAGGGGCCTGGATGAGTTCTTGAACAATCAAGGTTATTGTGATACTAATATCTACAGTTAGTATTAGTGGTTGTATATATAGTTTATGTATGTGAGTGTATAGATTGGTAAGTATAGGCTGTGTGTGCTGGGTTTACTTGGAAGGGTTGAACTTGATGGACTCTGGTCTTTTTTCAACCCTATTAGTATGCACAAACAAACTAGTGAACAAGGACATTATAAATAAATATTACTCTGAATTGTTTTTCCAGCTAAATACAACACTGTGGTCAATGCCATTTTCACCTCAATAACAATATGTATACGAGGAACTTTTACTTTTTTATGTGTCACAGTGGTGGAGACAAAGGAAATAGTTACAAGATCGAATCAGGTATTTTGTTGCAACCATTTCGAAGATTAAAAAAGCCAGAACTATGTAGTCTATTTTCTTTTCCCTTTCATGTGTAAAGCCTTGTTCTACTACAAAAAAAAAAACGTTAATCCATTTATGTAAAGGGGAAAGAAAGCATAATAAATCCAATCCAGCAACTCCTCATTAAGTTGTCAGTGGATAAGAGGGACTGTCATTCTGGAGCATTTATGAAAATTTGATGTGATGAGAGAATAAGCAAAACCCTAACAGGGCAGATCTGAGCTGGAATCATCTTGTCACGACTTGACATTGTCTTCAGCCTCAACCCCAAGCTGTCAATGGATCTCACCTTTACAAACAAGCAACAAACCAAACAGTAGTTAATGTATAATAGGCTATGCAGTATGTAGTGCACAATGAGAATACTGCCAATCTAATTCCATACCTAAGAGTATTGTATATAAATACAAGTCTTAATGCTGTATAATTTTTTTGCACTTGCCTGTTTGGCATAAAAGAATTTTGTTAAGAATATTCAACTTGTAAGTTTTATATTTAAAATGTAGAGCTTTTTTACTTATTTCCAGAACAAAATGGGGATAAAATCTTGAGGGAAAATGAATACAGCCACAAGTGGAATTTCAGGGGGCAGCCATCCAGGGAGCAGGGGCCCAAGACAGACAAGTCACAGACTGTAAGAGAGGTGCTGGTTGGGTGGATTATGGGCATGCCTGGGAATAATAGGGAGTGGTCTGGTTAGACTGGAGGCACTGGGGCCCCATTCTACTTAGTTGTCAAGGCTTAACTCCTTGGGGATCAGGTGACAGTGCTAACTATGGCTTGATATGCTTAACTTGCTTTTTCAACTCAAGATTCTGAAGAATCTCTTATGCAACACATTTTCAGTTCATGTCTCGGCACCCTAATATATATCAGAGTGAAAAAGAACATTTGGCACCTTAACAACAAAAAAAGTACAAATAACTTTTCATTTGGATTTAAAAATAACAACATAATGATATTATGCAATTCATTCTGAGATTTTACAAATTGCCTGCACAGTGTCTCCAGCAACACAGACAGAGAATAAAAAATGGTGTTTAACATGCAAAACATCCCTTTTTAAATTTGATATGCCTGCAAAAGAATTATTTATGACTTGCATATTAAAAATCTAAAATTGAGTAGTATAATTAAGTTTGCATCTGAATATGTTTGACGCTCAGGCCAGATGGAAACAATCCAGAAGTGCCCTTTAATATCCCCGAATGGTTACAGCTAGGCTCCAGCCAGATGGATGAGTGTCACTGAAGACATTTTCTGATAAATGCTACAGGTTCACATCAAGCAATAATCATTAGTTACTCAGGGGGTAAGTACTAATGTTCACTGCACTGCTATAGTCAGCTTTGGTCATCAAATATACTAGTTATAAGGCATCACAATATTTGGTGGTGTAGACAATCGATGAAAGCCTTCCTATAAAGTGAGAAGACCTGCCTCCCATCAGACGTTGAGATTCTGCCAACTCCTAATGTAGTTGGCTCCTAACCTCTAAATGTTCTGTGATGGGGGATATGTAGTTTTCAATATCTGGAATGTGGGGAAGCTGTCTGTCTGCAGCCTGGTATATTATGAAGAGATATATCACTCCAACTGACAGGAAAATATTAATGAAAGACATAATAAATATGATATGATACCTTTCATTTTTTCCTTTAATTGTAAGAAAAATAATAGTAGTGTGAAAGCAAGCAATGAACCAGAAAGAAGTATTTTTCTTTTCATCGTAATTTCTCTCTTTGTCCCAGATTTCTCACTCGGTCCTGGATTTCTCTTTTTTTCAAAGATATATAGATTTTAAAATGAGACATATGCTTAAATCCTGTGTAAGAAACACCATACAGATTAAAACAATAACAGTCGTAGTTGACACAATGATTACTAATTTACTAAGTTAAAAAATAAGCAGTGTGACATGTATTTGCTATGTATGGACATGTCATAAACACATATTTTTCATTTGGACCACCTTGTATTTTTTTTTAAATGACTATGTAGTGAATGTGTATACAATCCCCAGGGCCTTAATTTCTACGTATCTGATTACTACTAAGGTATTGTATAAGCCTATAACTCAGTAAGGCATTATGTAAGGATGGCATTGATTTAGCTCAATGTTTTCTGTATTCTATTTATTTTCTTGGCAAGCTGATGAGGCATAGTTATTTGCAAGGTTCAAATGTTAGATTGGTTATTACAAATAACTAACCACATATTTAGACCTAGCTTGCTAAATGCTTTTAAGAAATAAAATCCTGGGACAATTAATCGTCCGGAGTCAGATGGTGCATTTCTGCATGAATGAATATTTGTATTTAAATAGTGTTACTTGTAATGTTGTACAGTCCAAATAATATTAAATATAATAAAAAAATTAATGCAAAAACAGTTGCATTTAAGTTTAAGTGCCAAGAGGAAGGATGTTATTATATAAGATGATATTAGGTACTCCAGACAGGCAGCATAGCACACAGGAAGGGGGAAGTGACAGGGCCAGGAAATGCAGTCGGATACAGTTGCAGGGAAGATGAGATTAATGCAGGAGAGAGGCAGAACGTGCCATTCAGCCATTCAAAACAGTTTCCCATGGGCTTATGGCCAATAATTGTTATTGCTAATGAACTGTCTAGTATTGATACAGACTCTTGGTAGCAGTTGATCCTGCAAGAGTGGTGACAATTGGTGGCCTACTTTGTTTGCCCATCTGACCCCTAGGGGTTTGGTAACTGGCATTTCATTTAAATGATTTACCTGAGTCCATTTCCATAAAACAGTGTGAATTACTAAGAAGGAGTCTTAGTAGTCAGTACAGGTGTAGGATCCTTTATCCAGAAAGATCTGAATTATGGGACAGCCATTTCCCATAGAGTCCATTTTAATTCAAATGTTTAAAAATAATTTCCTTTTTCTCTGTAATAATACAACAGTATCTTGTACTTGACTAAGTCCTTGACTACTCCTAACTTAGTGGCATGAATCCATATTGGCAACACAATCTTACTGGGTTTATTTAATGTTTAAATGATTTTTAGCAGCTTTAGTAATGAAGATTCAAGTTATGGAAAGATCTTTTATTCGGAAATGCCCATGCCCCAAGCATTACGGAAAATAGATCCCACACATGTGAATATTTACTTCAGAGGCTCAAGTGAAACACTATCCTTTTTACACAGTGAGAGTGCTAGTTCTGGGTTCAGGTGCAGCAGAATACAGTATATAAAGTTACAAGAAATATTTCTACAAGCCAACCTGAACAGCAAGTGAGAGAAGCAGAATGTACTGACTTGAATTCTATTAAACTGATCTATAACATGTCTCCTGTGCATTGTAAAAGTCACATCTGTGTTAGTCCTGCAATTGAATCCTTCTTTTAAACACAATTTGCAAGTAAATAAATTAAGGCTTGAAATGCACATGAATAAAGCCCCAGCAAATGAGCCGACGTTATAGTGACACAGGGAAAATTGCAATCTTTAGAATGTGTTGCTTTCCTGTTTTATTGTACAGTAACAAGGGCTTCCTCTACACCTACAAATGTATAATATACATGAAATCCACTTTAGTTAATAGGAGGAGAATAATAAAGTACAGCTACATACAGAACCTACATGCAAAATGCAGGTTCTTCAGCTTATCACATTTACCAGTACACCTAGGGCAACGGTTTTTGAGTTGATTTACATTACTATAACCTTTCCTGTGAAAACAATGCAAAATGATATGTAGGGGATGTGAAGGGGATAGCCTTCCCCTGCTGCATAAGATATATGCCCTGTGGGAGGGGTTTGTTCCCATTGGCCCAGGGGATATCAACGATCCCTGGTTTGTAAAAGGGTAGGGATCCTCAAGTTCAGCTTCTTTGGCCTCAACCTCAGCCTCAATGTGCTGGAGGGCCTGAGGCAGGAGACCTCAGCAAAGAAAAGCCACAAAGGCTGGATACCTTAGTGGAAGATTGCCCCTACTGCCACTGGGAAGATAGCACCACAAGAAGGTCAACAGATACAGGATACTTGTGGCTAAATCACAAGCAGATATTAATTTGACACCAACCTGGTAGTTGTCTATACCTTTGCACAAGGGGCAATCTGGCCCTGACTTCCCGGCTGCCATAGGGACAAGGTCCTGTTGTGGCTTTCAGCCTCTGCTACTCTAAATGGCATGTAAGTTACAGGATGCCTACATACCTCCCCCTGCCCCTCACAAATACAACGCTGCTGAATGCAGACAGCACTGTATTCAAGGGGGGTAGCTGTAGAGTGCTTAGACCTGCAACAAGTCTACATTCAACGAAGGCAGTGTTCAAATTGTTAAAAAAAACGCATTGCACCCATTTTTTTTGCACTTTACATACTACCATTCTTATAGTAAATGACCCTTAAGGTCTCCAAGTATTGGATGTGCTACTCTGCTATCATTTCACTTACAGACATAGTTGTAGGTAGCAGATAAATGTAAGTAAAATTATTCTCCCTTTGCATCATAAACTTTAGAAAAAAAATGGTAAGTGCGATCTGCTTTGTGTAACTAAAATTCCTCTTCCAATAGGGAAGTTGTTATTTTTTTATTTCCAGAACACAGTTTGAACTCCAGAACAACAACAAAAGTGTCATTTAAAACCGGTTAGATAAAAAACAACTGTGAAAGAGCAATTTTCCATAGTTTGCTGGAGTTTTATAGGTAATGTGAAATTTTGCATTGGATCACTGATCATCTTGTTGCTGCAAGACTGATTTTAGAGCAGGGGAAACAAGATAATACTCATTGATATCTGCCAGACCTGATTATTGCCTGTTACCCACCTTAATTATAAAGCTTTCAGGCTCAGCGACCTAAATCCATTGCAAGCATTCATATCTTCCCTCTTAATTCCCTTCCAGAATAAAAGGACATGCCCCAGTCATGAAAACCATGCAGTACTTCACTTCATAGACCAGTGATGTCAAACTGGCAGACCCCCCTCTGTGTGCCCCCCCACCTATCTGGCTGCTTTGATGGCTTACCTTTGTAAGCATTAAATGGTATCAGTACTGAGATTAACTGACCCCCTACATTGCTCACACCTCAGATTCAGGCTGTAAACCCCCTGTATTGTTTAAACATGTAATCCCCTGTACTGTTCACACCTTTTAACCCCTACATTGTTCACACCTCAGGCTCAGACTGTAAGCCCCACATCACCTGTTCACACCTCAGACTGTAGGAGCAGTAGAAATCCACGAATAAACCCTGCACACTATAAAAAGAACATATGCTGAGGTGGTACTGCAATTAAAACGTTTTTTAATATGTTTTTATTGTGCATACTATAGGAGCTGTGCCAGCATTGTGTCACTGTATGTTGCCCATATATGAAATACTCTACCTGCCCTATGCTGCCTGTGTGTGCCATACACACAGGCAACATAGGGCAGATAGAGTATGGCACACACAGGCAGGGCAGGGCAGGAAGAGTATGGCACACACAGGCAGCATAGAGCAGATAGAGTATGGCACACACACAGGCATGGTAGGGCAGAAAGAGTATGGCACACACAGGCAGGGTAGGGCAGGCAGAGTGTGGCACACACAGGCAGCATAGGGCAGGTAGAGTTTGGCACACACAGGCATGGTAGGGCAGGCAGAGTATGGCACACACAGGCAGCATAGGGCAGGTAGAGTTTGGCACACACAGGCATGGTAGGGCAGGCAGAGTATGGCACACACAGGCAGGGTAGGGCAGACAGAGTATGGCACACACAGGCAGGGTAGGGCAGGCAGAGTGTGGCACACACAGGCAGCATAGGGCAGGTAGAGTATGGCACACACAGGCATGGTAGGGCAGGCAGAATATGGCACACACAGGCAGCATATGGCAGGCAGAGTATGGCACACACAGGCAGGGTAGGGCAGGCAGAGTATGGCACACACAGGCAGCATAGGGCAGATAGAGTATGGCACACACACAGGCAGGGTAGGGCAGACAGAGTATGGCACACACAGGCAGGGTAGGGCAGATAGAGTATGGCACACACAGGCAGGGTAGGGCAGGTAGAGTTTGGCACACACAGGCAGCATAGGGCAGGTAGAGTTTGGCACACACATGCATGGTAGTGCAGACAGAGTATGGCACACACAGGCATGGTAGGGCAGGCAGAGTATGGCACACACAGGCAGCATAGGACAGGTAGAGTTTGGCACACACAGGCATGGTAGGGCAGGTAGAGTTTGGCACACACAGGCAGCATAGGGCAGGTAGAGTTTGGCACACACATGCATGGTAGTGCAGACAGAGTATGGCACACACAGGCTTGGTAGGGAAGGCAGAGTATGGCACACACAGGCAGTGTAGGGAAGGCAGAGTATGACACACAGAGGGATGGTAGGGCAGGCAGAGTGTGGCACACACAGGCAGAATAGGGCATGTAGAGTTTGGCACACACAGGCATGGTAGGGAATGCAGAGTATGACACACACAGGCTGGGTAGGGCAGGCAGAGTGTGGCACACACAGGCAGCATAGGGCACGTAGAGTGTGGCACACACAGGCATGGTAGGGCAGACAGAGTATGGCACACCACAGGCATGGTAGGGCAGGCAGAGTATGGCACACCACAGGCATGGTAGGGCAGGCAGAGTATGGCACACCACAGGCATGGTAGGGCACGCAGAGTGTGGCACACACAGGCAGCATAGGGCAGCTAGAGTTTGGCACACACAGGACTGCTCTGTGCTGCTGTGTCTGTTGACACAGGGGAACCCTGGGTCTACCACCACCTCCTGACCAGGCAGTATTTTGTCAGGAGGTGCGCTGGTCCTTATTTGCCTTCCCTTTACCCAGCTTTAACAGGTGCAGCAAACTTGCTGTGGAAAAATTGGGTGCAGACGTTACTCACACAGTGAACGCCGGAAATGACACCAGGCAACTGAACCAAGCACATCACTCCCATGTGACTGCAATGATGCAAAAAGTTTGAAAAAGAAAACACTGCTTTGTAGGAAAAAAACAAAGTGATTGCACTTAAAATTGCACTTTGCTCACTGCACTTCCACTGTGTTTTTCCTGTTGGGATCATTTGTGGCTCAAATAGCCACATTTTTTACACATCACATTTATCCCCATCCTTAGTGCCATAGTGCAGGTCTATATGTTTCATTAAGAAACACTTTTCGGATTAATAATGTGTTTGGCAAGCACTGAATTCATGTGGTGGGGCAGGGGGACACATACAGTAGGTGTCCCCTATCCTGCCCCCTAACATTTTGATCATTTAGATAAGCAAGTTAGGTAGCAGTTAGTGGCCACTGCATGTATCAGGTACTTAGCACCTGCCAGGCCACCTGGAAGTACAGGGCTGTCTGGCAACTGCAATGCTGCTTATTCTGGATTCAGTGCAAGGTTCAAGACTATGACTGCACTCAAATTCCCTGCTGCAAGTGCTCTGTAAATGAGCACAGAAAGGTGACCCCTTATATCTGTAGCTATGAATTTTCCCCTTGCTGTTCCAATCAGTGAAATGATCTCTGAAAAGTGATACTGCATATAATCAATACTGCTCTAATTTTTGGCTGTTAAAGGGTTTGTTCACTTTAAGTTTAGTATGGCGCAAACAGCAGAATTCTAAGTTAAGTTTCATGTGCTGCCAACAGCAGAATTCTAAGATGATCTATAATTGGTTTTCATTTTTTGTTTGTTTGATTTACTTCCAGCTTTTTGGTTGCTAAGGGTTAATTGCTATAGAAACCAGGAAGCATTATTGAAATCAATATGGAAGATGAACAGCATAAAATAACAAAAAATAACAATAATACAATAAAAAACATTAAAAATTAAGTCAGCCTATTGTATGATTGCCATAGTCAGTTACCCCAAGAACCAGATAACGCTTTCATCTGCATTCTGGATAGAGCCAGAATAGCACAGATAGTAAAAAATCCCTCAAAATAATATATTCCAACCAAAAAATGTCTTAGAAGTAGTATAGAAGTCCATCTATAACATACCACCTGTTAATGTAAAGAGGAACTTCCCATTTAAGGCACTAACTACAGCATAAGGCCGGAGATTTGTAGCAGAATGTGATAATACAATAGCTACTTGGTCTGAAAAATACATTTCTTTTATAAGACTGCATATGATATTTTCTTTTCAAAGTGCCTAATATTCCCAAACGCTCATCAATGCAATAACCATTTACCACATGTGGAGAGTTCACATTGTCTTGTCTATAAAGAAAACTGAACTGTCTCATGATGCAGCTGCCCATTGGAGATAAATCTATATTTCAGTAGGAGGTAAAATAATAAAGAGTATAAGAAACTCTTTACAATTAAATATTAACTGTGTCAAGCATGAGGACAGTATCAGCTGGGCTGTTTTTATACCCAAATATGTTAATATGTGCATAAGTGTGAATATGTAAATAGCTTTTGTTTGATATTGTTGCATATCTAAAATACTATAAAGCATTCTAAAGCTACCTGTACATCAGTACACCTAATGATTTGCAGGTGATACTAGGTAGGGATAACTCCAGCCTTCTGACAATTTCCAGTGCAAAAAAAGAAAAAACTTGACATATGGTTTGCCAATACCTGGTTTTGGAGCACTATAACATCATCTGGCCATTCTTGGAGCATAAGCGCCTTGTGCAAGCCTTTGTGCACTTTGCTCTCCTATTTGTGCCTGTGTATTATCCACCCACTTAGACTGTAAGCTGTATAGGGCAGGGACATGGCACTTAATTTCTGAACATAAAGGGTCCTATTCTCTGCACTTTCAGAAGAATTCTTGGGCACCCTTTGTTCTTAAATGAAAACAACAAATTTACTGAATAACAGAAATAGTCAAAGAAGGTACTGTGTGCACTGGATTGTTATAGCAGACCAGGCTTTATCACATCACATGAATGCAGTCACTTTTCAAGGTAGCTCACTGCAGCTATTTAGCGTGTAAAGTTGGTACCCATGACTGGTACACGCCCAGCCAGGAAACAGGGTAGGTCTTCACTATAAGAAGTAGGCATGGCTTCAATAAATATGGTGAACCACAGCAGACTTTATTCAGTACTTCTCACAGGTTTCACATAGGACTGATGCCAATTAACCAGCAATTTATCAGTTACACAAATATCACACCGTGGAAGACATCTTTCTTCAGAATGCACACCACATTCTTTCTCTATCTGTACAAGCCTTCAATACCCCTGTCATATGGAAAAGCACTAGCAGAGTTTCCTTGGTGGTTAAGGGGGTCTCCTTTCCTTATCCAGCTCTTCCCATTTTCTCTAGAATGTCCGCTTACAGTGTATGAGCTTCTCTCAACTGTCTTACTACATATTTACCAGGTTCTCACTAACCTGTCTATAACACTCCAGTTCCCTAACTGCTTCACCATTGCCTGGGGGCTCTTCCCCAAAAACACACCCCTCATTGGGACATTGGGCTATCCTTGCTGGAAACCCTATCTATTTTTCGCTCCTAGAGTGAGCTGATCTCCTTTCTATATCTAGCCCTAGCAGGATGCAGCTTCCCGACTGGGCTGGCTCAGTATTGTCTGTCTCTCCTGCAGATGTTTTTAGGCCAAAGAGGATGTACCTGGCTCTTGCACTTCCTTATATAGGCTCCTGAAGGGTAATCCTCCCTACAGGCCAATCTTTTGGGTTAGTGTCACCTGGTATGTAAACTAAATATAGTCTAACTATATACTCTTAAAATAAATTATATTTCACCTACTTACAAACACACAACTTGCTCGGATATTTCAGTTTACCTACAAGGGATTTCACATTACACTGGGCCTACTCACTGGAGCTTCTACGGTCTAGAGCATATATGTCAAACACAAGGTCTGAGTGTGTCTGACCATCCAGCCTGATCAATTTCCATTTTCCTCACATAGTAACTAAGACTAAGGGTATATTTATCATGCTGCGTAAAAAGTGGAGTGAAGCATTACCAGTAATGTTGCCCAAGGCATCCAATCAGTAATCAGATTTCAACAGTAGCAAAGCATCTATTGGCTGCTATGAGCACCATCACCGGTAATGTCTTACTCCAATTTTTACACATTGTGATAAATATACTCGTTAGTATCTTACTAAGAATATTAATAAAAAATTTGGCCCGCGACTTAGCCTGTGTTTTAGATTTCGGCCCCCTTATGTGATTGAGTTTGACACCCCTGGTCTAGAGGGTGTTGCCCAGGAGACTACCCCCTACTACTCTCTCTTCTGTGGAACACAGAAGAGCTCTTAATTGTTATCCTATTTTTCTTACACTCTTAGAGCATTCTGGGACAGTCTCTAGTGTGTCCCTTGCTCCAGCCTACCGTAGGGTCCAGATTTCTCCTTACCAAAGTCTTCTGTCTCGAATTGAGGCTCTCCTGGAGCATCTGTCCCCCTCCATAGAGTGGAATCCAAATAGTCAAAACTACTCACTGCTTTGAGATTTTTTTGTAATGAGCACAAGGTCAGAACATTCTCACCTGATAATATCAATCCAAAAAGGCTATTGTGGTGTAGTGTGTTATACATGTTGTAAGGTGAGAGTGTTCTTTTTTGGTAAGACCATTGTCATTATTGCAAAACCCTGCGTAACTTGCTTGTGCTATACTGTAGATATGATGAAGATGACATGAACATGACATGAAAATATTGGCACATCAATAAACAAAGAACTTTTCTTGGTTTCAATGTCACTGATCCTCTCTAGGCTTCAATATTGATCTAGAAGGGAAAATAAGAATTAATCCATAGCTCACACTAACCAACAACTGGTTTGGGCCCAACAGGACCATGCCATGCAGGGATCTACATTACTGAATAAACACAGGGAAATCCCACATGGCATGGTCTTGTTGTGCCCGTTTATCATTTTACTTACAATAACTAGAGGGGTGCCAATTCCCCTAGTCTGAGCACTAAACTGTATAGAAGTAGAAGCCAGGGTGTGCTTTTGTGTATATCTGTATGACCATCTACTATAGAAGCTTTGCCCTCATTTCCTGTATGATGATCCAATTCCAATTCAATTTAATAGACTGCTTTAAAACATAATTCTATTTCTCAGATAAACCAGCAGGGGAGTTTTTATTTTTGTTTTTTTAACACCACTTTAAATGCTTAGATAACAGGGTCATTATTGTTTACATCTCTAGGCTCATAAATCCCTTAATCTGGCACTTACATTTAGTGTAATCCCACTTTAGATTATAAAAACAATTTATAGCAGTCTAGGAAATATACCCTACTGAGTCAAGTGGTAAGGTTTTTCTATTTATATATATATAGAGAGAGAAATATGGAGAAAGCTATACATTCTATCCATTATAGGATGTTCTCTTAAGCTTTAGTATCTATCAGAAATGACATTGAGGGTAAACACTATTTATACACACTACACCACAAAAGCCTTTTTAGATTTATGTTATTTGACTTCTTGCTTTTACTACCTTGTTACCTTTCCTACATTTCTGTGTAGCGGCACTGGATATGATTTGTTTCTTTTGTGCTTGTTTGTACAGGTTACATACTCACAAGTGCACACATTTACCAGTCTATGATCATTCATTCTCTGTGTCCTTTCCAGAGAAGACATAATACATAATCCCATAGTCTATATTCTGTAAGCAGTACCTTTGTAAAATTTAAATCATAAGTAGGTCCAACTTAAAAGAGTGAGAACTATCTTCAGACAACTAGTTGGTACAACTATTTCCTAAATGCTGATCTAGAATGTATTATGCTCTGTTTAATACTTTACCTCCTTTCTTTTTTCTTTAGGGCTAACTGAAATTGACTCCTCTTAGTGATCATTTTAAATATTGTTTTATTTTTCTTGGTTAATTCTGAAATGTTGTTAACTTTATAATTCTTAAAACATCTTAGTTATACTAATGTAGGTCAAAGGCAGCATGTTGTCTTATTTATATACTTTAGTGAGGAGCTACATGTATGTAGATACAAACTGCATAACACCTTGTACTTGGGCATGTAGCAGGCATGGATGTAGGTGAGAGCTTGATAGCTTTCTTTTTACCTTCTTGGCATGCATGGCAGAATTCCATTTTATACTATGAAATAGTATAGGCAGGATATGCTACTCAGCAATATTTATGGGTTAAGTCACTCATCCTCAGTAGCAGGCCCGGATTTGTGGCGAGGGCAGCACAAACAGGGGCAGCATGCCGCCCCGTTACAGACAAATATTCACATTTTGCTCCCATACGAAGCAATGGGGACCTCTCCCCACTGCTCCGTATGGGAGTCTTAACTTTGGCGCATATGCATGCGCATTCGCGCAGCGGGGGTATATAATGCTCACTCAGGAAAAGAAGTTTATTGATTCGGTGCACCAATCATAAAATAGCAGTGCAACATTCATCAGCTTCTCGCAAAATCAACCTCAATCCCCCTTGGTTAAACAAAATTATCATAAGTAATTACATATTAAATCTTTGTTATCTCATTGGTTAACACATTAATATACAGCATAAAACAATTATTTTATTGGATTAGATGGTTAAATGTCACCAGTGGTAGGGCAAGATGCCCAGAGGAACAGGACTTCTTTTCAGTTTTAATTTCCCTACTTTCTTAGCCTAAAGTCGTTGGACCACATCCTGACCAAAACACATGATATCCTGTTTAAGAGAACATCTGCAGGGCTTTTCACACCTAAAATATTTGCTACTAGGCTTATTTAGGAAAAAGGTTATCTGAGCCATTCTTTTGAACAATACAAGCTCAGGCCTACCAAGCAAAGCAAAAATCAACTCTAACACAACTGCCAAGCCATATCTTTCCAAAATAACAAAATAGTACAGTTACATTGTGCTATAGTTCCAACTGATAACATAGAGCAGACTATATTTTCTTGAATTTCTTCTGCTAAATCTGCAACCCCTCTTGCAGCAACTCTTAAAGAAAAGACATTTAAGAAGTGAAAATTATTTTCTTTTCCAGAACCCCTTCTGATTTGAATACAAAAGAGAAGAGCTTCTTCTTGCTCTAAATTGTGTTTATGTGAGTTTGCTTTGCTTAACAGGGTGGCTCTCTGGCTTTTAAAAAGAGAATGAACATTCAGGTCTGATGGTAAATGGTTCCATGTTTTACAAAGAGTCTGCATAAATTGTTGCATGGAGCAACAACATGATACAGAAGCAAATGTGTGTGTCTGGAAACCACAATGCTATAGTAAGAAACACATTAGCATCACAACTACAATACAAGATACCAAGATTTAAGGGATTATAATACATATTTTGTACATAAGGTATACTTTTCATTTCAACCAAGTGATAGTGACAAAGAAAAGGTTTGTGCTAATTTTGTGCTGGGAAGGGATACTTTCTCTTTGCAATAAACCAAGAAGAATAAGTGCAGATACCATCTCAGCCATACAATATTCATGGTTCCAAACATACTGACTTCTGTGCCTTAAGCTGAAAATATCCTCACAGCATTTTTTATTGTGCTTTGGGATCTGGGAACATTCAGACCCAGATGAAATTCCAAATAGAAAAAGCCTGCATAAGAGAGGATGCTTCGGTTTATAGCTTGACAGGTTTTAACAAAGGCTTAACTTCCTAAAGAGACAGAGCGGGATGCAATTTATCAGCAGCGATGTTTATTATTTAAGTTGTAACACATAATCCTCTTCTTCCATTAAAGATTGAGCTATACTTGGGATGAGTGTTAGAATTATATTTCTTCAAGAGAATAGACTGTTCACTTCTTTTCAAGGTCATCGTTACCTTTCCTACCCAAATCCCTCTTAACTCTCTGTGTGACCTAACCTTTCCATTAAACCAGCTAAAGGAACAAAATATTATATATATATGAAATGTCAGCTTTCCTGATTCTCCCAAAGAGGATACGCAAAGGGGGCTCATAACAATGAATCTTAGAAATGATTGCAGGTGGTTCCTTTCCAAGCACCTTATTGGGGTCATGACAATAAAAAGGTATGCCTTTATATAAACCTTTAAAAAACAATTATATTCACTTATATTATATTATATTATATATATATATATATATATATTATATATTATATTAACACTTATATTCTCTGACCATACTAACACCACTGTCAAAACCTGTCACTTTTTCTTACGCAATATTGCCAAAATCCGTCCCTTTCTTTCTACTGTAACAGCTAAGCTGCTCATGCACGCGCTCATCCTATCCCGACTTGACTACTGTAACCTGCTGCTAACCGGCCTCCCTAACTCCCATCTTTCCCCCCTACAGTCTATATTAAATACTGCTGCCAGAATTCTCCTCCTCTCATCCAGGAGAGTTCAGGCCCTTCCCCTGCTAAAGGCCTTATCGTGGCTTCCTGTTAAACAAAGAATAGTTTACAAACTCCTTCTCTTAACCTTCAAAGCCCTCCATTCCTCTGCTCCTCACTACATCTCTTCCCTGGTGTCTCCGTACGTTCCTGGCCGACTCCTTCGTTCCTCACAGAGCAACCGTTTGGTTGGGCCCCCTACTACTACTGCGGTTTCTCACCTTAAACCCTTCTGCCTTGCTGCCCCTTACATTTGGAATTCCCTCCCTGATTTCCTCCGGAGAGAATCCTCCCTCAGTCTTTTTAAAACTAAACTTAAAGACTGCCTTTTGGAGCACTCACCCAGCACCTGATCTGGAAACTGGCACTTATACTGTAATGTCACCCACTGTGACCTACAGCACTTACATTTGCCCATTTGTGTCTGTTAGTTACCCCTCACATATAGATTGTAAGCTCTACGGGGCAGGGACCGCCTTCATCTTGTGTTTCTGACTCTTATTGCAACTACACCTTGTATTTATTGTATTTATTGTTGTACTTTGTATTTATCCATTATCTTTTGTATTTATCCATTATCTTTAACCCCCTGTCTGTATTAATTAATTCTACTGTACAGCGCTGCGTACATAAGTAGCGCTTTATAAATAAAGATATACATACATACATACATATTTAATTTACATATAATTTATTAATAAACACTAATTTAATAAATAAGCAATCATTGCATTATTAAGAAAAAATATCACTAATATCATTTCACATCTGTAAAAGACAAGTAGGACATAAATGTTATACACAGATAGAGAACAATATAATACATAATAGGAGGTAACTAAGTAGAAACAAAGGGAACTAATTTAGAAACATATGTGCTACATTGCGGCAGTACTGTTACCCATAGCCAGCAATTGGTTCTTGGCTTTTTGTTTTCTAACCAATGGTAGATGAATCCAAACTATTGCTGATTGAATGCCAAGGTTAACTATGGTAGTGCACTTCAGAACTCTTTAGTTAATGAGCCCTAATTTATTGATCTTGAAAATCTGGCATACGGGAAAAATCAATGGGGCGTATTTATCAAACGGTAAAATAGAGCTTGCCAGAGATAGGGTGACCACACACAGTCAGATTTAAGGTGGCCATACACGTGGCGATCTGACGATGTTTCGTACGACCATCGGTCGCACGAAACATCGTAAGATCCGCCACACACCATTCAGGGCTGAATCGGCAGGTAAGGAGGTAGAAACAATAGGATTTCTACCTCCTTCTGCCGATTCAGCTCTGAAGGGAGAATTTTGGTCAGGCGCCTGCTATGGCGCCCGATCAAAATTTTCAAACTGGTCCGATCGGCGAGTCGTCCGATATCAGCAGCTTCCTGCGATATCGGTCGACTCGCCGACATGCCATACACGCACCGATTATCGTATGAAACGAGGTTTCGTACGATAATATCGGTGCGTGTATGGCCACCTTAAAGCTGCCCATTCAAGTCCTTTAGACCCCTGATGGGCCTACCCGACCAATATCTGACTGATAATCCCACTTCTTAGTGGCCTCCAACCAAGAATGAGGCTACAAATGCTCTATTTTATATACAGTGCTTAGTGTACAGCACAGAGGTTCAGCATTGTCAAATCTTTAAAGTTGTACCTGTTAGGTCATCCTGTTACTGTGTTAGTGACTGCAAATACCCAGTGGGCTCTGGGCTGTTGATAAGAAGCTAAGCATAGTTCTTAGACATCATTGAAACTCTAGCAGAAAGTAATATTTTATGAAGAGGATATCTTTGTAATTAGGGTTGAGTAGGCCCAGGATTTGCTCTCTACCCTCCAAAGAGTCTCCTTCCTGGGCTCCCCTCCTACATGCCTCTGTCTCTGGACATGCCTGTCATGTTTCCCATGGTCCCCAAGGTACATATATAGAGTGATATCACTCCTATGTAGATAGAGAGATAGATAGATAAATAGATAGATAGATGATAGATAGATAGATAGATAGAGAAAAGCTGATGGAATTAAATTTGAGTGCAAGCTTTTTCCTCCTTTTCACTACCTTGAAGATCATCCCTGTTTTGAAAATAGAGCTTCTTTAGCCTCCTATTGTTTTATTATTGCTATCATTGAGTATGTAAAACTCCCCATGTCCTAAGTAATTTGAGTTACACCTATTTTACCATATATTATATACTGAACCAACATAAAGGTTCACCATCCTGATAAATCTTTAAAGCTGTCCAAAGGAGCTAGCCATCTTCAATCTTTTCTGGTCATTGTTTAGGAGTCAGTGGCACTGCTCATGCTGAGCATGCTCTGGACTGCTGTTGACATTATCAAAACATTAAAATAAAGTAATGTTACTTCTGTCATAGAAACTAATGTAAAAGTACTAGTTACTAATAATTTCTGATGCAGAATTCACTGATTTCTATGTTGCCATATCATGTGAATCTTGCATTGTATATTTTATCTTGTATATATGTTGTGTCCCTAAGCTCCAGCAACTGACAGCAGCCCTAGGCATGTGCTGTGTATCAACAGAAAGAAGATGGAGAGCTACTGAGGGCTTCTTTAGAGTTTCACTGCTAAAGGGCTGTAATAAAATGTAACATTTCTAGCCATATTCTTTGTTGAGCTACTGTATAGTTTTCCTTTATGATACACACAGAACATTTGCCAACAGCTCTCCTGCTATTTTATGGTTTGTCACCCCTGGTTCTTTTTCATTTGTGATTATTAAAATATTTCCAATGAACATTTTTTGACAGGATGTTATATGATTGCTAGGAAATAAACTGTCCTCCATGCAATTAAAAATTGATAAAACTTGTAGTGATTAACTCGAAATTACACTAGTTTTACTGACGTGAATCAGACAAAATGTCTCCTTAAGAGAACAGCACAATTTTGCTTCTAACAGTTGTCTTTGTCTTACTAACTGCTCTGTGAAGTATAATCAGCTTTCCAATTTAGGAGCAGACCACCCACACAAGGCAATCTGAGTGACAAGCTCTTGTGTGACTAATCCACATACGATGTCTAAGGCATAGAAGAATTTGTCACAACCATTCAATAGAACAAAACAATAGGATCTGCCTTGCAAAATTTACTTATAAATGGCAACTCCAAGAGACATCCAGACTGCTTGGGGAATTCAGGATCGGTAGAAGTAGAGTCTGTCATTGTCCTTTCGCATGGTAACATGGGAGCATGAAAACAATGCATGACAGTTATTTGATATATTTATTATAGGTGCATAATTCAGGAGGAATCACATCCTACAGCCAGCTATAACCTGTTGCACCCAAACAGACCTTTATGTCAAGTACAAATATAACTGGTTTATGAATAACATTTGTGTTTCCACTTAATAGTGTATATAACATTTAACATTCAACAGGTAGTTTATTGTAATCAGAGGACTGCTTCTTTGCTTTTCTTAGGATTAGCCTTTGCTATGCGGAAGAGTATATGAGAATGGTGTGGTGAAACTATACCTCTCCACTGCCAGATGTAATAATATAAAAATAATAATGCCAGAGGTTCTTTGCAACAAACCGGAACTGAATTTATTTGCCCAAGACAAGGACAATGCAGGGTAAATACTCAGTGCAGTAACATTGTTATGTACAGTCATAAACAGAGGCAAACATAGTAGCACCACTGTGGAGACCAACAACAGACCTGGATTGGGCATTTAAAGGGATTCTGTGATTTTTATGGCATACTTTTTATTTATAAATTACACTGTTTACATAGCAAATAGTTCACTCTACCATTTCAAATTTTATTCTTCAGAAGGAGCCAGCGCTACACATTAGAAATGCTTTCAGGTAACTTATTGTTTCTCCTGCTCCATGTAACTGGAGGAGTCATGAGCTGGACTTGGATATTTACTATTGAGTTCTATTCTGATATCTATCCCTATTAGCAATACAGGTGTCAGGTAGCTGCTACCTTCCCACTGATCTGCTGAGTGGCTGTTTGAGGGTGACATCACTCCACCTTGCAGTGCAGCAGTAGAGTGACTGCTAGAGTGACTGTTTATCAGAGCATAAGTTACATGTCTGTGGAACCCTGGGAAATAAAGAACATGGCTAACCCTATGTGAAATTTCCAAACTAAATATAAAAAAATCTGTTTTCACTGTTAAAAAATGGTTTTCAATGCAGGATTCTGCTGGAGAAGCCTTATTAAATGATGTGTTTTTAATAAAAAAACATGTATTTCAATTACATTCCTTTACTATAGAGGCATATTTATGAATTCTCAACCTTCGGGCTCGAGAATTTGTATCCTGGGCTCGAGCATCTTGTCATACACTCCAGGGTGCAAGATAATCGGCCAATGAGCAGAAATGAGGAGATGTAGTGGGGTTAGTCTTCATCCTGTAACACCTGCCTCAGTATATGGACCACAGATGAAAAGGCTTCCACTGGAGGAGGTCCTAAAGCAATGTGGAGGCCATCTTGTATTCAACGTGGTTGGTTATGTAAATACTTTATACTGCCTGATATTGGTGCTGATTTCTTTTATCAGAATCGGTTCTTTTGAAACTTTAGATTTAGTTTCGGGATTCAACCAATGCTTCATGAAAGATTTGGGATTCGCCTGAATCCCAAAATAGTTGATTTGGTGCATCCCTAAGTGAAACTTCACCTCTCAGCTACACAAGCTAAATAGATAGAATGCCAGAGGTTTTTGATCACTAACACAAGGTTTAAAACATAGGTATAGCATGATACTTGCTCCAATGTGGAGAGAGCGTGTCAGGATTAAGATACTTCTTTAGGACTACCACCTAGTCTTTCGGATACCCTCTAGTAGAAATGTTCAGGAAGTAAATACTAGCCTGAATCCGTTTTCTTAATGTTTTTCATTTTAAGGCCAGTATTGCCTTGGGAGAACTAGCTCCAGCTGTCAGACCTATGATGGAGAACATGTCTGCTCTTGCTAGCTACTTCTGTCTAACGCACACTTCTAGCGTGTATATGATAAAGCTATTCCTATTTTATTGAAATCTAGTTCAAAGGGTCCCTGACTTTTCTGAAGGGTTTGTTCCTTTGAAGCAAAACTCTTTACTGGGGCCTTGTTGTCCCAGATTCTCCAGCAGACATCAACCCTGTTTAGCAGGTGGAGACCAAAGTGGAAGAGACCTGGGCTTTCAGTCAATATATTAAACTGTACAGAAAATAATCACCACATACCCAGGCCAGCAGGGTATCCAGGTTACAGGTGCCAGAACTTTGTAAATCAAAACAGATGGAAAAACTAAATAGGGAATTTACCAAAACAGTAAGGGAGTTAACCCTATTCGTCTGTAGAGTAGCAATGACCAAACACTCCATCCCACCATGACAGATAATATTTTCCCTCTCTACAGCATGAAGATGTATCATTCTTATTATATATAATATATACAGGTATAGGACCCGTTATCCAGAATGCTTGGGACCAAGGGTTTTCCGGATAAGGGGTCTTTCCGTAATTTGGATCTCCATACCTTATTGATACTAAAAAATCAATAAAACATTAATTAAACCCAATAGGTTTGTTTTGCCTCCAATAAGGAATAATTATATCTTAGTTGGGACCAAATAAAAGGTACTGTTTATTTACTACTGAGAAAAAGGAAATCAATTTTAAAAATCTGAATTATTTGATTAAAATGGAGTTTATGGGAAACAGCCTTTCTGTAATTCGGAGCTTTCTGGATAATGGGTTTCCGGAAAATGGATTCTATACCTGTATTACAGAATATGTAATTCTTGCTTTAAAAATAAAAAATACATTTATCTTTGTAGATGTTTATGACATAACGGTAAGGTAAAGACAATTTATTTTTTTAGACCAGACTGGAGATACTTGTGAGCCACCAGCTGTTAATAAACCATGGTATCATTCAGTCAGAAATAGTTTGTTCCCATAGGCTTTAAAAGGATCACAGTGTTTGTCTGTGTTAAGTATTATATCTCCTCAGCTAGCTGTTGTTTGTCTCAATAAATATGGTGACATCTCTCTTTTATCAACTGATGTATCTCTAAAAGCATCATTTCTAAAAATCAGGAACATATATTTGGAATATCTCTGTTTTAAATTATCAGGGTATTCTTTGTTGTGACAGCAAGGTATGAGTGGGCATGTGTTTTTATTTTTTATAGTTCTCTCTTTAATGCATTCCCCTGTGCAAAAATGATCTGCAGGGATTTTGGGGAACTCTTTTTAAGAAGTGATATGTCCAGACGCACTGTCTTTTATTAAAGTTCCACAACAAAAAAACTTTAGAAATACACAATAATCACAATAATCTTTCTGCAAAGATTTGCCTCTAAATATTTGCTGTCATGTGTTTGAGAGAAGGAGAAGAAAACCTACTGGGAACCACACAGTAATAATTGTGATTCTCCGGAGTGCCGTCAACAACCCATTTTAAATATTCACATTGCACAAAAGTCTCCATCACCTATGAATGATATAGAGACTCAACAAGAAAGGTAATTTTCTAGTAAGCCGAAAGGCTGTCCACTGAGGCATTACTGTGAAGTCTATTTGTAAAGGCATGTATTAGACACCATAACCTGCCATGAGTGATGGGTGTAGATTAAAGGAGAGCGAGGCAGCTGGCATGGGAACAAGATCGATGTTACTCTGCTCTATATTTGATCTTGCATTATTCTTCTCAGGGTCTGGATTTTCTTGATTGGATGTCAAATATCTGGTTGTGTTACACATTAAGGAAAAACGTTTGATGATGATGCTGAACCCACCTCCAGCTTCATAAAATAATGTGTGCTTATGAAATAGTAACTGACTGTCAGAATGAATGATTGCAAAGCACTGGCCTTCCTATTCTTATATGAAGTAAACTTTTGTAATTTACTGACTCAGGGCAGCCTACCGTGTCCCACATTGGGGGGATCAAAATAAGTTTGACATAACAGACTACAGTGTGACTATAATTTGTATTCCTGTGTAACAACAACCCAAACAAAACAAGGTTGCTGAAATGAAATTTTAAAGTTATACGTTCTTTTAATGTAATTTTTTTCCTTCAGATTTTGAAATAATTTCAAAGGGCCACACAAATAAACAATGGACCATCAGTATCACATGAACACTAATGGACTAGATTAAATTTGAGATGCAATTCAATTCACCAGGGGTGTATGTGGCAGTATCTGGGTCCCTAAACATGAAGAAAGGACTTTTAGCAAAAAAACACCTACAGTGTGAACCAATTCAAAATCTCAGTTGCAGGATTGGGGGGTTATCTGTGGATAATAGGTATAATCAAGTATGCAGCATTAATTGGGGTATATTAGGGGGGAAAATTTGGGGATGGATCACTGTATACAACAACTTTGGTAGGAATTTACAGGAAGAAACCCATGGAGAAGTCAGTGTAAAATAATTGCATTTTATTGGGGAAACATGTTTCACGAATTGTCTGTAGGTTCATTACTGTAAGTGCCTCTTGTTTGTTGCATACAGCAATCCTCTTCCTCTGGTTGAAGGTGTGGGGGGCTTGGTACTCAAACCCCACAATTCTACTAGTAAGAGGTCCTTAATGCCTTTTATACATATTTTTACATATATTTTTTTCATATGGAAGTAGGGACCCATAGTTATAATGTGCCTCTATGGCTTTAAACCCTACACTTCCTTTTTTTCCTTGTTACTGGGCAAAGATCCTTGTATTTATTTGGTATTTACATATACCTCTATTATTGGCCCATAGGTAAACCACACCCTACCATACTTTAATATAGAGTTTGAGATGGGGTAGATCTTTCTTCTTGGCCTACAACCTTTGATTTGTGTGGATGTGCAACAGGAAGCCTGGAATCCACATCGGCCCAGAAGTGTTCTGCCCTAAGGGGACCATCACACTTAGTGAAATCCAGTAAAAAAGGTATAGAAAGCATTCATAGCACTTTCTAGTCATACTGACTGCCTGTCCTACAGTCAGTTGCAACTGTCTTTATGTTATCTGTGACTGCATGTTACATGGATATTTATTGCCAGCATCACATGTCATATCTAAGTGGATTTACCTTGATGCTGGGGTGTGTGGAAAATTGTGCATTAATGTCCTACCTACTGATGGAGTAGACTTCAGTTATGGATTTAGTTGAACACAAAGTATTTGCCTTAACATATTGCTGAATTGGCACATGCATCCCCATTCATCTCACCACAGATGCATAAAATATGAAAATTAATTTGACAAAATTATTAAACTCAAAAGACAGCAAACACAGCCCGTAAAAGTTAAACCAAACTATAGGGGAACAACACTGCTCTACCCCAACTTCCCTTCTATAGCCTCTATAAAGCACCACACCTATACCATGAACATAGACTGTCATGTCTTGCAGCCCATGTACATGGATTAATACCACAATAGGAAACAGTCAGCTCAAAATAGTTCACAGACAAGTTTTAAATGTACCTCGGTACCACAGAGGTTGGACATTACTGCTGTATGCTATGGAGTGATAGGAGAAGAGCAACTCTTCAAGCCTACATTATTTTATCTTGATAAAGAGCCATGTAGGCTTAAAATATTGCTTGACTCTCTCTCTCTGCCCTAAAATTAAAATAATAGCAAAATAAAAAATAATAATAGGAATTTCGTAAAGGCAGAAATCAGACGGCAGAGTTGTTTTATATAGGTCATGGAACTCCATCTCCAGAACCAGAAAAAAATGTCAAATATTAATTACTAATTATTAATATTATTATCTGTGACAACTTCTGCCCTGTGGATTTATTTATGCTACGTACACTGTTTCGGTACGACAATATCGTACCTTGCTCGTACTTTGCGACAAAATTTGTGCGACAAAATAGTATTGTCGCGCCGAGTACGAAAGTTTTGGATTCATTCAAGCTTTGGTATCGTGGCTTTCCTTGGGCCAGGTTGGAGCTGCACAGTGCCATTGATTCCTATGGGAGGCTTCCAAAATCATGCACAGAAGGATCAAAGTCGGAAAGGTTTTACCGCTGTTCAATATGAAAATTTTGGATCGCCAATACGATATTATCGTGACTGATATGATTTTTTCGTGATATTTGCGATCTTCAGAAACTATTGTATCCAATCTGAATTTTTCCCATTCGGGATTCGAACTCGTGATTTGATGAATGCGCCCCTAAATGTCATAAAAATTGTCTTCAACTTCTTTCGCCACCTCGAGCGTGCTGCTGTGTGAAATAATGACAGTTCTATAGTGGATATAATGTGATGTTAGTTTTCTAACAGGAATAACAAAAATTAGTGAGTATACTGGGGAAGATCAATACATTAATGTACAGGTACCAGTGAATGTATTGATACTAATATAAATATAATTGATTACAGATAATACTTCATTTGTCCTTCATTACATTGAATAATACATAAACAAGTTGCTAATAATTATTTATTTATATAAGCTCTTCATCATTAGTGTGATTGTTTGCAATAGTGCCAACAAAAATTGCAGCTAAAACACTTTGCTACATTAATATGGGCTTAAATTAATTTGCAACATTAATGGGCAGTGAATTAGAGAAAAAATTCCAAACTTTAGTAGACAGACTCTTTTACTTCTTATGCAGTATAGCTTATTACATTTTCCTTAAGCAATATGTGTATATAGCCTGTTACTATGAGTCCTAAGTAAACTCTAACGCAGAATTTGTATAAAGACCCGTTATTAGATTCTGGATGACCCCCAACTGCCCAACTATATTTGCTTTCTTTATGAACGTTTTTAGAATTATCTCTATTGTTATATCATATTATATTTAATATAATGTTATATTTTCTTGTTTATTAGGAAAATTCATCTCTTGATATGACACATCAACTTGCAGCAATGCCCCTGCCCTAAATAAGTTGTGTGGAAGAGTAGACTAGATCTACATATATATATTTTAGTGAGTTTAAGACAGCTGAACAGCCATATGATCTAAGGGAAACCCTATGGGGCACATTTACTTACCCACGAACGGGCCGAATGTGTCTGATTGCGTTTTTTTCGTAATGATCGGTATTTGGCGATTTTTTCGGAAAATTATCGCGACTTTTTCGTTGCCATCCGAATGTTGCGCAAAATCTGGCGATTTTTTCGTAGCGTTAAAACTTGCGCGAAAAGTTGCGCCTTTTTCGTAGCCATTCCGAAAGTTGCGCAAAATGTTGCGATTTTTTCGTAGCGTTCGGATTCATTCAAGCTTCAGTATGGTGACTTTTCTTGGGCCAGGTTGGAGCTGCAGGGTGCCATTGAGTCCTATGGAAGGCTTCCAAAATCATGCTAAGTCTGAAAGTTTCGCCCGCCGCTTACGAGTGCTCAATACGAAAAAGTCGCGACAAGATACGAGCGAATCGTAATGGCTACGAAAAACTCGAGTTTTTTCGCGAAAATCGTATTGGTAACGAAAAAGTTGCGACAATTTCCGAAAAGTCGTAAAGGCGCCGCAAAAATCGCAAAAAATACGAAAAAGTCGCAAAATGTTCGTTTTCCAATCGGAATTTTTCCAATTCGGATTCGAATTCGTGTCTTAGTAAATCAGCCCCTAAGTGTTAAGACCTGTTAGAGCAGTTAGATTCTTAGGGAAACTACAGGGATCCATTTAAGCGTGCACCTGTATATCTTTGGTATTGCAATTGATTTTGAGAATACCTGTGTGTTGAAACATTATACTTTATTATACTATTCATTTGCACTGTGTGTATTGATTTTTATTTCTACTAAAAAGTCTTGCTGTGCCCTTTTTGTTTAATAAAAAAAAAAAACTTCAGGCAGCCATTTTTTCTTAGCATGTGCCACCATTTTTCCAGCTAATTCTCCCTAGCTTAATACAGTCTGGCTCTCCTACACAAGCGCCGTCTACCACTTTGTTTGACCCTGGGTCAATCCGACATGCCATATTGCCAGAGGATCTCCTAGTGATGGTCTGACTTTAGGTCTATAGAACACCTATATCATTTACCTCCTACCTAATGATTGTGAGAGTGGGACTGGATGTCAGCGTCTGTGATGGCCCATAGGAAGCCCAGTTTGACACTGCTTCTAACCTTTTGGTACCTTTCTACCATAGCACTAATAATTATATATTTTTTTAAAGTTTAGTAAAAAATGTAAATATGTGGGCCTGTGCCACAATATACAGTTACAAACTGATTTGTGTAAGTTCCCTGCATACATACTTTGAAACATGCTATAAAAACACCGATTCCAATTCAAAAAAACATAAAGGGACTGAAACATACATTTTTCAAAATGACTAAAGTCTTTGGTTTAATTTGCATCAGTTTGTGACTGAATTCTCATGTGGAGATACTTTTCCCCCCAGAGTATTCTAAAGTCATGACATTTCCTCCCATAGGTCTCCAATGTGCTGGGTTCCATGTAAACTTTACAAAATAATACACTGTATAATTAACCAGAACTTAATCGAGCATCCAGGCAGCACAGAACAAATTAAAATCAAATGAACTAATTAACAAGAATATATTGTCCTAACAAGCGTGATCAATGCCTTATTTTACAGTGGCTAGGGTGGGCCCCAGAATGGGAGAGAGACTGAGTTAACCCACTTGCTACCAGAGAGGTTCTCTATTAAATTACCTCTGACTACTGATAAAGTTTTAAACCATGTAGTAGATGTAGCAAAAAAAAATTCACCAATGGTGGAACGCAGAATTTTGCAGCAAATCCATGCCTGGTGAAAAAGTTTGCTTATCACTAGTCATGGCTTTGGAGCTATAGAGAATGTCCTTTCATAAAAGAGGCAAGTAGCAGTACCTGGCCATGATACTTATGGCCAGTCGCCAAAAGATTTAGTGAAGTTCATTTATAAACACTGGGCAGATTTGCATCAATGCAGTTACCCATTTCAACCAGAACAATTCATAGGTGAAATAAAAATTAAGGTTATACCTATAGCAATACATTTATTAGGCTTTAATAGAGGGCAATGTTTATGCTCTGGGACTACCACTGGGAAGCAGACAATTGCATTTAAGTATATGAAATTTAAGTATATGAAATATATCTTTTAAGGGTAGCTCATTTCAGAGGTATCCAAACTGGCAAAATGTAATTGGTGGCTTATCATAGATGCAGAATAGTGGCCATTATTGTACGGTGCATTATACTGCTTGTGACTGTGTAAGTCCAAATAAGTGCAACACCTTATGCATGTGTTTATGGTTGGGCTCCCTTGGTCCTTTTGGCCCCTAGGTACTTGCTCTTGTGCCTAGAATAGCACCAAGTAAGGGGATTGCTGATGATTGCCCATGGCCCTCCCTCATTCCACCTCTTGCAGGATGGCCACAGAGTGCACCCAAATGTTTTTGTACTTTACACTTTGTGCCTTATCAATGCATGTAAATGATCACAAAAAAGCCTTGTTTAAAGCCATCTAAAATGTTTCCAGAGTTGCCAGTTTGTTTTTTCCGAGGATGGTGGTATTTTAGTGAAGGGAGATGTCTCAGAATTTATTTTCTGTTTCTCCTTTCATGACTGGCCAACCGTAATTCACAGATACTGGCAAAATGACTTTTGGCACGTAAACCAACCAGAACTCATCTAAGAGTTCATATCGCTGTTAAAGCAGTAGCAAAGCGACGCCATTTATTCTGCCTTTGGAAATTGCAGTGAACAGAAAGACAGGCCATTTAGCCAGCAAAAGGACTGGAATTAATGGAGCCAGTCCCACATCTATTGGAAAACCAGCTGCAAACATTCTAGTTAATATCCTCTAGTATAGTAGTAGAACTAGTATCTTAGCTTGATAGAATAACCAGAGTGTTTCACAGAACCACTTTTTTTTTGACAATTTAAAAGGGTTTATATGAATTTGCTTTTATGTATTGCATTACCTATGGTGAAAACTAGCAGGTACTCAAGATGACATTGTTGGCATGTTTCTTGCAAAGTTATTGCTAGCCACCTTCTCTTCTGATATACCAACATACTTTGCATGCATAAAGATGTCTGCTGCTGTCATTACCACTGTTAGGATAGCATAACAGGGGTTTCAATTATTATTACTTGTAGGGGTAGTCAAAAGTTCCACCAATCCCTTTGACATATGATGCTTCCCACAATGTAGTCTGACTGCTTCTGCAAGTACTGACATAGGTATAAAGTGCTTTGTGTTCCATGGCACTATGGTTGCCATCTTTTTTTTCTATAATACGGGCCTTTGGTTCGGGGGCAGGCTGTGACATAATTTGGGGTGGGGTTGTGATGTAAGGGGCAGGAAAATGGGTGGGTTAGGTGGAGAAAGGATGAATGTGATTGGTAAATGAATGGAGTGGGTGGGAAATGGTTGGGGCAGAGGTGGGCCTGTGAGTATAAAGCCTGATCAGAGTGGAAATACTGTTTAGATGGCAACAGACACACAGACATAAATAATACAAATTTCAGTAACAGGGATTTACTAGCTAGCTACAAAACTAAGGTTAAGCTGCTACCGTGTTTCCCCGAAAATAAGACACTGTCTTATATTTTTTTAAGCTCCAAAATATGCACTAGGTCTTATTTTCAGGGGATGTCTTATTTTTCCATGAAGAAGAATACAGGACACATTTATTCCATCACCCTAGGTGGGTGTCTTATTTTCGGGGGGTGCCTTATTTTCCGAGGGGGGTGAAAAATCGGGGGGTGCCTTACTTTCCGAGGATGTCCTATTTTCGGGAAAACAGGGTAATACCAACAAAAAACTAGCAGTTTCCTTTGGCAAGCATCTGTTGAGAATTACAGTTCCTATACCTCCTGTTAAGAACCTTCTTAATAAAAAAAAAAAGTTAGCCATTTTGCTATTATTTTCTGGTATAAAGTAATAAACTAAGCAATTACCAGTAGTTTAATAACGTATCAATCACTACATGGGAAAAATATGGAGTAATGAACTAATTAAGCACTACTCATTGTCCCAGCAATGCAGATCAATCCCTTATCTTAATTTGAGAAGCAGTGTGAGAAAAGAGCAAGGGGAGACAGCTCAAGAAAAACCTTAATTAAGTAAAGAAAGATTGTTGCTTCTGCTACAGTTCAAAACTTAAGCTTGCTTTTGTGCCTTCTGGGAAATACACAGTGGTTCTGGAGATATTAAAAGTTCTTTTGGGGGATTATTGCCCTTTACGGTAGATATTGTTCTCATAATTATAACGCTTATTTTAATTCTGTAGTTGAACGATTAAGAAAACCTTGGGCTTCTTTTTTTGTGAAGCAAACACACAGTATCTCAATGCTTTATTAGCAGAATGCATACTGTTACTGTTTGGCAGGAACTAAACATTTTCAAGGAGAAAATAAAACATTATTCATACTTTTTCACATACTGTTGTACTATTCAGTGGTGCTGGCCTATCATATATATATATATATACATACAGTATATATATATATATATATATATACAAACAAACAGTATAGCGGGCACATACACTTGCAGGATTTAAATAAAAACATGAAAAACATTTTATAATATAAAATAATTTAATATAAAATAGTTTGATTTCTTTATTTAAATCCTGTGGGTGCTGTAATGCCTTTTGCAATTTATATATACATCAAATAAACCCAAATCAGCAGGTACTCTCATACAGTATATGATAATCCTGCCTGGGTTCACAGAGTAGACATTCAGTAGAGCAGCATGATGCTCACCTCCTCCTTTGGTGTTGCTCCTTCTTGCCTAATAATAGGAGCCCATTTTTCAATCTCTGGCTTGGAGCACAGAGACACAGTTTTACTTTAAGCAGAGCTTCCTGCAGGCCAGCAGTCCACACGGGGCTACCAAATAGCCAATTACTGCCCTTATTTGGCATCTCCAAAGAACTTTTTTTGTGCTTGTATGGCTCACCAACACTTTCTACATCTGAGTGTGGCCCACAAGCAAAAAAGGTTGGGGATCCATAGAGTAGAGCAGGGATCCACATGCTCTTGGTGTAAAACATCTTTGGTTCCCTATTGTGGAGACAAACATTTCGGCCTGCACTCAGGTCTGTCTAAAAGCAGTTTGAAACATCAGTCTCCACAATAAAGAATTGAAGATATTTTACACTAAAGCCTGACTTGTGTGGATTAACATGCTCTACCACATATAGAAAAGAATAAAAGCACATACCTATATTAAATTGAAGATCACTATAGCTTTGGATAATATGCTTTTCCAAGAAGTCATCAAATCTATACTTAACTATATTTAATATAAATAGAATCTGCCATCACAACATCACCCAGCAGGGCATTCAAAAACCACACTGGACTATAGTACAATGTTGATGGAGAGCTATTCTTGAGTGATACCTCAAGCACAACTTTCTTTCTTCATCTTGGTCTGCTATTGATCATCATTTTTTCAAGAACAAATGAAGTAGTTGGTATGAGGTATTTCTTTCATCCATCTTTCATGTACAATATATATATATATATATATATATATATATATAGCTCTATACTTCATGAGCCTATATACATGCTACATCACATTCATAGCTACTGTATGCACCAACAGAATTAACTTTACTGGTTAATATGAAAGTCCCTTGTTTCTTTTAATGCACAGAAAAAATGAATAGGTCGGTGTTTTGAGATAAGTAAAGACTTCTAGACCCTCACTCACGTAGTTCCTGTACCTCTTCAAGGATAGACTGCTCTGTATTGCTATTAAAGGAGCAAAATACACTTTACTGCTTCTGAATTTCTCAATGGTTAAGTTATTGCAAATGCCTTTTTCCCCAGTTTATTAATGCAACCTGTATTACAGCTGTTTTTTTAATTTTTCCTACATTCCAGCCTTGGTTTTTCAACTATTTGTTTTCATTATCATATGGTATAAAACACAAAGGGATTTTGATATGCCAGGACTCCACTCTTCAACACAGATAGCTATAACCTCTGATATGCCTAATTACCATTTCACCTAAAATAAACTAATTTTCAAGCTCTACTGTTCCTTTAAAATGACTGATTTAGAAAACTGCAGGGGATTCTGGTTTAACATTGTTAAGTCTTTGGCATCCTATAAAGAGCTCCTTGTTGCCTCTTTACATTGATTAGCAGGTCTTACTCATAATTACATGCAGGATGGCAGGGATTTTAAGCATGACTGTCTTCAAATTACAAATCATTTAGTTGTGAATCCTGTTTTACATTGTTACATGGTAGAAGCGGTGCTGCTTTTTCATTGAATGC